>NC_052642.1:14708808-15309121 GCF_016161935.1 Mauremys reevesii
TCTAAGGTGCCACAAGTACTCCTGTTCTTTTTGCAGAAACTTAGTACTTAAGTTTAAAGAACTGTTGAAGTCCAAACTTAAGGATATTGCAAGATGTCACCATATTTGTCACAGTAACCTGTGAATTTGCTCAGCGCTCACTTAGTTGTATAGCTGGTGACGTGTGCTTCCATGTTGACTGGAGCATGCCATAGGAGCAATTCCAAAAGCCATCAAGTGCACTCTCCCCTCCTTCTAAAAGACAGGACAGTTAACGGAGTCCTTACATATACGGAAAAACTCCCAACTGCTTAAGAGAAGGCAAAACAAGGCCCCATTGTACTGACTGCTATAGGGGATTCCTAAGTGCAGTTGTGGTTGTGTATCCCAACCATTCAGACAATATCTCACTAGCCTAGGTAAACATCCTGCTAATATGGAGACAGGTATGCGAAGACAGCTATCTTTTTCAGACACACAGCAGATGAGAATCTTGGAAATGTGTACTAAAAAAACAGTGCACGCAGTACAAGCTTTTATAGTCCCATCAAGATTTGATTGGGCCTATAAATGTCCTAGTATAAAATACAAACATTTATTTCTGATGTATCGCATTGCCTGTGGTAAAACTCTCAAATCTAAATAAAGCGCGGCTTTAATTTGGTATGCATGTCTTTAGCAAAGCCTTCTGGAGAGCCATAGGAGGCAAACAGAAAATTAAGAGTGTGAACTATAAAGAAGTGCAAGGCAAATGGGATAGAATTTCACACAAGTTAATATGTTACCAGAGGAAGCGTGTCTGTGGGTAAATATAACCAGTCTTAAAGATACAGAGCCCTCATGTCAACCTATCACTAGGCTTGGACTGTATATGAATCAAGGAGAAAGGATGGTTTTGCGCCTAAGGCACTGGACTGTGGAGCTGGGCAAAGAACAGATTTTTTTGGCTCACTGGTAATTCAACAAAATTGAAAAATAATTTGGGGTCGAAGGAAATGTCTCATTGGACTCAAAGCGAAACATTTCATTTCAATTCTAAACATTTTTAAATGGTTTTGAGAGTTTCCAAGTAAAATTAATATTCAAAACAAGGCATTTTGAACCAAAAACCTGAAATATTTCATTTAGAAAATGTCAGAACAAAACATTTCATTTTTTTCCCCTAAACAAACAATTTGGCAAAACTGACACGCATTTGTGAAATGGTTCGATGACAATGAATCTGCATTTCTCATTAGAAAAACTTTTAGCCAAAAAATGTTCACCAGCTCTACTGGACTTGGGCTCAGGAGCCTGGATTTAGTTCCTGGCTCCCTATACGACCTTTGAGAAGCCTCTGTGACTCACTTCTCCATCTGGGGGTAATAAATAAGGATAAATAAATGAACAATAATGCTTCCTTTGTCTGTCTTGCCTATCTAGGGACCATCTCTTGCAATGTGTACTTAACACGCCTTGCACAAAAGGATTTTGATCTTGTTTGGAGTCTCTGGGCACTCCTGCTGGACAAACAATAAATAATACAATAATCCCATAAAGCCTATTATTCAAATGGCTGCACTATTTTAAAACAAAATTAGTGCCTGGATTTGGTTTGCACCCCTAACCTAAGGCAAGATTTGCAGGGGTAAAGTACTGGTAGAAACGGAAGACAAACAGTCAAACAAAACAGAGTCCCATTTAATTATATCACATGAAGGCAGACAACTAAACATTGACAAATTTTCTAAGTGCTTGTATACAAATGCAGGAAGTCTAAATACTAAAATGGGTGAACTTGAGTACCAGGTATTAAATAATATTGATATAATCGGCATCACAGAAACTTGGGTGGAACAATGACAATCAATGGGACATGCTAATACCAGGGTACAAAATATATAGAAATGACAGGGTAGGTTGCACTGGTGGGGGAGTGGCTATAGGTGAAAGTCAAACATACAGAGAGTCAAACATAATAAAAAGCTTAAATGAATCAAACTGAATCTCTACGCTTCAACAATAAAAACATAGGAGTAGAAATATACTACTGACCACCTAACCAGGCTGATGACAATGACTGTGAAATGCTCAGGGAGATTAGAGAGCATACAAAACCAGAAAACCCAGTAATAATGGGGGATTTCAGGTATCCTCATATTAACTAGGAACATATCACTGTGATGCTGGCAGAGCAGGTGTTAGCTCATACCAAGGCCTCACTGAACACTTACAAATGCATAACTGGAAATGCAGAAGCTGGGAATGGGCGGCAGGGGATGGATCACTTGATGATTGCCTGTTCTGTTCATTCCCCCTGGGGCATCTGGCATTGGCCACTGTCAGAAAATAGGATACTGGACTAGATGGACCTTTGGTCTTACCTAGTATGGCCGTTCTTATATTCAGTTTTGCTTACCTATTCATCAGCATTATCCAAATAGATATTAGACGTTAAGTTGATAAGAATGTGTTTAGTGTTTAGACTTTATAAAATGCTTAGAGGATGCTACATGTACTGATCTCATTTATAACCTCTATAGCCCACGGTAGAAAGATATATAGACTGTTTGCATTGTAAACCTCTATAATTGTGTAATTCACCAAACAGGAAAAGCAGCATTAATTCAGGTAAAACATGAAGGAAGGAAAACAAGGTAGTGTCAGATCAAAGGAGAGAGGCCCTGTTGCCTACACGCCTAACTCCTTCCAGGAAGGGGTGACCTAGGGACGAACTCATCCCATTAATTTTGGAGTGAAGGGGATAAAAATCCCTAACAATAAGAAACCGGATCTTTTTCATGCTACCTGGACTCTGAGAGGCAAAGATTCCTAAACATAAGCAAACAGATCCCCGTGCTGCACGGCATGGTTAACCCTGAAAGATATTTTAAATTAACAGATTACTACAACTCTGTCACCCTTGGAATCACAGACTGAAACTCACTTGTGTATACATGCTTGCTTGTTTTAACCTGTAAATAACTCTCTTATTCCCTTTTGCTAGTTAATACACCTTTAGTTAGTTGATAACAGGATTGGCTGCCAGCATGGTCTTTGGTGTGAGATCTAAGGTACAAATTGACCTGAAATAAGTGACTGGTCTCTTTTTGTTGGTTTTGTGTGGGGGGGAGGGTCATTTATCACTAAGTCCAGCTTGCCTGGGTGGCAAGATAGACTGGACTGTCTGTGACTCCATGGTAAGGCTGTCACAGTGATCCTCGCCAATCTATTATAATTCTTTGAGGGGTCAACAAACATGTGGACGAGGGTGATCCAATGGATATAGTGTACTTTGACTTTCAGAAAGTCTTGACAAGGTCCCTTACCAAAGGCTCTTAAGCAAAGTAGGCAGTCATGGTACAAGAAGGAAAGTTGTCTCTGGATCGGTAACTAAGGGCTTGTCTACACTACAGGACTATTTCGAATCTACTTAGTCAATTGTGGATTTTCGATTACAAAATCGAATTGTGTATTGTACTAAATACACAAATACACAGAACTTCATCACACATTCACGGGCCAGGGCGACTTTACTTGGTGCTGTGGAGCCCACAGTTCCCCCCCACCTCGCCCTCCATTGAATTGAATTATTTCCCCCAATTGCTGGGGAAAAAAAATGGGAAAAATGTTGAACATCCCGCCCTCCCTCCCTCTCTTCCTTCCTCCCTCTCTGTTCGAAATCTGCGGCCTTCTCTGGTTGGTTGGCGCCGCGGCACGCCACAGCACTGCACGCAGCCCGCTGCGATCGCCGCTGCACTGCGTGCTTCGCTCAACTCCTCGCCGCGTTCCACCTCTTCACACAGTCAGATGCTGATCCACAGAGGCGAGGCCGGCGCAGCACGGTGAGAGAGTGCGTGCAGAGAGCTCAGAAGCAGAGAGGGTACGGCAGATGGGCAGGGGGGTGGAGGGTGGGGTGGGGGGGGTCAACGGGTGTGGTTGGGCCCGCGATTGGGGAGACTGGAACAGACAGACTGGTGGGACAGGTGCAGCTGCAGGATGAGTGGGACAGAGGGGAGGCGGATGGACACTTCAGGGACACTGAACTGTGACTTGTGTGACTTGCTGTCCCCTGCCCTGCCCTGCCCCCTGAAGAGCCCAGGATGCAGCCCAGACTGTGCAGCTGACTGCCTCCGCCCACTTGCCCGCCAGACAGCACAAGCCTCAGCTCAGACCAGCGGCAACTTTTTAACGCACGTGGGGATTGGGGGGTTGCTGTCAGTCAAACGCTGTACGCAATCCATGAAGATAGTTGAGCAAAGTCTGGTCTGGTCAAATCATCAGGTCATCATAGATGGCCGCGCGATGGGATTCCCCCATTGGGGGGTGGGGGGGCTATGAATGGGACTCACATCCCTATCCCCACCAGTACAGCCCAGGCAGCACCATTAACCCACTGCAAGCTACTTCAGGTGGACCAGTGGTGGCTGTTGGTGGACCATAGGGGCGTGTACCAACATCAACGGCGGGTGGGCGGGCAAGGCCAGTTGGCAGTGTGTTTCAGGAACTTGTGGTCTTGGCAGCAGGCAGCAGGCAGGCTTCTTCTTTCTTCCACAAATACAAATTTGGGGATGTGCAGATGCCTACAGTGATCTCCGGGACCCGGCCCCCTACCTCTATGCTCCCTCTCAAGCCCGCCTTATACAGCTTGGACACTGCAAAGGAACTCTCTGACTACCGCTGAGCAAGTGGTGAATGGTGGAGGTTGCTGGATGCCTGGGAGAGGAGATGGAGGACCCTCTCAGCTCGAGAACTTCGACGAAAATATCTCGAAAATGCTGGGCTAGCTGCCTGTCTTGCTCCACATCTGTGAGAGCATGGCGAGACCTTTTTGGCCCGCGCTGAGAGAGCTCTGCTGGCCTGGCTGCTGCCTATGTTCAGAGCCAGACACCCCAGTGGCTAGAGAATATCCCAGCGGAGGGAAAGCGGGAGGAGAATTTCCCGAATGAGCAGGCATTTCCTCGAAGAGCAGGGTATGTTGTGACTGTCCACTTGATTTTGAGAGTTTGATCATAAACCAAGTTTTCCCCACTTTTTTAAAATTTTTAAAAAACTTTAAAAATAATAATAAAATAATAAATCTAATGTTTTTGTTTGACTGTGCATTTCTGTTTCTTTGTGCTGGTATGGAAGCAGGTGTGGGTTGGTTGGTGTGTGCACTGATGGGTGGAGAGTGGGGCGGCGGGGTGGCCGTAGCTGGATTGGGGGGGGGTGGGGTGGGCTGGGTGGGGGGGGTGGAGTAGGGAGAGGGGTGGGGGGGGGGTGGGAGCCTGCCCCTGGGGGGGAGATGCTGGGGGGGATTGTGAGGGAAAGGAAAATGATCAAATGGATGTGTCATGAAGCATGAGCCTGCCTTTCACATACCACTACAGAGAGGGCTACCCATCAGACACAGACAGTCTGTGAGACCACACCAGTGCACACCTGTGTGTAGTGTCCTGTGCCCTACGTGTGTCTGTTGTGACTGCTGTCCCAGTGCACCCTGCCTGCCCCAGTCTTCTGGCAAATGCCAACTAAGGCACTGACATTAAAAAACAACAAAAGTCAGAGAAAAACTGGTCGTGGAACAACAGCAAACAACAGTTGACAGCAGGGGGTGGGACTTGGTGGGAATTGAATTGGAGGTTTGTAACTGAATAAAAGACAGGGTGATCCTGTGAGGACACTGGTGTACTAGGTGTCTTGTGCATTGCCAGGTGCTGGCGCTCTCCGCCTCTCTCTTGGCGCACCTTTGGGTCTTCTTGGGTGGGGGGGTGCGTTGGAGTGCGTTGGTGGGATTGGCTGCAGCAGCAGGGGCGGGCCTCCTCCCTGTGGTCTTGCAGGACATCTACAAGGCGCGGTCTCGCAGTCGCGGCTGCTCCTCCAGAGACCAGCGCGCCTGAGTCTGCTGCCTCCTCCTCCCTGACTGCCGCCTTGCTCTGCCAGGCGCCCTGCAGTGCTCTGCTCTCCTCTGATGCTCTTGTCTCTGCCTCTCGCTCCTGGCTCTGCCTGTCTGCCTGGCTCTGGCCTCGCTGGAACCTGTCATCTTTGGCTTCTAATCTGAGCCAGCCATCTGGCTGCGAGTGGATGGTTCGCCTCCGCTCTGAGGGAAAGGATGAAGATGCTGTGATGTGCGAAAAGTAGAAACAAGAAATGAATACATACATGTGAACAGTAAACAGTCAGTTTTCATTTTCAAGACCAATAACCAGTCCAAACAGGTAGTAGATGATTAGAATCAGTGAACGAGTGCAGACAGCTGCATCCCTCTCATTGGCGACTCTCATTGGCGAGTAGCGCAGACAGCTGGGAGCTGCAAGCATCTGGTAAACTGCACCAGTCCTGGTAAGCAACAAGATAGACCTTACAGTACAGACTGCTTAATCTGCTGGAGGACTGCTGCAAAGATGGCAAGAAGCTGTGCAAGCAGAACGTGGCTACATGCACTGACCCGCCAGATGAAAGACTGACTGCTGCTGTTCCTCTGAAACCTGCAACACGTGGCTGTTAAGCGAGTTTAGCGTTAAAGTAAATGCTAAAAAAAAGAAGTGTTAAACAGTAGTCAAACTCTAACTATTGCAATCTTATAAGTCTACCATGCAAACAGTAACATCACAGTACACAACAGTACACTAATTCCACTATTCCTGACACTCACCTGAATCACACACAGCGGCATGACAGAGAGGCTGCGCACAGAGGAGGACCCCTGCCGCGCGGAGACCTGCACAGACCAGCGCCATGCCATGCTCCCTCAGCCTGAGGATGGCTCAGCGCCCTGAAGCCTCTTGAGGCGGAATTTTGAGGAGCACCCCTCTGGTACAAGCCCCTCTCCCCTGAAACCTGACTTGAGCCTTTTCTGCTCTGCTGAGGCTTTGTTTTTGAAATATCCCAGATTTTATTGCTATATTAATGTTTGTTTTTGTGTTTTTGCTGTTTTTTTTTTTTTATTTAAATAAAATTTTTATATTTAATTTCTTTTTTTTATAAATCCCTGTTTTTTAAAAAATCCCTTGTGTTCTTCCTGTAATTGCGATGGTTCTGATCCTTCCCTGGTCCTGTTAAGGGGGTGATCTGTGAGGGGCTCTCTGAGGGCGGCGAAGAGATCCTGGCTCTGTGAGGAGGGGGGAGAACTGTCCCCGCCCTCGTCGCCTTCCCTCATCCTCCTAAAGACCTGAACCCCATCCTCCAGACCCAGGGGACCTGCATGCAGTGTCCAGGGAGGGCCTCGTCCACAGACACTGGTCAGGCACTGGAGCCGTGGTCAGCAGACCCTGGCAGAATGGCATGAAGCGGCAGCTCTTTCTTGCCGCTTCTGACTGGGCTCCCCGTCCTGCCTTGCATCTTCACTTTTTACTCACTTGTCTCACCTTCTTTCTTCATGGCTTTCATTTCATCTTTCTCTTTTTTTCTTTTTCTGCTCACAGACACTTTCCCCTCGTCTTTGCGGTTTTGGAGCTTCGCGGCCTCCAGCTCCTCAGCTCCCACGCACTCCCCTCTTCTGGGATCTAGCTCTGCTTTTCGGACATGCCTGGGACCTCTTTCTGATCCCCTCCTCGCACCTCTGGACTCCTCTGCTGGAAAAGCAGAAGACAGATGCTGCGGAGGGCAGAGCAGATGCAACAGAAGAAAAGAAGACTTGATTCAGAAAAGGAAAATCAATTTCAAGGTTCGATTGTCATTTCTGCCCGGGCTGGGCAGAGAGAGCGGCTGCTGAATGCTGTCCAGGCGTCAAAGTGGGGGTGAACGAGCTGCACGGGAGCTGCCCCAATTCTGTAGCGCGCAGTTCCCTTAGCGCTGGAGAGCCTGCCGGTGCGAAGTTAACCTTTCCTCAGAAAGAGGCTAGTGAAAGCCGCACAATTCGCTCCTCTAGTTCGAATTAAATGAATTAATGGGAAGGTGTGTCCCAGTTTAATGCCCTAAATGGTAGGAATAAATGGTCAGTTTCCACAGTAGAGAGAGGTAAACAGCAAGATCCCCCAAAGATCTGTACTGGGACCAGTGCTGTTCAACGTACGCATAAATCATTGGGGAAAAGGGGTAAATAGTGAGGTGGCGAGGTGTGCAGATGGTACAAAATCACTCAAGATAGTTAAGTCCAAAGAGGCGAAAAGGGATCTCACAAAATCGGGTGACTAGGCAACACAATGACAGCTGAAATTCAATGTGGATAAATGCAAAGCAATGAAGATTGGGAGAACATAATCCCAACTATACATACAAAATGATGGAGTCTAAATTAGCTATTCCCACTCAAGAACGAGATCTTGTTTCAGAGAATGCTCCACACCTGCTCTCTTTGCAGCAGCAGCAGTGAAAAAAAGCGAACAGAATGCTAGGAACCATTAGGAAAGGAATAGATAATAGGACAGAAAATATCATAATGCCACTGTATAAATCCCTGGCATGCCCACCTCTTGAATAATGCATGCAGTTTCGGTCTCCACAGCACAAAAAAGACACATTAGAATTAGAAAAGGTACACACAGCAGGGCAATGAAAATTATTACTGGTATAGAACAGCTTCCATACAAGCAGAGATTAAAAAGACCGGGCCTGTTCTTAGAAAAGAGATGACTGGGGATCTGATAGAGGTCTATAAAATCATGAATGGTGTGGAGAAAGTGAATGGGGAAGTGTTATTTACCCTTTCACCTACCACAAGAACCAGGGCTCACCTGATTAAATTAATAGGCAGTAGGTTTAAAACAAACAAAAGCAAATACTTCTTTACACAACGCACAGTCACCCGGTGAGACTCGTTGCCCAGGGATGTTGTGAAGGCCAGAAGTATAACAGGGTTCAAAAAAGAATTAGATAAGTTCATGGGGGGTGGGTCCATCAACGACTATTAGCCAAAATGAACAGGGAGACAACCTCATCCTCTAGGGTCCCTAAACCTCTGACTGCCAGACGCTGGGACTGGACGACCCGGGATGGATCACTTGATAAATCGCCCTGTTCTGTTCATGCCCTCTGAAGCATTTGGCGCCAGTCATTGACAGAAGGCAGGATCCTGGGCTAGACAGACCCCAGTATGGCCATTCTTGTGTTCTTATGACTTTTACTTGACTAGCCCCGAGCTGATTTCTTCCTTCCAGTGAAAAGAAAAACAACATCAGCAAACTGAACCAAAGACAGTGTCGGCTCTGCTGTAACAGCTTCAGCCCTCATCTGTTTCTGGGTTGCTAAGCTAACCTCAGGAGGATGCAGTCTGGAACTTCTGGACAAATAGGTTCCAGAATGAGGAGTTCTAGAACACAGACAGTAACCTGCAGTGGGACATTGCAGCTTCAGATAAGGCTATCAGATGACGTGACATATGGTAACACAAACCCTATTGGACTGCTTTCCAGTTGAGAAAGTCCTCATGTGCACTGTATTGACACAAGTGCTCTCATTATTTCTTTCTTTTTTTAAAAAATCAGGGAAGATTGGGAGGTTATCTATCATTAGACCTTCACAGACCATTCACACTGAGACCCAAAATTATCCTAAACTCTCTTGCTTTCAGGCTTCATTACAAACTGAAAACTCACCCTTAGTTTGTCTAACATGTCTTTGAGCAAGCATGGGCTCAGTTTCCTGAAAAGGCTGGTCTGATATAAATGCAAAATGTATAGTTTTCCAATACCAGGTTGAAACGTATTGGCTTTGCAGGCTGAATCTTAATTTGAGGCAGAGAAAAATAAAGGAGTTGTCACTTTAAATATGTGGCGTTGTAACAGGATTGTCAAGATTTTACACTGCAGAACCCGTTACGTTTATCACACACAGAGGCATGCACACTATGTGTATTTATCTCCAGAGGTATCCCTGAAGCAACGTTCTTTCTCTGAAAAAAATACTAATTAAGCATTACCAATACCTATTGCAAATGCTCATTTTGCATGTGCTCAGACCTGCATGTGCTCAGACCTAAGAACCCTGTCCGAACCCCACTACAGTTCCATGGACTAAATTAGGAATTAGAAAAATCCTGATCCATAAGCTTCAAAAGTGATTACCTGGATGCCTTTCTCAGGTGGCGTGAAATTAAAATGATTAGAGCCACTGAGTCCCCATAGCCACATCCAGAACTTTAGAAGCCTTGGATTTAGTTATGAAAAGCCTATCTGAGCACAATGATCACACAGACTTTTTCCAAAATTCAAATGAAGCCAGAGAATACTGTGAGTGGGGACAGACACGAGAAGATGATGATGGCAAGGGAATGTGGCAGAGAGAAACCCCAAAGGCATACAAGTCAAAAATTGACTGTTATTATAAAATACGTCTATAGTGCCATAAAATTACATCGCATCCTTTGCACAAATAGTTCTCTGCCCTGGTCAGCTTAAAATCTAAATAAGCCAAGATTTAAAAAAATACAGAATCGGCTCAAAATTCAGTGGGGACAGAAAGAGAAAAAAAGAGAGAAAGGGGGGAGTGGTTTATAGAGAAGAACAGAGGAGAGATTGAAGAGATGGACTTGGAGGAGAATGACTGATCGTTCGTTTGATGGATTAAGTGCATGTTCCAGTTGAGGAACTTTTGTAAAGTAAGGGAAGTCTTCTCATGGATCAGTAACTGGTTAAAAGGGTAGGAATAAATGATCAGTTTTCAGAATGGAGAGAGATGAATAGTGGTATCCTTGAGAGGTCAGTACTGGGACCAGTACTGTTCAACATATTCATCTGGAAAAATGGGTAAACAGTGAGGTGGCAAAATTTGCAGATGATACAAAACTATTCAAGATAGTTAAGTCCCAGGCAGACTGCGAAGAGTTACAAAGGGATCTCACAAAACTTGGTGACTGGGCAACAAAATGGCAAATGAAATTCAATGTTGATAAATGCAAAGTAATGCACATTGGAAAACAATGAAGCAGGATATCTACCTATCTAAATTATTATCTACTTAGGCACCTGCATGGCCCTCATCACCAGTGTCTGGCCACCAAGAGCACATAGCCAAGAGTGAAAGAAGAGGAGAAATGGATTAATAAGGCAAGAGTATAGGGAGCAAGACTGAATGGAGACAAAATTAGGGAAGGCTACTCACCAGAGCAAAGAATTTAACCAGACTTATTTTAAGCTTTCTGTGATATTACTTCCTTGTGCCCACTTAGTTGATCTGCCCAGCCAAAACTACAATGGTTAAGGTGGGGTACAGTTTTTCCTTGTGGCTCATTGATCATATGCACAAACTGTGGCCACTTTACCATACACATCACACTTCATCTGTCCGAAGTCTGTGATGAGTCTCTCACCTGTTAGTCAGAGATCATAGAACAACATAGAAAAGACTTGAATGAGGAGGCACTGCTATTAGATATATTTTCACGAGCACTGCCCCCATTGCGACACTTGAATGTCTTCATTCTGAGCGGGGCAGTCAGATGCCTATGTTATTGCCTTTTTATTTAGTAGGAATGGTAAATGCAGAGTAGCTCAGAATTCCCTCCTGGCAAATTCATTGAAGACAAAATTTCTATCACAAACATCATTAAAACAAAACCAACAGCAGAAATCATTTTTAGAACACAGGCCATATAATAAAAAGCACAGACATTCGCAACCCACCAAGCCCAGTTCAGAACTCATCAGGGAGATTCTCAAAAAGAGGGTAATTTAATTGCAGGCAGAACAAACTCTCATGAGACTGTGGGGTTCGGAACATACAGAGAGACACACGCAGAAAAAATTGAATTTAGGCCAAGTGTTACCAAACAATTTAATACCTTTCTGCAACATAAAAGAAATTACTCCTACAATATGTTTCTTCTAATGGAGGCAGAGCCACCTGATAGAAACCATTACAGCAACAAAGCTTGTCAATTTCAGCCCATGTGAGAAAAACAAACATTCTGTTCTTCACTGCAGAGAAAGGAGCTATTAAAGATGTAGAAAGGGCTATGCTATGGTTTGTTGGGTTTGCAATGGTTTGCGACTCAAAGATAAGGTTTGAGATGCCAAGAGGCCCTACTGCACGTGAAAAAGTTGCAGTTATGAGAGGCTATATAAGGCTTTCGGCTCACCCTGCTGCCAGCATCAAGTAACCTCAAAGCAGCCGCGTGCCCCCCTGGTGAATGCTCTCTGGCATAGGGAGCTATACCGGCTCTGCTCCACCACCGCTGCAAGGGGTAAATCGGGAGTACGTTGGGGGCAGGCCAGATGAGTCGGGCAGGGATCAAGTGCAGGAGGTGGTGTGGCTAAAGTGGTCCTGTACTGCACCGTTTCCCCACTGTGGTTATTACACTGGGGCTGTGGCAGTGGGAAGGGCAACTTAGAATAGGGGAGACACAAGCCACCTCCCATCAGTGCAGGGATGAATGGATTATGTGGGCTTGAGTGCCCTCCCCTCCCACTGGGCATGATCCTGCTCCCACAGAAATCAAGGAGAGCTCTGTCTTTAACGTCAGTAAGAGGAGGACCAGGTTCCATGAAATCAGTGGCTCAATCCTTAGGTGCACTAGTGGTTTAACCCTCGGCTTATCTTCCCACAGCCTCAAACCAGGCCTACAGCTCTTCCAATGCACTTTTTAGTCTGGTTCCCAACGTGTACCATACTACACTGACTCTGCAGGCCAGGGCCTCTCAGGAACAGTCACCTGCCATCATGCAGAATTGTATCGCAGTATGTTTGCAAAGTGGCCACATCTACTAGTCACTGGGCTGTGACTCTCCCTGTCTCTCCCCATTCTACTATGTCCCTTGTCATCTATTCATCCACGTTTCCAGCCGTGAAACCCCTAGACCCTCCTCAAAACTGGGACCATGACCATACGCTCAGTCTAACCTACCAGGAAGTTTAGCTCATGGATAGGATTTTGCTATCTCAAAGCAATCAGTAAACTTGCCAGTGAACACTGTGGCTAGTAGAACAATAGAGCATTTCAGGTTCCCAGTCACCTTCTGGGAAAGAAGGGAGAGAAAATTCCCTGGATCTAGTGACCAGATTAGACAAAATAAACGGAGTCTGGTTTAAGGAAGAGATTTAATTCCAGAAACCTCTGCAAATTGTTTGTAATTTCAATGTGCAAATACTAGCGCTGACTCTCTTTTCAGAGCTCATGTGGAAAAATGATCAGCCTTTCTACTCCTTCTGCAGAAATCATCACAAAGCCAGAAGGGAAAGGTCTTTCCTCCCCCCACACCTGAGTTTTTTCCCCTATTGCAACAAAACTAGCACTTTTTCTTACTAACTCCTGACATTTCACTTGCTGGCATGTCACGACCTTCATTAAAAAGCTGGAATCAATGACTTGTCTTCTATTGGGCCCACTGCCACTGAAATCAATGGGAGCTTTTCCCTTAACTGCTGCATGAGCAGGATTGGCCCCAACTCCCCTCTATGTGTCCTCTGAGAAAGGTCGCTAAGCTATGATGGGTGAAGCTTCAAGAGCAACAAAAGTCACATTTTGAACCTGTTTATAAGTGAAAATATATCTCCTTTACAGAAGGAAAATTCCCTCGAGGGTCCCTGGACTACTAGACAGATAACGTGGTATGTGTGTATATATTACGAACAGCAGCAGCTATCAGAAATGAGGAGCGTCTGAAGAGGTCATTCACGGCATTATTTTCCATTGTTTTATTTACTCTTGCTTTCAGAAGCGGCACTGGGAAGGCAAAAGGTGCAAGTGACACAAAAAGCTGATATTATCATGGATTCTCTGCAGGTCAGCCTAATATATGCAGGGTGCTGTCCTGCAAAATATCCCCCCACCCCCCAAAGCTGCTGTAAATGAAGGTAGCTTTTCTGAAGTCAATGGAGCTACCCCAATCTATACCAGCTCCGGATGTAGCCCCTAAAAATTTCCCTGCTGGGTGATGGCTGTGTATACAGCTGAACAGTGAATTGCAGGGAAAGAGGAGAAACATTGACCCAGAATGGAATGGACCCAGAATCTAAATCAGCCTAACACATTTAGTTCACTGGGTCAAGAAACTGAGAAATCCCCTTGGCAAACTACAGTATCTTGGGCAGCAAAGTAGAGAGTGTTTCTTCTTCTCCTTCCAAGAAAGAAAGAAAAAAAAAGGATTCTGAAAAAAAGAAGTGGTCATTGCATTGCTTGACAACTGCCCTAAAATAGGGCAGATTTGACACTTGGATACACTGGAAGCATTTTATAACACGTATATTTTTCTTCTCACCTAATAATTCCTGATGATTGATACTCGACAACAAAATTAAGTACCCGTATGCCAAACCTGATCACTACTGTAAAAATTAAGCACTTTGCTGTAATGATTTTGGAGTTATGTGGCAAGAGATAGAGATGGGAGCAAGCCACATCCTCAGGTCCAGTCACTTCAGCCTATTAGATAGAGCACTGGACTGGGACTCAAGAAACCTATGTTGCATTCCCATCTCTGCCACTGGCCTGCTGGGTGGCCTTGGACTAGTCACTTCACCTATCAGTGCCTCAGTTTCTCTGTCAGTAAAATGGGAATAACGATGCTTACTTCCTTTGTAAAGTGTGTTGAGAAGTACTGATGAAAAGCACCACACAAAAGCTAGGTGGTATTGTTGTCCTATTACTATGTGTTTGGTGAGATCAGAATCTGGATCTAAATTTTGCAACTCGTTCCCATCTCTAATTAACAAACTAAGTGGGGGAGGCCAGGTGACCACCAGATTGGGAGTCAGAAGACCTGAGTTATCCTCCCAACTCTGCCACTGATTTTTGTTTGTTCTTGGGCAGCTGACCTCACTTCTCTGTGCCTCAGTTTCTCTATGTGGGACAATATCACCTTCCTTTGTAAAGTGCTTTGAAATCTATACTTGAAAAGCGCTATCTAAATATATATACATAAGATCTTGGTGGAAGTAGACAGAGTGAATTAGTTCAAATAATATCAGCTCTTTCTTGAGCCTCACCCATTTTTTGAACCAAAGGCAAATTAAACAGCCTGGATACATTGTTTAGCCCTCATTCCCAGTTTCCAGCTAGGACTGTAACAAACTGTGAAAAACGTGACTATTCTTGTAATAAGTCCACCTTAGACCACTGGTGGAAGTGCATGAAAACTAGTGATTATGCTCTGTGCAGCCCAAAGTTTGCAGATGTTGGAGAATAAGATTCACACAAACGCCCATAACTGGAGAGGAAGCACTGTCTAGGTTAGAGTATAGGATCGGGAGTCAGGGGTTCTGGGTTCCATTCTCAGCTCAAGCAAGTCACTTACGGACAGAGATGGGAAGGTACTTAGGCTCCTAACTCCCATTGATTTCAGTGGGAGTTAGGCAACTAAATAGCATTTAAAATATGGCCCTTGCTCCTGTGGTCCTCAGCTGCCATAGGCAGACAGTGGCACTGTTCCGCAAAGCACAATTATGATTATTATTATTATAATCATCAGCATCAGCCAAGGTGAACCCAAGCTCCAGACCTTTAGAGGTTTGCTCATCATCACCGCAATCAACTGAAACTTCCTGGCCTGTGAACAAGGTAAACAAAGCGGGGGTGGCTTACGCTTCATTTCCTTGGGTGACAGCGTGAGTTCAGCCAGGAAATCTGCTTGATGTTCCTCTGTGTGTCTCTGGCAGCAAGACCAGAGAGAGAGGAAAAAATCTGTCACTGGCACATACTTGTCTTCCTGCAACTGGTTCAGCACACTGCTCTTTGGCAACATCCAGGGTACTCATGCCTGCGTAACTGGTTTGTCCAGTCTCCATTCCTTCAGGGTCTCTTTCCAGAATGTATTGCCAAACTGTCTGTGCAGATTCTCTGGCCACTCCATTCCCTGGGTGGTTCTACTGGATTGTTGTCCGGAATTTCCCAGAATGCACTGCTACATACAGTTAGACAGAATGGTTGGTATAGTCGGTTGACTCGTGGCTGTGCTGTTGAAAAAGTTGCTGTAGGAAAACAACTCAATGTGTTTGTCGCAACCAGAGCTGATCTGGAAATTTTTATGTGCAAAAATGATGTTTCAACAAAACCAACATTTTTCATTAAACCATATCAATTTTGACAAAATTAAAAAAAAAAAATGAACAAGAATTTTGATTTTTTTTATTTTAAAACTTTTCATTTCAAAAATTGTATTTTATATTAAGAAATGTATAAATGGACAAAACCTAAACAAAATGTTTCAATTGATGCAAAACAATTTTTTGGAATTCTATTTAATGGGGGGGGGCATGGAATTTTGGCTTTGTTTCCCAATTTGAGACCAAAAAAAATTATAAATTTTCCACGGGATGGAAAATCTGTTTTCCAGACACCTCTAGTCATAACTGCATTGAGTGAGAGTGTCATGAACCTAACTAAACCACAGTAAGGCAGGGCCTAAGATGAAAAGCATTGTAACTGTAATGCAGATGGTAGCCAAGTGTATTAAAGAGCAGATATGAGAGGGGAAATAGGGAAGAAATCCCACCAGTTCAGCTGACTTCCACACTAGTCCTTGACATTCTGATTGAATAGCAGATCTCGATGAACGTTGCAACAACAGCCTATGAATATTCAATGGAATTTTTAAATTAATTTCCTTCTGCTACACTTGTTGCCCCTTTTATCTCCCTCTCTGCAAAGATCTGAGCTATTCTTTTACCAGCATAAACATTCACAATAAACTAATGTCAAAATTCACACTGGAAGCACTTTGCAAGCTTAGCCATTTAGGGAACAGGGGGAAAATACCACGTGATTTATCTAACCAATCACAGGGAAGCAACACTTTGCAAATTTCAAACATATGCTATGACGCCAGAGAGTAAAAAATGTCAATCAAATGAGGTTGACCCACAAATAAATGTAACAAAATCATGATCTGTTTCTGGATATGTGTCAAGAAAGAAAAGAGGCCAAATTAAACATACTTTTATGCAGTGGATTATTCCCTGCTCTAATGACCAGTAATATTGGATTTAATGTACAGCATCCCTTTTACTATGCCATATATTATTAAGGGCCCAGTTCAACTGTCACTGAAGGCAATGGGCTCTCTCCACTGGCTGCACTGGTGGTTAAATTGGGTCAGAAACTGTCAATTTCAGCACTATAAAGCATAGGGTGGAACTGAGAAAGCTGCAGACTCTGAAAAACAGACCATCCTTATCCAAAACTCTGAATAACTCAGTTCAGTGCCAGAGCTGGTCAGACACATTATTTCATTTTCTGGGAATATTTTAGAAGAAAATTAAGTTTTCAATGAAAATCTGTACTGAAGTTTTTGAGTTTTCAACACTTTTTAAAATTGTTTTAGACAATTTAAAACATGCTTGTTGGAAGCCAAAGAAAATGTTTGTTTTGTTTTGACAAAAACCTGAAAATATTGATCAAAAGTAGGTATTTCCCACTGAAAATGTATTACATCAAAAAGTGATTATTTGGAGGGTGGCGTGGCGGGGGAGATGTGGATACTTTTCTGCCCACCAGCTGTTGTAACATTTCACAGTTAATTCTGGCTCAGTGCCCATACCTTGAACCTGCAGGGAGGTTCACACTGGCGAACCCTGTGACTCTAGAAAGCTCATTCCAGCGCTGGAGCCTTTATTTGTATAGTGTCTGGCACAATGCAGCCCTGATCCCATCCAGGCACTAGCATAATATACTTACTAAATAATAACATTAGCGCTGCCATATTTTGCTTGGTTTTAACTCAAGCTTTCCAATGGAACTTTACCAATAGGGTGACCAGATGTCCCAATTTTATAGAGACAGTCCCGATATTTGGGGATTTGTCTTATTTAGGCACCTATTACCCCCCACCCCATCCCGATTTTTCACACTTGCTGTCTGGTCACCCTATTTACCAATGACAAATTATTTTAGTCCTTTTGCAGCAAAACTTCTGGAAAATTAGATTATTGCCCCCAAACAGCAAGAATTCAGTTCCCTGCCCCTTGTAAAGGAAACATTGATGGAAAAGGAGAACTAAGGACAGCTTTCAGAAACCTTGAGTATCCATCAAGATTCTTCTGTGCGTGTTCTTCTTGTCTTCAGCTACTTGATTGTATTTTTGCTCTTGAATCAGTCACCCATTGAGCAGCCAATTAGGCGCCTGCATGACAATTCTGCAGATATATTTACTCCTGTCCAAATGAACGGTCGTGCTTGTGAAAGGTAGCACCTAGAGACTGAAGGCTTCTCTTCACCTGCAGAACAGGGAGTGGGCAGAGCCCCCCCTCAGGAACTTCCCCCATGTCACCCCAGCAAATTGCCTATCCCCTGTTCGGGGGGGAGTGCCTGTAGTCTCATTGCAAAGTTACGGCTTGCTCTCTCGGCTGATGCTATCACAGATAACGCACCTGGGGTTGAACCAGGGACCTCCAGAGTAAAAGCTCAAGCTGCTACGGCGTCAACTTAAGTACCAAGGCTCTGGAGCTGTATAACCTCTGTGGATCAGGCACAGAAAAGGATCTGTGCCACACACTCCCAGTGGGTGATACTGAGCTTGCGAAAGAAAGGGTGACTTTGGGTACATCTACACTGCAAATCCAAAACACACAGCAAGTCTCAAAGCCCAAGTCACTGACTCGGGCTTGCGGCACTTGTGCTGTGGGGCTAAAACTAGTAGTGTAGAGGTTCCTGCTGGGCCTGAAGCCTGGTCTTTGAGATGAGACCCTCCCTTTCGCTGGGTTTCAGGGCCTGTACTCCAGCCTAAGCAGGAACTTTACACTGCTATTTTTAGCCTTGTAGCATGAGCCTGAATCAGTGTCCCAGGCTCTGAGACTTGCTGCCAGGGGAAGGGGGTTTTCTGCAGTGTAGATTGTCCCAGGGATGGTGCTTTTGGGGATATACACACTTGTCTGCTGGGATCTAGACTGAGGCCACAAGCTGACAGAGCTCTGAGCAGCCAGCAGAGGGTCACTTTTGTCAATTACTCAAGCCACGTGAGATCTAAAAACTTCTCTAGGACCCTGGTTTGACGTGAAACTGTATTCTAAGAGTGATGCCTCTGCACTTTGCTTTGAGGAACAGGTGCGGGGGCGGGGAAATGATGCTAAACCCCCACACATAATCTCACATGTTAAACCATCGGTTCTCAACCAGGGGTACGCGTTCCCTGGGGTACATCAACTCATCTAGATATTTGCCTAGTTTTACAACAGGCTACATAAAAAGCGCTGCCAAAGTCAGTACAAACTAAAATTTCATACAGACAATGACGTGTTTATACGCTTTTATATACTATACACTGACATGTAAATACCATATTTATATTCCAATCAATTTATTTTATAATTATATGGTAAAAAGAAGAAAGTCGGCATTTTTTCAGTAAGAGTATGCGGTGACACTTTGGGATTTCTATATCTGATTCTGTAAGCAAGTAGTTTTTAAGTGAGGTGAAACTTGGGGTAAGTAAGACAAATCAGACTCCTGAAAGGGGTACAGCAGTCTGGAAAGGTTGAGAACCACTGTGTTAAACACTCTCTGATCAGGAGTAGCATGAAGCCAAACAGGAGCAAGACTGAATTCTCTCGCTCCTTTAACTAACTACCAACCTTCACTTTCTCCTTCAGCTGCTTTAATTCTTAGCTCTCCTCTGCATTTTTCAAACTGCTGGGTGTCAATATAAAAAATACTTACTTTGCTTCATGCTCAAGGAACATAAACAAATAGATTTGTTTACAATTGGTTATAAATTTAACCAACAGAGGTCACTCTCCAGAAGTTAGCTCCGCTCTCTGCAGAGCAAAGAAACCATCTATCTTCATTGTCCTGGTAGCAGCTCAGCATGTTGTTTTGATCTTCATGCCTGGTTGACCTCTTTCAGCTGAATCACTTTAGTTAAACAACAGTTTGGCAAACTGGCATGTGAATATGTTATTTTGCCACAAAAAAATAAATATCCCGGGAGAGGTTTTTAAATGGCCTTTTCTTATTTTCAAAGGGTGAAGTCTTCCCCTCTACAAAGGAAGAAATACAAAGTTTAGACACCACCAAGTCCTTAAAATGAGGCTAATGTAGGACTTACTGGTGCAAGATTCTAACTTTCTGCTCAGGGGTGAATTTCACTCCATGTATCTGGCCTGGATGAGGACAAGTTACCATAACAATAGGAGGGATGGGTCACATGATTGTGTTTTCCATGCTGTAGCTATTCTATACAGAGCATCACTTTTTATAGTATGTTTCATCTCCAGACTAAGTAATTTCCACAACACCTTCACGTTAGGTCAGTGTTACCATCCTCCTCCTTTTTACAGACAGGGAAGCAAAAGGGTGAATTGACTTGCCCACAGCTACAGAAGGAGCCTGCATCAGAGCCAACGTTAAAACTCAGGGGTGCCTTGCTTTCAGTATATTCAGACCATTAGACCATGCTGTCTTCTCCTGGATGTGTGGCAGATTCTCAAAAGGGCTCAGCACCCAGAATTGGGGATGGATTTCTAAAGAGCTCAGCTCCCGTGTAGGCATCTGAATAAGGGACAGATTTTCAGCACTCAAAGGACACTTCTTTATTGAAAATCTGGCCACTTCTTTAGGTGCCTGAATGGGAACCAAGCTTTTTTAAACCTCTGGCCCTGGTTGCGGGTGCTGAGCCAGCCCCAGCCATATAGGGCCCAGTTCAACAGCATTTATATCTATGCTTATTGTTTCAACTAATGGAAACGAAATAATGGGGGCTAGATTGTAGTATTTATGTTACAGCCCTGCACAGGGATCATGCAGAGCCATCCTGCCGCCAGGAAGAGCTCCAAGGAGGTTAGGCCTTGAGCAGGAATAATCTCCCCCAGACTCTTCAGTGCCCACCACTGTACATGTACAAGGACATGCTGCGCCATCCATAACAAATGGAGCATTTTGGAGGTGTCATCAGCTTCCTAGTGCTCCCAAATGCTGCTGGGCCTTGCATGGTTAGGGGAAGGTTTCCTGTACGGCTCCTTCCTCCCCTCTCGCACGACCCTCTCCATGGGACACTTTAGATCAGGCCCCAACCATCTTGTGTTAAAGTGACTGGCAGGGCTCAGCGCTTGCCACTTAAGAAACTGTTGTGCCTGGTTGTGAAAAGAACTGCACCAGTGAGCTCCCGCCACGCGCCTAATCCTCTCCCCCGTCACTCCACCAAGCTAGTGTCTTTCCATATTGTTTGGAACACCGGGATGCCTCTTCCCCTCCCCGACCCTGCTCTCACTCAAAAGGAACAAAAGAGCCTCTCTGCCATTTTGTTCGACCTTCCTTGGCCAGCTGGAGCCTGGGAACCTAAATCTGTGCAAACACTCCGTTCTCCCAAACTAAATGCTGGTTACTCATTAACAGCTCGATGACACATCCAGGTCATAATTATTGATGAATGGCTTCCCTCCGCTTCCTCGGTTTTATAAAAACAGATATCAACTGATTTTTTAAAAAATGGCATGTTTACAACGCAGCCCGGTGCTAGGGATGCTATGGATGTGAACATCATTTTAATGAGCCGGGCTGCCAAAGGCGACAGAACAAGAAGATGGTTCTGTCTCTTACCTCAGTGGCCTCTGGAAAAACTAAAGAGAAGCCAGATTATCCCACATCTATCTACTGTGGGGTTCTTACAGCTTCCTCTAAAGTATCTGGCGATGGCCACTGCCTGTGGCAGGATATTGGGCTAAATGAACCCTGGGTCTGATCTTTAGATTGTAAGATCTTTGGAGCAGGGATCATATTTTGTTTTGTGTTTGTACAGCACCTAGCACAAATTGTGATCCATTTGGTCCATGACTGGAGCTCCTAAGCGCTAATGCAATACAATTAGTAAATACATAAATAATCATCCAATATGGTAATTTCTACGTCCCTAGTACCACAATCTTCCATAGAGAATGTTAGTGGTACTTTCTATGTACGTATTATCTATGTACTTATATGACTCCCATTACATAGTGTCCGAGCATACCACAGTCTTTAATGTAGTAATCCCTGTCACACCCCCGCAAGGCAGGGCAGCGCAGGAACTGAGAGACAGAGAGTTTAAGTGACTTGCAAAAGGTCGCATAGGCAGTCTGTGGCAGAGCGGGGACTTGATTCAGGTCTCCCCAGCCCTAGCTTAGTACCCTAAACACTGGAACATCTTTCTTCTCATCTTATGATCTCCAACCACTTTTCTATTGATTCATTCTCAAAACCCTGGGGAGGTGCTATTACACCCATTTCACAGTCAAGTAAATGGAGGCACCCTTCTCACCTGGAGATAATTGCTTCAATGACTGCAGTGGAGTTACACAGATATGGCACTTGTGGGGTTCAGACTGTAAGAGATCAGAAGAACTTGCCAAATGCATCCCCTGCCTTGGGCCTGAATGATAATTTTCCCAGTGCCCCTCCTGGTTTAGGGCAGCTCTGCACTGCCCTTGGCTCAGGGATGTGCCACAAATGCCGCCTCCTAGCCTGCCATTTGCTTAAGGTCAAATGATAAGTCACTGGCAGAGTGAAAAACACTCACCAGAAAGCCTGACACCCAATCCTCTGCCCTAACCACTTGGCAACACCAGGGAAGTAGTGACAGACACTCACTTTCTAAAACCAACTCCAAAGAATCAACAGGCACACCTTCCCAACACTCAGCATTGAGGACAGCTGGCAAGCAATCCCTCCTTAGTACATTAAAATGCATTCATCTTGCATTCAGCGCTCTGAACAGGTTGTGTAATTAGTTTTCTTCTCGTTAACGTCTTCCAGGCAAGCAGAATGGCTCAACTTCAACGGAAGTGCCGGTTCTACAGGCAAGAAAGCCTGGGGATGGGGAAAAAGCCACCCACGAACAGCTGTTCCCTTGAACTACATGCAGCTGACCTAGTTAGCACCTCTCTGCCCTCATGATAGACATAGCAAGCTTGCCTTAAAACAATCTTAAGTCGATCACATGATCCCTGCCTTAATGTGATGAGAGCAGGGAGAAATCTGGGCGGGGGCGGAATTGCATGGCAAAAATGTCCCAATACCTCCAGGATTCATTTCCCTGTGGCTACTGAGACTCTCAATTCTCTCCTTATTGATAATTAGTTATTCTTTTACCGCACCCAAGTGGGCCCCTGCTTGCAATCTAGTCTGAGACAAGATGGAACAAAGGGACAATAAAATAAGTAGAGGTGGGAATGTCGCAGGAGGATGGGGGTGGGGAGATGACATCAATACACAGTGAGGGCACACACCTAACTCACAGGAGGCAGTGTTGCCTAGTGGACAGAACACTAGACTGCTACTCAGGAAACCTGGGGTCAATTCCTGGCTCTGCCACTGCCTTGCTGGGTTACCTTGGGCAAGTCACTTCACCTCAGTTTCCCAATTTGTAAAATGGGGAACGCCTCCATCCTTTCTAAAGCACTTTGACACCTATGGATGAAAAGTGCTATCTAAGAGCTAGGTCTGATTATTATTTTAACCCTATTGAAATCAATGTCAGAATTCCCTGCAGGGCTATAGGATCCTGCTCCAATGGACAGCACAGAATCCTCGAAATATAGAGAGTTGCACAGATATATAGATGCATACATCTAAATAATATGGATGCACAAAATGTTTTCTTAGGGGCAGGCAAAATGGGTCTGAAGAAGCGACGTGATTGAGAAGAATATACTATGAGCCAGATCCAATGGAATTACACTGCTGTAAAGCAGCAGTGAGATGGGAATCTGGCCATCTGTGTCTCTTTCTTCTGCCAAACTCAGGCTACAAGTGGTATTGCCTGAACCTTAATTAACACCACGTTACCAAAAAAAAAGAACACATTGTTCTTGAAACAGTGCAAAACAGCTAATACAAAACTGTGCATGGCCCTGAAAATATTACATTGATCACTGCAACGTAAAGAACACCATTTAAAGCTTGCCTGGCAGGAGTTCTCATTGAAAATCATGTTAAACCCTCTCACGAGAATTAGCCTGCAAGGGCTGAGAGTTACTCCACAGATCCTTCTGGGACAAATGGGATCCTATGAGAAGGCAGGTCTTCTCTTTATTTATACATCAGGGCTCATTCCTGTTATGAATATATCAAAACAAAGCAGCTGAACCCAGCTGTGCTATGCAAAAGCAATGAATAATTTCTTTTTTTGTTTATTTGAGGGGCTGTGGGGAAGGGGAAATTGTCAAATATTATCATCCTTTCATTTCAGGTCATCTTACAACCTAGAATTTCCAGGAAATGGCTCTTTTCACATTAAAAAAAAAAACCATGCAAAACTCTGGAGCTTTGGAATTTGGAGATGCACACTGCTTTGCAAAAAAGAAGCTCAATGCAAAACGTCTGTTAGTCTATAAGGTGCCACAGGATTCTTTGCTGCTTCTTAGTTTGACAAACGTTTACAAACAACAAAGATTTGGCCCATTGTCATCGGGGGTTTTGTTGTTGTTGTTTTTATTTGGGGGGGTGGGGGAATACAAAAGGAAATGCCTTTTTTAGAGAGAGCGAAACTTCAAAATGCAATAGCGTTGGAGGGTTTTTAAACACAGAACTGGACCATTTTAACAATTTAAAACCAAAGTGCATAAGCCTCCATTTTCAAGGGCTTTGCATTTCATAAAATAATAATGCTTAGCTCTTACATAGCGCTTGACCCTTTCAAAGCATTAGCAAATTATTCCTTGGGACATCCCTGTGAGCTAGGAGTGTGTTCATGTGCAAACAGACATACACGTTGCTGACTGAATTCAATGGGCGTTGGGTCAGGGTGGGCCTCTGGAATCCTGCAACGTTCCTCTTGATGGATGTTTGGGGTTCAATGAGTGAGGATTTTGGTGGGTGTCTGGGGAAGGCCTCTGCTGAAATGTACCCTCCCTCCCCCAAAGGTAGGAAAAAGACAATAGTTGGATATTTCCTAATTGTCCCTTGCCACCCATGTCTCACAATTGCCTTTTCGCCTCACCTTCCCCCACTCTCTCTCACCCCATACATCTCCCCACTCTTTATCTTTCACCAAATCCCCCGCCAATCACTCCCCTGCATTCCCCTTCCTTCATTTCTCCCCTTGTTTCCTCCATGTCTTCTACAATTAAACACATTCTCAATGCTTGGCTGGGATGCCTTGTGATGAGCAGTGCCTTCCCCTCCCATCTCCACCAATTACCAAATCTCCCTGATCCTGGCCTCTCCAATGCACAAAAGATGGTAACTCCCCTCAGCTAGCCCCCTCCTCCAGCCTCCACCTTCTGCCTCAGCCTCCTAGGGAATTCTGCTGAGCTCCAGGGCTCACAGCTCCCTTGCTAACACACTCTGGCTCAGCGCTGAGCTGGAATGCCATCCAAGAGTTTGCGAAGGAGGCAGAAAGACTGAGTAGAGAGAAGATGATGTAGGATGGTCTGGACTAAGTGTTCTGGCTGAATTTCATCCCGGGTGACACAAGGCAATAATGCATCACAGAGCATAACGCACTCTTGCATACTGTGCATAACTCAGGCAGGGAGGAACAATGCCACATTTAAGCAAAAAGGCCACCCAGCCCTCCCCGAAGGATGCGGCATGACAGTCCGTCTCCTTGCTCCAGATGCAACCGCTCGCTCGGCATTCAAATCCTTCCTCTGCGGCAAAGCCTTCCAAGGGCAACTCCGCCAAGCCTTGAATGCAGCTGGAACTGACGGGGCAAGAATTCCTCAGCGGCATGACAGCGCCCCCTGCTCATGCACAGGGACACAACTTGTTTCCATTTCCACTAACTGGCGCTGGATGGTGGTGGTTGGAGGGTGTCCGGACAGGCACTCACTCTCTTTCCACCCCTCCCCATTCCTTTTTGGCAACATCCGCAGGGGTTATGAGAAGGAGCCTGGCCTGCATTCCCCAGCCCCTATAAAGGAGAATGGGGTATAGTCTACTTTTGCCCTTGCTCCTTTTGAGGACTAAAATCTAGCCCTTAGAAAATAAGCTCCTTAGGGCATGGGCTGCATCTTCTATGTACAGCACCGGGCACACAGATCATAAATAAAAATCGCCGCTTTGGCAGCAGACCCCCAGGTTATAACAACACAGGAACAATTTTTAAGACAGACAAAGGGTCAGGTGCTTCTTTACCCTGCAGCACGTGCAGTCACTCAGGCAGAGTGGGCCCAGAGTGCTACCACCCTTCTGATTTAGTATCATTTGACAGCTGCTTCACAGTGGTGTCAATGAATGCCTGAGGTGTAGGACAATGTAGCCCATAGACTTTTGCAGCCACACTCCACCCTAGCTGATGGCAGCAGAACAATCTTCCGGCTCCACTCCAGAATCCACTCAGGAACGCCTGAGACACGCAGCTGCTACTTTTAAACACTGGTATTAACTAGCTTCAGTTTCAAAACAATCACTTCAAGCCAGGCTGTGTATGTACCATACAATTCCTTTCACCAGTCCGCTAAGAGATATTGCACCCACACTACAGGATGCAGCATGCACTTTGCAAAGCAGAACAAGAATAAAACATAAAGAACGCAATCCGTAGCATACCATGTATGTAACCTACCTTCATGGTTGCTGGGGCAGTGAGTGGAGGGGATAAAGGTCGGTCTGGAATGGTCACATCTGTGTTGTTTAACAGCTCCTGTTTCCTGTAAAAGAAGAGGATCCATCTCAACACTTTTCCTAATTACCCAGCCTTCGAAGAAAGAAGTACAGTCCAGAGAGGAGAAAATTAGGCCCTCTGATTTTTTTCAATCCTGTAAACTTTTAAGTTAAGGTTTGTTTTTAAACAGAAATATCTAACCTGTGACAAAAACATTTTATAAAAAATCTTGTCGCTTGGAAAGATTCTGACCCAAGTCAATTATAAATGCCTCACTGTACCATAAAGTGGGCTGCTCTTTCTTTGGGAATCCAACGAAAGGGTATCAAAATAGAGCCCGTAACTAGTGTGTGCTGCAGGTAAATTTCATTTCAGGTGATTTACACTGCTGGGATGACCAAGAGTTAGATAAACAGACTTATGTTTCTATGACAACACCATTGCGACAATTTTTTTTCTCCATCTTCTCCATCTGGCGTTATCTATTGACTGAGCGGTGTTTGTTCATCTCTCTCTCGACAACGTGAACATTATGCACAGTGGAACAGATTTTGATTTTAGCCGCACTGGAGTAAATCCGGAGTAGCTCCACCAAATACTTTTAGCACAGATCAGTGTCATGTATCAGTGTGGTCCAGTGTGTTTAGCATAGAAAGAAAGCCACATTCAGGGAGTGATCGTTATTAAAACGTCAACATTTATCCACAGTGGAAATGGAAATAACTGTAGCACAGGATGTAGTAACACATTGTTGATCACTGTAGGTGGTCAGTGAATAACATGAGTTGCAATATGTCTTTTTTCCTTGGGGGTAGCACCTGGTGCAAGCTCTCCAGTGAGGCTCCTCGGTTCAGACAGTGCCTATTCTGCTTTAAATAAGGCACTTAGCGATCTTTACCTGCACCTGAAGACCGGGTCTCCATGCACCTGGACGTGTCATTTTCACTCCCTCCGTTTCAGAGGTTTTCACTGGAAACTCCCAGTGTGCAATAGATGCGGGTTGCTATTTTCAAATGGGAGTACCTAAATCCGTATCTATTTACCTATATAAAAGAGGAGTGATTTTAAAGGTGTTGAGCACCCACAATGTGGGTTAGCCATGATACATTAATGGGAATGGACAATCAAACCACTTTTATTTAGATGTCTAGCTTGAGGGACCCACATTTGATTATTTTAGCACAAGGGGAGATTTTCTTAAGGCACAAATACCAGCGAGGCACCTAATGCCCACTGATGGCCAATAGAAACCTACCTGCCATTTGTGCCTTTGAAATTCTCCCCCATAGTCTAACGTGGATCCAGATCTGTACTGTGGGCCTGATTTTCCACTCCTTTCTCTAATTTGGCACCAGTGTAAAACTGGCATAAGAGAGCAGAGAACTAAGCCCAGCAGCTTCTTGGCTAAGTTCTAGTATTTTTGCCCACACAGTCTTGAATGAGTTCATCATGACCAGTGCTACAGCAATGAATAGTAAATGAAATGAGTGAAAGAGCACTCTAAATAAATTAGCTCAAGGGCAGTTAATGGACCAGGGCAGAGGTAGTCAACAGCCAAATCCGGACCACCAGACGCTTTTGAACGGACCCAGAATTTTTTTATTTTTTATCATTATTGTGGTGTGAAAAATGTTTCTCTGCAGGTTGGACCTTGACTATACCTTGACCAAGAAATTTGTACCTTGACAAAAAATTATTGACTACCCCTGGAATAGAGTTTGCAAGTTACATAGAGTGATAGCAACAACCACCACCTTGAGAAGAGAGAGAAATTGTGTCTGCCAATTCATCAATAAGAGAAATTACGATGACACAATTCTGTAAGGGAAGTCTTGTCAGAGTCTTTAACCCACTCCTGCATCTCTGTTAACGCTGGCTGAAACATTTTCAATGGAACAGTTTTCTGTGGAAATACACTGTTCCCTTGGATCTGAAATGTGTAGCAGGCACGTGTCCATTTCAATGACATTTTTGACTGAGTGGAGGTTTCCAAATGATTGGAGAAGTGTTTTGGTGTTTCCAAATCAGAATATCCCCTTTCATGGAAAATTCCAAAGTTTGACAGTTCGTTCCAAAATGGAATGAAGCAAAATTTAGAAAACTTGGAATTTCCCACAGGACAGAAATTCCAGTTTCATTCAGCTCTAACCTTTGCTGTTCTCAGGGAACAGAATCTATACAACTAATTCAGATCCCCACCTTCCTCCTGCCCCCCCTCCCCCGCACCAGTTATCCACAAGTAGCTTTTTATTTTTAACAACATCCTCATCATTCAGAGTTATCAGGCAAAGGGGTACGACAGGAAAGGTGGTCCTGTGACTAAAACTCAAGGATCCAGGACACCTGGGTTCAATTCCTGGCTCTGCCTCAAATGTTCTATATTATGTGAGGCATCCAATGCAGGCCTTGATGCCCCAGCTGTAAGTGGGGATAATAATTCTTCTCTATCTCACAGTGCGGTTGTGAGAATGTGCTTATGAATGTTTGCCGGTGGGAAGGAAGGGGGCATAGAGGTACATAGATAGAAAGGTTTTATGGAAACATATTTCAGCCTATGGGTGGTTCTTACGGGTTATTCACTGCTTCGGATATTTGCAGTTTGTACTGTTATTGGTAGCCTGCGATCAGAGAGAGAGCTGATCTCTATTTAACGTAGCTGGCTTGAACAACAATAGCAGTGAAGCCACAGCTTCATGGACTGTACAAGCTCGCCTGGGACCCTGGGTACACACTCCAGCAACTAGCCTGTGCTGCCGCAGCTTCATGTGTATTGTTATTGGAGCTAGCATACGTTTACACCTGTCGCAGTCACCCTTCCGACTGCAGTGTAGTCACATGAGACTGGTTTTGGTGCCCAGCCAAATGGCTCCAAAATCAATAGAAAACTGGCCAGGGAACACTTACAGTGTGAAAAGTCACGTGAAAACAGTTGCTCACAAGTCTTTCCTGTGGGTTAAATTCACCGCTGTGCAAAGAACCTGCCCTAGCCTATGCATCACTCAAGACCCACTTATTACCACAAAGCAGGACTCCTCCCTTGAAGAACAGTTTTGAATAAAAATTCCCTTGTACTTATATTTTCAGAGAGCAAATAAAAGGGCTCGTGAATACTGAAAGGAAAACGATCCTTAAAGAACAGTTTTGTAGTTAAGGCACTGGGACCCAGATCTGAGTTCAGTGCTCACCTTTGCCAACAGACTTCCCAGGCGATCTTGAGAAATCACTTCACCTCAGTGCAGCTCAGTTTGCCGTTCTATAGAATGGGCTCACTAGCACTTCTTTCCTCTCCCCCACCCTGAACTCGGGTCAATCTTGCCTGTTTAAACTGCCAGCTTTTAGGAAGAAGGATTGTCTCTCTATGTGTTTGTACAGCACCTGACACAAGGGGGTTCCAATAGTGGCTGGAGCCTCTGGGGGTTACTCTAATAAAAATACTTAATAATAACCACTCTTGAAACAAACTTGTGGGTTTTATTTGAAGTAACATTTGCTAGTCTTTATCCCCCGCTGTATTCACACAGCTCTGACCCTCAGCTACATGGATATTTAATACCATCAGCCATTGAAAGGAAGGATGGTCCAGTGGATAAGGTGCTAGCCTAAAGACTTGAGAGACCTGGATTCAATTCCTTGCTCCACTGTAGATCCCTGTGTGACATTGAGCAAGTCACTTTGGCTACGCCTACACGGCAAAAAAACCCTGCAGCAGTGAGTCTCAGGGCCCGGGTCAACTGGTGGGCTCGCAGATATCAGTGCAGATCACCCCCCTCGCCAGGTTTCAGAACCCAAGCTGGAATGCCTACACTGTGATTTTTAGCCCCGGGGCGGAACGCCACAAGCCAAAACTGGTTGAGCTGGGCTCTGAGACTCGCTGCCACAGAAGTCTTTTTGCAGTGCGGATGTACCCTTAATGTCTCTGTGCCTCCGTTCCCCATCTGTGTAACTGAAATAATAGCACTTCCTGACCTCATAGGGGTGTTGTGAGGCTACATCCATTAAAGAAAGTGAGGCACCCCGATACTGCAATAGTGAGTCTATACAGATATAAGATACAACACTTCAAATAATATTTGTAGGGAGGAAGCAGGTGTATTAAGAAACTCTTCCCCAGGAAAACAAAACCATGACAGACATTCTATGTTTTTAAGATGCACATTGAGAAATCTATGGTAGATTACTTTGTAAAAGTATTCTGTCTCTCTCTTTTTAAAAAAAAAACAAACAACTTTCTAGTTAGACAATTATATTGTCATATACAGTGATAGGGCCAGATGCAACTCCAGGGGGCCAGAAAAACTGAGATTTAATTCCATTTACTTTCATCCCTGCCAGGTTAGTCCCACAGTAACTGGGCCAAAATGTCCAACTGTTTATTTTGCAATAACAAGCCCTTAGTTTCTATGGTAACCTGCCATAAGATGGCAAAGCGCAATAATATGCAACTGACTGATGCACCGTGACAGATGCATCTAATGAGAGATTCGGGGGAAATCTGGGTAACAGGTTCTCCTGGGATATGAACATTCAGTTACGTTAATTTCCAAAACTTTGAAAGGTTTCTATAACAGGACTGGTGCCCTTCAGGGAGCCCTCAGATCAGAAAAAGCCACAATTCAGCTATATCTAGATATAGACATCTGTAAGGGGACTTTTTGTATAGCCGTATACACAAACACACCCCATTCTGTTAAAAGATTTTTGGAGATTATCTAAACCTTTCTCCTAATAAAAGAAAACAGGGCTTGATCCAAAACCCATGTGAGTCACTGGAAAGACGCCTATTGACGTCAATGGGCTTAGGACGAGGCCCACAATAACACCACGCTCTGTTTTTAGAATGGGATGTTATGTATGGAAAGGATAAAGAGAAGCAGTTCTGCAGTCCCACGAAATGAGGCGCTGAATCTCATTCCCTGGTTCAGAAGACTGCACATGTTGAAGAAGTGGCTCTTTAAGGGATGGGAGGGAAGATACCAGCTGGTCTAGCTCTTGAAACTAATTTATAAGAAGCATCAACAATGGGTGTGAAGTGGCCAACCTGTGGTATATTATACAAAGTAGGGGTGGATGGGAAGCCCATTGGAATCAAAGGAAAAACTTCCATTGACTTGATGGGCTTTACATCAGGCCCTGATTAAGAAGGTGGATTGAATGAGCCTATGCCCCATTTTTCATAGGGGTCAGTCAATGAAAGTGAAAGGCAACACATTTAAAAACTGGTATAAATAACACTTTCAACACATAATTAACCCATGGAACTCACTGCCACTAGATATCACTGAGACCAAGAGCTTAGTGCAGTGTTTCTCAAACTGGGGTCGCCGCTTGTGTAGGGAAAGCCCCTGGCGGGCCGGGCCAGTTTGTTTACCTGCCCCATCCACAGGTCCAGCCGATCGCGGCTCCCACTGGCCGCAGTTCGCCACTGCAGACCAATGGGAGCTGCTGGAAGCGGCGGCCAGTATGTCCCTCAGCCCGCGCTGCTTCCAGTAGCCCCCATTGGCCCGGAGCAGCGAACCGCGGCCAGTGGGAGCCACGATCGGCCAGACCTGCAGACGAGGCAAGTAAACAAACTGGCCCAGCCCGACAGGGGCTTTCCCTACAAAAGCAGCGACCCCAGTTTGAGAGACACTGGCTTACTAGGATTCAAGAAAAGGATTAGACAGTTATATGAATAATTAGAACATCCACCATTATTCTAGGTAAGAGAGAAAAACGTATAAGGACTATAAACGTTCATGCTTCAGAGCATAAACCAACCTGTAACTACCTAGGATAAGAAAATTAATCTTGCCCTACTGGCAGTTTATCTGAAAGTTATTCACTATGGTGGTTTTTTTCACCTTCCTCCAGAGCATCAGGTGCTTAGCCATGGTGAAGTACACGATAGTGGGCTAGTCTTATCTAGCATGGCAATTCCTATGTTCTTCAGCAGTTAGCTTAGAGCAGCGGGTGGAGTAACAGTATAGGTGGGAGTAGGGTTGCCAATTTTGGTAGGATTTATTCCTGGAGGTTTCATCACATGACATAATCTTTAATTCAAGATTAATCCTTAAATCCTGGAGCACCAGGACAATCCTGGAGGGCTGGCAACCCTAGGTGGGAGGAGGGAGAATGGGGACTGGAACCTGCAACCCTATGAACAGCATTTACGGATAGACCAGTCCCACTGACAGGGCCGCCCATGGGGGGGGTGCGGGGCGGGCGCAAGCGGGGCAATTTGCCCCGGGCCCTGGCCAAGAATCCCTTTCCTGGCTAGAGGCGGCGGTCCGGGCCTTTGGCGGCATTTCGGCGGCAGGGGGCCCTTCAGTGCTGCCGAAGACGCGGAGCGAGTGAAGGACCCGACAACGACGACGACTCGGAGCGCCGCCCAGGGAGTACAAGCGCCGCTGCCCCGCTTTGCCCCAGACCCCCTGAATCCTCTGGGTGGCCCTGCCCACTGACTCCCATTGGAGCTGTGAGAGTTCGTCCCCTCAGAAAAACAAGCCCCGACTGCCTCAACTTTGCCACCAAACAACTGTGGCACCCAAAATTAGCAGGCACGTCAGAAAAATCTGGAACAAGGGCCTCATCCTCAGCTGATGTAAATCAGCACAACTCCATTGGCTTCAAGGGAGCAATATAGATTTACACCAGCTGAGAATCTGGCCCAGAATTTTTATAGCAGTGCCCAAATTCCACCCACAAAAGTGCCAGCCGTGACAACCCAAGCAAACTAACACTTTTGGTCTTGTAACAGCAAGCGACTCCCGTGGTGACTTGCCTCGCATCTTATTGACACCAGTTAGGAATTGTCAGGCCTGGAGATGTAGTGTGGTGTCTGTGCAGATAACACTTCCTAATGGTGAAAATTGAATCAGTACCAAGAAGCAGAGGGGAAAAAAAATCATGTCCGTTATTTTTTTCTCCCCCTCCCCCCACCCCCAGAAAAGATACAAAGTATTAAAAGTTCCTGCAGCCTTTTGGATCCAAAATATATAAAAGGCCTCGTGTTCCTGCCCTCTGCTATGGAGTGCAAATTGTTGCAAATCCTGGAAAACCTACCTAAATGCAGGAACACAGTGGCTGATAGTCCCAGCTAAACAGCAGTCCATGGTCCATCTCAGGCCTGGGGTAACAGGTTATGCCAGAGGTATATGCAGATGTACCTGAGCTAGCTTTGATCGGGCTAGCTTACTAAAAATAGCAGCATGTTATTGTGGCTAACCCAAGCCGCTCTGCTATTTTTAGTGACTTAGCACTACCAAAGACAGCACAGATATATTTCACTGAGCTGGAAATTCTACCTCCCAACTGCAGTGTTGTTGCAGCCTGACCATGGGTGGCCAAAGTTTTTATTGGTATAAACAGGCAAAATTCCATTCAAGACAATGGAGCTGTGCTTGTTCACCGCAGCAGAGAATTTGGTCCAGGGATCAGAATGCTGTTTGGCTGTTATGTGGTCACTTTATGGTGCTCCGGCTCCTTACACCTTCCTGCATACACTGTCAATGCAGGTAAGTGACAGACAGAATCCAGACCTATAGGGAAGTCCCATTACAATTGCTGGCAAAAATCCCATCGATTTCAGCAGGACCCGGATTTCACCCCGATATCTGCAACTTTTCTATCTTAAAGGAACTGCTGTGAATAAGCCAATCTAATGCAACATAGTTTCCAAGCCAGATACTGCTTAGTAGATTCTAAACTTGTATTAGGCAAGAAATATGCACTAGCAGAATACCAGACTATGCATTACAATGTACTGTGGACATGATCTATTACAAGCCAGAGCAAGAATAGAGCTTCCTTCACAGTAATCACTTGTGTGTCAAAATAACAGGGAAACACCAAATCCAGTGACTGTAACGCCCCTAAATTTGGTCATAATGGATGAGGACTTTTCTCTTTTCTTCCAGTAGAACTAACCTGGCATTGTTGGCTCTATTTCTATTAACACTTTATTTTTCTTTATAAGGCCCAGGAGAACACGCATCATGGTGTGAGCTGCACTTTTTTGCCTTTGTCCCAGTGTTGAGTGAAACTGACATAACTTAAAGGATTTATCCCAATCTCTAATGCTCTGAGGCCTAAATCATTTTGCTAAGATGATGGCGAGAAAGCTTAACTTCAAAACAATCATAAGGAGATGGACCCCCATGGCTCTCTAAGCCAGCTCTTGTGCGGCTGTAAATCAACACAGCTCCCCCAAAGTCACTGAAATGCCACGCAGTGTACACTGAAGTCAACAGAGCTATAGTGATGGACTTCTGTGAGGTTCTGGCCTGCTGTCTCTTCATCAGATTTTCACTGCATTCCTTTAGTAGTTGCTTGTAGCGGTACAAAACACAAATGTAAAACAGGTTCTCCTTGTTCTAGCCATTTCTCACTCCAGATGGCAAACTGTCTCTGTACATAAGGCAGGCTTTTCAGTACTGTAGAAAAAAAAGATATCTCAAGCCTAGGAAATGATGACTTGCTCATGCAAAGTCCGGAAACCCAGCTACTAAGGCCTAATTCCAAACCTGAGCCTCACGCAGAGCTCACTCAGGTCGATTTGGCTCCTGTTGATTTGGGACTGCATACTGAAGTCCTTACTCAGGCAAGACTCCCACTGAAGTGAAAGAGAGTAAGGGATTCAAGATCTGGGCTCAATTTGCTACCTAGGATGGAACCAGCAGTAGAGCTGTATGCCGTAGCAGATGTTTCTGTATATGGAATGTGGAAGAAAATCAATGAAAAGAATTTAAAATTAATATACCTGCATTACTCTGTCATTTACAGTTATTCAGGTTTTTGTCCACTGAGCCAGTTATCCAATAAACATACCGGTACCTCATGGATTTTCAGGGGACTAAGCAGTGTCACGATATTTAAAGATGATGTCAAGTCCTGGAAAGATCCTTTTCAGAACATGTCAACAACCAACAAATAAGCCACTTCAGAGTATTACTGAAGCTTCCAAATGAGTCTTGGTGTATGAATTCAAAGTTCTTGGTAACACAGACCACCAGTGATCACAGATACCTCTGATTTGTGTGTTATTTTTTATTATTTTTATTTGTATTCCCATAGCACTAGAGGCCTCATTCAAATCAGGGCTCCGTTGGGACAGGTGCTGTGCATACAACATAACAGGAGACCGTACCTACCCTGAAGTGTGTACAGCCTAAACAGACAAGACAGACAAAGGTTGGGAGAGAGTAGGTACTTTTATCCTCATTTTATGGAGTGGGAACCAATACACGAGAGATTGAGTGACTTGCTCAGGGTCAAATGAAAGTTTGTAGCAGAGCCAGGAATTAAACCCACATTTCCATAATCTCAACCCTCTGCCTCAACGACAAGCCCAGCCTTCCTCTCTTGCTATTTCCATGTTCGTCTTTGACCTTTGGGCCGCACGTACGTACGTTATGCAGTTCGCTATGCTGCATCTGTTGTGCTCATTGACTAATTCACAGCTTTCATAATCAGTATATATCACAACCATATGGCTAGGCAAATATTTTGTCTCCTGCTCCACTGGTTCAGGTGAAATTAAACAAGACCGAAGCCACTTCTGCAGGAAAATGGAGAGGAATAAATACAGGAACTGCTTTAACACTGACCTTGCTGTTCTCTTTCACATAGACTGATGCACTGTCTCAACTACCATGAACAATGTGGAGTGGACTGGGAAAGCCAAACTGCTCAGGGTTCCCCAGCCCAGCCCAGCCTTTACAAACACCTGCCATTTGTCTGCATCCAAGGCTCTGATCCTGCCAGCTACTCCAATTGGGCAGATCCTTGCATGTGCACAGACCCCCACTGGAGTCAACGGGGCTCCAGCTTCACAGAACAGCTTCAATCTACACCTGCTACCTGTGCTTCTGCAAAGGAAGACATTTAGATGGCTAGTAGTGATACTGATTACTGAATGAACGTTTGACTCAGTACACTGCTCTGGTGCAGTGGGATTCTGATAAACTTACTCACCTTGGGTAATATCTTATGCCTTAGTTCAGCGTTTCCCAAACTTGAGATGCTGCTTGTGTAGGGAAAGCCCCTGGCGGGCCGGGCCAGTTTGTTTACCTGACCCGTTCACAGGTTCGGCTGATCGTGGCTCCCACTGGCTGCGGTTCGCTGCTCCAGGCCAATGGGAGCTGCTGGAAGCGGCAGCCAGCACATCCCTCGGCCCGCACCACTTCCAGCAGCTCCCATTGGCCTGGAGCCTGTGGGAGCCGCGATCGGCCAGACCTGCGGACGCAGCAGGTAAACAATCCGGCCCGGCCCGATAGGGGCTTTCCCTACACAAGCGGTGTCCCAAGTTTGGGAGACACTGCCTTACTTAGTTCCACTGAAGCCAATGGAAGTTACTCAAGGAGTAAGATACTATCCAACATGAGTAACGATACCAGAACCTGACCCGAAGGATTTTAGTGGTGTTCTGGAGTTTCCCCATAATTTACTCTTTGTAGTATCCTAGGAGACTGCCAAAACCCCAGAGCATGAAGCTGGAACATTGCAGGATTACACATTGTGTTCCCTGCGGATACACAGGATAGTTCATGAACAGAGCTCTGCAAATAACTGATTTTTGAACCAAAGAAGTCTTTAAAAAAAAAAATGTTTCGAGTCGACCCAAAACAATTCAGCATATCAAAAAAGTTAACAAAAAAAGTAATACAACTGAAATCAAATTTCAAAAACAACACACCTTTTTGCATCAAAGGCAAAACATTTCACTTCGCAAATGTCAACACAAACTGTTTTGACTTTTTCGGAATTTTCATTTCTTTTTCGACTGAACAATTTGACGAATGGAACACAAAGTGGCAAAACGTTTCGATTGACCTGAATCTGCATTTTTCAATGAAAAAAGAATTTTGTCTGAAATATTCCGCTCAGCTCTATTCCTGAATGGGGCCAGATGGACAGCTCTGGAGAACGAACACTACTGAAAGTCAAGGGAAGTAAAAGCAAGTGAAGATCAAAGAAGAATGTACGGTTCCCTGTATGCAAGGAGGCCAATGGCTACACTTGCTTTCTGGGAAATACTACTGCTCAAGAAATTCTTTATTCAGGAGAAAGCAGCAGAGGCCCTGGAGGTATGGGGGTGAGTATTGAGCAATTGCCAAGGAAGGGTCCCTCTGGCAGTAGGAGGATGGTGGACATGTTAATCCAGATTCTCTTGAGCTTTCATGATTAGGACAAGACGTGGGGAATCGAGAAATAATAGAGGAGCTAAATGGATGCAGTGCCAGAGATAAACCATTGTCTCTCCCTGACCTTTTCCCAATAGCACAGAATAAGAGGAAGGAATTAAGCAGGATTAGAAGGGAATTTTTTAGGAGAAAAATGTTGAGGCAGCCGGCTAGCTCACTAAGCCAAAGATCTCATTGGGAGGGATGAGATGTATATTTTTAGAGGTAAAATGGGCACATGCAAACTCCTGGGCCCACCACTGGATAACTATAGCCTGCTGCAGTCAAGAGAAAGATGCCCACTGACTTCAGTGTGCTTTGGATCAGGCACCAGAAGAGAGAAGCCTGAAAGAGAATCCTTGAGACTGTATAGTAAGATGCAGCTGAGCTTTCATACGATGGGTCTTGATTATTCCAGACTAAAGTCAAACCGCAGTGGGTATGTCTACACTGCAAACAAACAAACCAACAAAAACTGGAGCAGCAAGTTTCAAAGCCCAGTTCTACAGATTCAGGCCCTCACTACAGTGCTAAAAATAAGCACGTAGACATTTCGGCTTGGGCTGGTGTCTGGCCTCTGAGACTCTCTCTGTTCTTTTAATTGAATAATACCTTCCCACCCCATGTTATATTCTAAAGGATTCCTTCCGTTAGTGGCATTACTGATTTCCTAGTGGCGGTGGTTCTAAGATCTGCTGTTTAATATCCTTCTAAACAGTTCCAAGGGCAGTTCATCTTGCGTGCTCTTAATATTCTATTTTTGGCAATGGGGCCAAGGTTCAAAATCCAAACCCAGATTCTAATTTGGCAAGTACGCAAGACGGTTTATAATGATCTGACCCAAAACTGCAGACACGAGCATGTTCCTGTGCTACCATCTTTCTGCTCTGCGTTTGTACAGCACCTAGTGTAATGGAGTCCTGGCTCATAACTGGAGCTCCTAGACATTAACCGCTCCACAAAAAACGATGGTAACCAGCAACTTCAGGATGTTTGAATCATTCTAATTCTGCCGTTTGAGCCGCAATTTAGGTAAAATGAACAAGCAGCTTTACTATTCCCTCCTCATCTTTTCCTGGTACTTGGTACCACAAAGCCACTAGGACTTTTCCTTTCCTTTCGGCCAACACTACTTCTTTAAGATGACATGTCAAACGCAAGTCCTGACGACCTGTGGCCATTAACGATGACAAGGCGTCATTGGAACAAGTGAGGATGTTAAAATCAACAACCTGGCAAATTGCAGCTGAAGTTATTACATTTCATGACCCTAGATTCAGCAGATTTTAGGGCAGCAGGGTCCGTTATGATCATTCAGAAAATTCCTCCTGCAATCTCAGTTGGATGCAGCATTCTCCACTTCCTGTCTTTTCGCCTGCGCAGTGCTGCTGTGTGCCGTTAAACAGCAGTCATAATTTATTTCCAGAAGCAGTTGCATTTCTGTGATGGTTGATTTCTGTTTGTATGTAGCTCCAGGATCATCTAGGAGGCTGAAAGGCACTATAAATACAATGGTATGTTTGCTTCCATTATATCGTTCAGCCATTAGGGTGGGATTTTCAAAAGTGCTCAGCAGTGGCTTAACTTTGCTCCCATTGACTTACATGAAAGCAAAGTTAGGCCACAGCTGAGTGACTTTTGAAAATCCAACCCTGGGTGTCCCTTTGTGCTTCATAGAGATCCTGATGGCATGTGGTCCTCGGTCAACAACGGAGACTAAGCTGGAACTCAATCAATGTGGATTCCTGTGTGTTTATGTCTGTAGCTGCAGTTTTTTCTTTCATAAATGCCTCCTGTTTAAGATCACCTGTGATTCTATTTATTGTGACAACACAAATGTTCTACACTAGCTTCACCTGTATATCACACCACTGATTGTTGTTTTCTCTTCACAATCAGTTTAGCCCGTATGCTTTAACGGCATTTTTACACTTTTTAAGTTAGCAAGACTGACCTTCGTAACTTTGCAATCTGACTGCTTCCAGATGAAAGAGCTCTTGGAATTGGCACCTCTCCCTGTCACTGCAGGGCTGACGTCAAAATAAAGCAAATGAAAACTGCATGAGACTGCTTTACATCCATGAATGCTGACTGAGACTGTAGTGTTCCCTTGTGACTTGACACTAGTAGATGTGGTAGAAGGGCTGCCGTTTGTGAGTAATATGGTGCATTAATGCACTGACCTTAATTACAATATTAATGACTAGAAGGAGGTCAATTGGAACAAAGCAAAAATACTTACAGCATTCTGAACCCATTGTTTAACAAAACACCATTCTTGGTATTTTATTTACCCCCTTTATCTTATTACTGTATTTCTTCCTTACCATTAATGGGATCTGCTCCTATCTAGAATTTTTCAGCCCCAGCAGGCTACTGCCATGCCGCCCTCTTAATCATCTATACCCTCAAATCATGCTGGACAAGTTAATACGCTATGAAGGGGGTTACAGTGGAGAAATCATTACCTATAAATGAACGTGGGGGTTGCACATGTAGTAGCCTGTGGAGTCCAACCTCAGTTCACGTACCAGGGGCTCCTTCCATGCCTCCATTTCCCCCCACAACTTTCCTGTGGGCCCAACCTCCCTTTCCCCTCTATTTCAGGGACTTCCTGAAACCCCTTCCCACTCATCCCTCATGCCAGGGGCTCTGTGAGCCCCCCACCACCACCATCGCCACCCCACCACATGCCTGGGGCTCTGTTTGCACCCCTTCTCCCAGCCTACCCAGTCTCTGCATGCCCCTTTCCCCACCAGGGCAGGGGCTCTGTGTGCCTCCGCGTTCCCCCCTCTGCCACATCGGGGGCTGTGAAACGTTCCCTGAAGCTCTGCAGCGTATCAGACGCAGCATTCAGAAATTAATGCATTCTATCATAGCAGACAGACAGACAGACGCACGACATCAATTGGAATGTAGGACGTTTTGCTCGGTCAACGCTGTGCAGCTGTCACCAAAAGAAAAGAAAAAAGCTAACTAGGATTAATGATAGGCCTAAACACCTTCCAACTTTGGAGCTATTCCTGGCTGGCTGCTCAGATGGCGTGAATCAGTGCAGATCCATTGCAGTGTGACGGAAGGTCCCGTAGGCTAGGCTGCATTAACTTATTCAGGAGCTTGGGCTGGGGGGCCCAAGCATAGAATCTAAGAGCCACAGCAGGCTTAGCCTGGTAACTCTCTCCCCTCTGCTGTGTTGAATTCTGGGTTTAGTACAGCAGAGAATCTGGGCCAGCATGGGTAAAATACCCAGACAAACTGAAGGGAGCTCAAAGGAGAACAGCAACAGCGACTAAAGGTTTGGCAAGTAAGCCCTAGGAGGAAAGTTTGAATGAAATGAGCACGGTTGGTTGTTTAGATAAAGAAGAACTTAGGGGACACATTGTAACTGTCTACAAATAGATAAAAGGAGGGTATTGAGAGGACATGGATCAATAGTTCTCATTAGTTAATGAGAACAGAACAAACCACAATGGATTTAAGCTACAGCAGGGGAAATATAGGTTGGATATTAGAGAAAAACTTCTGGACCAAATTCAGGCCCATAAATCTGTCCCTGGAGGTGTTATAACATCTCAGGCAATGGAGCAAGCGACTCCAGGCGTTGTGGCATTGCCGTCATTCAAGGCGAGGACTAGACACCGATCTATAGGGGTGGCTTAGGAATAATGAAGTCCAGACTGGCAACGCACAGGGGAAAGGGCTCCATGATCCCCTTGAGAGTCCAAAATGATCTGATGGTTTTTAATTAAGTGCTGATTTGGGGATGAAGTTTTAATTATTCTGGTACTCACAGGACACTAGAGTGCAGGCAGGCTGAATAATTTACAAAATGAAGAAAAGGAGCCCGATATCCTTTCTGATTGTCAGATTAAATATATTGGGCCAGTTCCTCAATGGGTATAAAACAGCAAAGCTCCATAGATGTCAGTGAGGAGCTAACAATTTACACCAGCTGGGGCTCTGGCCCTTGATATCATCAAGCTTTTAGGTCTTGGAAGAAGAAGCAGTGAAAATATTCACAAGGAGGTCCATCAGAGGAGCTAATCTTAAATATTTTATCTCCATCATGACATATCTCATGCAGTCACCCTCCTGCTCAGCAGCTTAGCTCTTGATGTAAAGCTACCATTTAAGATAGGGGTGTCCAACCTATGGCCCAGAGTATTTCATAAGGCCCATGTATGGCCCGTGGGCCACACACGGCCCACCAGAGTATTTCCTAAGGCCCGCAGCCTGCTTCAACACAATATACTAACAGTGGGTTCATTCCCGTTTTGTCATCATGTTTACATCATTTTAGTTTAAACATGTAAACAGACAATACTGTACATAGAAACAAGCTATCTGAATACATACGGAACAAGCTGAACTTAAAATGTAAATCGATACAGGTGACTTTAAATCTTATTAAAATATATGTAGACTCTGTTTGGCCAACACGAGGTGGTGCTTAGATTTACGTGGCCCTCCTGTATAATAAGGTTGGGCACCACTGGTTTAAGAGAAAGTATTTGAACTTTGCTCAGATGTGCTGGTCTGATCTACTACATTATTCCTCCAATTTTGTGTCCATTATTATTATTTATAGCCTGACAGCACCTAGAGGCCACAATCACAGACCAAAAAAACCAGACCTTTCTCTGAGGAGCTCACACGCTAATTGTAAGACAAGAGACAACAGACAGATGCAACAAAGAGCCAGAGGGGAGACAATGAGACACATCTGGACAGTGTGAACAGCACTGGGTACAGCACACAAGCTGCGTAACCACTGTCAGCTCCATTGGTTAACCCCACTGATTTCAGCAGAGTTAAACCCGTGTCGAAACGGAGCGGCAGAGTGGTAAATCGCACACATTATTGGCCTATTTCCTTTCCGAATGAACTGAGGGTATAGCAGACCAAAGAACTGGGCCGAATCTTCAAAGGGTGTGATCTTCATTTACCTCAGTGGAGCTTTATCACTATTCACCAGCTGAGAAACCAAACCGCACTTCCCACAGACGGCTTCAAGCAGGCAGTATCTCTCTCTGAATGGGCTGCTGAGAGGCTTTGCTGCTTGTGCGTATTTTCTGTGGGTAACAAGCGAATGGGAAGTCCCTGCTGTATTTAACATTGGAACGGCTGACTCTTCTGGGGTTCCTCCCTAAAGGTCCAACAGAGAAAGAAGGCGGCTGATATGAGATAGAAAAATGGATCTTTCTGTCTCCAGACCTATAGAGACGCAGTGTGCAGAGTCAAGTGAAGTGTAGGAAAGTAAAGTGCAAGATGCCTTCTGCATTGTGTGGCTGCTGGAACGAGGGGGGATAATGGGCACATACAAAGTGCTCCAGGGGTTGTTTCTTACATGTGCAGAAGAGCAACCGAATGAACGAAATCTGCTCGCACTCCACTTTTTTATGTTGAAACCTGGAACACTCTGGGCCTGATTCTTGCTGACATTGAAGCCCCTTTAGACCACACTGGCAGTGCACAGCAGGCATAATATACATTGACGCTGTCAGTGCGAAGTAAAATGCCTTGAGCATCAATGAAAATCGTCTCCTTTCTTTCCAAACATTAAATTTATAAAATTGTACTGACCTACTTTTTAGAGCTGGTTAAAAAATATCCATCATCTTTTTTTTTTTAAACCTGTTTTAATCTAATTTTTTCAGGTATTCTTTTAAACACTGACTTTTTTCAGTGTTGTGTTTTGTTATTTTACGAGAACACAAGAAATTGTCAAAACCCACAAAGAAGTTTGGTCAGAATTGTGTGTTGGGAGGAGGGGCATTCATATTCCAACCAGCTCTATTATTTATCCAGCTCCTCCATTCTCATTTATCAAGTGCGAGCTCACCTCTGTCTGCAGATGAAGAGAGCGATATAAGAGGTAGGTATTGTTCTTTGCTCTTTGACTTGATGGGATGCTCTGCGTAAAAGCACAGCCTGGTCTGGAGTAAACCGCAAGTCCTTTGCTGCATTTCCTTTGACGCCTGTGCTCCAGCTTGATTGCTCTAATCTGTATTTGGATCCCAGCTCTGAAGCAGGCTCCTGAGGTTAAACAATGGACCCAAAGGCACAAAGTGTGGCCAATCCTGCTGCTCATAAGGATTAAAGTTGGAGAGACATGCACAAATAATTGTATCTGCTCTGGTTTATCTGGGTTTTGTAACAGGTTGCCATAGCATCATAGTCATCTCACCAATGGATTTTTCTTTTGCACAATAAATTTCATGTTTAGGGCCAGACTCGCCCCCTGATTTCACTAAGTGCAAAATCTGTCCATTAATAAGCAATTTCTATTGGTTGTTAATGATTAGTGATGCATTTATATATGTTACCTTGAATTAGAGTGTCAGCCTCACCCAAAACAATTCAGCTGTCTGCCACATCTAAGGGTAAATGCCAGCAGCCTGATGCCCAATCAGATTACTTTAAAGGGTGCAGGTCATGGAGTTGGTGTTTCTCAAGGAGGTAAGGGGCTGCAATAAATCACCTAAGCCCTCATCATGGGTTCAGTGAAACTTCAGTGGTGCATGATATAGGATAGTCCTGAGCACTGGGTTATATCTGTTAATCCTAACAACATACGTTTTAAATAAAAGAGTTCCAACTAAATAAAAAACTTATCAGGAAACTGTAATTCGAAACGTTACCCAAGTACGTTTTGTTCTGCATTTGGATTTAGAAATGTTCTGCCCACCGCCAACATATGAATTTGCTCAAGGAATTAACCTACTACAGTATTCCACAATCATGGCCAGTTGCCAAACCATCCCATCCCCATCCCTATGCCTTCGTGACCCACCCCAAGTCGTATTGTTCTTGAGTCTGAGTTCATTATATAATAGTCTCCATTGGGAAACCCTGCAGCCAAATATATTTTTATCATTCCCTTCTCTCGCTCCTCCCCTTGGTCCCAGTTTTACTCAGTCCTCTCAGGATTGTCTCATGCATCATTAGTACAGTGTGATTCCAAGGACCTTCAGCACTGAAAGTATGGCTCTACCACTGAGCTAAAGGAGTACCTCCACTGCCTAGTAGCTGTAGTAGGCTTTTATCCCACCATTAGCTAGTGTATTTCAATTGCAGGAAGAAGGATCTTGCATCTCAGCCCCAGTAAGGAATTGTACACAGAGACGCAGCAAACAGAGGAGTGAAGACAACAGAAGAAAAAAACCAAGAGAGGAGATTGGAGGAGAGTACAAGACAGAACAAAGGGGAGCAAAGGAAAAAAAGAAGGCTCAGGATCTAAGAAAAATGTAATTCAAACCACTTCCATCCCAAAGTCTGCTCCTGTATATTGAGATTCCATCAGAGACCGCTTAATAGAATTATGTTTTACCCTGCATTATATATTAATGGCTTATCCATTGTTCTCTTTATATACTGTAATGACTACAGGTGGGTGATAAAATGATTATGTAGGATGTATATTAAGGAGAGCAGATGATGGGTGGGCTGCTTTTATTTCTAAACCATGATTATTTAGGAAGCACTTGGAGAGAGCTGCTATTTGCATATAGCTTGAAAACTTTTTAGTGCTGATTGTGTGACTCTGCCTTTCAAAACTATGCCTATTCTCTGGAGTGATTGGTGAACCAGAAGCCATTCAACACAACGAGGCAATCCATAAAGAAGAAACGCCACTGACACTAGTAGGCTGGAAGATTCTGGAGCTTGTAACTGGGAGCACACTTAGGCTGAATAAAGTTGTAATGTTCTGGCTGAGTATGTCCTATAACCATCTAGTTTCTAGTCCATACAGAAGATAATAGTCTATTACTGCTACAAACTAGCAAAATTCCTCCTTTAGCTCAAATTACATAGGCTTGTACTTTTTGTAGTTTCGATCTCTGCTAATGACCTATGATGGACATTGCTACGAGTGCTGCTTGGAAAATGGTAATTATGTTTTGCCAAAAAAAAATTCAAAATAAATGAACATTTTCAGCGGGAGTTAAACATTCTCACTGATTTTATTCAGGTTTTTTTTTTTTTAAAAGGAAGGACCAAATGCTGAATATTTTTCAGTTTTCAAGCCCCCTAAAATGTTCCTTTTTCAATATTTGAAAAACAATTTTAAGATATTTCAGCTTTTGGTTGTTTTTAGTTTTTGAAAACTGAACATTTTTAAGTCTTCAACAATTTTTCATTGAAAGAGACAAGAACTTCCCACTAAAGTTTTCATTTCCACAAAATGCTATTTTTTATTAAAAACCAAAAAATATATATGTAACTTTGTTTAGTTGCTATGTTATCATGTAAGCTATCTGGAGAACGCATTCTTGTTCAGTTAGCCTCTGATATAATGTAAACAAGGATGAGTTCATGAAGCATAAAGGACCAATAACCCAAGTAAGACAGCGTGAGTCTTTTCACTGTCTTCAGTAACACTGGATCAGGCCCTAAAATAGTATAATGACTAGTTGAATTTGGCTTTGTGAGGTACTTTTTGTTTAAAAAGGCAAGCTTAAAATATTGAAGGCCTGATCAAATTATTTTGCTTTACACGGAGTGCTGTCCCACTGCTTTTGTGTTACACCAGAGGTTTTCAACCTTTTTTTATTTGAGGACCCCTCAAAAATTTCAAATGGAGGTGGGGACCCCTTTGGAAATCTTAGACATGTCTGCAGACCCCCACGAGTCCGTGGGCCACAGGTTGAAAACCCGTGTGTTACACAATAACATAACCACCTACCAGCAGCTAAACTGATTCCTTTATTCCACGCTGAGGAGTGGGAATCAAGTACTCGTAAAAATCCAGGAATGGTTTTAGAGCAAGTTTTCAATTATATAGAGGCCGAAAATAAATGCAACAGTTTCATTGTAAGAAGCCCTGATTTAAAGAATAGATTTAAATTCATCCCTGGTACAACTCCACTGTTTTCAATGGAGTTACACTGGGGATAGGTTTGGCTCTGTCTCTCTTTGAAAAATCCACCTCACAGATCTTTATGGGAAGAAATGTTACTCTTTCCATTCCATTACAAACTGAATCTATACAGCGTCATTGCAAGGATCTGATTTGTAGTTCTCTCTCTCGAATATAAATGTGCCCCAACATAACACTTTTCTCATCTCTTGCACCTTTTATCTAAGCATCTGGAATCACTTTTGTTAGCAAAGAGGAGGCCCGCCTGGGGATCTTAAGAGAGATCACACAGCACGTCAGTGGCAAAAGTTCAGTTGGAGCCCAGGAGTCCTGGATCCCAACCCCTACTTCCATTCTTCAGAGCAGAGCATACTCCATTCATTGCAATGGGTGTTTTGCCTAAGGATGGCCCAGTGAGAGCCTGTCGGTCAATGACTTTCAAAGGGATTTAGGCTCCTAAGTCACGTAGGCACTTTTGAAAATGTTACCCAATGTGACTCGAGTGACTGGGGCATTTACAGTTATGCTTGTTGTCACAGCTCGACTCCGCCATTCAGAGAGATTTAGCTGAGACCCACAGAGGGACATAGGTTTCGCCATGAATAGACTGCCTATTCAGTAATACAGATGCCACCCAATGCTCTGTACCATACCTACTGCCCAGGATCACACAAGAAGTCTGCGGCAGAGCCAGAACCTGAACCCAGATCATCTAAATCCAAAACCTGGATGAAAGAAACTTGTTACAAGTGCTCACTGCTTTATTATGTTGTACGTCTGCACTAATAGGCAGGTTTTAAATTGGGTTAGTATAAACACACATGTGGGAGGGGAGATATCAATGTACTATCCTACACAAAGATTTCACAGTAAATGTTTAAATCCGCGCTGCATTCTCCTGGCAAGTTAACCACACTTCGCATCACTGACTACACTTTATTCATGCAGTGAATTCTTTGAGCCAAATGTATGCCTCATGTAAACTGGTGCAATTCTACTGGAGTGCTCCCCTCACACCAGGGTTGAATTTGCCCCTCTGTTTGAGCCTAGAGAAGGAAGAGAAGGATGCCCTTTAGTTTTGGCGCTGTCATTTTTTGCTCTTGATGGAGCTCCCTTCTGTATGTATTTAATATCTGGCATCTATTGCTTTAAGTTTTCATTGCAGGCTGCACTTTTCTATTAGTTTTCTGTCAACACACTGCTGCTAGCATCTCAGGTTAAAGATCCCAATAAAATACAGACAGAGTCCGGCTGTTCCTGGGAGCATTCTTCCAGAAGAAGAAGAGTAATTCCCATCCCAGTTAATGACAATGCAGTGCTCTGTACACTTTCTGCTTGTTCTTCTCTTAAGGGAGAGAGAGAGAGACCCTCTACTTTCAAGCCAGGGAAAGGCTGAATTGAATAAAATACTTGAGTCTGATTGTCAGCTGCTGTCAACCCATAGATTTCAATGGAGCTGCATCAACTGACACCAGCTGAGGATCTGGAACACGTACTTTAAAAATAGGCTTGAACCACAAACCTGGATCTGAAAAAAAACAAACAAACAAAAAAAAACCCCTTAAATGTTTAGAATCCAAACCCTGAACTGGATGCTCATTTTGCAGCAGATGCCATCTCTGTAATAGGCTGAACCAAAAAGCCTGGATTTGAGCCTTCTCCAGTTGCGGATCTGTTCAAAATCCAAATCCCAGGTGCAGCCCCACTGACTGATGGAATGCCTCAGATTTACACCAGGACCCAAATCCACCTCTTCCTTATCTTAAAATATTTAGAAACTGAGCCACAAAAAGAACAACACATGATGTAACATCTACCTTGTTATTAAACGTAATGAGTGTTAGTAGGAGCAGCAAAAGGAGATCTAGAATGAAAATTGCAGTGTGGGGTACTCTGTCAATGAGATGGAAAGATTGACAACTTAGTCCTTTTCATTTATTCTACAGACTCATAGAAGAATAGGGTTGGAAGAGACCTCAGGAGGTCATCTAGTCCAACCCCCTGCTCAAAGCAGGACCAACCTCAACTAAATCATCCCAGCCAGGGTTTTGTCAAGCTGGGCCTTAAAAACCTCTAAGGATGGAGATTCCACCATCTCCCTAGGAAACCCATTCCAGTGCTTCACCAGGGCCGGCTCCAGACCCCAGCGCGTCAAGCGGGCGCATGGGGCGGCATTTTGCCGGCAGGGCGGCAGGCGGCTCTGGCGGACCTTCTGCAGTCATGCCCGCGGGAGGTCCATCGGAGCTGCGGGACCAGCGGACCTCCCGCAGGCATGACTGCGGATGGTGCGCTGGTCCTGCGGCTCGGGTAGACCTTCCGCAGTCATGCCTGCGGAAGCTCAACCGGAGCCGCGGGACCAGCGGATCCTCCGCAGGCACGTCTGCAAGAGGTCCCCCGGAGCCGCAGGACTGGCGACCAGCAGCGCGCCCCCCGCGGCGTGCGGCCGTGCTTGGGGCGGCCAGATTCCTAGAGCCGCCCCTGTGCTTCACCATCCTCCTAGTGAAATAGTGTTTCCTAATATCCAACCTAGACCTCCCCCACTGCAACTTGAGACCATTGCTCCTTGTTCTGTCATCTGCCACCACTGAGAACAGCCGAGCTCCATCCTCTTTGGAATGTAGTCCAAATGTAATCCTCTTCAGGTAGTCAAAGGCTGCTATCAAATCCCCTCTCACTCTTCTCTTCTGCAGACTAAATAACCCCAGTTCCCTCAGCCTCTCCTCATAAGTCATGTGCCCCAGCCCCTAATCATTTTCCTTGACCTCTGCTGGACTCTTTCCAATTTGTCCACATCCTCTCTGTACTTCCTTTTTCATTACAAAACAGTTAATAAAAGGCTCATTTCTTGCAGCCTATCAAATTTTAGGGGGTCTTTCAAACAAAACAAAAAACCTGTGGACACTAGTTGGATTGCTAGTGTGAGTCACTTCTACTGAGTATCATGCGCGTCCTCCTGTACATAAATCAAGTTATGAAAATGAGTGGATAACAATAAAGTTGGTTGAAAATTCATTGAAGGAATAGTTTTGCATCGGAAAGTGCAATTTCATCAAAATCGAAACATTTCAGAGAATGTCAATTTAAAAAAATCTATGGGAAAAGTTGAAGTGTCTTGCTTCTTTTAGATACATTTAGTTTAGACTTTCATATTATATTTATTGCATTATAATGTTTCAATATTATAGAAACAAAACAACTCAGCATTATCTAAATAAAACAATTCAACATTATTCAAACAAATAGTTCAGAATTTTCTTGGTGTGGGAACTCTCTTTTGTTCTGATTCAGAACAAAAAGATATTTCAAAATGGAATTTCCCATTGAATGGAAAATCCTTTTTCCAGCCAGCTCCCAGGTAATAACAATCGGAGTAAGCATGTAGTCAGACAAGCACCCAGCTGGAGGGACAGGAGGCAGGATGGGGCCAAACCCATCCCTGTTCTGACTCTGTGGAAGTCAGTGCCATTATGCTAGTTGTGGATGGATGTAGCCCTCAGCTGTGTGGAGGGCTAGCGCCTTCATATTATACTTGTGCTGCATGAAAATGCTATTCAATGGAATTTCACCTACTGGATAGGAAATCCCCCAGAAAACAGGTGATGCTAAGGTTTCTTGATTCCTTTCAATGAGTATTTGCAGAATGGTCCTACCTATATGCTTTTAAACCGTCATTATAGCAAAAAATTCTAGGTTCTGGTTCCTGTATCTTCTGAATAGAGCTAGTCAAAAACTATGGTTGGGTGGTGTCAAATTTTTTAAAAAATCAAAGTTTCACAAAAATTTGTCAACATTTCAAAAGCAAATTGCCCATTCTATAAGCTGGTTGATCAAAAAGTTATAGTGAAAACATTTTTGCTGAAAATTCAACAATTTGAAACAGTTTTACCAGGTCAGCGTGGGAAGTTGTGAACCCTAATGCCCAAATTACGCAGTCGTGGTATATTCAGAACTTTTGTCAATTGCTTGGAATTGGAATAAACAAACCACATATATAAGCACCTAAATTCCATGAGGATGAGTATAAGATCTAGGATAAACTGGAACAGAATAGAAGCTGAGGGCAGAAATTCTCCTTAAGTGCTTTTGCCTGTAGGTCTTCCATAAAACCTTAATCTCGAGCACCCGAGACCACCCTCTGTTTGACTTCAAAAGGATTAATCTGGATGAGGACCTGAGTACTCACTCGTCATGAAGAGATGCATACAGAGCATAAACTGTGTCTGAAAGAGGTGGTGGAACTGGGTAGCCTTTGTCATATAGTGAACCTCAAGAGAAACTAAGGGTACCCTGGAATGCTTGAATTCCTGATGCAGGCCAAGCTTTGAATAAGCATCTGACTGAAACCGGAGATGCTTTGGGGATTCTTCCTGCACCACACAGGTTCTTTTTGGATAGTGTGAACCAAAAGTGTCTCTTATGATACAGTCAGCCCAGTTCTGCCATCATTACTCACACTGAGTAGAATCTTGTTCCAGGAATAGCCCCTGTTGAAACCAATGGAACTACTCGCAGCGTCAAGTGCTACCTTGGAATTGGTTTGGGGAAGAGAGATTCACGTTGACAGGGACAGAAGAGTGACACTAGGTGAAATCCTAGCCCCACTGACTTCAACAAGGCTAGGATTTCAGCCACTATCACTAGATCCACTGCTCTTTTCTTCCAATACCTGTCAGGGAAGGTCTAGAGAATACTTAGTCCTGCCATGAGTGCAGGGGACTGGACTAGACGACCTCGAGAGGTCCCTTCCAGTCCTATGATTCTATACAAGTTTTGCTCAAGAGCCAGAGTTGCTAGCACAGGGGTGGGCAAACTTTAAATTGTGTGGCTGGCCATGACTGCTCCTGAAATTGGGGTTGGGGTGCAGGAAGGGGTGAGGGCTCCAGCTGGGGACGTGGGCTCTGGGGTGGGGCCAGAAATGAGGAGTTCAGGGTGAGGGACGGGGCTCCAGGCTGGGGCAGGAGGTTGAGGTGTGGGGGGAGGGGGAAGGACTCCGGCTAGAGGTGCGGGCTCTGGGGTGGGGCTGGGGATGAGAGATTTGGGTGTAGGGGGGTGCTCCAGGTTGGGACCAAGGGGTTCAGAGGGCAGGAGGGGGATCAGGGCTGGGGAATGGGGTTGGGGAATGGTGGGGGTGAGGGCTTGGGCTGCGGGCCCTGGGGTGACGCCAGAAATGAAGAGTTCAGGATGTGTGAGGGGGCTCCGGACTGGGGGTCAGGGTGCGGGAGAGGGATCAGGGCTGGGGCAGGGGCATGGGAGGGGGTCAGGGTGCAGGCTCCAGATGGCACTTACCTGAAGCAGCTCCTGGAAGCAGCAGCATGTCCCTCCTCCGGCTCCTATGCAGAGGTGCGGCCAGGCGGGTCTGCACACTGCCCCATCCACAGGCACCACCGCCGCAGATCCCATTGGCCACAGTTCCCAGCCAATGAGAGCTGCAGGGGTGGCACTTGGGGCAGGGGCAGCAGGCGCAGCCCCCTGGCTGCTCCGAAACATAAGAGCCAGAGGAGGGGACATGCCGCTGCTTCTGGGAGCCTCAGCACACACACTAGCAGCAGCCTCCGACCCCACTCCTCAGATGGAGCATGGGAGCAGGGCAAGTTTGCCCACCCCTGTGCTAGTGCAATGCAGAGGATCAAGTGGCTGCTGAGCAGTTCCCCTCTGTTGGATGACTCCCTCCATTGTTTATCCAGTACACAGTGCCGTCCAGCTACTCCGGCTATGCACTGGCTTCAGGATTTTGCCCTATCTTAAAGTAACTGGCACGTACTGAAGCATGAGTCAGCAAAGAGACAGAATGGCATCATTGGGTCTAGACTTGGAAGGAATTCTGCATTTGCAAATTAACAGCTTAAATCTGTCTATACAAAGCTTTCTCCAAGGTATAATTCGCAAAAGGAAAAACCAAAGCACAACTAGGAACAAGGTGACATTTAACTGCAAATGAGTTTAGCTTTAATTACTCCTCTGTACAGAAGATAAACATTGTTCAGTACAGTTCACAGAGCCCTGCATTCGAACATGCATTATTGCATGTACTGTTGTTTTTATAGGTCACTGAATGGATCACACACAATCAGATATTACTTGAAAGTACCCAACTTTTTATTTCATATATATACACAAATAGGTGCTGCCACACCCCCGTCTTGAAGTTGTTTCCATTATATACAGGATTTACAGCTTGGTTCAATCAATAAAGAGTCCTAAGGATGGCTCGCAGTCTTAACATGTGGCTAATGGTGGGAATAGATTCTTATTATTGACAGTTCTTGTTTTATAATCTAATATTAGAACCAGTAAAAAAAAATCAAACTTTCATAATTGTTAAGATGAAGCATTCACAGAATAATGGATAGTATGGCCAGAAGGGATCATTATGATCATCTAGTCCAGTGGTTCTCAATCTGTCCAGACTACTGTACCCCTTTCAGGAGTCTGATTTGTCTTGTGTACCCCCAAGTTTCACCTTATCTAAAAACTACTTGTTTAAAAAATGAGACATAAAAATACAAAAGTGGCTTAGCACACTATCACTGAAAAATTGCTGACTTTCTCATCTGGACCACATAATTATAAAATAAATCAAGTGAAATATAAATACTGTACTTACATTTCAGAGTATAATATATAGAGCAGCATAAACAAGTCATTGTCTGTATGAAATTTTAGTTTGTACTGATTTCACTAGTGCTTTTTATGTAGCCTGTTGTAAAACTAGGCAAATATCTAGATGAGTGAATTTACCCCTGGAAGATCTCTGTGTACCCCAGGGCTATGCGTACCCCTGGTTGAGAACCACTGATCTAATCTGAACCTCTGCATAACACAGCATAGATTTCCAGCCAGTCATTCCTGCATTGAGCCAATAACATGAAATAAAGCATCTTTCAGAAAGACACCTAAGATATAATCCTGGCCCCACTGAAGTTAATGGATTGATGATTTAAAGACTTAGGGTAACAGAGAGTCAGTGGAGGGTAAAAGAAAGGCTGGAAGACCCAAAACCAAATGGATGGATGTAATACACAATCATTTGATTAGCTGCAGAGTTTCTGAGAAACTCCTTCAAGACAGACTGGGATGGAGAAGAGCCGACCCCACGCAGATAAGAGCTAGGCTAGAGAGAAGAAGGGGAGATGACAGAGAATCTACCACATCCAGTGCTTAATTTGTGCCAGGACTTGCCAGGGCTGAACCACGGGGGCACCTCTAGGCTTGGCAGTTTGTAGCTCCGGCACCTCTGGGTTTGCTGCATCAGCTATGAAAGTAAAAAAAAAATTTCCTTGAGCCTCAGCACCTAATTATTTGAGCCCTGGCACCTCTTTCATTACAAATTAAGCACTGGCCACCTCCATTGCTAAACTATTTCAGGGGTTAATTACCCTCACTAAAACTTGTGCCTCGTTTCCAGTTTCCTAGTAAAAAAGAAAATCTAGGGCACCACGCTGGATTCTGGGGCACTGAGCAGAGGCAGTAGGAGTTTTGGATTCACAAAGAGAAATAGTAATTAAATGTGCTAGTTGTTACTATACATTACTTGCCATTTACTTAGGATCAACAGTGATGTACAGGATAGCTTCCAAATGAACAGGACTGGTGTGGATTGACTGATGGATTGACTGTTTCAGGAAGGAAGGAAGTGGGAACAAAGTCAGTATAAACCTGGCTTCTGGAAAGAAAGCTCAGGGAAGTCAATCTGCAGCACTATACTTTGGTTGGTTGCTAATAAGTACGCGACACAGGCCACCAGGGAGTCAGCATCCGCTACCAAACCTGACGTACTTGCATATGGCTCATGCGGAGTGAAATTCAATGGCAAATGCAGAACAAAGACTGAACGTTTGAAAAAATACCTTCGCTTTAACACCACAACTAAATGGCACTTTTCCCCACTTATATCACTTGTACGGCACTGGAAACGTACATAAGTTTAAACAGTGCAACTAGGGCACGTATACCGAAATACTTGCAGTCCCTCTCAAGAAAACAGTCCATAGCAGACAAGAAAGCAGCCACAAGGAGGGTCTTGTTCTTCCCTTGAGACTCCTGTTAGCCTCAATAAACACTCAGCAGTGGCTAAACTAGGCGAGAGTTTGTGCTAGACATGGTACTATAAAATCAGACGTGCCTTTTATGGACCAGATTTTCAGAAGAGCTGAGAGCCAAATTTTCAGGTGCCCAACACCCACAGTTGAAGCCAGATTTCTCAGAGTGCTCAGTTCCCATCTTTTTCCTTGGATATTTTGGGCCTGATCCTGCAGTCATTATGTAGGCAAAATTCTCATTGATTTCAGTGGGGGGCAGGGTTCAGCATCAACAGTTTGAGAAAGAGGCCATTGGACATCACTTAACACCTGCTCACGCATATGCTCTCTTGTTTCCCAGTTTCCCAGCCGGCAGTAGCTTCATGTCTTGTAACCACCCCACAAAACACACCAAAAAACAACTTCATGATCGAACACAACATGCTGGAGGCCTGATCCTGCAAACGCTTAGGTAGGTGAATGACTTGAGTCACTGGTGCCTGATCCGGCTCCTATTAAATTCAATGGGACCCTTTACTGATTTCAGCGGGAGCTGGATCAGGCTCCGAGGTAGCCCCACTGTGCTTAATTCACTTACACTGAACCGTGCAGGCTCTGAGCCCATCTAAGGATTAGGATCGTTTCTTCAAAATCCAACCCTTGACATTTTTTTTTTAAATGAAGGAGAGTTCAGCACCCAGCAGCTCCCATTTAAACACTTATTATGTATTTGTGTTACAGTAGCTCCTAAAGGCCAGGGCACCACGTGGCCATAGCACAAAGCAGGAGGTGTCATTTCCAGCTCAGGCAGACGCACGTGCACTAGGTTTGACTGAGCTAGCAGGGCAGCCGCTGCGGCAAAGGCCGCGGGACGGACTAGCTGCCCCGAGTACATTCCTGCCCTGGACCCTACATGTGTATTCAGGTGGCCAGCCTCTATTCGTAGCATACGAGCTCAATCACAGCTACCATGCGTAAGTCTACGAGAGCTGGAAATTAAACCGCAGGCTCAAGAAGAGACACACTCTAAGACGGGGTTCTCAACCTTTTTCTTTCTGAGCCCCCCCAGGCTAGAAAACTTCCATGGCCCACCTGTGCCACAACAACTGATTTTCTGCATATCCAGTAGATTAAAAGCCAGGGCTGGTGTTAGGGGGTAGCCAGCAGGCCAATTGCCCAGAGCCCTGCACCAAAGGCGACCCCGCGAAGCTAAGTTGCTCAGGCTTTGGCTTTCAGCCCTGGATGGCCGGGCTCGGGCTTCGGTTTTTGCCCTTTGCCTAAGCGAGTGTAACGCCAGCCCTGCTCTCTGGTTTGTTTCGGCGGGACCCTCTGAAACCTGCTCGTGGCCTGCCAGGAGTCCCGGACCCCTGGTTGAGACAATCCCCGCCCAAAAGAGCTCACAGTCCAAGCATAAGACTATACACAACAGGTGGGGAGAGTGCAAGGTGACAGTGGGGCAATAGTGGTCGGCACAGCTGGCTAGCCATAGTCAAGATTTTTGTAGGTATCATGGCAGAGGGATTTGAAAGGGGACACTGAGGTGGCTTTGGAGATGTTTTCGGAGAGCGCCTCCTGTGAACAAGAAGTAGTATTCAACATACTGAACTCTTTTGAAAATCTGGCCCTAAATGGCCAAGAGACTAATAATTATTATTTGCTAATTGCTTGGCACTGTACAAGAGTAAAGATCATCTTTACCCCAATGGGGTGCTACGGGAGAGCTTCAGCCACCTTTATGTGATTCCCCTTATGGAAACATCCTTTAGAATTTAATCAGGATTAAAAGAAAAGGGTTGTATAGTAATGTAATCGAGTTGTAAACAATAACCCTCAAAACCTATAGGATTTAATGCAGAATGAGATATTTTTATAAGCTGTTTTTTTAATCAGACCATAGCCGGGATAGAATCCTCTATTACAAACCCACCTGCAGAAAGGGGATCGTTCGCTATTTAATTCTATGGGACTATTCCATAAGGTTATGTAGGAGCCCATTGTTATTGTTACAGTGCCAAAAGGCATGCAAGGTGTCTCAAAGAGAAAAGAATGATCTAAAAAGGTTACAATCTATGGTCCCAATCCTGCAAGCGCTGACTACTGGGAGAACGCCTACTGCCTTTCTTATTCTGCCCAATGGCACAGTCTGCAGCTGAGAGCCCCAGTTTTAGATGTATTGAGTGCAGATGATAAAACAGTAGGGAGGGGTTACAGTGAAGAATGAGAAGCATTATGGCAATAAGATGACTCAGTTCAAGTGTGAGCATAATTTGGTAATTTCCAGATCAGGTAGAGGCCCCAAGAGCACCAAGTCACATATATCTTAACTACTGTTTTTCATGGTATAACCAGCAAAGCCTCCAGGAATGAAAAAGAACATTTCAACAATACATAGGGTCTGCCTTAAAATCCACAAAAGCAAAACTCTGTCCCTAAGTCAACCTGCTCTCTGAGGCACCATATAGCAGGAATGTCCAAACCCAGTAAAATGTTACTCAGAGCAGGTGCCACAAAACTTAGGGACGCTGGGGTGAGCCCAGCCTTAACTCTGGATTGCCCTGCTTTTGTGGATTTGTCAGATTATCATTTTTTAAATGTAGTTTTGAATGATTCCATTCTGCCTTCCTATATTTTTCTATATGAAAATAAAAAAAAAAGTTTAAATATCGCTATGAAGAATAAATACTAAGTTGAAGTGATAATTGTCTGGTCTCCACTTTAGACTAAAAATTATATACATTGCATAGATTTGGGTGCACATCTTATTATTTTAACAAGAAAGTTGCCAGTACAAACTACATAAGGAGACAGAGCTCTCTGAATAAAGACATAAAATAAATGAAATCATTGTAAACCTTTGAAGAAAATAGAAACTCTCATTAACCTGCCAAAAATTCAGCAACTATATCCATCAGATGACAGTTAACACGCCATTGAAAACACACTGTTTCCCCAAACCACAAAGTTGCACACAAAGTACAGTCCACAGCTTAGTCAATGAATCGGAAAACCATTTGTCAACTGTTTTTCAGGAAAGAGACAAAGCCGTTAATCTGAGTCAAATCAGTTCTACAAAACACTGCAATCCCGGGAAGAAAACAGTCTGTCTTGGCTTTATACAGCAAAAAAAAAAAAACGTTTAGGGTCAATAGATAAACTTACAGGGGCTGAAGGAGTCTCATCTCTCTCTCCTTCTCTAAATATACACACACATAAATCTTTAACAGTTATGAAAGGGGTTTGAGCATATAGGTGTTATCACCATGTCGATTGTTTTGCTTTGGAATAGTATTATCAGCACATACAAATATACATTCCCATAAGAGTATGATCTATGAAATACAAGCATGGATACAATACAGACAGACTGCGGGCTCCACAATTCCCCTCCTTCCCCAGATTTCAGCTAACGTTTCAATACCGAAGTAGTGGCAATGACTGTTCTTTTTCTTGAATCAAGAGAGAAAAGACTGAATAAACTCGTGCTTTACCTTTTTTCTTTATTTTGCTTTCTGGATTTGTGCAACAACCCTATAAGGACAACAGCTGCTCGGATCCCTGCCCTTTTAGAATGCATCCTGTCAGCCGGTTGTGACATAGTTAAGGTGACACTTCCACAGGCTCTGCTGCCAATATCCCCAACCCTTGGCAAGAGACCTGCTTAAAAAAGTGCAAACCTCCCTCCCCTCACTAGCATGCACACTTCTCTTTCTCTCCCTCTCGCTCTCTCCTCTGCCTTGTTACTCCTGCCTCATAGGTAAAGCTCTTGCCTGAATCAGGTGACTTCTCTTACTCCCGCGACCTTCAAGTCACCTGCCTCCCCTTCCTAGCTGACTACAGCCTCTGATTCTGCTGCTGCTCTTCTGCTCGGGGTTGCTAAGCTGCCAGCACACAGAAGGGTGGCATTTCCAAGTCAATTAAATCACTTAAAACTGTACCAGCCTCAGATGTGGTCATCGGCTCTTGACTATCTGTCATGCCTGCATTCAGCCATCAACCACAATCCACCCCCCACCCATATCCCCAAAAGAACCGAAGTTGGGGGCTTCTCTTCGATGTTTTAAAGTTAGCATTAAACCAAAGCAGATGCAGAAGTAACATACTGAGCATTTTCATCAAGCCCTGTAATTTGCTGGATGATACCTGCAAGCAAACCAAACGGAACTGCGCGGAGCTGGGACCCACCCGCAGAGGGAAGCTTTCAGGTTTTCTCCTCTGCTATTGCTTGTTAAAATTTTTCTGAACAAAGAGGATTTTTTTGTGTGTGTGAGAGTGTACAGTGTGTGTTTTACGAAGGCAGAGGGCATTCAAAGCATCATTGATTTTATGCTGGGGAAACAAAGATTACTAAAAGGTGGGTGTAATTAATTACCATTTTTTGTCATTTTTTTTACTAGAAAACAAAACCCAAACCTACAGTCTATGCAAAACTAAGTTTCCAGGGGGGTTTGGATCTATTGACACAGTGGCTGTCAATTCACTGCACCAGCTTTAACCAATGGCTTTTAGATTAAATATAAAGGATAGCTTCCTCCCCACCCCCCAGAATGTCATTTCCTGATTGCTGCTGGGGATTAGATGAATTTTAAGAACATTAAAATGCACAAGGATTTTGTTTTTAATGGTTGGGATCTAATGTTGCAACTAAAATAACTCCATGATTCACACACTGAAGGTTTTTTGAAAAAACCTTGTATAGTTAAGCGTAAAATTCAGATTTTATAACAACCTCAATATGGTCAACTTAATTGCAGTATCCTTAAATCTGAAAAGGCAGAATTGTTTTGTTTTTTACATTGCAAAGTGTATTTTCAAGACATTAAATCTTTTATATACTGGGACAGACCCTCAGCTGAATTAAGTTGGCGTAGTGCCAGAATCTAGCTCATTGTGTTGTGTTTAAAATATACCACATGAATAAATTTTCTACTTTGTCTAGAAGTGAACTGAACCGTATCTGTTAACAGGTGCTGTAAAACGTAGCCCCGCTAGTCTGCTACTTACAGTCCATGTTATATTCCTTGCTCCAGCTTTTTTATTAAGTAGACTGTAAATGATCTACCCCAGAGCATCAGCATCAACACCGTTCCCTTTCAAAGTATGTTACCATGGAGATAAAAGAAGCAGGTCTCTTCCCTCCTCCCTCCCTACCACTTCCATCCTCCCATATCACTTACCATTCATGCTGGTTTAATTCTCACATTAGAAATAAACACAGGACTAGCTAAATCACTTGGAACATGTTAATTGCAAGAGGAACTAAACCCCAGTCCTTTGGTTTAAGGCATGTACATAGAACAGCAGGCAGGCAAAAATTCTAACCTTCTGAAAGACTAAAATATAAGCATCTGGCCAAAAACAGCAATAGTTCTGTATCTCTTTTCCTTTAGACACAGTATCTTAGTTAGTTGTAATAAACCTATTAGATCATCTAGGCCAGCGCTACTCAAAGTGGTGGTCTGTGGACCGGTGCCGGTCCGCAAGCCATTGGCTGCTGGTCCGCGGCGAGTTTCCAGGAAAGAAAGAGTGAAATAATAGTATAATTTAAAAATCACACTGGTATTCCACCAAGAATAATTATCAGTCGATAAAAGTCAACAATATTAAATAATAGTACGTTTTCAGAAGCACATATTATAATATTGATAAATAAACACAATTAAAAATGTCTGCCAATTTTTATTGTATTCATTATATTGTTTCTGATATAAATTAATATTACTACGAATGTTCAAATAATATTTTCTTGGATCTAGTCATTTTATACTATCCGCCCAAATGCACAGCCTTTCAGTCAGTCTTCAATGTATTTAAATGGGAACATCTCCGCATGTACGCCACACTCCCATTCCAATGAATACAGTGAAGAATGTTAGTTTTTCTGATCTGATGTGCTATGTGCCTATGCAAAAACGATAATAATATGGCACAAATAGGGTACCAGTCCCTGGCACATTGGGAAAAAAAACTGCCGGGCCGCCACATCAGATAGTTTGAGAAGCACTGATCTAGTCCACCCCTACCCTGACGGTGCAAAACTCTTCCCTATGGTGTACTTTCTAAGTCTTTATCCAGTCTAGTCTTAATGCATGAAGAGTAGGAACACTTTGTTAGTAATAGGGGAATCAGAGCTGAAGTGTATGCTCTCACTGGACACTAAGAGGTGGTCTTATTTCCCCGGGTTCTTATGGCCATATAGACAAGTGCAATGGCTGCCTACGCTGATGTTCTTCCCTCAAAGAATTCCCAAATCCCAAAGCCACGCATAGACTGCCAGGCAGAGTTTGAGCAGTGATGTCTCTGTTTGAATTTGGATGTCAGGAATGGGCACTGGAGAGTCTCTTTTCTTTACTGAGGGGATATGGGGGAGGATGGGCAAATTTTATGCCTATATCAGTCAACAGATGACTTATTTCTGTGTTATTTTGCCACAAAGGGCCTCCGCCAGCAACTAGCTCAGCAGAGCAGTTTAGAAAATTGGCGGAGCAAATGCATCGACCCAGTAGACCCCATGCTATGGTCATCTTGAAGGCAGTTGCCTTCACATCTCCAAATGCTGAGGAACATGTTCACCCAAGCAAAACAGAACAAAGGTTCATACTGGAGCTTTCAGTGAAAAGACAAGGACACTTCCTTCCAATCCTCAGATCTTCACAAACAATCCTTATCCCAGAATAGAGGAATAACAGGGGGAAGCAAGCAGTAAACTCTAATAATTGCCCTGTGACACTAGAGTTTTGATAGGGACATGAAGCTGAAATATGATCCTAAGCTACCTAGGGACCCTGTAAGTGGGAGAGTCAATCATTAACAGAACATAGGGTTTTCCTGGCAAAGTCCACAGGAAATGTTTGCTCAGGACCAAATAGGCTTTAAAAAGGAACACACAAAGAAGAGGAGGCTTTTTTTAAACCCATCTTCTGTGCCGGATACATCTCAGCAGCCGTTCAAGGACAGCTCATCCATGTGAAAATGTGACCCTTGCTACGCTGTCAGATTCACTGAGCCCATGCTGATCTTCTGAGTAAGTGATGGATGCACCTGGCCATCTCAACACAGTTTTAGCTTATGCACCCAGTTTTTCCACAGAGGCTGAGAATGTTTAAAGCAGTGGAGTACGCGCCTCTTGCTCGTCTGAACTGGCTTCACCATCATCTATTTTCCTCCAACACTCTTCAGACTGCAACTTTGACTCCGTCTCCCAGTGCTGTGTAAAACGGAGTTGGCAATTCCACTGGGGATGCATTGTATTCAGTGAAGGAGAACAATCATGCTTTATACCTACAACCACTAGCCACCCATAGGAACATACGCTTCAATACTCTAGTCATGGTCCCCAAACACTATGGCTTACGATACTGTTGCTTCTCTGGTTGGGGCCACTCTGTTATGAGCAGAAATTCATTCAGCACAATGGAACAGCAGTCACCTCTAGTGTGGGACATCTATTTTGCATAATTTTATATGAGTCACATGGCTATTATGAAGTTATGGCAACCATTAGGAGGAGGGCATGGAATGGAACAGATACTCCCCATCCTTATACATAAACACCACAACTATTTATTACCCTGATATGCTCCTTATTGTGCTGCATCTCTCCCAGTTATCCAAAAATCATCCTCATCCAAAAGTACCATGCTTAAGGGTGCCTGTGTAACCTTAACTCTGCCCTCTTGTGTGCACACATTTTGTTAGACTTCAGTTACATGATCACATATTTTTATTTCCACAGAGCATCTCCAAAGAGAACATACAATTTATCTTTGTTATAATGAATTCCTGTCCTTCAGCCTCTGTTTAGTCAGAAAGCTAACTCTATAAAGGAGATGTGTTCATCAGTGTCCTGAATTTATTTTAACCCTAGAACAAACTAGCCATGTAATGGTATTCACCACCTCACTTGTACAAAGATTTATGCCTGAGTGTAACTGTATGCCTGTGTGTAGTCCCACTGAAGTCAATGTTAAGCACGTGCGTAAAAGTCTTTGCAAGATCATGGTCTAAAGGGACTGATTCAAAACCCACTGAAGTCAATGAGAAAATTTCAACAGGTTTTGGATCAGGATGAAGCAGTGGGGCAAAGGTCGTTCAGAACTGATGACTTCAAATAGCTACTGAGGACACGTTCATTAGAATTCACACACATCAGAGGTAGGGAAAATACAGAGACCCCACCCGCCCCACTGAAAAACCAGCCCTGTTACAAGCTGGAAGGACTAACACTTTCTCAAAGCAGGCATCACAATGCAACATGACACCATGGCAGCTAGCGAAACTTGGGCAAGTGGGGGGGGAATATAATAAATCCTGATGCCGTCTTAATCATCATTTACTGCAAGCAGCACTTAACTCCCACTCTGAAGCCTTTTAATAAAGCTTTTGTTGGTCCAACTAATCCCTTTGTTCTTGCTGAAAATATCTGGCTGCTCCCTTTCGAACAGGAAGCATCAGAGCCTGATGAATTTCTGAGAGGCAGTCGCAAAAAAAAAAAAAATTAGAACCCATTCTCATGCCAAATTCTATCAGTTCTCTGGCACCTCATTAGTTTTCATGGGGTGGGGGCCAGAAGTTGGATTTTAAACTTTTTACCTCTCCCTCTACACAGGCAGCTTTGAATTTCATTGAGTGTCTCCCTCCGGAGCCAATTTCCACCCCCCATCCCCCCACGTGCTCTCACAGAGACAAGTTAAGTATCAATCTTCTCATGTTTTATGCTGAAGCGGCTTTGTATTGATTTCTAAAGATGTTCACTTCTCTCATGTTTGGAAACGGAGAATCATTTAGGTAGATACACTTAGCTAATATTTTCCTTTCCACCTGCATGTGACAAACGTCTCTCTTCTCTCTAATCAATTTATTTGGGGCTTAATTTTCAGCCTATTTGTAATTGACATGATCAAATGCAGCTAGAATGATACTTTAGAGAAAGGCTGGGCTTCTGGTGAAGGCACTGAACTGGAACGCAGGAGAGCTGAGTTAGGCCTTCATCTCTGGCACCGACTCCCTGTGATGCCTCGGGGAAGTCACTTAGCATATGTCTTCACTGCTTTCGGGGGGGTGATTGCAGCATGTCTAGCCATACCCAAGCCAGCTTTAATTTAGCTAGCTCAGGTACCAACAGCACAGGCTAGCTGCCTGAGTACGTACCCAGTTGGGCTTGTACTTGGGGTGCTGCTGTGGGTTTACTGATATTGGTACCCGCACTAGCCAGATGAAAGCTAGTTTGGGGTATGTCACACCTCCAATTGCAGGGTGGACATACCCTCAAGCTCTGCCTCAGCTGCCACTGTGTAAAATGGGTGTAATAACACATCCACACTTTGTCTGCTTCTGTCTACTTAGATCTTTGGAGCAGGGGCTGTCTCTTACTAGGTGTATGTGCAGCTCCTAAAGCCAAGGGACCCTGATCTCATTTGGGCTACAACCACTCGAGGCGCTACTGTAATAGAAACAACAGAAAATAATAATACAATACTGCTTTGGTGGAAAACAACCCCCTGGTGCAATGGTTTCTCCTATTGCAGCTCAGACATTAGGTCTGCGAAAGTGTTTGTAGCAAGGGAGGGGAAAGGAAGTAAGTGGGTTTTTTAGGGTTTTCCTCTTCCTGGGGACGTTTTTAAACAATCCACCGTTTAGTGGGGATGCCAAGGGCCAGAAATATTTGCTCTTCTTTATGAGCCAGGGTAGAAAGGCATCTCAGACAGCAAAAGGCTGGCCATATGCAAAGACGAAAGATGACGCATTCCCTCCGACCAGCCCCTCAAGCCCCTTCAGTCTGAACACTGGGCTGCACAACACATCTCATTTGGAAGATGCAAGGACTTCTTGGGTTTCGAAGAGGTAGGAGTTTCATCAGCCAGGAGAAGTGGCAACTCTCATATAGGAGTGGATCATATTCCTGTCACAAGGATTGCTAGTTTTAACAGAGGCCAAGCCAGCAAATATAAGAGCAGACATCTTGAGGATATGTCCTTGTGTCCTTAGCCGGAGGCTAAAACATTAAACAGAGAAAAGAACCAGCACAGAGTCAACACAGACTCTGGTTGAAGCAGAAAGCGAGCAGGACAGCAGCAAGGCAATAGCCCATAGGCTTTGATTCGCTTCCTCAGAATGGTCATTTATTTATTCCCTCACACAATAAATAGCATTTTACCTTAGCTGAAACTGATGGTCTCCTCACCTCAAAAAAGATATTCTAGCACTAGAAAAGGTTCAGAAAAGGGCAACTAAAATGATTAGGGGTTTAGAGAGGGTCCCATACGAGGAAAGATTAAAGAGGCTAGGACTCTTCAGCTTGGAAAAGAGAAGACTAAGGGGGGATATGATAGAGGTATATAAAATCATGAGTGATGTTGAAAAAGTGGATAAGGAAAAGTTATTTACTTATTCCCATAATACAAGAACTAGGGGTCACCAAATGAAATTAATAGGCGGCAGGTTTAAAACAAATAAAAGGAAGTTCTTCTTCACGCAGCGCACAGTCAACTTGTGGAACTCCTTACCTGAGGAGGTTGTGAAGGCTAGGACTATAACAATGTTTAAAAGGGGACTGGATAAATTCATGGTGGCTAAGTCTATAAATGGCTATTAGCCAGGATGGGTAAGAATGGTGTCCCTAGCCTCTGTTCGTCAGAGGATGGAGATGGATGGCAGGAGAGAGTACACTTGATTATTACCTGTTAGGTTCACTCCCTCTGGGGCACCTGGCATTGGCCACTGTCGGTAGACAGATACTGGGCTAGATGGACCTTTGGTCTGACCCGGTACGGCCATTCTTATGTTCTTATGATGCATTAAGCATTCGAGGCAGGTAAGTGTTGGGAAGGCCAGGCTGGGGAGTCCATTATTATAGCTCCAAAACAAAGACAACATTTTATTGGGGGGCATTTTGGTCACAAGAGCCCCTCTGTGGTTGTGCACATGGGTACGTACCACAGGAAGATGAGCTGTATTTTTTTGTTTGCTGCAGTCTGATGAAAGCCCTCTAGGGTAGCTAGGTAAAGTAAGTCATGAAAGCCTGGAGGATGAGTGTCAGAGGGCAGGCAGTCTTATCCTTTGCTGGAGTATCCGCATCATTTTCTGTCTCTGCTCTCTTTCCCAGTAGCGGCTCATTGCGCTCCTCTATAATGCGCACTCTTTCATCTCATGCTCATTGTGAGTCATCTTCCCAAAGAAATGGCACATCATGCACAGAGAGCAATGATTTCTGCTTGACAAATAGACTGTGAAATGGACTACTGGATTCACAAAGAAAAGAGAATGTGTGTCAGGCTGCAGATGGCTCTAAAATACAAGCCACGTGCACATTCTGGCACAAGGCACATCAGACAGAAACATGGGGGGTGAAGGGGAAGACTCCACTTGCAGAAGCTCTCTGCATGGGGTTCCTCTCTGCTTGAAAGATTATTCCATACGCCCTCCCCCAACCCCCATCTCCTATGGTAACTTCCTCCAAGGGAAGCAGTAAGAATTGTTGGCTACAGCATCCCGTGTTGTGACACATTGCCATGAAGGACAGGCTCCCTCATTTCTTCAGTAGAACATTCCACACAGTGCCAAAATTAAAACTAGTCCTCTCCGCAATAAAAACCGTTTCTATAGGCCTGAAACTTCCCCTGTGCAGAGGAACATATCAAGGCCTTATGTTCCAATTAAATTCCACTTAAGCCCTCAAAATAAGTGGTGCACAGGCCTCGGGGCTGTGACCCTGCAGGGAGGAGGAATTTGTGCCATAGAGCCTTAGATATTCGGACCTGCGTTATGAGTGATTTAACGTTGGCTGGGCAGCAGGGTTATCCCACCTGTCCACAATGGGCATAAGAAGGGAATTTATTTAAACACAACCAAAGGCCAGCACTTCTCACATTGCAGCACCCCTTTCTTGAGAATGCATCTTGGTCCTAGTACTGAGCATGAGCCCAAGGGCCAGATTTAGAAAGGTATTTAGGCACCTAAAGATGCAGATAGGTGCCCAGGGGGATACACAAGGGCACATAAGTGCCTAACTCACCTACCCAATACCTTTGTAAATCTGGTTTCAAGTCTTTATATGCGGAACCTATAAACCTTCCAGCCTGGTATTTTGGGGAGTGGTACCGGCTGAGCCATACTATAAAGCAAAGCATTGTTAATTAGGTTTCTTCCCCTTGTACACCAGAGAAAATAAAGGGAGTGTTTTGGCGGTATGTTGCACTATTGTTTTTTTCAATCCCACTGTTGCTTGTAGTAGAGCTGGTTGGGAATTTTTTGAACTTTTTTGGGGGGGATGAAAAATACCAATTCATCAAAACCAAAAATGTTTGCGGAACAGGATCATGTTCAATGAATTTCCTGACTCAAAAAAAAATATGAAAAACATTTTGAAAATGTTGCAACAATACTTTTCAACATTTTCAAAAACAAAAAAATTAAAGTTTTCCCATTCAAAACAACTTTGTTTCTGAATTTAAGCTTCTAGGGAAAAAAAGGTAAAAATCAAAGCAAAATACTTTGAAATTATTAAAACAAAATGTTTTGATTGACCCAAAAACCATTTTAAAATCAGTTTTCGGTTCATGAATATTTAAAATTTTGACTTCGTCCCAGTTCAAGAGGGAGAAAATTTTCAAACTCTCAAAAATGATCACAGAATGGCAAAATCATTTCCTGCCCAGCTATACCTATAACGTATCTACTAATGTTTATAAGTCGGAGATTTACATATGTACCTATAATTTCCACTGTCACACCAAAGTGGCTCCCCCTTGTATGAAAAAGGATGAAGAAAATTTCAGCCTTTGGCAGGAGTTCAAGGCACAGTTTAATTGTGCCTTTCCTTCAAGCTCTCTAGTCCTAATGTTCCATTATCACTCGCTAGTGCCACAGTGGCACAGTATGTGCATGCAAGACCTCTGTTAGACAGAACACTTTGAGCAACACTTAACCTTGTCTATGAGGAATTTCCAGCCTGGTGATGGTCAAGATGAAATCATTCTGGGCAGCATTCTAATGTTTGGAAGGGAAGGGATGGTGTTATTTTAGCTACCCTGGCAATATTAGAAAATCTTAACTATTGTAATCTTGAGAAATGGAAGATCAGAGGAATCTTGTCAATTTATATCCAGCCTTATGAACTGGATTTTCCCATTTCCTTTCCATTGTCCTTGACTAATAGTCACTCCACTAGTGAGCAAATTGATTTCCTTGCCATGGGTTGACTGCAGGATAAATGTGGCAATGAATGCAAAGCAGAACACAACTTTATCTGTTTGAGGGCCTGATCCAAAGGTGAAAAGACTCGCACTGATGACAATAGCCAATGGATCAAAGCCGCCAAGAAGGTCTCAATCTTGATATAATGTCAATGGAACCAGCACAAACGTATCATGATTTTGAAGCGTTGTAGCTCATTGGAATCCATGGGGGATGTATGAATATCATCCAAGAGCACACAAGAAAGAGAGTATGAAAAGCAGCCCCCATGCATTCAGCTATGACAAGTCTGAGCGCGATGCCAGCACTGACCAAATTTGCGTTGTGCTAAAGAATGTCAGTTCCAACCTGCAGCAAAGCGGCTAATCCATTGCAGAGTCTGCCGACTGTGCTAGATCTTGCCAGATTCTGCAGCACTCTTGTGCTGTGACCCACTAGGGGCTTCACTGAATGTACCAGACTCTTTTCCCTTTTGTTTTTCAACTGATTTCAGATCTCCAAAACTAAAAAGCTAGAAAAATAACTCTACTGGGCCAGATTCCACAACGAGGATTGTATTCAGTAAAATGGTATGAAGTACGATCCAGTGGGTAGCACAATAAGCAGGGACTTGGGAGACCTGGTAGGTTTCTATTCCCTGCTCTGCCAGTATCCTGGTGGGTGACCCTGAGCAAATCACTTTGCTTCTCAGTGCCTCGGTTTCACCATCTGTAAAATGGGGCTGCTTTGTAAAGAACATTGAGATCTACACAGTGCTTGAGTCAATGCTGTGCATGGCCTGGTAGGGGGGACCACTAGCCCAGAGCCCATTTACCAACAGATGTATAGATACACATAAAAGAAACAGTGGTATAAGCTTAGTCCTCTATGCACTAAAATGCATCTCCCATAAGAGAACAGCCTTGTGTATTGTTTTTCTTTCTTACTTTTTTACAATATTATCTTTTTAATGATTAAATGACCTTTGAGGAAATGTGGCTGCAATTGCTGCACGAAAAGTAAACATCTGTTAAAACTGCCCTGACATTTATGCTTCGGGGAAAACAGTTTTGCAGCTAAACCACCATTTTAATTAAGAGGGGTTAAGAAGAACTTGTTTTAGGTTTGGACAATTATGTGCCATTCTGAATATATCGTTCATATGTCAAGTTCATTTATGAAAAATTTGGCATTTTCTTTAGTGTTGCTCTTTACTAAGAAAGAGGTACCAGGAAATACCATTTTGTAACAAAGTCAGATCAAAACTTCATCCTTGGTATTACAGAAACACCCATCAATTTATTTCTATGTAAGCCAGACAATTTATAGAATAATATAGGTCTTCATTTTAACACGACGGAGCAGCCTACTGATGTTCCTAAACTGCTTATGGATGCAAGTTACATTCAAACCATTAAACCCAGAACATTGTCAATTTAATTTAAATTGTAGGAGGGAAGTGGTGCCCAGTGATTAAAACAAGTGAATCAGGACTTCCCTGCCCGTACCCTCAACAGCTGTAAATCCATTGACTCATTGTATGATACTGGATAAGTCACTAACCTCTCTATGCCTGAGATTTCACTGGATACAATAGATACATTTAGGATTAGGTAGATCATGGGTGCAGAGGTATAAATACTTAATATTGATTAAGCACTTTGAGCCTGTCATTTGAGAATCCCAAAGAAAAGCAAAGTACAAGTACAGCACCTAGTACAATAAGGCATAGATCCTTAACTGGAGACCCTAGGCATTACCAGAGGAAGATGAAGTTATTGGGCCTAATCACAAAGTCCCTACTCAAAAATCCCACTGACTTTCACCCTCACTCTGCTCTGTTTTCCTATATGCAAAGAGCAAAACATGCATTTTTAGTCCAGGCAATTTTTATTTCAGATAAAGGAAAGCAACCAATAAATTAGGAACAAATGTAAAGTCTGCGTGTCTATGTGCATGAGTGAACACAGTGACTCAGGCCCAGATTTTCTAAAACAACTAGGGACCTAACCCCCATTGCAATCAATGGAGTTAGGCATCTAAACACTGTTGAGGATCTTGGCCTTAGTCTGTAACAATCTGCATCTGAATTAAAACTCATCCCCCGGCCATTTTGTGAAGGGCTAGAATTATGTCTGTCAAATTCACAACTGATTTCAGGTTGTCCAAAATGGCATTTTTTGTGGAATGAACTATTCATTTGAAAAATTTCACCCAGTTCTGTTCAGCCACCAACCCCTTACCTACCCCTGCTGCCCAAGAGAACCAGCCTACCTTTGCATGCCTACACTTGGGCATTCTTTTGCAGACAATGGCCTTGGCTACACTTGCAAATTTGCAGCGCTGCAGCAGGGTGTGAAAATACACCCTCTCCAGCGCTGCAAATTGCGGTGCTGCAAAGCGCCAGTGTGGTCAAAGCCCCAGCGCTGGGAGCGCGGCTCCCAGCACTGTACGTTATTCCCCACAGGGAGGTGGAGTACGGACAGTGCTGGGAGAGCTCTCTCCCAGCGCTGGCGCTTTGACTACACTTAGCGCTAACCACACTGGCTAGAGATGGAGAAGAGAGGGATGAAAGAGAGAGAGAAAGAGAGTGAGAGAAATTAATAACTGGTTTATGTAGGAGGAGCAGTCACATTCCCATATCTCTGGCACAGGAAAAAGGAGATTCTAGAACTTGTAAACTATGGGAAAGGTGATTACAGTGCCTCAAATATGCAGGTGGAGGAGGAGATGAGTGCCTCCAATTTTAAGAGAAGTACCACAAGAAACCTACTGCAGTGCTTTAGATTATGTTACAAACAGCCCTAGGTAATCTGATTATAGATCTGATGGCCTCAATTAGAAAAGCAGAGAGTAAATAGCAAGAATTCCCTAAACAGATATATTCTCTTGACATGATATATTCCTATGCACCGGGGACCTGAACAAATTAGGGAACCCACACTGACAGTGCTGTGTCAGCCAAGAATATGGTGGAGTGTGGATTACGCATTATTTTAAATAACAATAATTTGGAGGAGGCTGCAGAACTAGTTATTAAGGCCTGGTTTTCCAGGGTTTGCACTGGGTATAATTATTTACATTCTGATCTGGCAGTGCTCTGTGCTCACTTCATAGAGGTGGAAATAATTATACAAGGTCAAGGCAACAGAAAAACCAGGCCCTTCGAGACTGTAGTCTCAGACTGACTTGCATGTTTCATACAGTGCCTGATCCTCCAAACACTTATGCATGGGGAGTGGAATTTTTCAAGTGAGCTTAAGAGAATTAGGAACCCACATCCTTTGAACTGGGTGCCTAACTCTCCTACACTGCATCTTTACTAGGAAAAAAAGACATGTTTTTACCTCAAGTTAGCTAACACGAGGTAAAAACCAATGAAAACAAGGCTCCTTGTAGCTTTCCCATGAGCTAGCATGTCAAGTTAAGACTCTGGGGAGACTAGGTTTTACTGTGAGCTGCTAACTTGTGTCCATATCTAGATTCGAATATGAATTTAATTCACATACTTCAAGCCTAAAATCTACTGGTTTGTTTGCAGCGCAGTATGAAAGCGATGGAAGGTTTTCGGGAACTATTCATATTGTCAGCATTCATATTCAATAGTCATACTTCCCCCAGACATTTGTTTGACTGGCCAGTTCTACACGCACAATCATTATTTGCACAAAAATGCCACAAATGATGCAAGCACAACAATTCAGGAAGATTTGTTCTGTGTTTGCACAGTTCCTAGCACAATGAAGTCCTGGTTTACAAATGGCACTCCCAGGTGCGACCCAATGCAAATAATAAGTAATAGTAAGCTTAGAAGTCATTACTGACAATTTGTCCCACGTGGTTTTAAATGCCCATTTCCAAAGCTTTGCTGGCCAACAAAAATAAAAATATGATTCAGTTGTTTTCTTAATATGAGGTCATTTATAAAAACACATCAAATGTAGAGGAGCGACTGTAAATTTTACATTGCATAAATCTGCTAAACTGTAAAGCAAATATTTTTATGGCTGAAATCTTGCAGTTCAAGACGTATTGGCCCATGATTTGCTTCCATGTGGACCATAAAATGCACAAATTTAATATGTCAAGTTTTATTCCTCTGTGAAACTGTGGAAGACCAATGGCCTGAACCACCAGAAAGCTTAACATTTAATCACTTTATTATATTGCTTTGAAAATCAAATCTGAGACAAAAATCCAGTTGACCACTTTCAAATGATAGGTCTAAGATCATGGAAGAGCAATCTCCAGGGACGGGGGTTGTGAACAGGTGTCAGGGAGTCAGAGTCATCAAGCTCTCATCATATTATTAAATGGGACCAAGACACAGAAAAAGGGATCCAGTGATGCAAAATGAGGAGAACCGTTCAGCTAAAGCAAGGTGGGTAGTTCTGTACATCCTTCATTCAACAGGAGAGTAGACCTACTAAATAAAGATGAGACAACTGCTGTGTTTTGGTTTGCGTGGGCACAAGGGAACATTTTGCACCAATTCTCAAACCCTGAGTCCAGGGGAAATGTGGAACTCAACCAAACTCCCAAGCATCACCTGGCTTTGCATCAAGAATATATGCAAAACCCACAAGTTATTCTTGACTGGGATAGGAGCCCCAGGTTCACTCAAAACTAGCCTCACTGTTGCCCAAACTTAGCAACATTTTTTGTCAATCCTTCTTGCAGGTGATTGAAGGAAAACATAGACCTCCTAAGCATCTAGCAGCAGCCACTGTTCAAGAAAGGACGGCTTTGTGGTTAAGGCATTGAACTGGGACTCAGGAGATCCGAGTTCAGTTCTTCACTCTGCCACAGACTCCATGTGTGACCTCAGGCAATCACTCTGTCTCTCTGTGCCTCCGTTTCCCTTCTATTAAAAAGAGGATAACAATATTTCCCTACCTCACAGGAAGTTAGGAGGACATATGCACTAATGACTATGAAATTATCTATGAGTATGAGAGCCAGATGAGTACCTCGGTCGATAGAAATACGAGGATAAACTAGGCAGACCAGCGGTCAGCTTGAGTAGGTCTGTTCCAAAGCCATTGAGCAATATTCAGCCTTGCTGCAAAGCACTACGTTCATGTTCCAGGGCTGAATCAGACCCATTGGGTCTAATCTCTTTGGTACCATTCCTAGGAAACAAATGGGGAGAGTGATCACAGTTGCGACAAAAATCTTTATGAACAACCACCGACCTTTTGTTTTGCAACAAAGCCAAAGCTCAGTCAGTGAGTTGCCACTGCTGCTGAAAACAGAACAGGACTGCGGGTGAGTGCCAGTCATGTCTGAAGATCAACAAATACTTAAGATAAGCCATCCTTAATTGCTGTGAAACAGACAGAATAGATGAACAGATAATGACCTGGGTTGTAATGTGTGCACCCATTGTGTGGTTAGAGAGGCTTAAAAAGAGACTCAGCAGTATGTTTTGATTAATCACAGAGAAAGAATAACCAGAGGATGAGAATGGGCACAACACTGACATTGGATTTACCGAATATCTTCGTTTAGAAGCCCCGGTTTCTATTAAAATATACTTCTTTCAGTGTATTACTTGGCTTTCCCCCCTGTCGATTTGCATGGCAAGGTGAGGCTAATGTAATGGATAAGGATATCACTAACAAAGGACAGCTTCTAAACAAATGGAATCAAGTTTTCTTAAAAGATGGAGCCACAAGCAGTAGAATGAGCCCTGAGCGGTTTTTAAAATCAGCTTTTAACCCTGGAAAAGAAATCCCACCTCAGCAGTGCACTCATCTAATACTTGGCTTGCACTGAGATTCTCTCCTACGATACGGCCCCTTTGTGCCAGTCAGCTGGTGCAAAGAGTCTCTAAATGCTGATGGATCCAGCCAGCTGGGAGCAGGGCCGGCCAGAGGGGGGAGCAAGTGGGGCAATTTGCCCCGGGCCCCGCCCGCACAAGAGTTTTTCGGGGGCCCTGGAGCGGGGTCCTTCTCTAGCTCCGGGGTCCCCAGAAAACTCTTGCGGGGCCCAGGCCACCAGAGCTTCTTGCACTCCGGGTCTTCACTGGCAATTCGGTGGCGGGAGGTCCTTCCGCTCCGGGACCCACTGCTGAAGTGCCGGGTCTTCGGCAGCAATTCAGCGGCAGGGGGCCCCCGCCACCGAAGGCCCCAGGCCCCCTGAATCCTTTGGGCAGCCCTGGCTGGCAGTCACCCTGGTGCGGGAAAGTCCCAAGGTAAAGAAGTTCAAATGCCAAACCCCTTCTTCCTTCCCTTCATACCCCCTGTATAGAGGACATGGCCAGGAGAAAGGGGATGTGGGTAGAGTTTTGCTGCACTCCAGCAATCCCCAGCGGATGCAGTGGCCCTGTGGGGTCATACCTACCTAGTAAAGTTTAGAGCCACCCCGAGGCTGACCCAAATTGTGCCAGGGACAGTGTCAGCATAGAGCTGGGCTTTGGATCAGGGAGCTGCAATCAGCACCTTTGTGGGTGCATATTGTGCACAGCTGAAAACCCAGCCAGGGTATGTACACTCCTTTTGCCTAATTCTGAACCCACTCAGCATGGGGGATTCAAAAGCTTGACTCAATGTTTATTGGGTTCACGTCTCACTTGGGACTGCCATGGGACCAGAATTTGAGTAGGAGCTACTGTATCTCTTGCCAAGGGACCCCTGCGATGCCCTCTGACACCCACTCTTATTTTTAAAAGGAAGCTGTCCTGTGGGACCAAGCATAGGCAGCTTATCTGTTTATAAGGAGGAACATTTTCAAAAGCAACTATGTGACTTAGGCGCCTGAGTCCCATTGACTTGCCATGGGAGTCAGGCTCCTAAGTCCGATATACGTTTATGAAGTTTTACCCAAGTTCCCAGTAACAGCCATGAAATCCCAGCCACCCTGCTGGATTTGCTCTGTCTGGCAAGCAGATCCCTGCAGGTGCTTTTGCAGACTTTAAAGCTCCAATTTGATTAGAACATCTAGATGTAAATGTAAGCAATGCTCACAATACGCCGTCTGAATACAAAACAGAGACAAAACCAACCGTAGGGACTTGCTCCTCAGACAGAACCAGCTCGAGGTGCAAGACAGTCCCTGCCGGTATGTCTGTAGTTAGCCTGCTTCTTTTTCAAGCCCACGCACCAGCTTAGCTATCACATTCAAATGGGCTCTAAGAAGGAAAGAAAGGCGTTAAGGCCTTGATCCTATCCCACCCCCACTGAAATGTACGAGGGCTTGTCATTAACCTCCAAGGGGACCAAATCCAGTTATTCAAAGTCAATGAAGCTACACCAATATGTAACAGCTGAGGATGTGGTCCTATAAATTGTACTACTACCAGGATTCGGTACAATACATTTCCACATTGGCAGGTATCCAAACTCAGTACATACAGCTCCTCCCATCCCCTTAAGGGGCAGATAAGAAGCAATTCTAGTTTTAGCAGCAAACAGTAGATGCCATTTTACTTAAGTAGGGGTGTGTAAACTGTTCCTATTAGAGAACAAAGATCCAGCATGTGCCTCCCTTCTGTAACTACTGCTTTCTATCTTCATTTTCACGGCACAGATAACAGCTAGTCAAATTATTCACTATAAATAAATTATCCAGTGCACTTAGCCCTTTTTTCTGCTTGTGAATTAAACCCAGTTTCTGTAAGGGTCTCAGTAATTCATAAATACCCGGTGAAGAGTATACATGACCAAATTTCAGCCAACGCGGCTCACAATACAAACTGCTTGCTTTGACTACTATTCATTAACACACTCCCAAAACCGAATGATTAAATGGTTAATGTTTGTACGGTCCTTTGAAGATGTAAAGCCCCACATAAGTGTCATATTATTAACTGTGAGTAATGAGACTTTAAAATATCTGAGACGTGCAATTTTTAAGATCATCCCATTAAAGATAATAAAAGCTATAGGAAAATTACAAACCAATATCTGTACTCGAAGATGTTTTTTTATTACGGATACAGAATACACTGAAAAGGCAAGTGGCTTTTGTAAGGAAACCAGTTAGATACTTTTGTTTAGAAGTGCCATTAGATCCCTTTCATGCTGCGATATATCGCTGCAATATGTAAAGTACATACGGAAGTTAATATCTATGTTAGCAAAGTGATAAAAATGCATTTGCATCAATGGTTTTGGTCCTGAGCTTTGAACAAACATAGTAAGAATAGATTTCCCTAGGCTGTTAGACAAGGCCACTTGTGCCTTCAGGGTGCAGTTCCTTCTTTAGTGCGGGCGCAAATGGGAATAAGGCCACCAGGGTTCTACTCCTGGCATTGCAACAGACTCGCCGCATAACTTTGATCATGTCATTTCACTTCTCTCTGCCTCGACTTACCTATCTGTAAAATGAGGCTAAAACGACATGCCCACTTCAAAGGGAGATAGTAAGATTAAATTAATTGTTTGTTGCAAAACTTTGAGATCCCAGAATTTATTTGGTGCTGTATAAATCATTCCTTGGTTCCCACCTCTCCCATTACCAGCCAAAATGCTCCAGCAAATGCCATGCTGGCATTCCAACCAAGTGGCCCACCCAGCCTTTCTGAAAACCAGTCAAGGATGCACTGTCTGATTTTGCATCAAGTTCATATTCCTTGGTTTCACATTCAGAGCTGTGCATAGCTTCATCCTGCCAGCATCTCAGTGCTTCCTTCCTCCTGGAGCCCGCTCATACCCCATGTTCTACTCAAATCTCCCATTTACACTACCTTGATCACCTTCTTCTACTCATGGCTCCATGACTTAATGTTGGGGTCTCTGATATGAGCCGCCTTAAAAAGGCCTGATATTCAGAAAGTGCTGAGCACCTGCCCTCTGAAAATGAGATTCCTTTAGGGTGAGTCAAGGTGGGGCACCCAAAATCACTAGTTGCTTTTGAAAAATGTTAATCTGTTTTTTCCTCTCCACAGACCGGACCCAAAGCCCACTGAAGTCAATGGGAGTCTTTCCATCGACTTCAATTAGCTTTGAATAAGGTTCTGTTTTGCACAGTACCAAACACACCACCTGCGCTCAGCAAATAATAATGGACGGTACCTCCAGTGTCCAAGGAGGCAATGGGCTGTAATCCTAAAATATCAGTGAGTGAGGATGCCTTGAGTTTGTGTCATTTCTTATCCATGTTCCTCTCCTTATTACAAGAAATTGGACCCAGGCTGTGATATCTTAACTTTTTAAATATTCTAGCTGTAAATTATCTAGTTGTTCATTTCCTCCTCTCTGTCCCATCTGCCTGCCTGTTTCTGCTTCCATCCCCCACCTGGTTACGCTCACCGCAAAAAGGAGAGACCAGCCAATCAAAGCCCGGATCATTAAAAAAGGTCAGAACGGCGCCACATATCGTTGCCTGTCACAGAGCAGACGAGTGATTCGGAAGGGAAGAGTCCTCATCCTCGGTATCACAGGTCATAATGAGGACAGAGAGTGGGATGACATCAATCCATTCTCCTAGCAATGAGAGCGGCGACAGCCTAACGAGAATGGGAAATGGCACTAATGTAACCCGTTCTCATTAATGGCCCTTCTAGGATGCCGTACGCAAGGCCCATGTCATTAATTCTGCTAAGGATGAAACATCAACCCTAGGCACATGTTTCAACTTTCTTGGGACTCATTAGTCTAACACAGCTGTCATCTCAGCCAGAGAGAGCGTGGCATTAAAGATTTATTTAGCCCAGGAAGATTACCAAAATAATAACCAATTTAAAAATAAAATCTTATAGCTTCCTGGATAATATCATGTAAATTATTCAAAAAGGCATTATCAATAGCTATTCAACTCACAATTCATAGAGTCAGAGGTTTTCAGGCCAGAAGGGACCAGTACTAGATCATCTAGTCTGATCTCCTGCATAATTTATTTGTTGGTAATCCTAAGAATTTAGATAGCAGCATCTACCTTTATCTAAAAAATCATCATCTGTGACCAGAACTACATCATCAGCCATCCACGTTTCACATCTTCCAGCCAGGGTCACAGTAGGGAGAAGCGAGCAGGAGACATGTCATCAACAGACATGTCAAGGTGGTGGACAGTACCAACAACACACAGCAAGGCGGTTCCTAGAGTGTCTCCTGTGATGCACAGGACCCTGGGATACCAACCCTGAAAGGGTAGCACTAATGTCGCATAACAAGAGCAGCACTGTGGACGCAGGTACAAGCATACGCACAGCATTACACAAGTCTCCAGCACAGCATACTAGGACACTCAGCGCGACTATGGGGAACATGTACTATCATGTTCACAGTCAACTCCGAGTGTCGACATACTCTATGAGGTTCTTGCGACTTTCCCTCTTTAACAACTACTTCTTCAGCAGCCTCTGTAAGACACAGGATTAATGATGATCAAGTGACAGCACTTGTTAGCCACAGATCTCAAAGCATTTTACAAAGGAGACTGTAACCTCTTTTGGGAACCAACTTTTTGTTTTGTGTTTATACAGCATGCAGCAAGCGCAATCGGGCTCTGGTCTCTGACTGGGGCTCACAGGCACTAAAGCAATAAAAATAATCATGTTCATTATCTCCATTTTACAGATGGGGCAAATGAAGGCACAGAGAGGTGAAGTGACTTGCCAACGGTCATACAGTGAGTCAGTGGCAGAGATGGGACTAAAACTTGTACAGCAGCTTAGTGGCAGAAGCTGGAATAGAACTCAGGTCTATTCTCCATGTCCAGTATCTTATTCACTGGACCAGCCTGCCTCCTTAAAATAGCACAGTGTCTCTATTTGGTTATATGCGGTACACACAGTTCATGGGTTTAAAAGCAGCAGCGCAATTAAACGAAATTGTGTTCTTGTTCATTTGGTGTTTTTTTCACCCATGAATAAGGCTTTCAGAAGAGACAAGTTCCAAGATTTCAGCATTAAATTAAATTAAATCAAATCAGCGGAGGAAATAAGTCTTTACAGTATGTGCAGTTCCTTTGGATTTTACTAGCAAATCAGTGCACTAAATGCAATCACTCATCATTAATGTCACTAATAAATCCTGATTTAGGACGCACAGTAAACTAGCATACAGTAAAGCTGTATATCTGATGGTTCCAGAACTACAGACAGTTTCTTTACCCTTGATTCCTTCTCTGGCCTTCTGTATTAAAAAAAGGCCCAAATCCTAAAACCATTATTCAGGCAAAGCCCCACGGAAACCTCAGTGCAACTGGAATGGGAATACCAGGATTCAGCCCATGGTTTTTTAAGCCACCATTTGAAAAGAAGCTGGCAACAGATTTGGGGGCTTTCTAGTAACAATGACCTTGATTTACAGAATCCGACTATCGCAGAGAACCTGACACTGACTTGGAATGCTCCACACAATCTGCACACTAAGATCCTATAGTCTCTTCTGATTAGGAAGAAAATCTCAGGTTTTATTTGTTGTTATCAGCATGCCCAAGAAAATAGGGGATAGAGCTGTGATCTGTATCACAACACCACAGATTGCTACCGTACCATCTAGGAAACATGAGAGTGAGCTAAGCTGGGAGTCCTGCAGCAATGTGGTGGTGCCTCTTTGGGAGTGGAGTTCTTCGGAAATTCTGGGTGTCGAGCCATTCTGACCATTCCAGCCCCGGTGCATGGCCATACTGGAGTCCTGGTTCATGTTCTGAATAGAGCTGGTTGGGAATTTGCCCTTGGAATGATTTTTGGATGGAAAATGCCCTTTTTAGGAAATCTAAACGTTCTGTGGGGAAATTCCAATTTTGCCAAAAACATTTGGTCTTCCCTTGTGAAAAATCAAAATGACAGGTTCTCACATGGGTTTTCACCTCCCTGGCTTTCTGCCTCCCCCCTCCTCAGCTGCTGGAAAGGCAGGTGGGCTGGGGAGCAGGTGGAGGGCTGGGGCACTCAGCCTGTCTGCCTTCCCCGCAGCCAGGCTGGGAAGGAGGCAGAGAGGCTAAGAGGCAGGGAGACGAGGAGCCAGGACACTCGGCCACCAGCAGCCGGCCTAGAAAGCGCTTGGGAAACTGGCAAGAGGCTTCCAAGCAGGCAGCCAGCAGGCTGAAAAATTCCATTTTGGGGGGGGTCCTCCCAAAATGGAATTTTCTGGAAATTCCTTCCCGCAAAAAAAAAAAATCTCAATTTTTTTCCATAGGAAGGGATTTCCATTTCCCGGACAGCTCTGCTTTCAAACGTAGTTCTTAACTCTCGGGACAGGCAGAACCTGGGAGTACTGCTGTAGCAGTTTGCGCTGCCACTGGAGAGACGGGAGAATCGAGGATGGAGCAGGTTTCAGCATTCATCCCACAGAGGGACCAATCTCACAGTGAGGGTTAAGGGAGGCCATCCCCAGGGCTCAGAAAGGGATCCCTGGTAGGAAACAAACTTTCTATCAGTACTGCAGTTTATGGAACAGTATGAAATACTCGACTGACTTTTTCCTCTGATATTTTGCTTTCTTTATAGAAGTACAAAGTTGAGCTTTCAAATGATCACTGCCCTCCATAACGTCTATGTCCCCTACTGAATGACAGCAGACATCCATCATCCTCTAGCTCACTGCATAGATTCTAAGGCCAGGCTATTCAGGGTCTGAAGAACAACTCACAAGGACATAGGGCCTGTAACTGGGAGTATAGATGCTAGCCAGTGTTTGACAGAGAAAGGGTTAACCTTTGCCCTCTGCTAGTGAAAGGACCACAGGGAATGACAAGGGAACTGGCCTGGGAGAGCTGCAGGGAAACGATTAATTCCCCAGCTCATTGTAAGTCTGATTCAAAACTCATTGAAATCAGTGATAGTCTTTGCACTCACTTGGCCGTGCTTTGGATCAGGCCTCATAAGAGGGAAATGCTAAAGAACAAGGGTTTCCCCCCAATTCCTTCTCCCTCTCTGATACCTACCTGCACTGAGCTGGGCTTTAGAGTTTTGTTTTAGCCTTCAGCTGAAGCAGGCGGTGCCTCGGTTGGTGGGAAAGCGTGTTGCATTTGTCATTGCTCCTTAGAGGAGGAGAACATTCTTTCCATTTACTTTCTGATGTTACAACAAACTTCACCTATGTATCTTGAGTCTTACTCGCCAACCACCGAGGACACTACAGACAAGAGCACAAAACCCGCCCCTGTGAAGCAGTAACTCTGGAGTTTAGGAAAGATCCACTTCTTTACGCTGGAAAGAAAAGGCCTCACCTATGCTGGAGCTTTGCAGCCACAGAGGCCAGCTACCAGCGTAACTACATTAATTCATTAGACAGGCAAAGCCGATTGACACCATGATTTACACTGGTGCATCTTTACACCAGTTTTATGCAGAGTAAGGCTGGCCACTGATGACTGAAATCCCTAGTGCAGATTTTCCGCTGGACAGGGTAACAGAATCCAAGAGATCAGCTAAATCCATTTGTAGAACCTGAGGAATCTCCTGATAACAAAATGGACCACGTAGGATGATGTTGCTCAAGTCTTCCTTTGTTTAGATGTTCCCGAATCATCAAGGTTATCCCAGTGCCTTTCAGATTGTTTATTCAGAAGGATCCTCGTCTTGGTAATGTGTCAGGCTTTCATCCCATAGGCAGAATGAAAATAAATTGTAAAACTTGAAAACATGAGCACTCTCTAGATGATCCAAGGAGAATGGATGGCGTTTGAAGAGATCAATGCCGAGACAATTTGATAGTGCTGTATAAATCTCGTAGGTTTCTCCTGAAATCAAAATAAAGTCTGGGTGTGGTCAGCAAAGCCATTTGAAGGAAACAGAAAGGTCCTCTGGGTTAGAGAAAACACATGACCCTCTGGAAAAAGTTGAGAGCTGGTTATCATCTTAACAAGAAAAAGTTTAAAAAGCTTTAGCTGCAAATGCAAATTCTCACAGAAGCACTGAATATTCAGCTCTCTCAGGAAAGCGTTACTCTTCAGAAAAATGCTAATAGCTTTGTCTGAACAGTAGTCTTCCAGTCACACAAACTGCAATCCCTTACCCTGATTTCCATCTGCTGGACAGACTACAGGTACCTGAGTCGCTGTCTCTCCCTATCCCTGCAGCAGGAAAACAATGAAATAATTCATTCTGTCCTCCTAAAAATAAATATCTGACCTAGTGACGTACCCACAGAATGGGAGATAGGAATTACCAAATTCTAATCCTGGTTCTGCCACTGATGCGTGGTGAGGTCCTGAGAAAATCACTTAACCACTCTGTCTTAGTTTCCCTATCTGTACAGTATAGACAGTAATATTCAGTGAAGCCAGGGAGACAAACATCGGTTTTGTACTCCTGCAGCCCTCGCTGTGGAGCATCTGCTTCTACTCCCCACACGGAGGGAGGCTTCATGAAATGTGTAGTCACAGCTCCACACGGAGGGAGTTATTAACAGAGCTATACATCATCCCAATAATTTAACTTGCGCATTAGCACATTTCAGAGCGAACTAAACGGGCATACAATTAAGTCTACCATACTGTAAATCAAACAGGAGCATGTTCAAGGCAATATATTACGCAGACACCAAGATAATGTATTTGTTATGCAAAATGACTTTGGAAACTCAGCATTCGTCTCTCTCTCTCTCACAGACACACGCAAAGAAGGTAAGGCACTAATTCTGCCCGGACGAACGCCAGTTTTACATTGGGATAACTCCATTGACGTCAGTGGGTTACTCCTGATTTGCACTGGCGTAAGTGAGAAGAGAATGCGGCCCAAGCAGATTGCACCACGTAGGTATATCTTAGTTCAGGGTGGCCTGGCAGCCTTAACATAGAGGGAGAGACCTGAATATTTCTCAGGATCTGGAGCTTTTAAAATTAGAACCTGATGTGAGGAAGTTTGCTACCCACCTGGTTCTGAAGGGTTCTGGACACTGGGGCTGATACCATTCAAGAAGAGTCTGACTCAAAAGCTGCTTTCTGTCCTGTGCCTTATGTCCGGATTCTGGAACTGGTTATGGGTCTAGAACAGGGGTCGGCAACCTTTCAGAGGTGCTGTGCCAAGTCTTCATTTAGTCACTCTGATTTAAGGTTTCGCGTGCCAATCATACATTTTAACGTTTTTAGAAGGTCTCTTTCTAGAAGTCTATAACATAGAACTAAACTATTGTTGTACGTAAAGTAAATAAGGTTTTTAAAATGTTTAAGAAGCTTCATTTAAAATTAAATTAAAATGCAGAGCCCCATGAACCAGTGGCCAGGACCCGGGCAGTGTGAGTGCCACTGAAAATCAGCTCGCGTGCCGTCTTCGGCACACGTGCCATAGGTTGCCTACCCCTGGTCTAGAAGATCCAGCCAGCTGGAGCTCTTCAGGCCGCCAAGCTCAGCTGCTTTATGTACCAGGCAGGAAAAGGAAGCTGGGAGCCAGAACTAGGAGGCAGCTCCCATGAAAAGTCACAGGATAAAGAGACTGTGGATCAGAATCCCAGAGCAAGAAAGACTGTTCTGAGATTGGGTGTGTACCCCGCAGTGGAGAGCGCTGCTTTACTTAGAGCTATATTTGCACCAGACAAGAGGAGCTAGGAAGGGCGACAGAAAAGATGGTCACTGGAGACTCAGGAGGTCTGAATTCAGTTCCTAGCTGCAGGCTGGCTTTTAGCAAGGCATTCACCCACCTTGCATCATGTGTGAAATAGGCCTCCCTGCCTCCCACATACAATCCATTAAAGATCATGAGGTGTTCAGATGTTACGGTGATGAGGCCTGCATAAGCAGATGGATTGGCCCGGACAGTTACTATGAGGGGCTGGAAGAAACCTCCCTGCAATGGACTCAAAGAAGTCAATGGGACCAATATCAAGGGAGCAATACTTTCTACCTCGTACAACCTGTGACTGAAGAGCTGAACCCTGCTTTATTGAGCAGTCTGATGACAAACGACAATAAGTTTGTCATCTGTTTAGGCAACAAAATGCCACGCTGCCTTCCAGCCGAGGCAATTAGAAGATGACACATCACTTAGTTTAAGGCTCCTGCTAGACAATGCTTTTGAATTGTCTACTGCTCCCCTTGAAGAGCCTCAGTTCTTATCTGTCTTGCATAAATATGTTGCCTGGTGGGAGTACATTTGTAGAGTTAAAACACAGATCGTATCTCAATGACACGTTCACACCAGGGGGAATTGGCTGAAGACAATCATGTTCAGAAATGGCTTTCTATTGCTATTCACGTGTTTTCTCTTTGCCACTCTTTCTGGAACCGAAAGGGAAAAGGCAGTGTGGTTAAAAAGAAGAACTGGACATTTTGCTGTTTAAATCTCCACCAGCTTCCACACAGCCTGTGGAACTCCCAAGCTCCTGAGAGAGAAAATCCTCACACAGAAAGCTTGTACCTACACAAAACACACACGCTCGCAGAAGCTGCATTTCCAAGGCTATCTCCTATACCTGCTACCCTTCAAATCACTCCCCTGCACGTGTGCGCACACACACACACACAGGATTCCACAGAAGAGTGAACATACTGAACTGCAGTTGTTTTCCCAAGGATTCCCTCAGGGGATGAACAGGAGATGATGCATGTCCTCTCCAGTACTGCCCGGACTTGCATCGTCTCCAGGCACATGTGGGCTTTACATTGGGCCTAGGGCAGAGACAAGGGTGCTGGTGAGGCACCTTTCTTCCTCAAATAGAGACTCTCGGGGAACCAGTCAAGCGCTAGGACTCTCCACCAGTGAGATTCGAATATTCATGGAAACGGCTTCCTTATTCGCAACCAGATCTCAGATCCCGTCACACTCAGTACAACTCCCTATGCTCACTTCTGGCAGCAGCATGTAGGGTGACCAGATGTCCCGATTTTATAGGGACAGTCCGGATTTTTGGGTCTTTTTCTTATATAGGATCCTATTACCCCCCATCCCCGTCCCAATTTTTCACACTTGCTGTCTGGTCACCCTAGCAGCATGTAGGGGTACAAAGTGAAAGGCAAAAGTGAAGGGAAAACTCTGTCCTCTTAGATCATCCTAGTCATGTTCTGCCATATTCACTTGGAGACGGCCATGAAAGGAGAAAGTAAACCCTACACACACAACCCTGCACCTCCCCCTCTTCACATGCTCACAAGCTACTCAGCTAGCTCGTTTCCCTGAAGTGAATGGAGCTACGTCAAGTTACACCAGCTGAGGAGCTAATCCCAAATGTTTTCTCTTTCCTCCCCTGGCTGCTTGAGGACCTAATGCAGCTCTGCTAAATCATTAACGATGTACCCTAAAGAAACACCGCACAGGTAACTGCAAATATATTAATTTTCCCTTATCGGCGACGAGAATGCAGAGTTCACCTTTCCAATTTGGGGGAGATTGAGCCCACCTTGCTTGTACAATGTAGGGGCTGTTGTAGTCCGTGGTATGTGACACTGGTAACATTTGAGAGGAATATGAAGGGACTCGCTGTGAAAGGGATGACCTTTGAGACTTCACAGAGATTTCATAATACAGCACTAACCTATTTAAGTACCTGCCAACCCTCTACATCTCTCTTTCGGATAGGAGTCTGAAACGATCTGGAGTTTTACAATGGCCCTTTAAAGATGAGAGCTTCTAAAATATCATGTGGACTCGGACAAAATGTTATGGTTGTTCGTTCATTGCATGGGAAGTCTGTGAACTCATAGCCATGCGCTATAAACTCTGCTGCAACAAAATGCCAGACATGCTGTTTGGTATGTCAGCCACAAGACAGAAAGCCTGATTCTCCTCTGGCTTATACCAGCCTAATTCCATTGGCTTCAGGGAAGTTACTCCTCCAAGAGGGAGAAGAATAGGGCCCAGACTGCATTTAACTCCTCCAGGATGATGGACAAGACAATAGGAGCCGATGTCCTGTTTAAAACAGCCCCCCAAGCCCTGTTGACACACCCATTGTGCCAATATCACATGTACTCATCTGCACTGAAGTGTTAACGCACATGTAAGGTGGACCTATGAAATATCTATTCCTTTTCACTCCTTACTCTGCTGGCTAATTAAGACCACAATTTAGGAGACAATACAGCTCCAACTGAAGGATATAATTCCCATTAAAGTTGGATCCTTCCCTAGAAAAATCAATACCACAATTGTTTTGTTTTAGGGGGTTTTAGACACTTGTATGAAGCCTTTGTCTTATGTGAAACAAGAGGGCTGGTTAGGTATCCCTACTGCTCATGCAAACAATTTTTTTTTAAGAAAGTGTTTCTCTCACTCCTCATTTTTAATCTTCTGTTTCACAGTTCAAACTGACCATTTAAAAAAAATTGTAACTTTTCTGCTTTCCTCCAGCTGTTCAACATTAGATTATTCCTGACTGTTTATTCGATACAGCAAAAACATAAGCAGGCTATTGGTATCAATAGCTAGACAGAGCCTTAATTATTTTTCACTGATCTTAAAGCTTGACCTTTTAATGTGTTGTTTTTAATATTGGCTTTATTAATCCCCCATGAACACTCTCCTTACGTGCTCCATGATGGGTCCTGTATGATCCACAACAGATCGCATCCCAATATATAGTACACATGCAGGGGCGGCTCTAGACCCCAGCGTGCCAAGCAGGCGCGTGGGGCGGCCCTTTCCCGGTGGGGCGGCATTTGGCTCCGGTGGACCTGCCGCAGGCATGCCTGAGGCAGGTCCACCGGAGCCCGGGACGAGCGGACCTGCCGCTCCGGCGGGCATCCCGGCGGGAGCTCAACCGGAGCCGCGGGAAGAGGGGACCCGCCGCGGTACCGGGGAAGGGCGGCGCAGCGCACCGCGCTGCTTGGGGCAGCCTACTTTCTAGAGCTGCCCCTGTACACATGGTCTTATTATATGATGATTTTGTATGAGAAATATAGCTACCACCCATCAGAAGAGCATCTGAAACTCCTTCCTGGACTATTTTACTTATACTGTAAGCTCTTGGGGCCAGCACCATCTTTTGTTCTGTGTTCGTACAACACCTAGAGCAATGGGGCCTTGGTCCATGACTTGGTCTCCTAGGTGCTATGGTAATACAAATAACAATAAATAATTATGTCCCTGGGTCTCAAACTTTTGTACTGGTGACCTCTTTCACACAGCAAGCCTCTGAGTGCAACCCCCGTAATATATAAAAAAAAATGATTTATTTAACACAATTATAAATGCTGGAGTCAAAGTCGGGTTTGAGGTGGAGGCTGACAGCTCACGACCCCACATGTAATAATCTCATGACCCCCTGAGAGGTCCCAACCCCCAGTTTGAGAACCCCTAAATTATGTCAACTATCAAAAGATCATGTATTTGTTCAGGTTTGAGCCAAAGCCCATTGTAGTCAGTAGAAATTGTAAAGTCCCTAGAGTCTGGACTGTCTTCTTTGTGAAATATCTTTAGAGTGCCTAGTACAATGTTATCATCATTTGTATTGATGTCATGTGTAGGAGCCCCAGTCATGGACCAGAATCCCACATGCTAGGTGCTGTACAAACGCAAACAAAGATAGTTGCTGTCCCAAAGCGCTTACTATCTAATGGGGCTCTGATCCTTCACTGGGGTTCCTAGGCCCTACTATAATACAGTTAATTTATTATTAAACTTCTATTGTCTTTAGTAGATTTTGGAGCAGGCCCTATACTCCTGCAGGTGAATCTCTCTCACCGTCTTCTCCTGGATCTTGTTTCTACATCCGATTTTAAAATTCCTAAAGGTTAAACCGAAACCAAATTGCCAAACTTAAACATTAAAATGACCTTGGAGACACCTACTCAATATAATCTCAACTCTTTATGAAATGAAAGGGGATCAGCTCACAAATATTAGAAATTCCATTGTTTTCTTTTATTGATCATCCAGGAGAGAAACACATGCCCCATCATGCAAAACATTCTAAAGCATCCCATGTGGACTTCTGTTTTACGAGCTCCAGCTAAAGAAATAATATGTTTACAGAAACGCATTTTGTCCTCAAAACCGGGAGATTTGGGAGCAAATATCTATAACCATATGGTATCTTTATCTCTCTAGCTATAAGAAAAAGCCATACAACTACTATTTGCTTTTATAAGGGTGTTATTCTTGTATGCAATCTCCTTTTTGTTGTCTGCAAACAGCACTTAGTCTGACAAACTATACATGGAGTGGGTGGGAAAAAAGGAGATACAGAAACTGAGACATTTATTACTTGTGAAACACTGTTAAAAATAAACCTAAGTGGTGATGATAAGTACTCTGGGCAGATGTAATTGTGGATAATCTAGCTTTAAATATGTGAGGGCTGTTTAGAGAGCATCACTAAATGTTTTAACATATGGAACTTGGTAATCCATGAAAGCAGAATGTTTAGCAGAATGTCTTTTTATTAGGCATAATTTGCATTGCCAGGATCCCAATTGATTGCTTTAAATCGTGTATTTTGAACTTGACATTGTTAAAAAACACCCACAGATGTTAGTGGCAAGTTAGTGAGAAGACCGTGACTAAACAGATAGAGAACCAAATTCTCTGCTGCATTGATTTTCATGTAGCTGTCTCACTTTAACCAAGCAGAGAATTCGGCCCATAATATTTAACACAAACAAGTCTTACCACATTAAAGGTCTGGAATACGAATCTTTCAAGCCAAGAGCGTCTTTTGTTTTCCTGCTTGTTGTGAAGAAACTTCCTTCATCCAATGAGTGTGTTCAATGTGCTATCATTATTCTTCCACTGGTGACAATTTTGGGTTTCATTTCCCAGCTGTAACAACAATAAAGGCCCTTTCCCTGCACAGTAGCTAGAGATAGGGGAAGAAATTAGGGTTGCAAAACCTCAGACAGGTTTGGGGTTTGCCAAAGCTTGGCTGCCTCAAAACCAGGTCTCATTTTAGCTGAAGCTCAAGGGTTTCGGATGAATGACCTTGCTATTGTCCCATCTCCAAGGGTGGCATTCTGTGTCCCTCAATACTCTCCAGGCACCCAGATACAAGCGTTTGTCTCTCACTCAATTTTTCCTCCGCTGCTAAATGCCCCATTATCTGCCATTAGTGCACTTTATGTTTTGTCCATTTGGTTTATCTTTCCCGCGCCAGCTGTCACATTGCTGTTGTGCCTCCACTCATCCCCCTAATACTTTGCCCTTCCCCGTGTCTTTCATCTGCAGTTCTCAAAGTGCAAAGCTTTACAAATCCTCATTCGTTTTTATAGAACCTCTATGATGTGCAGTAAATCAGTTTTGCTCCCATTTTAAAAAAAGAGCAGGAAAAGGAGACAGAGAGAGGCCTAGAAAGGATCAGGGGAGTGAAGTGCCTAAATCCCTTTGAGGAAGTGGGCCTAAATGACTTGCCAAAGGTCACACAATAAGTCAGTGGCAGAGAACTCCTGACTTCCAGACCCATGGCTCTAACCACTACTCATGCGCCTCACCCTTTAACTGTTTCTCTTCCAGCACCTGAGTACATTGTTCTAGATTCTGAATAGAGAGGCTTGAAATAACTAGCCCAACCCAGGCCATAGTGAAACTTGGCCAACTTGTGACAAAATGTGTGACTGTTGGTAGGGGCTGTTTGCATACATGAGAATTCACTGACCCTCCCTCCTGCCCTCAACCAGCCTTCGTTATGCCCCCAACAAGACCTAGCAGAATCCTGACTGTATAAAAATTAAACACAGTGGGGAAAATTTAACCAAACGCATTTGGTTTTGAACCTCAAAGGCCCTGGTCCAAAGCTCTTGGAAGTCAACAGTCGCTGCAAAATGGAGCCTAGGCCCTACCCCATTCCTCCCTCTGGGTCAGATACCCTGGGCTTAAAGTACTTCCAGCGTGTATCTCACAGGAGTCCCTCCGTTAACACAGATGACTGACTAGATGCAGATGAGAGAGCAGTAATAATGAGTCAGGACTTAGAGATAGTAAAACATTATTAATTACCCAGTTAAAGTGGCTCAGAAAAGGACCCATTGACATTTCGGCCTGACATGAATGAGACGTGCTAGGTCAAAACACCAGAGTCCTGTGTCTAATTACCTTTAAGTCAGTAATAAATAATGGTTTTACTACACCTGTATACTGGGCTGAAGTTCCCTTTGTGGAGCCTGTGCTCTCATTACATTTTACCTTGTTTGAAGTTCGCTCTCTCCTTCAATGGCGAGGCTACAAATTTTTGAGATACAAAAACCTCAGCAAGTGTAAATGATCGTAGCTCCACTGAGAGGCTGTGTCAATTTATACCAGCTGAGGATGTGGTGCATTAACTGAGTTTCTCCGATGCCTTCTGCTTCATAATTTGTTTTTAAATGCCAGGCTGCATGGGGATTTTGGGAGGGAGTGGGGGACAGACAGAAAGCATTCCATGATGGACTAGATCCTTAGCTGGTGTACACGTGTGCAGCCGTTACTGATTTCAACAGATCTATGCCAGTTTCCAATATCTGAGGATCTGGCCCCATCTTTGTAAAGACTTTCACATGCATCCCTAGTGTCTAGTACTCCTGACTTGAGAATATTCTCCATTGCATTGTGCAATTCCTAATATTTTGGACAGACCCTCCACTGATATAACTGGGCGTAACTCTGCTGACTTCAGTAAAGGTATGCTGACTTACCCCATGGATACACTCTCAAAAGCCCTGGGGAAAATTAGAAGCTGTCATTTATTTCCTTGTGCTCCTTCTTTAGAAACCTTTGCCAGCCCAGGGCCTTGTAAGCTGACTCCACACCTGTAGCTTTTGGCTTCACCGTGACATTTTCTTTTAAGATTACACGCCTCAATAGAAAACTAACTAATGTGCTTATGAAGAGCCATTTGGTCCCTGGGGAAAGTGGGATATTATTACTGGCTCTTCTTATTTTTTCTGGCAAATAAGTAGGATTTTCAATGTTCGTTCTGCACTTTTAGACCAACAACCAATATTTTGTCTACCCCAGACATCTGCACACTACTTTGATCTCGTTCAGCTCCTGTGCTCTCTGAGAAAACATTATCCATGTGTCTTACCACTGTTCAGATTTCTTCAATATTTCTGTGATAACATATTTGTGGTACAGCTGCAAAGACACATATGGTGTATCTTGTTGCTTTAAATTATATGACCCTCTAATGTAAACACCCTAAAAATATCTTTGGATTAGTCTCTCTTATGTAGACCTTTATTCATCATATTTACTTTATCTCCAGATTCCTGTCACCTTGAGTAATCACAGCCATGGTTTGAAAAATGGTAGCAATTTATTTTTCTCATTTCATACATGTAGTAAGCCTCTCGGTCTCTCCATTTATTCCTCCTTGTGAAGCAATACCAGTGAACCACCTTGCAGAAGATGAAGGAATAGTTTGCAGAAATCCCCATTAAATAGCCCACAAATACAGCTTTATCTTCATGATGTTTAGCAATGAACACTGTCTAATTAACCTCCACAAGAGCCATCAGATATATATTATGACCCCCACTTTATAAATGGGGAAACTGAAGGAGAGAGGTTGAGAAACCTGTCCTATGACTGACCAATGAGACATTAGCAGAGGTGGGATTAGAATTCAGTACCCATCCTGTCTCATTTAGACCTTACTGCCTCTATGTTAACATTGTACTAAAAACTGAGCGATCACACTTCCAAGGCTGAAATTACAGTATTTCTATCCAAAACTCTCGATGCACCAAAATTTGCTTGGGGAAACCTCCCAAGAATATTATAGGCCTGATTCAGCTCTCACTGACACTGGGGTTAATCCACTGAAGTCAATGTTACACCAGCACTTACGCAAGAATAAGTGAGATCACAATCACACTATGTATCTAGGCATTCTCAGTGCTCAAGCCAGTCACCATGGGCCCTACCATCACACAAAGCCTCATTGAAGCCAATGGTGTTTCCTATCCAGGGGGATAGGAGTCTGCCTACGCAGAATTCATTGCGGGATCAAGGCCTACAAAAGTAGCCTTTCTTATGGGTATTTTAGCACTTCCAGTTCTGGCAGAGTTTGGAAAGGCAAATGCCTATGGAAATGAAAACATACAAAATGTAAACATTTCAACACCTTAAAGCAAGCTCTGGTTTGAGTCTAAAACTGGTCATGGGCTCTTATTAGGCACTCAGATACTAAGGTGCTAAGTGCAATATAAAAATAGCTAGACTGGATAGAGTCCATCATTTTATAGTGATATGACTGCTAAGGTCTTGTCCACACAAAGTTATAGTCCTGGGGGAATTCTGCATCACTGTGCATGCACAGAATTAATGTCCCCTGCAGATTTCTTTACTTCCCCGCAGAAAAATAACTTCTGATGGGGAAGCAAAGGGAAGCCCACAAGAGTGGTCATGTGCCCCTCCCCAGCAGCGCAGGCAGGTTGGTTCGGGCACCTAGAGCAGCCAGTAGAGATGTAAATCACTGCTGGGATGGGGTGGGGAGGGGACTGGGCATTCATGCATGTGTGAGAGAGACAGAGAGACATGCTTGCTGTTGTGGCACCTTTGGTGTGGAGAGGCAGGGCATGGGATGTTTCTGAGGAGGTAGGCCTGGGGCAGAGCAGGATGTAGCAGCCTGCCTGCTTAGTGAATTGTTCCCATTGTCTTTGTGAATTCCCCCAGGAGTATAAAACAGGTGTAAAAGTTTTAAGGCTCCTCTACATTGCCAGAGTTGTGTAAAAGACAGTGTGGCCTTATAAATGCTTATGGTACTTTAGTGATTAGAACTGGTCTAAATTTTTGGACTGAAAAAAATTCCATCAAATTTTTGCTCCATGAACTGTTTGGTGCTGACCTTTCTGGAGATAGTCAGTAGCCAATATAATTGTGAGTTTGATTCCCAAACCCTCACGTGCTCTTCAGTTGCCTATGATGTAATACTGAGCACATGGCTACATATATTTGTTGACTAATAACTAGAAATAAAGTGTCAGACCTCACTACATTACTATGAGACACAGGAGGCTTGGGGATTTTAATTGAACTGGTGTGACTACAGTGCATTATTTTGACAAATAAAATATGCAGAATTTTGCAGAATTTTAAAATATTGTGTGCACTATTTTTAATTTTTGATGCTGAATTTTTAATATTTTGGCACAGAATTCCTCCAGAAGTAACAAAGAAGTTGCACTGGTTTCACTGAAGTCATCTAAAGAACCGATTTAGTTTACCCTGTGCAATTCCTGTGTGGACACTCTTATATTGGTTTGAAACTGGTTATATCCATTTATATTGCACTTATAACTTTACCCAGGAAAGTTGATTTAAGCCTGGCTAGCTCAGTTAGTTTAACATATGGGTTTGTACCAATACAAACTGGTTTAAACCATAACAACTTTGGTTCAACTAGTGGGTTTAGAGCAGCCCCAAAACTCACCCTCCTGGTTAGTTCATTCCAGTGTCACCCTCATGACTAAACTTTTCAAAGACAAGTATATTTTCTAAATGATCATCTCCCCCCTGGAGTGTTAAAGTCATTTTCTGGAACTCCCAAATCATACATAGCACCATGCAATCAAACGCTAGCTCTTGGCAGGTGTTATTTATCACACTCATCTCTTCTTTCCTTTCCCCTCTTAGAGTTCAGGTGTTTTTAGGAATCACACTGACTCCTGCTCTTCTTCCACTCGCAAATAACTGACACCTCCCGGGCAGAATCATTATTTTTATGACATACACTGAATCACATAAATAATGTTATGTCACCGGGAGAGAAAAAAGTCTCACCTACACCAAGGTCTATGTCTAAGAGATGAATAAAATGCTCAGCAGGAGGACTGCACAAAGTACAGTGTGTTCTATTTAAATACAGTTCAATCAGCCTTCACACTGCCAAAACACATCTAGGTTTGTTTCTACTCAAAACATGGCTCCGGAAGCAAGAAGGCAATTCAGGATTCAAATCTTCAGTCTTTTCAACCTTCCCTGTATTGAAATACTAAGTTCTTTTCCATCAGACTGCCCAGGACAGAGCAGGGATAGGCGAGGTCAAACACTGAAATCCTCTGTTACTCCATAGGTACTGCAAGCCATCATGACAGTGGGTCAAATTCACCAGGGGCCAATCCCGTTACGTTCAACTGAAAACAATGGAACTATGATTCACCTGGATCAGGTCCTGCAGAATCAGGCCCCAAGGCCCAATCTTTCTTCCATTGAAGTCAATGGGAGCAGGATCCCCGGGACTGGAACTGTTTGGAGTGAGCACTTTGGATAAACTTTTCAAAGGTGTCTAAGTGATTTAGGAGCCTAAGTCCTGTTTTGAAAAGGGATTTGGGCACTTAGGATCCTAGAGTATGTCTATACTGCAGGCGGACAGACTCGCTCTAGTGGGGCTCAAGCTAGTGAACTACAAATAGCAATGTGGATGTTCTGGCTCAAGTGGAAGCCCAGGCACCACCCAACCCCATAGGCCCAAATCAGAATGTCCACGTTGTTATTTTTAGCATGCCTGCTGGAGTCGGGGTTGGGAGGTTCGTTCCCAGTCACAATGTAGACATATCCCTAAGGGCTTTTCTACACAGGGAGTTCTTCCTGCTTATCTAGTCCTGTTTAACTCAATGTGTGGATGCTGTTACCCTGGAATAAAGGTGCCTTTGGAATATGAGTGACTTATACCAAATCAGTTAATCCATTTCCAAAATAAGAGCACCCATACATGGAGGTAATTGGGAATAAATTAATCTGCTTTAAATTCACATCCCACTTTATCCTAGATTAATTTTCCTGTGTAGACAAACCCTAAATTTCATTCAAAGACAACCAGATTTAGACTCCTAAGTCACTTACGTCCGTGGCTCTCAACCTTTCCAGACTACTGTACCCCTTTTAGGAGTCTGGTTTGTCTCGCGTACCCCCAAGTTTCACCTCACTTTAAAATGACTTGCTTACAAAATCAGACATAGAAATACAAACAAGTGTCACAGCGCACTCTTCCTGAAAACCTGCTTCCTTCCTCGTTTTTATCAGAGAGCTCACAGTCTAGGATTTAAACAACTGGGGAGAAGGAAGGCGAGACAAGGGAAAGACAAGTGTGCTTGCATTAATTAGCTCATTATCCTCTGTCAAAACTCTCCTTAAAACCAAGGCCTACAAAAAAAACTTGACAATGATTCGGCTGCTAGTATGCTGAGATCACAGCCTATCATGCTGACCAATACTATCTCATTGTTTCTTTATGCTCCTCCATCTGCCTGTATCTATCTGTTGTCTCGTCTCATACCTCAATGGTAAGCTCTTAGAGGAGGGACCACGTTTTTGTTGTCTGTACAGTGCCTAGCATAATTGAGGCTTGGTCCATGAAAGAAGCACTAAGGAGGGTAATACAAATAACAACAACAACAATTATACAGATCCAGATGGGGTTTATTGTATTGCAGGGTATCATGACATTTTGAATGGTATTTTGGGTAATCACACTATGCGATTCTATCAGATTGTAAAAATCTCTTTGCAGGGTGGGAGAGAGAGAGAGAGAGAGAAATCTATATATGCAATATACTTATATATTACAGTAAACACTTAAGCCCTTGTGATTAATTTGTTATATTCCAATGAGACCACTGGATTAGTTCCTTAATGTCCCTGTTTACGTTCACGGCTAGGAGAAAATAAAGAGATCGGGAAATTGGCCGGACTCCAGTATTATCCAGGCACTCATTGTTCCTCTCCTAACTAAATACATGATTTATGTTGCAAAATATTGCTTATTCCAAAAGGTACAAACTACATCTGTGATTCACCACAGATCCCAGTAGTTACAAGGCAGCCTTTAACTGCAAATGTAAGTAGTGTGTATATATTTCCACTTCCCTTTACTCTTGGATAACTTTTGAAGAAAGGCTGCTAAAGACTACACCGGCTGGGTTTACATAACACTGTTACATGCTCTTCACCAACAAGCTAGAGGACATCAATTATTTCATATAGGAATGGGAACAACCAATTAACAGACTGATTTATGGAGCTAAGTGTTAAGTGGGTCTCCAGCTTTGAAAACCCTTTGGTCTGTCAATAAGCTACAGTAGAAATTTTCATTAACTTGCCTCTACCTTCACCAGAGGTTTGCAAACCTCTGCAGTATCACTACTTGCTACATATCTTCATGGAAGTCATTTATTTCTGTGTGAAAGCTGAACTTTTTCATCTTAGTCATGCTATATTGAAGACCTGAAGGTCAACTTCCTTAGCATGTTGATAAGGGGACTAGAGAAATAATTCATGAATGCTAGGAAAGTACCCAAAGACTGAAATTGAATGTCACTGCGCCATTCATGAACCAGTTGTTCTATAGTAGTGTCTGTCTAGGGTGGCCACAGACTAACGGGAGAATAATATAATCTGCCTCTCTATGGACTCAGGACACCTACCGTTAGAACATAAAAACCAGCCACACTGGGTCAGACCAATGGTCCATCTGATCCAGTATCCTGTCTTCTGACAGCAGCCAGTGCCAGATGTTCTTGAGGGAATGAACAGAACAGGGTGATTTCAACTGATCCACCCCATCATCCATTCCCACCTTGTGGCAATTGGAGGTTTAGGGACACCTGGAGCATGAGGTTGCATCCGTGACCATCTTGGCAAACAGCCATGGATGGACCTGTCCTCCATAAACGTACTTAATTTTTTTTTGCACTGATTTTTACTTTTGTCTTCTCAGCAGAAGTCTAGCAGAGTAAACCTCACTCATTTATATTACAGTGCACTTGCAGGGCTTTTCCTATACTCAGTGTACTTCTAGCAGGCCAAGTTCTCAGCTGGTGTAAATTGGAGTAGCTTCATTGAAGTCAATAGAACTATACACTAATTTCCACCAGTTGAGAATTAACTCCACCAGCCTGTTCCGTAATTAACTTGTGATATGCTCATAAATCCTACCTGCAATACTCAACAGGCCTTTACGCTATACTGTACGTGTTTTCACACCACACTTCAAATCCTCAAGCTGATGCAGGTCAAGGTTGAGAGTAAATAAAGATAATCAGGCCAGTTTTAAAAAAATAAACATTTAAATGCGTCTCTGTTTTTGGTCATTTGCCCACTTCTAAAACAAAATTCAACCAAAATGTCTTTATGTTTCTAAAATGTTCTGGTCTGGTTTCTAGCCAAAGTATCACAAAATTAGACTTTTTTTAACTAGTATTTCAGGCCCTCTCATAGTATTTCAGACTATGATCAGAAACAGAAGCCCAGATGGGAGTTAGGCACCTAAATACCTTTGAGGATCTGGGCCAAAGTGCTGAAAAATCTCAAGAGAAAGCTGTGGTCATGATACTTGCAATTCAGTGTTGTTGACTCAAGAGGCTGAAATGAGAATCTAAACCCGTGTTCCCCAACCTTTTTGGCTGGCGGGTGCCAGCCGAAGGACCACTGCAGCGGTGGAGCACCCGCCAAAAAGCCGCCAAATTTCGGCGGCGACGCCTCTTGATGACGTCGCTTGCTGTCGACAAGCGACATCATCGAGAGGCGTCCCCGCCGAAATGCAGCTGAAATTCGGCGGCATTTTGGCGGGTGCTCTCCCAGGGGCCAGGACGCGGGCGCATTAAGATGCCATGGCGCCCACGGAGACTGCGTTGGGGACCACTGATCTAAACGTCTGGGTGCTCATCCACATTCAGCCAAACATTCTGATGTTCACCCATCACCGCAAAGAAGTCCTGGGTAAGAAACCAGTTTCACAGGACCGGAGTCAGGACTGCTTCATATGAGTAACTGCTAACCAGTATGAGTAAAGTCAGAAATTGGATGATAACAACAACTGTGTGCTTAGGATTCCCTGGACAGCACTAAGATTTTTTTTTTAAGATTGGTGCAAGCTGCCCAATTAATTAAACTCGTTCTGACATTTACAGTGAGCGGAGTTCTTATTCAGCACTTGGCAGCACGAGAAAGAAGCTACGTCCAACTCCAGCCAGAAAATCGGTGGCACGAGAAATTCTGAGAGCAGGTACTCAGCTCAGTGGGTTCATTCACTAGCAAGGAGTGCGGGAAGGGAAGAATCACATTGGCTTCAATTCGTTCTTCTCCTAAGCTCTGAAAGTGCTGGCAATAAACTGGCTGGGATGGGCACCAACACTCTCCGAGTTCAAAACGAGATTTGTTCTCCCACTTTACCTTGGGGATTTAAGAAGGGTAAACAAGAGCGAGCCAAATTTAAAGTTACCCAAATGGATTTTGAAAAGATACATGATATGATGTTCAGAGGGCCAGACACCCATACTTCAATCAGGCCAGATCCTCAATTGGTGTAAAAGGAAATACATTTATTTATGTTAGCTGAGGATGCAGCCTGCTGGGTAATTCCTTATATTGCAAACATTCTCATTGGAGTCAATGGGATTTGCGGTGGAGAAAGGCCCTATTAAGAATGAGAAAGAATATCAGAATCTGACCCACAGTGATCAAAAGATTAGGTCTGATTCTGCTCTAGATTACAGCACTGTAAATCAGGAGTAAGAGCACTGAAAATCAGTAATGCTACACCCCACTACAACCAGTGAGATCAGAATGAGTCTTACAGGATCCATGCACCAGTAATACACCTATGACTCTGTATCGTACTGTAGTAGTCAATGTCTAGATTCTGATCTCAGTTACAGCAGGGCAAACCCAAAGTAACTCCATTGACTTCCTCAGCATAAGTGAGATCAGACTTTGACCCATTAGCTGCTTTTAAATTATGTTATTACCAATTCTCAAATTCTTAAAAAAAAAAAATGATATCAATACCAAAATTGCTTCTTCCCCCATCTCTGCCCCACGGCATTTTGTTAATTATTTACCTCAGTGTTAAAGGCTGAAGGTGTACTGACTTCAATTTACTGACAACTCAAGGTTCATGATTTGCAACAGTTTGGCTATCAAAAACCAACAATACCCTGAAAAAAACCTTCTTCCCCCAGGCCTAATCACTTAAGTGACTGGACAGAAACAATGTTATCACTGTTGCTTTGCCAACCCACTTATGAACCTTCAGTGACAGACAACCTTCCTCAGACAACAGAAAAAAAAATAGGTTTTCCCAATGTCACTGACCTCGAGGGCAAAAGCTGGTCATGGTGATTCATAAAGAAGTGTCAAATGAAAGGCCTTCGATCCCTGAGCACAGGCTTTATCGACATCGGTGGGGATTCCAGAGCAGATCAAAGGAAGCAGACATCCTCAGAGTTTGATAAATGGATTCGTGTATGTACTTTGTAGTCCAACTCGCATTCCTCCATCCTAGCTCAATATTGTGCTTCATCCTTTTGAGACTTGGAACCTATTGCCACTTTTAAAAACTCCAACGCTGCTCTATGATATACTGTATATACTCGTTCATTAGCCCGTTCGTTTATAAGCTGACTCCCCAAAATGGATAGGTAAAAATAGCAAAAGTTGTATGACCCTTTCATAAGCCGACCCTATATTTCAGGGGTTGGAAAACTTTGGCTCCCGGCCCATCAGCGTAAGCCACTGGCGGGTCGGGACATTTTGTTTACTTGAACCATCTGCAGGCACGGACCCCGTCAGCTCCCTGTGGTCACAGTTCGCCGTTCCCAGCCGAGGGGCTCCACGCCTGCAGACACTCCAGGTAAACAAAATGACAATGTATTAGATATTCAATTCAATGATTTCATTAGAGTTTAAAATCATCAAATTTTGGTGTAGACTCGTTTATAAGCCGAGCCCCGCTCTTTGATGCATCACTTCTTTACCAAAAATATTCGGCTTATGAGCGCGTATATTCGGTAAATCACTGTATGACATTTTGGAATTGCAGGTGAACTAAGCTTGCAAGTATCAGAGGGGTAGCTGTGTTAGTCTGGATCTGTAAAAGCAGCAAAGAGTCCTGTGGCACCTTATAGACTAACAGACGTTTTGCAGCATGAGCTTTCGTGGGTGAATACCCACTTCGTCGGATGCAAAATAACTTGCAAAATAGACTTAGTAGATTCGAGGCTGTCAGTGTCTCCTTGTCTCTTTCATTCTGTATATGGTAATTTTAGGCCTGTATCTCTCAGTGAGACTTTCCTTCCCTCTGTACTAATTTGGGAATAATTCAGCACACTGAATAGGCCTCAGGCTAAACACCCTGGGAGTTGAAGGTGATCAGCGGCTTGCAGGATTGGGCCTAAAACCAGGGCCTGATCCTGGTGTATCTGGCTTCCAGTGGCAAGACTCCCCTTGATTCCAATGGAAGAATGCCATGGCCCATAGTAAGCAACTGGATAAAGAGTCTTTCTGGTCTTTTTTATATTGCCTTTCTACTTCCTGATAAAAATATACAGCATTGTACAAGTATGATTGCAGTTATACAAAAGTTTCCAGAGACAAGGTAGGCTGATAATAGAGGGACAGTCTTATTAAAAAATCACATTTATTACGAGTGTCTAGGGATCAATCACAATGTGCTAGGCGCTGTACACACAGAGAGTCATTGACTGCTGCTGTCCCTCTACACTATCAATGGACAAGATAGATGAGGGGGAAGAGAAAGGATACAACAGACAAGCCTTTGGCTAAGAGAAGCACGTTGCTTCGCTATTGGTGGTGTTTTGGTTTGATTTTTTTTTAATTGATTCGATTTGGTTTGGTTCCAGCCTCTAAAAAAAAAAAAAAGAAAAAGAAAAGGCCTATCTCTGGTTCAAGGTGCCCTCTATAAACAAGGAAGGCCCCAACGCTGCAGTTGGATCACACAGACGGGCCAATGAGAATATGCGAGGCCCTGGTGACGTCAATGGGGCTCTGAAGAGGGTCTTTCCTTGCAGATCCCATTGTAGGATTGGGGCTTTTCCATGCCACCCGACAAAGGCACAGACAGCAACCAACAACTTTGCTCCTCAGACAAGGAGGCAGCCCTCCGAACTGAAACGTGCCCCACTTCATTTCCAACCAATGCCTGCTCCCTGCCCCCAAAATAAAAATCCACTCCACCATCTGAGCCCTCCCCAAATGCCAGCCCCAACAGATGGACTCCACAGCATGCCCTCATATTCAGGCTGCTTCGAATCTTAACACACTCTGATGCCACATGAGAGTCAGAGACAGAAATTCACCTCCGAGCGTAGCACCGTTCACTTCACTGGAGAGATGAACTGAGCCCCAAGAAAGCATCACACAGGTGGAGTCTGCAGCACTGTCAGTTAGAAAAATCTCATCAAAGGAAGAGATTTGATCTGGACTTCACAGAGCAAGTCTGAATAGACAGGTGAGCCCCACTGCTGCTGATTTCACTCAGTCACTACAGAACTGCATATTAAAGAAAGCCAAATGCTTTGTCTGCCCACTGGTGGCCATAAATGAGAAGACACTTAAGCAAACTGCACCCAATCCGGTGGCTGGATAAGCTAGCCGTATATGTACCCATCACGTCACTCGGGCATCATAAGCAGCCACTCCACACAACGAGACAAGCAGCCCTGTGAAATGCTCTGCTGCGCTACAGGGTATGCAACTGGAAGTCTCCCTTATAGGGGCGTGTTAGTTATAAAGCTTTGTTTTTGGTGAGCTTTGTAAACCTTTGGATCAAAAGACACTGTCAGATCAATTTTAGGATCAGAGTCTCAGCAAGTGCAAATCAGAATTGCTCCACTGAAGTCAATGGAACTACGCTGACAGGATGAGGCCCGAAGTGTAGATTTTACAAAAGCTAAATCAATACAAATGTTTCGAAGAGATAATTTTCTTTTTAATTCCAGTTAATTCCATTTGTTTGTTGCCTCATTCGTTCAGATGAGAGTGTTTCCCTGCAGCGCTTGCAACACTAAAAAAAAATAAAAAAAATCCCATGCTAGTGCATGAGGAGCAGAAAGTCAAAGTGAGTTGGGGAGGGGAACCCGTGTGAAACTAACTAGTCCATGTCCAGGGTTTCTGATGATTTCAGCTGTTAAAGTTAACAGCACTAATACTGAGAAGTGAACTGTGTATTTTAAAAATATTTGAGATTGAATAAGGGAAGAGGTGTGTGTGTGTGTGTGTGTGTGTGAGTGTGAGTGTGAGTGTGAGTGTGAGTGTGAGTGTGAGAGAGAGAGAGAGATCTTTTACCCAAAAATCCCAAAGCATCCAACTAGTGTCATGTCTTCTAGCACTGAAACGCTGCCTATACAAAGTGCACAACAGATCAGTGCAGACAGAGAAAAATCTCTCAGCCAACTAATATTGTAGCAGGGGACTGAGGGAGGCAGCACGTCACTGACTATGGCCTTGCCTGAGCTAAGATCAAGTGTAAGTGGTCTCTGAGCCTATCCAAGGCCGTGATCAAGTGTCTTGATGTTTTTGGTCTTTTGGCCTCGAGATGAAAACCTTGTCTGTCTCCCTTGGACCTTGAAGTAAAAATATTATCTAAGTTATATCTGTTCTTATCAGTTCAATATCTGATATAGCCATAGGACAACCCCTCCTCCTAGTGGTGACTCAGCATAGATCAAGAAAAGAGTCCTTTTGCCAGTACAGCTTTTACCAGTTTCTCATACAAAGGACATTGTAGTTGGTAAAACCGCATCTACACCAGGGCTTTTGCCAGCATAGCTCTGTTGGGGAGAGGAGGGATTTTTTTTCAGATTCTTACTCGGTGCAGCTTTGCAGCAAAACTTAAGTACAGACCAGGCCGAAGTCAGAATGTAGCCAGCAGGACACCAGCTTTCCAGTGCACCTACTCTTCATTTTAAATAGCATCTGAATAAAGGTACTTCCAGCATCACAGGGTTGCTTTACTCCTTGCTGCAATAGTGATTGAGGTAGACGAGGCTTTCTTCGGACAACTAACAGAAATTTCCAGATCACAGGCCCTGGTTCTCATGGGGGGGACTTCAGTCACCCTGACATCTGCTGGGAGAGCAATACAGCGGTGCACAGACAATCCAGGAAGTTTTTGGAGAGTGTTGGGGACAACTTCCTGGTGCAAGTGCTGGAGGAACTAACTAGGGGCCATGCTCCTCTTGACCTTCTGCTCACAAACAAGGAAGAATTGGTAGGGGAAGTAGAAGTGGGTGGCAACCTGGGCAACAGTGACTATGAGATGGTCGAGTTCAGGATCCTGACAAAAGGAAGAAAGGAGAGCAGCAGAATACAGACCCTGGACTTCAGAAAAGCAGACTGACTCCCTCAGGGAACTGATGGACAGGATCCCCTTGGAGGCTAATATGAGGGGGGAAAGGAGGCCAGGAGAGCTGGCTGTTTTTAAAAGAAGCCTTATTGAGGGCGCAGAAACAAACCATCTCGATGTGCAGAAAGAATAGCAAATACGGCAGGCGACCAGCTTGGCTTAACAGTGAAATCTTTGCTGATCTTAAACACAAAAAGGAAGCTTACAAGAAGTAGAAACTTGGACAGATGACTAGAGAAGAGTATAAAAATATTGCTTGAGCGAGCAGGGGTGTAACCAGGAAGGCCAAAGCACAATTGGAGTTGCAGCTAGCAAGGGATGTGAAGGGTAACAAGAAGGGTTTCTACAGGTATGTTAGCAACAAGAAGGTGGTCAGGGAAAGTGCGGACCCTCACTGAATGGCGGAGGCAACCTAGTGAAGATGATGTGGAAAAAGCTGAAGTACTCAATGCTTTTTTTGCCTTGGTCTTCACAGACAAGGTCTGCTCCCAGCCTGCTGCACTGGGCAGCACAGTATGGGAAGGATGTGAGCAGCCCTCAGTGGTGAAAGAACAGACTGTAAGTTACAAGTAGGGACGTACATGATGCCCACAGGACAATGGGCCAGATCCTCAGGTGGTGTAAAGCAATCTAGCACAATTGTCTTCAAGTGCAGCTAGATCACTTTACATCAGCTGATGACTTAGTCCAACGTCCTAATTCAAGGTGACGAGTTTCGAATTATTCCACTCCCAAACATCTGATTTTGTCAATGACTGGACTACATTACTATAATGAGCTGCAGAGTCTTTGTGCAGGGTCTGGCAGAAAAGTGATGAATCAAAGTCTGCCTCAAAGACAAAAACCATCATTCTGGTATGAGAAGCGAGAGTCACTTAGAACTCAATGAAGGGATGGGAATGTAATTGTGGAAGAAAAGGAGTTATTATTAGGTGACTCTCACGTCTCATCACTTACTGACTCTCACAAAATGTAACCTAGGTGTCCATCCAGCCCGGGATACTTGGGAAGGAAAGCAGAAAGACTCTAGTGTGGCTATTGCGAATGTAATCTAAAAATCTAACCCCATCCTCTCATTACGACTATGTTATTGCAAAAAAGTTCATTTAAATGTCACGCTGAAACTGCTGCTGAGGTCCTGCTCATTCAGTTTCCAGCTACTGGAAGCCAGTTTGAATCCCCAAAGGCATCAATGACCAAGAAGTTTTTATGCGCATATTTATCTTTCAAAATTATGATTCTGCCCAAGTAGTTTATCTTTGGGAAACTTTATAGATGCTTGTAAGAGTAAGGCAGTAAAATGCATTGGTATCACTTTGACTCTCAGAAGCGACAAGCTATAGTTACCATTGGAGGAAAGAGAAATAACTGGATGTGAAGTCCCTATTGGCTTTGCAGTACAGGGCTGGCTTTACCTAATGAAAGAATATAAATGCACACTTGTATATATCACTTCACCTATCTCTGGGGGGAAACAGCAGCTGTTCAAGACAGGCGGTAAAGAATACCATAGCCAGTTGGAAGTCAAGTGATCAGAAAGCATTTATCTGAGCTAAAACTTGTCCAGGTCACAATGGCTGGCAATCCTACTGCAGTGAAACATACTATGGGATCTCTAATGACTACAGGTAATCAATACCCGCTTAGATTTGATGTCAGCTATAAAATGGGGGTAATAAAGGTAACACTCTGGTTCTGTGTTATCTCCGTTCTTTATAGGGTAGCGGCTCCTTCTTTTTAGGAAACTGGGGCATAATTTTAAAATGTAATCTTCTGCCTTCTCATTTATAGTTGCCTTTGCAAAAGCAATAGCCATATGAGAAACACAGAAAATCAATCCAAACAACTGCATAGGAAAATGTGGCTCATTAATGATCCCAAATTAGAGGTGGTTTCAGTTGTCTGCAAAACATTATGGAATTGCAGATGAGATTATAGTCAGCGGGACCAGGAGAGTTGCATATGAAACGCTCAGAGGATTTTGCTGTGATTAAATGAGCCACACGCACATCAATAGAAATTAATATCATTGATGAAAGAAACATCAGACATGGAGAAATTTAGCTTAAGGGTGAGAAAAGCATGCAAAACAGATGGAAATTATTTAATATGCATCATCTCGGTCTCGGATGGATATCCAATTAATTCTCCTCTGAGATTCAAAATGAATTTAAGGATTCTGGGAAGTTTAAGAGTTCTTTGTAAATAAAATAGTAACACACACACACACACCCCAAGACCCAGCCACTAATTTTTATTCAGGTCACTAGCTCTGCCAAAAAAAAATCTCTCAGATACTATCTCCCCCTTAATCATATACTGTGGCCTATCACAGTATTCTCATTTGGATCCAAATTGTCTATAATAAAAGTCAGAAGTATAAGAGAAAAAGGCATAGTCTTGTGGTACAATTCTGGGACAGCTGGTTGATAAATGGGTTTTTTTTTTCCCTGCAGAACATTTCAATTTTCTTGAAAAACCAAAAGGTTTTTGGACAAAAAAAATGAAAATTCTGTTGTCAAGTTTTCAATTTTTTAACAAAAAGTTGAAATTTTCTACAGAAAGCAGAAAGTTTCTGCAGAGTTTTGTTCAGTTGAAACCCAATTTTTCTTCAAAAAGCAGTTTTAACCAGCCCTAATTCCTGGCACAGACTTCCTGTGCAGGCAAGTCATTTGTTTCCGCTGTACCTCAGTCTCCCATCTGTAAAACTGAGATAATAATACTTCCCTATTTCACAGGGATGGGGGAGGACAAACCAACAGAGCCAGGATTTCACTCATCTTTTGCGAGGGGTTCACATACTGTGATGACAGAGACCATAACAGAACCCTGATAAGTAGTTGCAGAGGGAGGATGAAATGGGTGTTCTTTAGGTTATCACTGAGACTGACTAAATAGCATTTTACCAGACACCACTCCCCGGGATAACGGACTGGTCAGCAGTATATCTATTTCAAGACTGATTGGAGGTGCAGGCTCTAGTGCGGGCTGTGGATGAGGGCTTTGGGTGAAGGAGGGTGCTCCGGGCTGGGATTGAGGGGTTTGGAGGGTGGAAGCGGGATCAGGGCTGGGGCAGGGGGTTAGGGTGTGGGAGGGGGGCAGGCTCAGGGCAGCACTTACCTAAAGCAGCTTCTGGCAGCAGCGGCATGTCCCCTCTCCAGCTCCCGGCCAATGGGAGCTGCAGAGCCAGCGCTTGGGGCAAGGGCAGCATGCAGAGGAGCCGGAGGGGTGACATGCCGCTACTTCCAGGAGCCGTGCAGAGCCATGGCATGCACCCTGCCTTTTAATAGTCCAGTCAGCAATGCTGACCGGAGCCCGCATGGGTCCCTTTTCAACCGGGTGTTCCAGTCAAAAACTGGACACCTGGACACCCTAGTTAGGTCGATCAGACTAGATGATTCCAATGGGCCCTTCTGGCCTTGGAATCTCTGGGTCTCTCAACTACTAAAAACACCCAGCAAAAGCAGATCTAGCTCCATCTAGTGGTATACAATATTCTTACATACTGGCTTTTCTGATCTATTTCTTCCCTTTACAATGTGTTTGCCTCTTACATTAGGCAGCATGATTTGACATTCTTTATACCGGTGTTTGGGCAGTGAGTTTTATTTCCATCTGAGTGCATCAATTCAGCCAGAAATATAAATCAATGCAACAGAGTCACAAGGGCCCTATTACAACCAGTAGTTAACTTATCAATTGTACATGGCAAAAATAAATCCTTAGAAACCTTAACAACCTGCCAGGGGTGCGGGGGGGTTGCACAATATGGGACATGCATCCGACGAAGTGGGTATTCACCCACGAAAGCTCATGCTCCAATACATCTGTTAGTCTATAAGGTGCCACAGGACTCTTTGCTGCTTTTACAGAGCCAGACTAACACGGCTACCCCTCTGATACTTAACATATGGGACTGACATTTTGAGGCAATTTGAATTTTCATTGCCTTTCAAACAATTATTTTGGTGGTGGTTTCTAGAAGATTTTGAGGGAAAAAGCAAGAACCCCCTAAACTAACTGCCATCATCATAGATATGGCTGTTTCTGTGTGCATTTGCATGCCGTCCCAGAGTCTTAAAATTCTATTTAACTTGCAGGGCGGGCCTCACCCTTATTCAATGAAATACACCCTGCAGGATCTCCGTCAGAACAGAGAGAATCTGAAGCCTTGAGAACCAGATCAGTACATACCCAGGCTAAGCCCATCCCTTGGTGAAACAGGTGAAGGTGTGGGATGCTGCCATTGTGGAGTGGTTCCAATACTTATTAGTGGTACAAGTGAGTTATGCAGGATTTTCCAAGCAGCTGGCAATATAACCCTTCTAGCATCCCACCTACGATAGTGCATTTTGTTTATGCCGCCTGTCCCTGTTTTGTCCTTTTTATAGTCTCCATCCGCTAGCTCCCAGCTGAAACACAATATGTTGGTTACTATGGAAACAACCATGGTATGGGCAAAGCTTAGTGGCATCTCAGATCAAAGCACAGAGAAAATTAGTTTGCGGAATGGTTATATCATAGGTTGGTGAGTAGAGCATTTACACAATGATCCCCATACAAAATATAGGAGACTGGCTGTGGCCATGCAGAGGTGACTGGCATGTATGCACACCATTGGCATGTGCGCCCATAGTTTAGATGCATGTTAATGCAGAAAAATCAACCCCAACGTGCCCCTGGAAAATGATATTTTGGTGTAGAGGTGATGCTAGTTATTTGTAGATGTCTCACAGTGTGCTGCTGATTTGGTGGGGGTGGTTTTTTTTGTTTTTGTTTGGTGGTGGTGTCTAAAAAGTAACTGGTTTCAGAGTGGGAGCCATGTTAGTCTGCATCAGCAAAAAGAACCACAAGTACTCCTTGTTATTTTTTTTTAAAAAAGTGACTGTAGCACAGCACCATCTTGTGGACACTACAGGTATCTAAAAGGAAGCAAGCTGGCGAGAGAGAGAGAGAGTGAGTTTAGGAGCTATCTCAGAAAAGATGCTAAATCCAGTTTATCCACATAACAGTCCATTAAAAGTGATCCGGGATTCCCTGCTTTCTCAAGAACACTGCAGTAGCTAGCCATTCATATAACCACTGCTGCTTCATCCCTTTAGAACAGTCGCAATAACTTGAACCATGGCTGCAGCTTGCATCAGATGGCTCTAACAATATTCAGTATTTGCATTTGCTCCTTTACTTGGTATTAGCAGCAGTTCTTCATCCCTTCTGTGGGCCTGACAAGAGAGGGCAGCATCTCTCACTCTGACCCACTACAGACTGCACTACATGCCTATCCCCGTGTAAAATATAGCGATTAAGCCTTTCTATACCGGTAGAGAAGTTCAGTGTTAAGGTCACATTTTGAGACTTCGCCCTTTAGTCTTCAAAACACACATCCCCTGGCCAATTAGCCAGAGCGTCAGAAATACACCACATATGCTGCACGTTTCCACCACGGTTTGCACATTAACAAGCAAATCAGGAAATGAGTTTGCTGTAATATTGCCCTGGTTTGATGAGGTGCCTTTTACTCAAGCAGGGTGGAGTCCTTGGTCACTGTGGTTGAGACACAGCTGATATGAAAGCAGTTGGAGATTCAAATTGAAAGCACAAAATGTTGCTTGTTTGTCATTTTTCAGGTCAGTTTCACTTCCTGCATTTAGCAGGAGTCCAGCAGTCAACACAATGGTCCTGTCCATCCCCCACCCCGAATGCAGACGTTACCTCCCTTGCCATGCCAATGCAGCCTGTCATTACCAAGGAGGCTGTGTGCTAGATTCCCTGGGCAAAAATAAAATGCAACAAATTTGGGCTTTTTGCCAGTTGCCCACAAAGAAATCAATTTATAAACCGTGGACCCATAATCACAGAAGTCAGATAACTCAGATTTACTCTTCAGATCCTCCCAGCTCTCAGCCATCGTTCCTGAGCTATAAACACTGAGATGTGATATATTTGGGGCAAGATCCACAGCTGGTGTAAATTAGCATATCTCCATTGACTCCAATGGAGAGCTGCCTGTTTACATCAGCTGAGGATTAGGACTTAGAAGTCAGTGTTAAATAAAACCTCCTGCTTTATAAAAAGACTAATAATAAATCTTCTCTCCTCTTTATTGTACAGGAGAATCTATTTTAAGAGACTACCCAAAGGAACAGCAGAAATTGAATACCTGGTAGAGGCGGGTCTTTATATACAGATCAAATTAAAACGTACTGGAAATAACAAGAATGTTTTAAAGTGGTCTCAGGATAGGATAGCGCCTATTCAGGATGAGCTGTATTATGAGCCTTGCTGTACAGGTTTGTCTAAGAAAATGTGTTCATAGTGATTCTCTTCTAATACGAAGCAAAATTCATGACAAAACCCCAAACCACAAGAAACTTGCTTGGTGTTGGAATCTGTTACATATGCAGAACAGCCCAGGTTTATCAAAAGACTCACAAATCCTGTGAGCAAACCTACGCAGAGGGTGAAGAGAACATCAGGCTGATTCATTTATGGCTGTGCATTAAGACCATGAAAAAAAATCTTTGGGGTCACATCCTCAGCTGGTGTAAAAGTTCATAGCTTCACCCATCTTAGGCACTGGTCCTGGGTCATGATGCAAAACACAGCTGAAACTCAAAGGGTCTGACTGTGTTTTGCTTTAAACTTTTAGGTTCTTTGGAAACAGAAACTCAAAAAGAAAACTCAGGGGTCAAGAGATGAGAGAGGAAACAATGAAATTGTTTGCACAGACTCATACCGAAACCAATGTTTATTGCCCAGCCCTAGTCCTAAGTAAAAGATAATGTTTCACAGGGCAGGTCTACACTAAGGGCGGGGGTCGAACTAGGGTACGCAAGTTCAGCTATGTGAATAGCGTAGCTGAACTTGAAGTACCCTAGTTCGAACTACTTACCCGTCCAGACACCGCGGGATCGAAGTCCACGGCTCCAAGGTCGACTCCGCCACCGCCGTTTGCAGTGGTGGAGTACCGGAGTCGACCGGAGCGCGTGGGGAGTTCGAACTATCGCGTCCAGATTAGACGCGATAGTTCGAACTCCAAGAAGTCGAACTCCCCGCGTCGACCCGGCAGGTAAGTGTAGACTAGCCCACAGAGGTGTGCTCAAGCTGCAAAGTTCATATCTGTTTGGATCCATGTATTCTGAAATGTCTGGGTATTTGTCAGTGGACGTTATGTCCAGTACGCAGAGATGGGTCTATTACAGTTCTCAGCCAAAGAGCCTTGCTCTTTACCTCAAGATGTAGCGATTCACGCCTGGAGGCCTGCAGCTCAATTCCTGATGGGCTGGCCAATATGATGGTCATCGCTTGAGAGATTTGGGCAGCTGCAAGGCTCAAAATGCATCTATGAATCCTATCTTTACCCAAAGCCACTGGGTGTTTTCAATCCATGGTCCCATTACTGAGATAAGGGCCTTCCACCAAGTCGGAGCATTTGGCTTGGACCCATCTCAAACTTAATAAATACATAACCATTGATTTAGACAGGGCTGAAACATGCACTGTCTTTTCTCTGTGTTTGCAGAAATACAGAACTGTCCATTTGGCTCCGCCCAGACCTTATGCAATTATCCATCTGGTAACGTGATGAAGAAACACTACTTATGTAGCAACATATGGGGATAGATCCTAGCTCTCTCTGTCTGTCTCTCACACACACACACACACACACAAGCGCAGCTATTTTCCCCCACTCCTAAGCCATGGCTTTAATAATTAATTTAATAATGGGGGAGGGGTAATTTCTTCTAGAAATTTCACTCAACTGATTCCACAGCCAGAAACCAAACAACCAGAGAAAAAGACAAATGAAGCCTGCTTGTCATCTGTCTGTTGGAGACTGATGTTTTGCAACAGGTTTATGATTCGTGTGTGTCTAATTTCCAGCTTTCTGTTTGAATGAAGATTAATTCTGATTCTCCTACAACTTAATAAATCTAACTCTCTCAGTATTTTCTTTTAAAGGCTTTAGTAATAAATGCCATAAGGTTTCAGGGTGAAATTTACCCCATGTAGAGAACATGTGCATCACTTAAGTTAGCACTCAAGAAAGAGATCTTGGAGTCATTGTGGATAGTTCTCTGAAAACATTCACTCAATGTGCAGCAGCAGTCAAAAAAGTGAACAGAATGCTGGGAATAATTAACAAAGGGATAGAAAAGAGAACAGAAAATATCATGCCGCTTTTATATAAAGCCATGGTACATCCACATCTTGAATACTGTGTGCAGATGTGGTCGCCCCATCTCAAAAAAGATACATTAGAATTGTGAAAGGTTCAGAAAAGAGCAACAAAAATGATTAGGGGTATGGAACGGCTTCCGTATGAGGAGAGATTAATAAGACTGGGACTTTTCAGCTTGGAAAAGAGACGACTAAAGGGAGATAGGATAGAGGTCTAGAAAATCATAACTGGTGTACAGAAAGTAGATAAGGAAGTGTTTTTACTACTTCTCACAACACAAGAACTAGGGGTCACCAAATGAAATTAACAGGCAGCAGGTTTAAAACAAATAAATGGAAGTATTTCTTCACACAATGCATAGTCAACCTGTGGAACTCCTTGCCATAGGATGTTGTGAAGGCCAAGATCATAACAGGGTTCAAAAAAAGAACTAGATAAATTCATGGAGGACGGGTCCATCAATGGCTATTATCCAGGATGCGCTGGGATGGTGTCCCAAGCCTCTGTTTGTCAGAAGCTGGGAATGAGCGACAGGGGATGGATCACTTGATGATTGCTTGTTCTGTTCATTCCCTCTGGGGCACCTGGCATTGGCCACTGCCAGAAGACAGGATATTGGGCTGGATGGACCCACCATTCTTATGTTCTTTATGTTATGTACTTTAGCCCAGCCTGTGTGTTTCAGACTCTCGCTCTGCTCCTTACTATATTTTGGAGGAGTGTCGCCAGGCTGTTGAGGAAGCTGCAGAATGGATTGCCTTTCACCAAATTCTTTTTCAAGTGGTGCTTAGACCTTTCCCTGGCCCTCTCCACAGAGGTGAATGTCAGTCACCCATTATGCATAATTCACTAGAGATCATTCATCTCTCGTCTCTCTGACCCTGTTGTGTTCAAGAACACATGGCACTACATTTGCAAGAGTCATTGACAGTACTGCACCTGCAAAATATTTACATGCTAGACATGGGCTCTGACTGCAAACTGGAGATCAAGACCCAGACCTGAATTTCCCCAAAGTTTGGAGTGGTTTGAACCCAGGGTTTTCGTTTAGCCCAGTATAGATCGGCTGCAGTGTTCAGATCTGCCTCCAGCCTGGATTCCACAATTCTCCGAAGTTTAAGGTGTTTCGATTTGGACGCATGTTTAGTGTACACACACACACATCCACAGGTAAGTCAACATGCACAACGCATGTTTGTGCAAGCACTGCAGAGCCTGGCACATTTGCACGTAATTACCCACTTGGAGAGGCGGTAATAAAATCAGCAGAATTTGCACAAAGACAATCCATTCTACAGACCTTGCTCCCAAACCAACTTGCCCCCAAGAATACAGAAATGAGTGCAGAAAAATTGCAACAACCAATGGAGAATATGTTCAGCTACATCTTTCCCAATTCTGCCATTAGCTCTGCTCTTCCCCGTCAAATATTAAAAAGCCCTGAGACTGGGCACATTTCACTTTATAAAGGTTAAGCAAATCACTCAATATTTCTCTGCTTCCATCTTCAGCTCTCTTGATCCCATTATCGGCAGCCATTCGCACTCATATGTCATCTGAATTTTCACTTGTACACCCATTAATGCTCCTGGTAATTTGATGTACAAGGCTCTTCCTTCCCACACTAATATTTTGCAAGATGTTCTCCATGGTTTATAGGAAAAACAGAAATTGGCTTTCTTCGGGGGTTATATTTTATACCTGTGATTTCTCTTTAGACCCCACTTTTGGCTAAGAGCAAATTCCCCATTCTGGTTACTCTCCCCTGTAGAATCAACAGGCAAGGAGTTAATTAACCCCCTGACTAAACTAAACGTCCACACTCAAGCCCAGGGACAGAGTATTATTGAGGGTAGAGGGGTCCATGCCAGGAATCAGTTTGGATCTAGACACTGAGTTCTAGTTACTTAAGGAAAGTATTAGCATCATAAAAGCAAAGCAATACAAACCATACACACCTCCACATATTACTGTAGCAGATGATGACCCACATTTCACATCACTCACTGCAACTGCACCTGAGCAGAAACAATTAACCTCTGAGAACTAATGGAGAAAGTCAAGAAAAAAATGGTGAAAACAAAACAATGAAGAGCACAGTAGAGATGGGTCTGTACCAAAATCCCAAATCCATGCATCCCAAATTTTAAGTTTAAAACTTGATCTGAATTTTGAACCTCTCTACGTTACCAGCAGTACAGTTCTGCATAGGCCCCTAATTTATTTTATTGATTTGAATTTTTAAAATACAACCATAGGGCCCCATGCAATGCTCTGGGAACCCATCCCCTAAATTTAAAGTCACAATATAAAAAAGAGACTGCCCATAAATATATCTACTTCAGGCCACCCCTCTCCCATCTCAACTAGCTTAGAGGAGAGAGAAAGATGGGCTTTGCAATGTGCCTGCGAGGTTAACAGATCTGACCTCTTGCACTGATCAGAATGTGAAGCATAAAGGTAAAAATCTTTCTGAGCCATCCCTGTGCACCGAGATGTTTGCAGAGTTGCATTTGCAGATTAAATATCGGTGTGCTAAAATGTTTCCCATAAGAGAGTGTAGCCTCCCTGTTCACATAGCAATTTTAAAGGAGACTAATTTTATGTCCAATGACCCCATTCTGTTCTTGGTTTTTCAGTTTCCATAATCCTTCTTTCAGTCCTTGCCTTATTACAGGAGACTGCAATTGGTGCCAACTTTGGTAATCATTTTTGTGACGTGGACACTTCTCTACTGAGATCTGCCAAACTTGTTTCACAGAATCCACAAAGCAGTCAGCGGATGGCATCGTCTTTTGGTTGCTAGTGACTTGGGATGCTTTTGGTCTGCCCACCTAGCAGTGAAAGGAGATGGACAGCACAGCAGAGACTAAATCTGCGATTTCTCAGAGGGCCCAATTTTAGGACTTGTCTACATATGGAGTTGTTCCAGAATACGAGTGCCCACGCAGGGAGTCAGTCAGGAATAGCTACTCCGCTTTAAATTCACACCCTACCTGAATCCAAATTAACTTTCAAGTGTAGACGAGCCCTTAGATCAAATGTAAAAATTCACTTTGGTGCAGGGCAAAATATTTCCAAGTCCTATTTACAAAGAAGGACCACAGGCTACCTTTTTCTCTCCCATAAATATCACTGTCCTCAATGGTGAACCTTAAAAGATCTTTTATTCCCTGGATCTGTAAGGTAACAAGCCATCCAAATCTTTGCAAGTATCCCCTTGCAACACAGATGCAGGAGTCCTTCCCTTCTCCAGTATCCCAAGGGCCTCACCCCAGGGTCTTGAAGAACTGTAACATCCACAGCAAACTGTACAATGCGATCATTAAGCCCTCTGTGAATCCTGCTTCAGAAAACAAAGGGAATGGTGGAACCGTGTACTCAGCAACTCTCGGAGTTCCAAAGCTTTCTAGAGTGTCACAGCAGGCCACCGCAATATAATACGCTAAAAAAGAACAACTCACCAGAGCTTCCTGTGCATTTTGACGGCTGAATGGGGAATATGACAGGTTATCCGTGGCTAGGGTGCTAGCAGGAGGCAGCAGCCAGACTACGCTTTGACTTCATGCAGAGTGTCACTCGCTAATTGCATCTCAAGGTAAGCTTACTTTAATAAAATTAGGCCAACCAAATTGCTAACGAAGACGCCAGCAGTATGAATCTGCCTTTTCTTCTCTAGCGCTCCCACTTCGTAATGTCTACTCATTTTCTCTAAGTTCAAATCCCTCACCAGACATGTTCGCGGTTACCATGGTAACTAATGAAAACCAAATTTGGAAGAAGAAGAAGAAAAAAAAAGGGAGACAAAAAATGCTTTTAAGCTCTGGTGCCACCTGTGTGTCTGAGTCTATTAATTCAAACAATAACAGCGCATCTCTCAGGATAACAGACCAGGGCAAGACAATATTCTTGCTGTCTGCAGGCTCCTCATTTGGTGCAGTTTTTTAACAATGCCCCACTACTACAGTTAGCTCTGCAGATCGCGGGTTCACACTATGATCTAGTCTGAATTGCCGCGTTTTTACTTACAGGTCCCAGGCCAGATCATAGGGTGCAGCTACAACCCTCTGTTACTGATCCTCCTCTGAGCCTGATCCTCAGAGGGTACGAGTCTAGCAACAGCTGTCAGGCAAGAGACAGGCTTTCAAAAGGCACTAGGGATATGGGTGCCCAACACCTGAACGGCCCGACTTTCAGAGGGTGGGGACTCAGCCCTTTCTGAAAATGCAGCCACTTTAAAGGCATCTCAGAATGGGGACCCCAAGACTGAGGTATACAAAATCACTGATCATTTTTTTTAAATCTTGGCCTCATTAGGCCTTTCGCTCAGGACGGGGAGGCTCAAGCTTTAGCTCTGGAGTTCCTGGGTACAATACCCAATGACGACCAAGAGGGCAGTGGTGGGTTTGCACCATGCTGGCCATGCAGCTGGGGTAACTGAATACAGCAGCATAACCCCATCGAAGGTGGATCTTCTAGAGTCATAGAGCTGATGTACTGGCTCCTACATCAACCCGCTCCCTGCTGCCAATGTTGGGGATACAGCTGGAGGAAAGACAGTATGGCTGAGGAGCTCCTATGCTGCAGCAATCCCCATAGGCAGCTGATGTACCCTAGAGCAGCCCTCAAGCTGCTCTAACTTACCTTTGTGTACATGGCAGCCTCAGAATTGGGACAGGAAGCAAATGGAGCTGGGAGGGGGTGCATTATGCCACCTTTGTACCAAAACCTACAACCTGCACTGTGTCCTCTTTGCCTGCAGCCTCAAGTTTGAGCCACTACTGTAGTTAAATATATATACACAAGACTTAATTGTATGTGCTGATTTGATTTCCGAGTCCCAGGTTGGTGAGTCCAGCTCAAGTGGTTGGATTTCACATACTCGGTATAGCCCACCCACATCTATCTATTTCACTCTTCGCTCAAGTTCTTGTTCTACTAATGCAATTTATATAATCATTTCCCATGGATACTCCAAAGGCAACAAAAAATGCAGTATTGTGGTAGCACAGAGCTGAAGACTCACAAAGCAAATATTACAATAACTTTATCTGCGGAGCCTGCAACAATATTTAATCGTGAGTAAACAACAGACCCTGCAAAGCCTTAGTCATCCTGCTCTCCCATCTTCCTCTCACTCACATGAGGTTAGCCAAGCGAAACTCCACCCAAGTGGGAGAGAACCCATTGAGTTCAATGGGATGACTCATAAAAATAAGGATTTCTCATGAAGAAGAGGACTCATATTTTTATTCCCATCATCCTGATACATTAAAAGGGACTAGTAATTTCCTATTTAAGGGAACAATAAAAACAAAAACTACCAGGATAGGCTAGTTTAATCTTAAGCTTTCATATTCTACATGCTGTACCAAATCCAAAAGGGATCTCCTCTGGAAGACAGAATGGCCCTGGAGATAGGCTCCAAATCTCGTTACCATTTCCCTTTACTCGGACAATTCAAATCCATTCCACTTCAATTGTGACAAAGTTGCCCGCTGGTAGGCCCTGGGTGAAGTGGATTTGTGATCCCAACCCAAGTTTCCCTAGAATATTTGGCACTAATTGACATCACAGTTGATGGTCTAAGCAGAGCAACTGATTGGGACCTTGGAGTCTGACCTGCCTTCCCAGCACTGTCTTCCCAGGACAAGGCTGAAAAACAACATGGATTGGAAAAATATAACAAGTTTTTCTGGCCAATAAGACAAAGTATAGGCCTGTCACTGCCCTTTTCCATGTTTCAACCCCAAATTAATGGAATTCTGGGAGTTGTAGTTCCCAGGGCTGATGGAATTGGCAGGGCTTTCAGCAGTGCATGCTGGGAAAGGGGGCAGGAGATATAAGGAGCTCAATTTTCTTCACTGCAAGAGAACTGGGGAAAGAGTAAGACTTGTTGCAGTGGGAGTAAATTGTCCCCCTTCATTGACCATATCAGGAAAAAAAAGAAATTTTAAAGTGACCTTTCCATGTTTTTCCAGGACCAACATAACTAGCTGTAGTGAACTAATCCTGCTCCTGAATTCCAGTCATTCATAAAAGATTTAGGTAAAGGTGCAGTTTATTCAGACTCTTAAATAATCCTCTCATTAGTTGCATGTGTAATTATGAAAAAAGTAACAAAATTCAAAGGGAGACACATGGGCCCCACACAGTCTTTAACAGAGCTGGGATATGATTGTGTCATTCAAGCATCAAGAACAAACCGCATTCTGCAAACCACACGTACAAGGGAAACAGCACCACATGTTTCCGAGAGATATCAATGGAAGTGTCATTACTCGAATCATTCCATACAACCATTAGGCCCAACCCTCCCACAGCAAAACAGGGTTTGACTCTCCCCCACCACACACACACACACACACACACCCCACTCCACAACTTCCTGAAATTCATCTGTCACACTAACAGTTGTTTTCACACCTCTCTGGGCCTGAGAGGTGTTACGTGCCACCCGGGTCGTGCTGAGCACCCTCAACGCCCTTTGAAGTCAATGAGCAAGATCAGGTTCCTCTGACATCTGCTAAAGTACAGCATATATTCTGGTATCACAAGTAACATTGACCTAGGATTTGATTCTGAACCCCTCTAGCTCAGCAGTTGTCTTGGGCTCAGGATCTTAATGAGATCCCATGCTAATTAATTTAATGGTGCACTGCGGACAGCATACTTACAGAATTAACCAGCCATGAGCTCTATTTATACAGTAAATATCTATCTCCCGTTTCTATTTTAGGTGTTTCTAAGGTGTCCGTTGCTGCAGTATCTAAGCACCCAAAATTGCATTGTGTTGCTGTTCCAATGTTTCGTGCAAGGACATGTGAATTCTGCCCACACACAGAAGCAATTATTGCAACTTTGTACCTAATCTCCACCTGCCCATTTATTTCAACATTGACCAAGGTTATAGGCTGGGAATATCATCAAGAGGCATAAGCGCAAAGCACAGAGGAGTCAGGCATTAATGCGAAAGCAGCACAGCTGCCTTCAGAAGGGAGTCTGGCAGACCCAGGCGTGTTTTACCACGTCTTTCACAGCATGAGGACATGAACCTGCACACACTTATTGTCTACGCCAGCAGCTCTCAAACTGTGAGCTGGAACCCCGAAGTGGGTCACAACCCCATTTTAATGGGATCGCCAGGGCTGGTGTTAGACGTGTTGAGGTCCGGGGCTGAAGCCTGAGCCCCGCTGCCTGGGGCCAAAGCCCAAAGGCTTCAGCCCTGGGTCACGGGGCTCAGGTTACAGGCCCCCAGCCTGGGGCTGAAGCCTTTGGGCTTCTGCCTTGTCCCCTTGCCCCAGCCTGGGGCAGCAGGGCTCGAGCTTTGTCTCCTCACCCCTCCCCCTCCACCTGGGGCAGCAGGACTTATATGGGCTCAGGCTTCGGTCCCCCATCCTGGGGTTGTGTAGTAATTTTTGTTGTCAGATGGGGTTCATGGTGCAATGAGGTTTGAGAAACCCTGGTCTATGCTAAGTGGCATGAGAAGTTCCACTACAGCTTGGTGGTAAACGTTAACAGGATTGGGCTCACAGACAGTGGGAGCAGGCGGGCCAGTGGGAAGGGTGGGGGCTTAGCACCGCGCAATGGAAATATTGAGGGGGGAGCTATGTTTCCATGCCTGTGCATTATTCCCCGTAAACTGTGCACACGTGCAGGGGGTGGAGGTGAGAGCGGACCCAGAGGGGCTGCAGCAGCTGCCATGGCACCCAGGATTGGGCCAGGGAGCAGGTAGAAACCCACCCACCCCCAAATTTCAGCATCGCCCCCACTCCACCAACTATTCCTGACCCTCCTACCTCCCTCCCAGGCCAAGTACGTCCGCTCCACCCCCACCCCCCCATTCAAAGCGAGCTTCTGCCTCTGCTGATCAGGCTCTGTGTTTGTGGAGGATGTGCAGCCATTTTTTCAGGAAGCCGACATTTGGGCCATTATGTTCACTAAGCCCTGATCTGGTTCCCATTGAAATGAATAGTAAAACTCTCCTTGATATCAGTAGGAGCAGGTCTTCTTTACTGTGGAATTGCACAGTGGGTGAACTCTGCCAGTTAGAGACTTGATTACTAAGTACTAATTGTGTCTCCATGGCACCCAGAGATCAATCGGGGTTGGGATCCTATTCTGCAAGGTGACGTCTGAACATATTAGTAACAAACAGCCCCCGGCCCAAAGGCTTGAGTGTGTAATGCCCCAGTCCTGCAAGCGGACCCATGCCTGCGACCCTGGTACTCGCATGGAGCCCCAATTAACTGTAGCAGGTTCCATGTGGGGGCTGGGATCTGCCAGCATAGATGCAATTGCAGGATCGGGGCCAAAATCTGCAATTGCTGAATGTTCATTCACTCCCACACTTTTGAAACAAACATTGATGTTCTAAGTGACCCCTGCCTTGCATAAAGCAGCTTGTCATTTTATTAGCAAAACGCAGAGGAAAAAAATTGCCTAAGCCCAGAAAAATGCATCCCAGCTACAAGGCTGCCATAATCATTTATTTTTAATAGAGGGTGTTTTTTAAAGTTTCATACAAATATCTAATGTGGCTCAAGCTGGGCACACATTAGAGAAAAACATTTAATGAGGCAGTCTGCCCACAAACCAGCAGTATTGTGCATTTCAGAAAATAATTAGCTGCAAATAGTGAGGATTAAACAAGCTTCTTTGGGTGTTCACCAAAACGAATCGAGCCAAACCCGCCTCGATGCAGAGAGCCAGGACGAGGCCTACACACTGCACACATGGTGCGTGGGTTTGAACTGACCCTGTGCACTGAGATGAATATCACCCACGCTGGGTCAGCGCACCTCCATGCTACCAAACACCCCCATCCTTCAACCAGGCTCTCCCAACACGGCCCTGTGTGCTGCTGCTCAAACAAGCCCGTTACTCGCCCTTTGGGCAGGGTTAGCTAAACTCCCGGTAGTTAAGATGCCTGAGTAGAAGTGCAAAGAGCAGTCAGAGTGTAACTCATCGGCGAGTCTGCTCCCTGTCCCCCTCTGTGCCTGATCTGCAGAGGATGGGAGTCTGTTCCAGTCCCACCAAGCGAGTCTGGACACTAGCTCATGCTTTTAGCTCTGGAGGCCTCCAGTGTATCAACCAAGATGGAAGCCATCCCAGCAGCAAGAAAACCCAGACAGGGGACACCAGGCAGTCTGAGGCCACGCTGGAGGGGAAGAGAGCACACACTATGCCTGTAGAAAAGAGTAGCAATCACTGCTTCGGCACCTACTTCCTCCGCAGTCCACTGGGACAAGACCCCGCTACCACTCATTACACAACCATGGTTTCAAAAGCCACAATACAGCCCTAGGTTTGCATTAAGGAATGTGGGGTAAGAGGTCCGCTACATTGTTAGCTGAGATGTCTGTGGGAGAAGCCGCACAAACACTATTTGTGGTCTCTCCTGCATCGCAGACAGCTCAATTTAATGGTTCGCTAGGAACCAAGGGCCTGGGGGTTAGCTCTACTGGCATTCATTTACACATGCTGAGGATCTGGCCCCACGTCTCCAGTCATGGCTTCTTGCTTGGAAATAATCTACAGCCTAGACTATCTCAGGGAAAGGTTTTTTTTATTTTGTTTATACATCGGTGACCTGGCAAGTCACCTTGTCCTTTATCTGACAATTTGTCACATCGAATCCCGTCAGCTGGATGTCACACAACGCGGCTTTGAATGTGAGAGTTGACTTGAGTCTATGGGATGCGACGCAGACTAGACGGGGGTGGGGAAAAGGGCTTTTGTTGGGTTTCTTTTCTCTTTTGTGTGTGAAAAACTTGCATTTTTTAGGTGGGAGGCCTGACTCGTTGCCAGGAGCATCACAGTCCTCATACAGAAGAGAAAATCATGCCCTGCCCCTGAACAAGTTGAAATTTAACCCTATACAGAGAACAAGCAAAGGCCTCTGCAGCCTTTCTGCACACAGGTGAATTTTATCCACCAGACATTGCCCCGCTGTTTATCCAAAATCCTAATCCTTTCAAACAGACGGGATGTTTCTATGGCCTGGTCTATGCACCGATTTTGTATCGGTCGAACTAGGTCAGTGAAGGGTGTGATATCTCACCCAAATTAGTTACGGAGGCACAGTCCCTGGTGTGGACTCCGCTCTGTCAGTGAAAGGGTCCCTCAGTTCCCTGCCCATATGGAAATAACTAGACATAGGCACCTTTATACTGCTCTAACTGCATCCAAATTAAAGGAGTTGAGAAGCTTTAACTATATTTATGGCTTAGTCTTCACTACAAAGTTTCGCTGGCACAGCTTTGTTAGCTAAGAGTGTGGGGGGGGGGGGAAGGAAATCAACCTCTTAGATAACAGATATGCTGGCAACCACCACCCCCGTAGACATGACTATGCTGACAGAAGAGTGTTTGTCACCATAGCTAATGTTGTTCAGGGAGGTGATATTACTGGGCCAGTATAATTCCTCCTTCTGTCAGCATATGCTGTGTCTAAGCCAACATGGCCAGAATGGCACAGGCTCCGTAGTACAGACGGGGCTGATATTGTAAGAGTGGTACAACTTTTGCATTTAGACATGTTCTAAGGCATTTGGTAAACCAGGGTTGGGTTGCTTGTGATCCTGCAAAAAGGAACAGCCCCTAAAATGAATTGTTTCACTCCAGAAGCCAACATGTATGATTCCTACAGAGACACTCTTGGGGTGTCAGTGAACCAAGGGGTGCTTGTCTCTAACAGTAGCTATTAGCTGAGAGCAATGAAAAATGCAGTGATTTAACAGCAGCTGATCTCCCCCAAAAAGGCATCATTCAATGAACCTTTGCTTTCATTTCATAAATGCTTAAAATATCATTTCTTAGCTACTGCCCGTGAGGTGATCGATTTCATTTCTCTGTCATGACTTGACGGCTTCAGAGGCGCACAGAATCAATTTCCTTGCAAGAAATTCATCTCCGCAGGCTGTTTGAGGGAACAAGCCTGGCTGACCTAACCCTCTCCTTCAGCCCATCAGCAGACAGCTAATTGGATTGCTGACGTAATTGACGCTAATAACACCAGAGAAGAAGAAAAGCTGCGCAATCCCCTAATTTCTGAGTGCAGAAAAAGAAGAGAGGTCTCTGGCTCTCAATCCGGTCTCTATTATGTCATATGAGTCCACGTATGTGTGTGTATATAGATGTGACACAGAGAGAGAGAAAGAGATCACACAATCAGATACTTTTTGCCGTGATTAAAAATGCATTCTGAAAAAAGAATGCCAGATATTGGTCTTCTTCAAAGGGGGAGTTCAGTCAGAAGTGATACACAGCTGTGATGCTGATAAGCAATGCAAAATGGAAATGAGGAGCATGTTAAACATAACTAGCTCTTTGCCATAATAAACCCCAACCCTAAGCAGAAGTAACAAGAATGAAAATTTCACTTGGGCAACCCATGGCGGTGAATGAACGTCTTGGGGTGGTCCATCCTGAAGAGAATCATGCCAAGGACACTCACCCCAACAAAGAGCAGAAGAGGTCAATGGAAAATTGAAGCAGGTAGCCTCCATTTATTATGGGCCTGATCCCATTGTAGTCTGTGAGAAAAGATCCCCATTGTCTTTCATGGGCTTTGGATCCGGCCCTAATTTTTCACAATGATGGAAACTGAAACTGTCATCCAATATTTACAGCCTGATGACTTACCTCTTTGGGGGAAGGGGGAGCCAGGGGGAGGGAACCTGAACTTTTTAAGTCTCTGAAAAGAGAGAGAGAGAAGACTAACGGTGTTTGGAAATTTTCCATTAAAAAAAATATTTTTTGACAGAAAATGGCTTTCTGACTGAACCAGTTTTCACAAAAATATTTCCATTTTCACTGAAAATTCACAGTGAAAAAAATGTAAAAATTTGACATTTTTCACACATGAAAACCTGGAAAAATGGGTTTTTGTGGGGGTATGAAAACTTGGATATTTTCAAAGAAAAATGTCAATGAAACAAAAATAAATAAATTTCATTAAAATATTTCACAGGAAAAAAGAAAAATCTTCCCAACCAGCCCTTGAACAGACCCATCCAGCCCACAGTGTTGGTCTCTAAAACTTCTCTAATGTTCTGTACAGTGTTTTCTGGGGCCTGGTCCATGTTGGTCTTTGGTAACTAGCTTCAGGAAGCGTCCACCGCTCGCCTTGTGATGCTGTTTCACAGTCTAACAGCTTCCTCCCTTAGGATATTTGTCTGATATTCACTCTGAGCTTGATTCTGCATGGTGCTGAACATTCTGACTCTGTACCAGCAAAGCATCTGAGCAGTCCCACTGGCCTCATGTTCTTCCAATTTCTGTTGCTTAATATTTAAAATTACAGACGTTTAAATGCTTTGCATTGCTGTGGAGCAGGCAGGGCCAACGTTCTCAGCACCTTGTGACATCAAGTCATATTCATTTTAAAGTTTTCTTTAGCCTAACTGCACCCAGTTACGCCTAGTCATATGCCTTTGCCCCAGTTAACCATCTCCTCCATCTGGCTTTTACGCTGTGTATGAGGAGTGTATGTCCACACAGCAATCCGGAGGCACAATTGCAGCATGTCTAGGTATACCTGAGCTAGCTTTGATCTAGGTAGAATGCTAAAAATAGCAGAGTAGCCTTGTCTTGGTGGGCAGCCAGACCGACTACACACCCTGAGTACAATCCTATCTGAAAACCTAAGCACACAGGGGGCCTAGCCCGTCCTGCTGTCTGTGCAGCTGCAGCTACACTGCCATTTTTAGTGCGCTAGCTTGCTCCGAGCTAGTGCAGAGGGTACGTCTACCTGAGCTGGAAATTATACTTCCAGCTCCAGTGTAGATGCAGTCACAGCTCAGCACGGCTTCCCTATCTCCTTTATAAGCATGTGACTACTTCACTCTTTTCCTTTGCCGTCCAGTCACATTCCCATGAGGTTTCAACAGAGCTAGCTGGAAGCCCAGGGTAGGCCTGATATTTTGATCACTAGCAGGGTTGCCTACAACACAGGTCAGGTGCAATAAAAATAATATCAACAGTTAACACGTACGCAGCCTTTTGCGCCCAGTGTTGTACCGCTGTTAATGGACCGGTGTGTTGGGGTAGAGAAGGTTAAACATACGTTTGCATAGCAGAATTGTTTCTAGAAACCCGAGTCAGTGGCAAACAAACAATTGACACAGCCCCTAGAAATACAATCCTGCACAAGGCAGCACAAGAGAAACAATTACATCACTCTTGGCACCACAGAAAAATTCCATAGGGATCTTTTTTTTTTTTCAAAGCTATAGACATTGGAACCCGATTTAACCTCCCCATTAATTCTGAAAAAAAACTCTAGTGATGAGCTCATTCATTGAATTTCTTTTGGGCCATTTATGGTGGGCATTGCAGGCTCAAACAGCAGGTTCCCAAAGAGGCTTGGGCATATTTTCCCATTAAATAAAGAAATGATTTTAGAGGAAATACAAGAGTGATTAATTACCCATACATCTTATCTCAAACTCAGTGGGAGCATGTCCCGAGTACTATTGCTTGCATTATAGTAATGCGTAGAGATACCCACTGAGATTGCAGCCCTATTGTGCAGGGCACTGTACGTGCACATAGTAAGACAGTCCCTGCCTCAAACAGCTTATAAGAAAATAGATAGGATAACCAAAGAGTGGGAAGGAAAACAGAGATACAGAGAGTTTAAGTGACTTGCCCAAGACCAGTCAGTAGACCAATGGCAGTGCCAGGATTAGAACCCCAGGTCTTCTGACTCTTACTTCAGTGCCCTACCCACTAGGCAACATCACCAGAATAAGGAATTAGACTTATCTTGTAATGGAATCTGCAAGCATGGACCATACTGCTATCAGAACCCTTTGCAGGATCAAGACCTGAGGAAAGGCCTTAAGGTTTGGCCTGCATCGAATACAATATACGTGCACCATAAGTATTTGCTATTACTAACCCATCAGTAGCACTAGTTCTTCATTCTCCAGAAATGTATCCAGCATCCTTTGTGCAAGACAGAAAGGGCAACGTCCACAGAAATCACCGTGTGCATCGAAAACCCTCTTTTCAGGGAATGAGGCAGAGCTAGTGATTTGAGGTCATGAACTTCACACTAGCTAATGCGATGGCCACCACTGGGCTGGCCCCAGCTCAAAGGAAAGGTGCTGATGCTCTGTTTCTGTCTAATGGGCGAAAGCTGTTTTAGGGTAGATTCAATTCACTCTGGCAGATTTGGGATACTTAACAAGAGAGTAAACAATAAGAGTTAGGCAAACCTCTGGGCAATTCATCTCACTTCTGTCTGACTCAGTGTGCTGGGCAACCCAGAAGAGTTGTGGGTGCTCAGTTTTTTGCAGGAGGTGCTCAGCCCTTTGCAGTTCAGGCCCTGTATTTCCGGCCATCGTTCTTCTGTTCTAAGCTCATAGTTCAAGTTATTACTAAGTGAAGTGTGATGCTTTCTTTGGTCAGTTTCCTGAGGCTCTTCCCTGGAAATGCAAAGGTCACATTGTCTTGGTGATGGCTGCCAAAGGACCCAGACAAACAGCTCTTATAATATCCTCAGACATGAAGACAGGCAACTGTTTGCTTTCACTGACAAACCTCTAGAGTAAAACCCTGGCAAAATGTTCTCAGAATATAGTTCTGACAATGCAGCAATCACACTGGGAAGATTTCCAGTGACTTCAATTGGATTTGGATCAGGCCCCAAGCTGTGGAGATGGTTAGATTTTAAAAGGAGATGTAATAGTAGCTGCTCTAAGGCTAAACAAGTAACAGGAATGACCGTGGATGGATCTAAGGCAAAACTTACTGGCAGAATTCCTGGGCTGGCCAACGTTGGTCAGTGTTACTCAGCAAAGCTATCAGACAAAACCTGTTCCTATTTTTCCAAGATGGTCTCCAATTCATCGATAGTAAAATGGACACCGTAGTAGTGAGGGTAGATGGGAATCGCGTTCAAATCCTAGCTATCAAGAACAAGATGAAGAACTCTAATGAGAGCCAAGACAAGCAGCAATAGCCTAGAGCAGGGAATGTTCTTGCTTTAGATCACTGACTCATAGGTGGCGAATGTCCAGGACGTGATTAAATCTATCCATAACGCAGAAATCCAAGAAGGCATTAGAAGTTTACCAGGAGGAAGTGGCTGGCTGTCAACCTAACCAGGGTGACTGGACAGTCTGTCAAGGCAAGAAGCGAAGGATGATGTGTGCCCTTAAGCAAGTGTCCCATATGGTGCTGCGGATCCAGATTTGGCCAGGGGTAGTTATAATTAAAGAGGACCATGAAATACATTTTGTAATGTTTGTAGTAATAGCACTAGGCTTTTACCCTGTGTACTCATCATCCGCAAAATAAATTGATAATGCTACTTTTACACCTTTTTGTTGCACTCTATGGCTGTGTCACCATTTGCCTCTTTTCTGTAAGACTTCCCAACATTGTTCCCACCAGTGACGCTCCACCACTAGTAGTTTCAGGGAAATGCTATCACAGACCAGCCACCAGTACGCTAACCATGGTCTCATCTAACTTTGCTCAAAGTAGATCTAGCTCACACAGTGGCTACAAGACCTGTGGTCGCCATAGCTGGGTTACCCTAATGTTCCCACTCTTTTCAACACCAAAAGCCATGATTAGGGCCTACCAAATGAATGGTCCATTTCGGTCAATTTCACGGTCATAGGATTTTAAAAATCATAAATTTCATGACTTCAGCTATTTAAATCTGGAATTTCACAGTGTTGTAATTGTAGGGGTCCTGACCCAAAAAGGAGTTGTTGCGGGGGGGGCAAGGATATTGTAGAGGGGGTTGCGGTACTGCTACACTTACTTTTGCGCTGCTGCTGGCGGTAGCGCTGCCTTCAGAGCTGGGCAGCTGCTAGCCGGGATCCCAGCTCTGAAGGCAGAGCTCTGCCAGCAGCAGCGCAGAAGTAAGGATGGTATGGTATTGCCACCCTTATTTCTGCCCTACTGCCTGCAGTGCTGGGCCCTCAGTCAACAGCCGCCACTCTCTGGCCAGCGAGCTCTGAAGGCAGCAGCGCAGAAGTAAGGGTGGCATGGTATGGTATTGCCACCCTTATTTTTGCGCTGCTGTTGGCGGGGTGCTGCCTTCAGAGCTGGGCACCTGGCCAACAGCCGCCACTCTCCAGCTGCCCAGCCCTGAAAGCAGCAGCGCAGAAGTAAGCGTGGCAATACTGCAACCCCCTAAAATAACCTTGTGACCTCCCCGCCCTCGCAACTCCCTTTTGCGTCAGGAATCCCAATTTGAGAAACGCTGGTCTCCCTCATGAAATCTGTATTGTATAGGGCAAACGCACACAAAAGACCAGATTTCACAGGGAGAGATCAGATTTCACGTACTTTTGTATTTACGTACATTTGCACCTTCCACGGTTCTGCACCCTAAAAAGGATCAGAGCCTAAGAACCATTGGGTCCTTTCAACAGACAAGTGAAAGCAAACAAAATGCAAAAAGACTAATACCAAGACAAGTCTTATAAAGGCAGCACTCAAACTGTGAGTACATATTGTCCTCCTTCATATTTCTAGATTATAGGTACAGCGTGGGGTGAGAGACGAATTTTTACCCCAGCATAACAGGACCAAGACCAAGTACTTCCATGTATAATTAAGCTGATTATCTTGAATGCAATGCAAGAAGCTGTACAGAAAGTCACTAGACACCTTCACATTTCAACTGGGATTTTCCAAACAGTCTAAGGGAGTTGTGGAGTTCCCTGGGATTTGTGCACCTTTGAAAAATCCCATCCCTAATGCAATTTAAAAGAAAGAATTTGTGCCTAGCAATAGAAGCACTGGAGAAGCTAAGCAACCCAACTACGTCCTGTAACCATTGAGGGGCACGTCTTTTTAAAAAGCAGGCCCACTTTATTCAGTGGTACAGCATGTAAAGGTGTAGAAATCACACAGTGTAAGTGACACGTCAATAGATTTATGCCAGAAAGGTCAGTGATGGCCAGTGCAGTTGCTTTATTTTCCCCCAAAGCAAATTTGACAGTTTATAAATTATACAGTACCTGCCTTAAACCAAGTTAAAAGACAGTTATTGTATTTATTATAATCACTTAGTACATGAATCACCTTGAACTTCAAAGAAAAATAAGCAGTGGGCTGTGCATAAAAATAGCTCTGCTATATAAAGGAGGGTAGCATAACAAAGATGGAAAAGACCAATTATTCATCTTACCTAACCATTTCCCCTCCAACCCACCAGTAGCTAATGACTACAGTATTTTGAGATCAGACTAAATCATCATAATGGTCTCTACTGGCCGTAAAGTCTATGGGATGCTGGCTTCATGGATATTAGCGGATCCAGGATTTTACCCTATGAACCTATATTCTCCAATGCTTTGTCCAGCTGTAAGTCATTCAAATAACTAGGCTTCCACCCCTTTCCTTTGGAGACCTTTCACCAGTCTAATGGATCTCATTGTTAAGGACATTTTTCCCTGAAATCCTTCCTACATTTTCTAAAAGTAAAATTCACTCTTGTGCAGAAGCCTGTGCCTCATTCAAACCCTGTTTTGAGGGCTTCAATGGGATTTAAGTCATGCTTATGTCTTGTGATGCGGCCTTTTGCACAGATGTCAATTTCACCCTAATCGAGCAAGGACTGTACTTATTAGTAATTGAACAACAGCTACCAAAAAAAAAGGGGAGGGGGTGGCCTACAGCTTTGGAATTCGCTCTCCTCCTCTTGTCTAAAATAGCCCGAGGCTGAGGAACATCAGGGCATGTTGCAAACGTGGGGACTGTAAAGATGGGGAATCAATGCGGGAAAAGGATTGGAGCTGAAGTTGCCTGGCTCACTTGTACAGCTGCACTCAAGGTGTATTATAAATAGGGTGACCAGATGTCCCGATTTTATAGGGACTGTCCCGATTTTTGGGTCTTTTTCTTATATAGGTTTCTATTACCCGCCACCCCCGTCCCGATTTTTCACATTTGGTGTCTGGTCACCCTAATTATAAAGTAGTGTCAAAGGGACCTAGAGTATGTGGATTGGCATTTTTTAGCATTTCTATACATCTAAATAAACTAACCATATTCAGATAAATCAATAAGGGCCAGATTCTGCCACCTTTACTCACATAAGTAGCAAATCACTCTTCAAGCAGTAATCAATGGGACTTTGTAATCAATGGGACTACCCACGGAGTAAGATACCATTCAAAAGGAGTAGGTGTAGCACAGTACGACTGTGTGATTGGCTGGCTGGGATGACAGTGGTTAGTGACAATCTGAATCCTTATACACTACAAGAACATACTACTCAGCAAACCCATATTACTGACCCGCAATTAAAAGGGAACAAATGAATCGGTTTGCACATGCTTGCAAATCAAGGATTTTCACGTCTTATTCTATACATATGTGCAAAATACACCAAAAGGCTGGATCATGGACTGAAGAGGACATAAATCAAAAGGACATGGAATGGTTGAAAAAATTAACTGACTTAATAGTTTGTTGGGGAGAACTGGTACTCGCCTTTTAACTCAATATCACACACCCTAGTGTTGGACATACAACTTTCCAGAATGGAAGTGTTTAGATAACCTTTGTTTAGCTAATAAAACCTGCTTTTGCTGATCTAAGATTTACCTGTCAGTAAGTTTCTTCCGAGCTTGCTTACTCAGCAGGCATGATTCTGATCTGAATTACACTACTGCAAACCCACTGACATTAACCAAGTGGCTTGGAATTTACACCAACGTAATTGAGAGCAGAATCTGGTCCACTGATTGAAAACCAGAGGGAAAACTAGTTGATCAGAAACCCAAGTTCTCTGGATCTGCAAATATGGTCCCCTATTTAGGAGTATCACACAAATATGGCTTTATATCACAGAAAATTCTGGTTACTTACTTGATCTTCAGACTGGCGAGCATTTTTTTGTCAATCCTGAAAAAGAGAAAAGAGTGTGTTAAGTATCCAATGGGTTTTTTGATCTGTTAGACATTCTAGAATGTCTTTGTCCTCATGCACTTTGTGTTCTTAATCAATTTTATCAGCAGCCCTTGGGTCTCCTATCTCAACATTCTCCTTCGGAAGTTTCATTTATCTGACCAGAGTGAGGTTCATTGGTGCAAAGCCTTGACTATGAACAGCTCATTGAAATCCCAAAACAGAACGTGCTGCTCAATTACACCATAAAGCAAGTAACACAATATCCCACTCAACATGAATTGTTTGCTGATTGTATTTAATTCAAAAGTATCTTTGTATCATTTAACGCACTACACACCACAACTCAGAGCCTTAAACAAACCCTTCCAGCAGTAACAGGTAGCAGTAAATTTGTGGATGCACAACTCAATAGTAAAAATAGATTTTCTCTATATTTCTATGGAGAATGAAGGTCCCATTGAGTGACTGTTTCCCAGAACTGATGTTCCTAACCTGTGATTGGTTGTCATTTCATACCCTGACCAGTAATGGTCCACTGAAGTCCAACTATATTGATAAATATTCTGTAAAGTACTTCTTCTTATCTGCAAGTCTCAAAGCTCTTTACAAAGGAGGAAAGCATCATTTCATAGGTTGGGAAGTTGAGGCACAAGGAGGTAAAGTGATTTGCCTCAGGTCACCCAGCAGGCTAGTGGCAGAGGCAGGAATGGAACCCAGGTCTCGTGCAACCCAGGGCCTAGTCTGCAGGATCGGGAGCCTCCCAGCAATGCACGTTTTCTCAGGCACCGACTACAACCAGTGCGACGTGAGACACAAATTCACACTCATGGTTGAATGATGAAAGGCAGAGACACTATATCCAATAGGACACCCACTCAAAGTGCTTTGAGATCTACAGACAAAAGGTGACACATTGTATACATACAACATAGTACTGTCAACTTGTAGCTGAGGTCTGATTCTAGTGGTTTACGAGATCCCAGGCCATTATCTATTTATTTGGGACTTGTAATAAATGTCTATCTCCATGGAACACTTATTATTAAAATAATTGTGATGCCACGCTCCATATTCTTTATGAAAATATGCTTATAATATGGATATGACATAGATATACTTTATGCAAGATGGGTCTTGTAAGGTATCATTGGAAAGGTTATGATTTACTGAATGTGATTATCCAATTTGTATGCATGTACCATTTCTGTATCTAAAGTTAGGAATATGGACTACGTAACAATTACAACTGGGTGTGTATTGGGGAGACACCTACCAAAGGACAGGCCTTCAGATCTGATGGGCCCTCAGGAAGGAACAACTCAACCATGAAGATACTAATCTCTCCCCCTCCTGAGAGGCATCCGGGGATGTAACTGTGACACTACTAGGACAGGTGGTCTTGTCACCTGACGCTAAACATTATCTGGGACTTCTTGTAACTTTCCGCTGAAAGGGAAGGGGGGGTCAAGGTTGGGAAACAAAGGATTCCGGCCTTATGCAAATCTTATTTAAGGGTGGGAAGGAAAGCAAATTCCTCCTCTCTGTGTCCTGTCTGCCCAAGAAGAACAACTGCAAAAGACACCTGAAGGGAAGGCAAGGGGAGAGTCCAGACTGAGAGAGAGGTCCAGTCTGAAAAGAAATATAACCGGAACTCTAAACCACAGAAACTTTGCAACCTGCCTAACATAACATTTAGGGTAAGAAATTATATTTTGTAACCCTTTTCTTAAGTATATTGAACTTAGCTTGCGTGTTTTGCTTTATTTGCTCAGTAATCTGCTTTGTTCTGTCTGTCATCGCTTATAGTCACTTAAAATTCACCTTTTGTAGTTAATAAACTTATTTTGTTTATTATTAAGCCCAGTTTATGTAATTTATAAGGGGAGGGGTGGAGAAGTCATGCACATCTCTCTTCCCATTGAGGAAGAGGGCGGATTTTTCTGGGCTTGCGCTGTGCAGGTTTTTCCATACAGTGCAAGACGGTATTATTTTGGGTTTGTCTCCCAAAAGGGGTGTGCATATGAGTGCTGGGGGAGTCCTTTCACACAGAGCCTAATTCAGCAAAGCAGCGAGAAGGAACCCAAGCTGAGTTGAGCAAGAGAGGCTCAGTGAAATCCCAGTACATCAGGTGGCATCCCAGGAGGGGGGGGGGTCCAACCCATCACAATAATATTAACCTGAATTAAGGCAACTAGTATTAATATCTCAAAATGTAAAATTATGTCTATTGGCAGTGACTGCAAACGCACCATTATCGGTCATGTGGAACTAACTCCCTTTATCCAAAAATCATTCTTTTACAACGTGATCACAAAAAATATTTAATGCTGTTGAAATACTGTTTCCCATCTACCAGTAACTTTACAGAACTCCTCTTCCACGACTGAACTCCCCCACTGAGTGCAGAGCACATGGACTAATTATGTAACACCAGCTTACACTAATATAATCCTAGCACGGGTCCATTGAAGTTGATGGTGTTAACAACAGAGGAGCGAGTTCAGTGGGGTGAGATCAGACTCTTGCTCATTCTTTGCAGGCCTGTATGTTAGCATTCCATTCTCACGGCTCAAAATAGTTCAATGTAAAGCCTGGTTTAGCCCACACGTCCTTCCCACATGTTAACTATTGCACAATACCCCATTGCCAGTTATGCTAAATGTAACTTTCCCCTGAACTGTGTGCATACATTTTTGCATTTCCTTCCTTCCTGCAGAGAACATTTCCCAAGTGTTGCAAGAGCCTAGTGCAACGTTGATTCTTTACAAGTTACATTAACCTTCTTTCAAATCTCCAGATTCAAATTGTTTTCAGAACTCAGGAGAAACCAATCGGCATTTGGTGTGAGAGGCATCCAGGCAGAGCCTGCCTGATGCAAGGCCTATTGAATTCAATATCAAACCTCCCACACTACCTTCAGTGGGCTTTGGCTCACGCCCATCGAGTCCATGTTTATTGTAAGACTCCGTGCGACAAGGGTTCTCTAACAATTTTTACATTCATTTCCCCCCCCCCAAGTTCATAGCGTCATAAATGGCTGTGACTCAGTAGATTTGGATTCTATTTCCCAAACACTGGCTCATTGGGAAGCCTTGAGTGACTTACTCATTTTCTGTGCCTCAGTTTCCCTAGCTGAAACTGTGCCTCAGTTTCCCTACCCACCCGTTTCCCTCAGTTTCTGTGCCTCAGTTTCCCTACCAACCGTCATCACATATTTTGAGAGCCCAGACAAGAGGTGCAATATAAGTGCAAAGGGTTGTTGTTGCTCCAGGAGTCCCTACAGTCCAGTCAAAATTCCCCTTTTACAAGGCACATTTCATTACAGCACACAGAGGCTTTGGGATCCTAAGGAAAACGTATTGCAGAGCTGTATAAAACACAGGGACAAGTTATGCCTGTACTCTGTGTTGGGGGACAATTGGAAGGTGGGGGGGAAGAGTACAGGGAGCCTCTTGTGTCCCAGTGCCCCCATGTAGGGTGCAGGTATCGTTAATGGGCAGCTTGTGGCATTCATCCCCTCTGAGGGGCAGGGGGTCTCTCTAGGTGAGGTGGGGCAAGGGGACGGCCTGCGGGCAGAGTGCCCACGTAAGACTTAAGCCTCTCTCCATATTACGGGTTAGCCCCCTCAGTCTTCCCCGACCTCCACCGTCGCAGACTCACACAGCTCATGGGAACCCCTGCACTAGTGGGTTGCAGCCCACAGGGCCCAATCTATTGAAGCTAATGGGGCTCCTCCCCTGAGCAAGGGCTCCTCCCCTGAGTCAGGCTTGCAGGATCAGACCCATGATCTGGAATCTGAGAGGCCTGGCTCCAGGTCTCACTGACGTTAATGACATCTCCCCGTAGGCTTTAATGGGCTCGTCAGCCATTTAACCATTTCCCCTTAACATCTGCTCAGACTCTCTGCTCCCAAAGAGTGGGCACATTTTTGTTTCGAAGATAAAGCATGCCATGAGTTGCACGCTCCTGGATGAGCTCCATGCAAGGCAGATTTAAAAGCATTATTCATTATGATGTGATAAAGCTGTTCTCAGGTCCTGGTAAAGCAAGTTGAATCTTAAAGCATTTTTTTGGGTGCAAATTTCTGTTGCCTAAACATTTTACTGATGCAAATGAACCAAGGGGATTGTGGGTAAATGAGACCGTTAACTCCTAAAGGATCTGTGCTGAAATATTCATAGACAACACAGCAGAGCTGCAGCAAGTGGATTTCATACCGATGCAAATGCAGGAAGGAAAAAGTCTGTTGCTGTTGTTCTCTTTCATAGAAAAACAATTGCTCTTAAGGAAACCACAGTTTCAAGGGGGCTAAAATTGGGACCTGTTTTAATCAGTAGCCTTCACACTTTATATGAGCCTGCTTGTGGTGCAGAACCACACGGTCCCCACCATGTGCTGCAGTGCAAGTACCCTGCCTACAGGACCCCCCAAATCCTAACACACACACGCGGTGCCGCCCATTGCACAGCAAATACACAGTGGTTCGGCAGCCAATAGGTCCTTACGCAGCCACGGAGTGCAGAGGCAAGGATGTGTCCCACACTGACGCATGCTCCCCTAGCATTCACTCAGAAGCTTGGCAGCAGCCCTCGCTTTCATGATGCAAGAGAAACAGACTTGGGGGGGTGGGGGGGAATGGGTGATTCACTTCCAGGCCAGTCTCCATTGGCATCATCAGCCTGCGAAAAGATCATCAAAATAGTGCTTGTTCACAGCCAGCTCTCGGAGGCGGGGAGCAGGGAAGAGAATGAAAGCAGGTAAGATCATATCAGGAGTCTATCATATGAACCCTGGCTGCTTCTTCCTTTCTGTGAAATGGAAAAAATAATAATTCCCCACCTCACAGGATTCAGTTCATTAAGATTTGTCCAGCCCTTTGACTAGGTATCGCCAACAGAAACAGAGCTGAAAGCTGTGGTGTAATTGCAAAGAGCCCTGGAGCTGGCCAACAGACACATTTATTCTGTACAGAAAAAATATTGCAGACAGAAAAGAAAATCGCATCTGTGTTGGGCCCAGTGCTGGAAATTGTTGAGTGCTCGAAGATGAGTTCAGGTCTGGCTGAGTAACCTCCCTGATGGTAAATCTCGTTCACAGGGTTCCCACAGAAAGGGTGTGTCTGTCAAGATGTACAGATATACTACTGTGGTAAGATAAATAGATACAGGTGTTGGGTGAATTAGCCGATCACTTCCTTTCTAGTAAACAAACACAGAGGCAGTTCTTCCCATGGTTGTCTTTTTAACTTAACATTCAGCCAAATGTCAGCTTTGAAAATCAACAGTATCACATACAATTCATTTAACTACAATGGTTACAGAGAGCCTGATCCTGTGCTACTTACTCCCATTGGCTTCAGAAGCTGCTAGATTTCTCCTGCCACAGTAAATCCTAAAGCCAGATTTTCCCCACATGAGTTTCAGAAGACAGCATCTACATCCATGTACACTGTCATTCGTGTGAATAACAAGAATATCCAGAGTTAGAATCATAAATATTAAGAAAACAAACCAGGGTTTTGGAAAGGTTATAAAGCCTCGTGATTCAGTGCTTAAGCCAATGCCATAACTATTGTGGATTAAGAATCTTCCCTGTTGAAGATTCCCGTAACTGCCGTCTGCAGCACTTTTAGCATCCTCCTCTGCAACAGCTGCTGCTGGCTACTGTCAGGGATAAAATACGAGGCTAGAAGATTCCTGGACTGATCCAGCATGGCCATTCCAATGTTCTTTCTAAAAATGGCCTGATTCGGTGAAGAGCTGAGCATCCACAGCTCCCAGAGACTTCAGCTTGTGGGGTGCCTCTTAGATTTCTGACCTAAGTTGCTACAATGGCATTATGTGCACTCAAGTGTCAGTCCAAATTCACACGGCTGCTCCTCATTAGATGCAATCTGTTGTAAGATCAGAAAAGATCACTGTCAGCTCAGTGAGGTTCCCACAAGCAGAGGGAGACACATCACACTGCTACGTCAGGGGCTCCTGCAAACCTTATTCTCAGGACTCATGATTCTTAAAGCTTCCTATTTAATTAAAGTGATTATACATATAGATATATTTAAAGCCCTGCTTACTACCCTTACTCCTTTGATTAACCTTTTACTCCACGAGTCTCATTAGAATTCAACCTTAACCTTCCCCTCATACCTTATGGAGTATACGGCTCAGTTACAGATCAGCTCCAGTAATGAAGTTATATAACCTCATGCCCGTAGAACGTAGGGTTGCCAAGTGTCCGGTTGTCAACTGGAAAGTCCGGTCGAAAAGGGGACCTGATGATATCCAGTCAGATCTACTAACCGGACACCCAACGTCTGGTTACTGTGGGCGGGGGAGGCGAGGAGGCACCAAATCATCACCCGCAACAGTCCCTACTCAGCCGGGGCCGCCTCCTACCTGCATTGTGTGGCTGCAGCTCCCAGCCCCGGCTCTGCAGGTGAGTTGCTCCTGACCCATGCAGGGAGGGCAGGAGGATAAAAGCAATGAGCAATGGAGGGAGGGGGAAAGAGGAGCGAAGGGGAGGCAGGGCCTTAGGGGGAAGGGGAGATTTTAGCACTCCTGCTGGAGTGTCTGATTTTTAAATATTACAAAGTTGGCAACCCTATAATAGAAGAGTGCTCTGTTATGCAACAGATCCCATCAGAGGGCCTGATTCTGCAGGCTGAGTCGTACAGACTCACACACTGTCACATGGACTTCAATGAGATGCGAGTAAGCACTACTCCGCGTGAGTGAGAGTGGTACAACTGGGGCCGAAGAAAGAGGAGTCAAAGGACCTGATGCACTAAACTCAGGCCTCATCTAGAGTGGCCTAAGCGTGTGAAAGATGCTCTGCATAAGCCAAGTATTAGTATTACTGAAGCCTTAATTCTGAACAGCTGCCAAGAATTCATTAGCCTTGCCTGCTAAATCTTCCAATGATGTCTGTAACAGTGGTGTTTCTTTCATCAACTTCATCCGGGACCTTTCCTATAGCATCCATTCTCCCTCACCCCCATCCCAACAAAAGACCTGTAGCCCCCATGTCACTGTCTGCTAACCAGTGTTATAGCACATATCCCATATGGATTATGCCCAGATAAGTTAGCAGATGTCTCCCTACTTCTGACAATACTGGAATGAAGGAGACACTGATCTAGATACAAATATAGATATAGAAACAAAAATCCATAACAATATTGTTTAAAATGAATCAGCATTTAGATGGTGACACAAGCCAGATGGAGGCAGGAAATTCAAAGTTACAGCTGGTGCTTTGTCCTTCATTACATGCTGTTGTGAAAGAAAATGCAAAGGTGCAGTGACTACCTGTTGTTTAATTCTATGCTTAGTATTATATCCATTCATAGCATCAACTAAGGTATGAAAGGAAACGCAACCTGAACAAGGACTGGATGATTCCGGAAACTAGTGAGGAAATTGAAACCAGCTCCCATGAGCTGAAAAGCCTCTATTTGAGCTAGCCTGTCAGTGATTGAAGTGGTTAACATTAATAGTCTACGTCAAATGAGTTTGTTGGGATTTCAATCCAGTTTTCCATGGGCAACTCCCAGGCTACCTTAAAACTAGAACCGGGCAAAGCCTAGATTTTCTTCCCCATAGGAAATTATGACATTCTAAAGTTTCATCCTGAAATCAAACAAAAAGTCAACATTTCCCGCAAAACAAAAATTCTAAAAAAATTTGGTTTGGAAGTATCTAAATGACCTTATCAAAGTGTTTTATTTCAACTGTTGTTGTATATATAACATACTAATCTAACCAATTGAATCAAAACAAAGCACTTTGCTAATTTTTCGTCACATTTTTTAACTAAAAGGAACATTTCAAAAACATTCTGATTTCATCTCATCAGCATTTTCGAACAGAAAACTGTTCCATCAGAACATTTTTGACCAGCTCTACATAAAACCAATATCACAACGGGCACAGTTTAGCAGGCTCAGGACTGAATGTGCAATGAAAAGCGAGCTATGCTCTTGCCCCTAGAAGGTAGAATGAACGACTTTTGCAGGGTGGCCTGAAGGGAACCTTCTTCTGCCCAAGCTGTATCTGTCCAATGGATGAAGACAGACCTTAATGACTGATTTGAGGATGAAATTGCCAATACATCCATTAACTGCTGTGGCCTGATCACAATATACCACACTTGGACTTCTTAGAAGCAGGAAAGAGGGTATTAAATTGTCATCGGGTCAGAAATATCAATCAGTCCCTCATACAGCAACATATCCCTGGGAAAAGGAATGTGCTTCTTTAAATCAGGAGACAGGTGACAAGTCCAGCACTAACTAGTAAGGATAAAGAGTACATCAATCAATCAAGCAGTCATTGACAACCCATCCTGGACTCAGCGTCCATAGTAAATCAGGCAAGATCCCTGGATGCACGTAATACAGTTTAGAAGATGGATTCAAAGCTTATCTCTTGATGGGAAATGCAATAAACTCTTCCGCCATGTATACTGAAACCACGATACTCTATTTATTAGAAGAAGAAAGGGGAAGAGACAGGGACACTAAATGGCTGGGTTAACTATAGCATTACCCAGTGCATCCCTGCTACTACAGATTACACACCTAGTGAGGAGCTACTGGAAATTCACGCAGATCTCTCCTTGCAATTTTGCATTTACGTGAACAATGTGTTCGTGCCAAAAGGTGAATGGACCGTAAAGCACCAAACCGCTACGCTAAGAGAGGCTGCCCCTTTCAAATCTCACAAGGAGGGGAATCAAAGGAAACCAAGTCCCTAAATCAGGGGTGGCCAACCTATGGCTCCGGAGCCACATGCGGCTCTTCAGAAGTTAATATGCGGCTCCTTGTATAGGCACCGACTCCGGGGCTGGAGCTACAGGCGCCAACTTTCCAATGTGCCGGGGGGTGCTCACTGCTCGACCCCTGGCTCTGCCACAGACCCTGCCCCCACTCCACCCCTTCCTGCCCCATCCCCTGAGCCTGCCGTGCCCTTGCTCCTCCCTCTCCTCCCCCTCCCCCGCAGCCTACTGCACACCACAAAACAGCTGATTGGGAGGTGCTGATCAGTGGGGCTGCCGGTGGGTGGGAGCCGCTGGGAGTAGGGTGGGGGAGCTGTATTGCTGTGGCTCTTTGGCAGTGTACATTGGTAAATTCTGGCTCCTTCTCAGGTTGGCCACCCCTGGTCTAAATCAAAAGCATTCAGATATTTCCCTTCTCACAATGCACAAGGAAGACACTTTCCTTTGGAGGTTCTACTTCAAAGCAGGACACTATCAACACCAAAGGGTTTTCCCCTTTAAATTACCTCAGAGAAACCAAAGACGGAACAAAAAACCCTCCCCCCCCCCCCGTCCATTGCCCCACAGAGTGAATGGTAAAAATCACCCACCATCCGTAACCTCCGAACGAGACGCTACGTTTCCTATGAAACATCGTGGCTGCTTGGCAGTGCTCACTCCTCCTAGCGTCGCTGGCAATGTCCCTCCTGCACGGCTGCACATATACCTTGGCCCCCTGCTTGCAGCCGAAAAGGAAGACGGGGCACTTCTGCCAGTGGGCACAGCCGGTGCATGAAGTGTGCTCCCTCCAGCTATTCCGTGCCTTTAGTTCAAGCTCCGGGGGAGGAAAGCCACTCTCACCACTTCCTGTAAGCCTGCTCTAAAGTTCTGTGCAAGCGCTGATTACAGAGGGGGCTTCTCCTTTGGGCCGGCTGCTGTTAACTTGTCTTCTTTTTTAAAAAAAAAAAAAACTTGAAAACTTCAGTTTCCTTTTTCTCATACTTTTCAATATACTGCGCGAGGACCGTATGTCTCCTAGTAGTGGAGCATACGTTTTTGGGCCGCCTGAGGTGAAGCCAAGGTTAAGGGATCACTGTGCCACCAGCTGAGTGAGGCATTTCCATGCCAGCTTGTCCTTAGCATCACACTGAAATCAGAAGCTTGCTGTTCAAACAAGGCCTGTCAGTTGATGACAGACTCCTCTTGTGGAAAAGCCCTATAGAATTTAACAGACAACAACCACCTTGCTGTGGGTTTTCTGAGCCATCCTATGGAATTGAATAGAATTCTAGCCTTGTTATAGAATGCTACAGGACAGTTTAAAAATAAAAAACCTATAGGAAGGACCTCACCCACTGGTATTAAACTCAGCTGGTGTGAATCAGAACATCACTACTGATTTCATCCAACTGAAGATCTGGCCCTATAGATTTGTAAAGATTTAATGGAACCCAATTAAATTTCTGTAAAACCCTATTAATTTCATCCCTATTAAGTTCTATAGGATTTTTCCATAAGGGCCTATGGCAGGGGAGGGCAAACTATGGGCCGTCAGGGCTTTCACTCCAGCCCGTGGGCTTGCCAGCCCCGTGGCACAGCAGGGCTAAGGCAGGCTCCATGTCTGCCCTGGCCCCACGCCGCTCCGGGAAGCAGCCGGCACCACGTCCCTGCAGCCTCTGGGGGAGGAGGAGCAGAGGACTCCATGCGCTGCCTTTGCCTGCAGGCACCGCCCTCCCCTCCATCCCTGCAGCTCCCATTGGCCGGGAACAGGGAACCGCGGCCAATGGGGGCTTTGAGGGCGGTACCCACAGGCAAGGGCAGCGTGTGGCAGAGCCGCCTGCCCCACCTCACCTCACCCCCAGGAGCCACTGCCGGACATGCTGGCCACTTCCGAGAGCCTGCCTTAGCCTCGCTGCACGCTGCTGCCAACCCGGAGCCGCTCGAGGAAGTGGAGCCAGGCCGGAGCCTGCACCCCGAACCCCTCCTGCGTTCCGCCCCCCAACCCCCTTCCCTGAGCCGCCTCCCACCACACCGCCTCCTGCACCCCATCCCCCTGCGCCAGCCCTACATTCACGACCCTGCATACAATTTCCCCACCCAGATGTGGTCCTCGGGCCAAAAAGTTTGCCCACCCCTACTATGGCCTGATTTCCCAGTGGGGAAAAAAAACAAACCCACCATTGACTACAGTGGACTTTGGATTAGGTTCATATGAATGAACAGGAAGGATTACACCGCCTCTTATTACACTTTCATATTTCTCATCCCCAGTTCCTTTGGGTTACACCCTTTTGTGCAATCCTAAATAATCCTTCTCCCCTCTTCTGCTTTCATCTTCTAATCCAGATACTGCAGCTGGCCTAACAAAGCCATAGCACTGAGCAGGTTTGTCAGTCTTTGGGTGCTGTATCATGCACTCCCATCAAAGCATCTTCCCAACCGCTTTAAATAACAGGGCACCAAAAATACCACTCCAAAAGCAGGACATTGCACTTTCCCGTCTGACTGTCCAACCCACCTGTACTGAGCAGCTGCAGCCAGTTCGGGTCTCGTCCCAAGTTCCTGTTCCCAGCCCTAGTGAAAGAAGAAGTGCATAGCTGCAAACTACCAACGATATATTAGGAAAAAAAGTCTACGGCCCTTTTGTGATCTGATTTCAAAACTCTATTTAAATGTAAATGTTGACCTTTAGCTGCATACAAAAGTCTAAATTACCAAACGGCAGCAGCATCAAGAAAATCACACCAAAGGTTTCCCTATCACCACCCTCTTCTCCGCATCTCTGTCCTTTGTCACCATTTACACTTTGCCAGGTACAACAGATTCTCACCTGGCCCGTGCTCTGAAGCAAGCTCAGTGTTCAAAACAATAGGCTGTTTCATCGGCAAACGACTGTTTCCCTTCTCCGTACAGTTTTCATCGTGTAAAAGCTGGGGCTGTTCAAATCACACGTTCCTTTTACAGGGTCCAAAGCATCAGCAAAGTACTGTACAGACAGTGATCCATATTACAAAAGGACAAAGCTGTTTTTTCTAGAGTACACGTGTAAAGAGGAGGGGACACATGCTAGGGGCAAGAATGCATCACTCTGATCAGTATTCAGACAGTATCTGCTTTCAAATCTAGCAAATTTTCATTGGATCATTAAATGTTCCAGCCTACAGAGAATGAATTCAGAATGCAAAGTAACCCTTTCCCCTTCCCCACAGGGCTCTGTGCTGGGCCAGAGTCTCTTGATATAAGGCTAACAGAGTAAAAGCCAGACACTGCATTAAATACTTTGGGCAGATCTTCATCTGATATAAATTAGTATAATCCCACTGAATTCAATGGAAATATGCTCATTTATACCTTCTGAGGGTCTGGCCTTCTGAGTGCCCTTGCAGATATGCATATGTACCTATTTTCTGGGTGTGCATGAGTGTGTGTATTTAACACCCATACACAAAACATGCTGAGGAAAAAAATAAAAACCTCATACAGATTCTCTCAAAATACTGGCATCATTTATTCCACCCAATCATGCCTCTAAGGTATAAGATGAAAAGCCAAATTCTGCTCTGTTACACTGGTGTAAATCCAGAGTTCCTCCACTGAAGTCAGTGGACTTGCTCTAGATTTTTACCAGTTAATACATAGATTAAGTTTATATATGAAATTGCACCCTTTTTGCACTAGGTATTTTAAAAGGAACAACAAGGGAAAATAGAACTTAAATCCTTAATACCAAATATCCACATCCTCTAACCCTAACTTCTTACTCAAGTAAAACTGCCACTGAAGTCAATGGAATTACAGAATTTGGCCCAGTTAGCATCTGCATGAGATTTTTATTTGCTGAGGCTTTGCAGAAGGGTCAAATTCAGATCTCAGTGGCACCAGCGTGAATCCAGAATAATGTATTGACTCTGGAGTTGCACTGGATTTACACCAGTGGAGCAAAATGAAGTCTGGCCCTATGACTTTAAATGACAGATATCCATCGTCTCCAAGGATGCTAAATTCTCCTCCAGACGTTAGCAGCGCCTGCATACCCAGACAGCAATAATAGTGTCACAACTGCCTTGAAGGAGTTACAGCTTTAGTACATCAATGGAAGAAGAAAATGGAACAGTAGCATCCTCAAGAAGAAAATTCTTCCTCCTCCCAGGCTCAAGACGCTGAAGATAGGCCTGATGGCCAGGCACACTGGCAATATATGAATAAACGGGTGTACCCAGGCTGGCTCTCAGGGGTGTAAATTGGTATCGCTCCTCCATTGGTTACACCAGCTAAGAATCTGCCTGAACATCTATGTGCACTAGAGGAATTTATATTTTTTACACTGCTGCAATCTAACTATTTGTTATTGTACCTACTGAAGCAGCAGGAAACACCAACAGATCCCTAGCAACCTCGCCAGAAACAGCAGCTCACAGAATAAAGAAAACAAGCAGTTTTGTTCTAAGAACTTAAGCTCAAAGGGTTTTAAGCTGCAATTATTTCTGGTTTATCCTGAATTCCAATCCTTATATTTACAAGTACGTGATGTATAAATAGAGAGTAAGGGGACAGTAGACAAGTGAAGCCACTGCTAATTTAGGGCCTGATCCAAAGCCCGTTAATGTCAGTGTGATTTAGGGATGACGACACCAGATTGGGAAGCAGGAGATTTGGACTCTGTTCCTGGCTCTGTCACAATTTACTGTGTGACCTTGGCAAGTCACTTCCCCCCTCTGTGCCTTGTTTTCTGTCTCCACTTTTTGTCTGTCTTTGCTGTTTTCACGGTAAATTCTTTGGATTAGGGCCTGTCTCTCATCATGTTTGCAAAGCACCTATCATAACAACAACAGGAGCCTTTCTGTCCAATAGGTTTGGGTTAATCAATCAGACCCCAAAACAGAGAAATTTCATCTGTGCCTTCAGGACAGACTACTGCAGACTCTCTCACAGGCTGGCTCCAAATACACAGAATTACTCAGGACAGCAACCAACAGGAATCTGAATAGCCTTAGGCTTAAGGTTTTCCAAACATAAACACCAAAAGCAAAGGACATCTGAATGGCACCTGCTAGTAATAAACTCCCCTACTAGTCGCGGTGGCTGTGCAAAGCGTCTTAGAACTCTGACTCGCTGGACTTTAATTCTGTGGGCGCTATTTCATTTGCCAGTCATTCAATATCATCCTAATTCAAGGCTATTACCACTGGCAAATCAAAATGCCTTTGCTATGAAAGAGAATGATTAGGATGGTCTTGTTTGCAGTACAGTTTTTCTGATGGAAAAGAACAATCCGAAAAATAGCTTTGAAACCTTGACAAAACAACGATAGGAGAGTTAGAGTCACACACAGGACCTGATCCTAAACCCATTGAAGTCAATGAGAGTCTTTTCACCGATTTCACTGGGCTTTGGCTCAGGCCCATAGGACATGTTTTGTTGCCCCAGCACAGTTCAAGCAACACACCTCAATGCTGACCAGCAGCACCCCTGGGCCACCCACGAGCACCAGCTAAATTAGGAACACGGCATTTCACTGGGGACGTGTTGTTACAGAACATCTCGCCTCTGCCGTTGGGTTCTTATGGCAGCCTCTCCAGAAACAATTTGTCTGCTGTGACATTTTCCTGCCCCAGGAGTATTCTGTATAACTGAAACCAAGGGGTGGGAGGGGAGGGAGAATGTTCCCTTCAAAACAGTAATAGCCAAGTCACTCTAATCAATCAACTAAAACTAAAAAACACAAAAGCTCCAGGGAAGATGAATCTTTGGCACCATCTGTAATATCCAAAATTAAGTACTTCTCTGGGGCTCTGTGACAAAGGCACTGGGGAATGAAGTGTCAGAGCACACTGTGCTAAGTATGTGAGAGCCTGATCCTGCACACTGCTGAGCCCTCTCCCTTCTTGTTAGCTTCTGCCAGAGAGCTCCGTGTCTTGCAGGGACTGGGGCCTAGTGTTTGACTGTGGAATTGGTTTCTGTCGTGTGCTATCAGGGCCAGACCCTGTCGCCTGGGTGAGGTCAATGGGAGTTTTGCCATTGCTTTCAGATGGAGCACGTCCTCTAGGTGTGCCCAGAGAAGCAAAATAATTAGATAGCCTTAGGATACCAATATGCTGCCGGGACCAAATCTCCAGACAAAGCGCTGCCAAAAAACCAACCACCGCCGGTAGAATAATATCACTCCCCGAAAAATCCATCTCCGGAGATAGGTTTGAAAAGATCCTGTTCCAGAAAATAGGAGTGAAATAAAAGGGTCGGTCTTTTGGGATTGTCTTCCTTGTCTTTGGTCTGTACTGCGCCTCACACAAGGAGGCCCTGGATCTTTGGTTGGTGTGAACAGTAATTGTACAAAACACCAGGGGCCAAATTCCCTGAGGAGGAGTTATACCAGGGTTGAATTTAGGGATGGGAGGGGAACACAGACCTTATACCCCTATATAGGCATGCAGGGGTAAGATGGCCCGTTAGATCCAGGTGTGATGGAGTATGACAGTCTATGCATACACCTATTCCCCTCTAGGGCAGGTATAGAGGCAAACAGACAAAGCTGCAGCTAGATTACTCCTATTCAATGGCCAGCACTGCTCAGCTGACTGGGGGTGAGTGTCATTAGCTGCTGATATAGGCCAGCAACCAATCGCTACACCAACTCCACCTATAGGAAGAAGTGGCAGAATTGTGACTCGGGCATCACAGTGCCTCCGAGGGCTACTTCTGGGGTGGTGCAGCTCCCAGGCCCCTCCTTGCTGAGGCTGTGCTGAAAGCCACAATCTATCCCACTGTGAAGTAAGAGGTAATGAAACTCCGTGGACAGCAACAGAGAATGAAAGTCCCCACTCATTTCACTACACTGCAGATTGCAGTTTCAGTCGTCATTCAATGTCAGTTCTAAGGAGAAGTTTTGTCGGGTGAAAAAAAGATGCCCCTACTCTCAGAGGGTTCCCTTATTAAGATACAAAATATAGCAGAGACAGGGAGAGAGACTGGTCAGTTCATTATTACAACAATGTACAGGCTTACATTTTAATGAGAACACACTGTTCCGTTTAGATTTTGTTTACCAAGAAATGCCAGCTATGTGCCGGAGTTATATGTTGCCAAAACACACTTGATTTGTCTATTTGTCTGTACTCATGGGTTATCCAGTCAGGTTTGATCAGGGGTCTTCAAAGCAGAACACTCATAGCGGACACTGAATTGCAAATATGCAAATGAAACTTACATAAAGGGTTTAATAAGGCTTCCACTGAAGTATAGGCTCTTGGAGGTCAGACAAATAAACATTAAAGTCTATGAAGCTCTGGCTATTTAGACCAGCTAAGAATCCATTGAGCCTCAACTGCATTTGAAAAGTTCTGTGTAAGAGGAAAGAGCAGACCATGTCACTTGCCTGTTGTTGGGATTTACAGATGAAGTTCCATCTGCATTTAGGGTTAAGCTAAAATGCTCACTATGGCGCCAAGCAAGAATTAACCTAACTGTAATAGTACCAGGAGGCTCATTACGTCATTGTGGATTCATGCAGAGACGGTGGGAGAGGCAGGAATACAGTCTGTATCCCTCAATCTGTAGCAATTTTACAGAATTCTGCCACTGTATTGTTACGTCGTCTAAGTCGCTCCCATTCTTCTCTTTGTTGTTTTATTGGTTTCACAGCAACAACCTCCCTTTAACTGGACCCAAGTGGTGCTGCAGGCAGAGGAGCCAGAGCAGGAGTATTGGGATATCAGAGGCAACTCAACCAGTCATCCCTCGCTCCCTCAAGTAACTTCTCTGCTTGCAGCACCAAATGGGCCCTGCTTAGAGGAACTAAGACAGTTGTGACTGGGCAGAGGTAAATGATCCCACCTGAGCCAGGCAAGGAGGGAGTCACAGGACAAATCTCCAGCCTCCTCCCACTCAGCCAATACAGCTCCTGATCCGAAGCAGCCCCAGATATTCCGGTTCTGAACCGCCCCCAGAGCCCCAATTCTGGCAAAGCACCTTAGTCCCGACCCGCATTCATTTGCCAATTCATTTCAACCAGTGGGACGGAAGAATGAAAATAATAGGAGGGAGAGGATGACGACAGGCTGAGTTATCGCTGATGTCACAATGACCCTCGGCCTGCCGCACCAAGTGAGCACCGTGTGCAGCGGTCAGGGTTCCCAGTTGCCATCGGGATCAGTAGGATTCTGCCCAGCGATGCCTCCAACTTTCCTTGAAATTGATCGGAGGTGATATTTCAAAGTCAGTGCATAAGAGACAGAGAAATGCCATCGAGAGTTAGGCCTCACTTCACTTAGCTAGTCGGTGACATGTGCAGTGTTGCTTTTGTATTGTGGATACCTGTTCGGTAGGAACTAGGCTGCCAACCCATTTCACGTAGGCCGCCAGGTAAGTGCTTTTCCATCACAACCGCCACTGGTTCGTTTCAAACCAGTTAAATGTTCCTTAGTCCATAATTCGCCCTCTCAGCCATCCACGTGGTTAAGGCACAGGACTAAGATTCAGGATATCTGGGATCAGTCCCTAGCCTCCGTGTGTGACCATGGGCAAGTCATCCCTGCACAGAGAGCCCGCAAAGCATTTAAGCCCTTAAGTGACGCCTGTGTCTTGTGCTGCCTAGGCAAGCAAGTACTTTGGGCTGCGTCTTTGGGCTCTGTTGAATCAGATCTTGCTCACACCTCCCTCCGTCTACTCTTCTTAGATTCGATGCCCAGCTGCTGTCAGCGGTAGGGACTGCCACCCACACAGCATTCCTCTCTGCATCTCAGATGGATGAAAGAGAGAGAGAGGTGCTGGGAAACAGCTGTAAATGAACCTGTGGGTACGAAGGAGAAATCAGAGCAGGATGGAAGCACTGACGCAATGTGACACAATGAGAAAGGGAACTGAGAGGGCTCCATGGCATAGCAGCATACCACAAAACGTGGTGTTTCCTTAATAAGTGTGGCTCAGAATTCTCTGTTATCCAGTGGGGAAGTTGTGTTGTCCAGTGGGCAGGGCAGGGAAGTGGAAGCCAAGAGATCATCTTCGATTCCCAGCTGGTCTCCAGCGTCATTTGGGAAAGTCATAATCACTTCATTCTCTTGGGGGTTCGGTTCCCAGCAGTCAAATGAGGGTATTGGGGCTTAACCTCCTTCGTAAAGCACTTTCAGATCTGCAGGTGGGATGTGTTATTAACAAGCAACCACATTCCCCTCCCATTTATACTGACCACTGAATGCGTTTATTACCGGGGGGGGGGGCGTGTCTGTGTGTCCTACCAATGGCCAATCTACTCTGAAGTCAACTTATCTTAATAGTTTGCGTTTCCAGCCTTAAGCAATTTGAGTGCAACACTAAATGACTGAGATGTATATCGCAGATGGCTTCCCCCCCCCCCCAATCTCTCTCTATTTTCTGCACATGATTGTGGGCCATGAGGACGCTAACTCACTTGCTGTCCACAGTCAGTGCTTACATCTGATTTATAATGAAAGCCTTAATGCAAAGGTTCTGCTTGAGCTAAGGGTCAGAGCTGATGGGTGAGAAAAAGAAGATGGGTGAGAAAAAGAAGAATCTGAGACTCCAAGCTGCCCGGCAGCCGGTACCTGGTAACTGTTAATCACACGTGTGGTTTCCTGCAAAAAATGAGGCGGCAGTTTCCATAAAGGACAGATAATGAACCATTTCTAGTCTCACATCCCACCCTGTCACTCACCCTCCCACTTTCTCACACATTCATTTACACAAACGGGCAAAGCAAAGCGACCCTTGTAAACATGCATTACTCGCCTCTGGCAGCTCAGATGCCTACAGTCAGCTGGCGAGCATGGGTAGGCATAGCCAAGCGAGCTTGGATCGAGCTAGATTGCTAAAAATAACAGTGTGGGGAGGGCTAGCCCATGGCGAGTACATACCTTGAGTCTGGAGGGGGTGGGGGAAATATTACTCAGGCAAGTAGCCCACGCCGCTGCAACTACACTGTTATTTTAACCTATCCATGCTGCAATCATCCCTCCTGACTGCAGTGAAGACATATCCTTAAAGGCCAGAACCACAAGGTGCCAACTGCCTCCTGTGAGGTGCTGAGCACCCTCAATTCCCACTTTCCATGAAGTAATGGGAATTGAGGGTGCTCAGTCTCTTGCAGGATTGAACCCGCATTTCCTATTGGTATTTCTGTGCAACTAAAGAGAAAGTTGGTTGGTCATTTCAAAATGAGAGGGTTTTTAAAAAGACTATTGAACCAGTCCCAAGACACTGTAAGAGAGAGGGTATGTAGGGCCAGGGAAATATATTCTTCCAAATTATTGATATATATGCACAGCATGAGCTGCATACATAATACAATAAATGTAGAGGGGTACTGTCTAGTGGCCTGATCAGAGGAATGGCAGCCTGGAAGTCCCGAGTTCTATTCTAACTCTTACTGAGGCCAATGGAAACTTCACCACTCTGGCCCAGTTTTCCCCCTTCTGTAAATGGGGGTAATAATATTACTTGCCTCACAAGGGGGCAAAGCTAGCTAGTATTGGTCCAGATCCTGCACTGAGAGCCAGTGTACACCCTTTGAAGTTCCACAAGGCTCCAAGCCAGCACAGAACTTAGCCACACATTGGTAACGCAATTTGAAAATGAAAAGAACTATGGTCCTGGTTCTCCCCTCACTTACACTGGAGTGACTCCATTTAAGCATATGAAATGCTATCAGCATAGAAACTGGTGTAACAAAAATCCAATTGGCAGTGTTTGCCTGAAATAACTGCCCAGTTTGCAGGAGTTTATTCCCCTGAAAAAGGGTTCAGGGAGTTCTACTGAGGACATAATTTTTCCCCAGTTGGATTTAAGGGAGATGGAGAGAGGATATAGGATGTGGGCTGAGCAGTCTTGCAGGGAGGAACCCTCAGAGCAGCTAAATCTGGCAAGGCACCAGCAGAACTTTGTTATCTTATTGCTGTTTTCTTTATTAATAAACCAAGGTCAGGAAGAAGCACACGTTTGCATTTTATAGTGTGTGAACTGTGTTTCTAGGGCAGGTTAGGAAGGGACCCTGCTTTTAGTGTGCTAAATATTATGTTGCTACCAGGGGCGGCTCTACGTTTTTGGCCGCCCCAAGCAGTCATGCGCGGGAGGCGCCCCGGAGCCGCGGGAGCCGCGGACCTCCCGCGGTCATGACTGCAGAGGGACCGCTGGTCCCGCGTGGCTCGGCTGGAACTCCCGCGGCTGCAGACGGTTCGCGGCTCCAGCGGCTCCACTTGAGCTGCCGCAGTCATGCCTGCGGGAGGTGCAGCCGAGCCGCGGGACGAGCGCCCCGTCCGCAGTCATGCCTGCGGCAGGTCCAGTCGTCCCGGGGCTCCGGTGGAGCTCCCACAGGCATGACTGCGGCAGGTCTGCTGGCCCAGCCTGCCGCCCCCCCCCCGGCGGCAGGGGACGCCCCCTAGATTTTGCCGCCCTAGGCACCAGCTTGTTTTGCTGGTGCCTAGAGCCGCCCCTGGTTGCTACCAAGTTTAGCCAGATCAAAGGGCAGCATTTCATTCCGAAGACTGCAGCTTGCACAAATTTGCACTAATGAACCTATTAAAGAGGATCTATCAAGAACTGGGGTAAAATGACTGTCATTTGTTTTCTAAAGGAGCAAAATAATCCTCTGACAGCTGCAGCCAGTCCAGGCTGGAATTAGTCAGACCTTGTGCTGTGTTAAGCCAGATCACTTAGCGTTATTTTAACAGAGTTTGTGCATGAATAACACAGCTTCATGTTGAGTTAGCAGTGTAATCAGCTAATTAATGTGCTGCAGATCAGTGGCTGTGTCATGCAAAAAACGCCCCCTGCTGGCTGAGATTGCAGCAGCTGTGTGTCCTGGCTTCCCCTTGTTTCAAGTGACAGAGAAATGGTGGAAGTAGGCTACAGAGAAAAAGAACAGACACGGGAACATGAGTCCGCACCCCAGGCAGGAAGAGACTGGGTTAGAACCCTGGGAAACACCTGCAGGATGTTGAGTGTCTTTAACTCATACTGAATCCACTGGGTGCATAGCACCATCCATAATGAGGCACGTACGGGTGCCAATTAGAGACTTATTTTGCAAACCTAATGCTGTAAGTAAAAGGCTTCGGAGAACAGCTGGATGGGACACTATTTTCCCATCCTGCAAAGAATCTGAGGTATCCACATTTTCCCATCCTCAAATCAGGACAGCAGTTGAACTTGGTGCTTTTTGAACCACGCATCTGAAAAAAAGAGTTTGCTTCGGGTCCAACAAAATGTTTTACTGCAGTAAATTCAAAATGTTTCGTTTCAATTTTGACTCTCTTCTTTCCTTTAGTCTAAATCTAATAACATTTCATCTAAAAAAAATCAAAATATTTTCTGAAGTGTTAAAATGTAGCATTTGGACAATTTCAACATTTTTAAATAATGTTTTGAGCCAGGAGATTTGTCAAAACCATTTCATGAACACTGATTCTGACACCTCACTATTTTTATTTTTTTGCAAAAGGAGAGTGCGTCAAAAAATTCCTGACCAACTCTACATCAGAGATGCATCCACTGATACTAGGTCTGAATTTGATTCACTGTACTGAACAAAACTACATTGGCCACTGTGTACTCTTCACCCATTCTTGAGCCTCTTACGGATGCCTTCGGAAGTAATCTGTGCTACATGTGGCCAAAATTTTCAGAAGTATTCTCTAATTTCAGGGGTCCGACTTAGAATATCTCAAAACCATCTCAGGGAACTCAAAATTACAGTCTTCTGTAGCATTTTGCCAACAAGTCTTTTCCATCTCAAATTTCTACAATTGCCAAAATGCTAACAAGCATCATCCTACTTGAATTCATCAGGAAGAAAATTTAGATTATTTTTTCTAAAGTGATTATGCACAAACCATGCATTTATTTCTGATTCACAAAGAACATTTGGCATATATCTTACCCACATATTTGTATATAGAAAGATCTGTGCTAGATCATCTAAATACAAGCAAGGGGGAGATGGGGATACTTGTTGTATCTGGGAGTATCTTTACAGTCCACACAGCTGGTGCTGAAATTATGCCCGGGAAGGACAGTATAATTCTTTCTTTGCTGCCGTGGCTGCAGAAGACAGACTGCATCGTTAATGTTGTAATACCTCATGCACTGCAGCAACACTATTCATCTTTTTATTACAATTGTATATAAAAAGGTAGTGTCCATGCAGGAACACAATCAGATTATATCATGGCAGCGAAAAGACATTCCACATCCCAGCCTATCAATAAGGCAAAGCAAGGCACCATAGGAATGAACTGTAGAACAAAGGAGGCTGCCTACTACTTTTCACCATGCTCCTGCTACAGTGGAACGAGGCTGGAAATCTACCAACATGCCTTGAGCAGTGGGTTCCTGTGGAGGGGGAAAAAAAAAAGGATTCTAAAGCCTTTTTTTTGCAGGTTGCTATTTGTGATGCATTGTTCATTAACAGGCCACGTTATGGAATATTAACGCACTTTCTCAGGTCTAGTGAAACCTATCTCAGGCAAGGTGATCACAAACAACTCAGTCACCCAAGAGGTGATTATTAACTAGACATCAAACACAACAGGGTACATTTCTGGGAGGCCTTAATATGGTTTACATAAATCAGAGAACAATCTAGTTGTACTGATTTTCATTACGGGCCTACCTGTAATGCATTTCTGTGATCCCGTTCACATGGTTTGTTACTTGGAATACCGTGTAGGAGATAGAGAAGGAATATATGGCAACTTACAGTACATGCCAGCCTACCCAACTCAATTGGGAACACTCCCTAGATCTCGGATGTTTATCTGTGAGGCTCAGGATACAATAAAATAAGCCCGGGGCTGCCAATGTGTGCATATAAAACTGAAGATCCAATTCCCCTGTCTATCTAAACGTGAGATTGACCAAAGGAAGAAAAATGCAATGAGACTTGCAGGTATTTATTTGCATTAGCACCCACTCCATGCCAGGCCCTTTCTAAATATTTCAGAATAGTCCTTGCTCTGAGAGTTCAGAATCTAAGAACACAGGAGAAACAAAACACAATGCAAATGCTTCTAGGGTTTTCCCCGGGACACCTCCATTTTAATCAAGCTAATCCCTAGATCCGCTACTCTGTGCTCTTTTAAACAAGCTGCACAAACTTGTACCCAAACTAGCTAGATTAAAGCTAGCTCGGTACATCTACACACGCTGCAATGACGCCCCATGATGGCAGTGTACACATACCATTCTGTACAGAAAGGTCAAGTGACTTACCAGCGGTCACACAGGGAAGTCAAAACCTTCAGCTCAGATTGGCCTTTATGATTATCCAAGCTCCCAACTGCTTTGCTCTAAGCACCCATCCAAACAGCCCCTTTTCAGCTTCACTAACAAGTCTACATACCAACAAATTCAAATATAAGAGCGAACATAAGCTTGTTTTTACTGAGGTCACCCAGTAAGAGACATTTCAACAATACAGACAAGGTTACATTGGATTTAGCCCAGAATCATTAGAAGTGGCTAGAGGAACACACTGCTGATTACAGAAATTGATTTGTCCTGAAGCATTAGAAGCCCCTACTGGTTACTCTGTTGTTTGAAAAACCAAACCCGATCAGGAGATTGAACAATTATTTACATTTAAGACGTGTGATTTTTCTAAAACATGAATTGCTGCTGGAAACATTCCAATTACTGTATCCAAATACACTAGTGATATAAAAAAGAGGGGGCAGGGACACACAAACTAGGGTGCTGCCTCAAAGGTGCTGGTGGATTTTTAAGATTGTTGATCACAGTAGATTGATGGTGAAGTTATACTAGAAATACAGCCAACACACTAAGGATGTTTGATTTATTTGTGCAAAGTAAAGTGGCGTATCAATGGGAATAGATTGACACGATTTTGGAAACGTAAGTCACATGTATGAATTGAGGTTGATATCATGGCATTATTATGCAGTTGTTGACATCAAACTATTTTTTCACAAATGCGCCTCTGCCACTGGGTAGCCACCATTGCCGATAGGATCTACAACGGGTAGACGCCAGACCTAAGACAATGAGGAGTGCCCAATTATAAAGGATTGTTCCTTGATCAGCCAATAGATATCCTAAGAAGGGTTGCCTAAGCTGGGAGAAGATACTTCCTCCTCTTGTCGAAAGGCAGGTGCAAACGGAGGGAGTGGAAATTCTCCAAGGAGGCCAACAAGACAGAAGTGACTAAACAGGTGTTTAAAAAGGACTCACAGGGGAAAAGACTCACACACAAGAAGTTAGGGCAGGAGAAGGGAAGGGGACCGACCAGCCATAGTCAAAGGAGGCAAGCTAAGGGAGAAGGCTCCATGTTTCAGAACCCACCCAACCACTACAACAGAAGGACATTGAAGAGCCTCAGATGACCCTGACGCCACCTCAAAGAATATTCTTGAGTGGAGAGGAAACTGAGGCAGAGAACCACACATCAGATTTATTATTTTGGTATATCTGTGTATTTGTTATGCTACTGAAGAACAATGCTGTGTGTTCGAGTCCTGTATGTACTACACCTAATCACAGGTCACCTGAGAGTGTTAATATGCAATGCAGAAGGCTCATATCATCAGTGAGATTTTGGGAGAGAATGTGTTTAAGATACAGAGGAACATGTGGGGTCAGCATTGGTTCCAGGGTCCTGGGCAATGGACTGTATAGTGTAAACAGTCAGGATGGCGCACTAGATAGACAAACTCTCGGAGTACAGATCCTCTAAGGACCTTAAGACAAACACTGTGCATGGACTCCAGAGTCTTAAAACACAGAGCCAGCAGTCTGGTGAGTGACAAAGAAGTGGGAGGCACTCAAGTGGACCCGGGAAGACATCATTACAATCTACCTTTGTGGGACCTACAGTAAAACCTTTTGTTAAATGGCTACTTCAGAAGCAGATCAGATCCTTAGCTGGTGTAATTCACCCTAACTCCATTGACTTCAAGGTAACCATGCAAATTTACACAAGGTGAGGATCTGGCCATATGTCATTAGTGAGCGCAAGCTGATTATGTACATAGATGATGCGATAAAATAGCATTGATTCAACTGGAGTTGTTGAAAGTGATTTGACAAGGGACTTTGTTCAACTGGATGTGTGGTCATAGAATTTTTTTTTTAAAAAATCAGCTTTTATTGAATGTCTAAGAGTATTTGTACTTCTGCTAATCTCATTCTTAGAGGAAGAGAAGGCAAAACAATTTAAAGCCTGAATTTCTCAGGGGCAGGAGCCAACAGGATTGCAGTGGAGATCAATATGTTTAACTATTTCAGCATTTAAAGTCTATTGATGCTAATCTGTCTTCTCAACACAGTATAGATCTCATTGTTACCTAGGAGCTTTTTAGAGGATGAAGGACTGTCTTCAAGCTGCAGAAGGAGCCAAATCCCAAAGCTTGGCTCTCCTACTATGCAATACAAGTAACTCCTAGTTCCTCTGACACCCTGGAGCAGAACATAGCCTGTGCAGTTCTCTTGGGTAACACCTGCAGTGGACTCAGGACAGAAAAGGCTTCTCCCACTTGGAATACAGAAATCTCGCACAGCAGGCAGGGCTGCAGGCGTATTCTAATACACTGTGTAATAAGTTAGCTTGGTTCATGGCACCATGCAAGCCAGGCACACAACACTAACACGGTACAGGGCTCTCACTCGCTGCCAGCACAAGGGGACTTCAACCAACAACATTTTCACACTTAGGAGCCCAAACCCAGGCACTTAGGTCAGCGACCTGATTTTTCAGAGGCACTGAGCACCAGCAGCACCCTTTGACACTGAGGCGTGCTCAGCATTTTTAAGGTCAGGCCACTTATTTAGGAGCTTAACTCCAGTTGCCCACCTCTGAGTGTTGGATCTTGGGGTCTGTGACAGGGCTCCACTCACCATGCTGGTGCCTCCCGCTGATCATCTTGGGGATTAGCGCCACACGTCACTACATCCACGCCCGGTGGTGCCTCGCCTGCCATCACTTCTGCTCCTGGACCCACGTCACTCCAAGGAATGTGGCATTCTCTTCATGACACAACCCTGCGGCCATGTCGTGATCTGTGCTCCCTGCTTCCGGGGGCGAGTGTTGCAGTCCAACTGTTCCGCCACTTCCCCAGCAGCGACTTTATTATTATTCAATTATTCAGCCACTTCCCCAGTGGACCCAGCACCCTCTTCATCCTTGCCTCAGGGCTCAGCCTGCAACTCCCAGCAGCCAGCCAGGAGCTCTTCTCTAGCTCCCCTGGTCCCTGCTAGCAGCACTGCTCTGTCCAGGGTGCTAGCTTCCTTCTGCCTGCTAGGCACCCACTCCTCCCTCCTTGAGCTCCAGGGAGTAACTGACTCTGCTCTGCCCTACAACTCTTCTTACATGGGCCTCCTGGGACCTGATTAGCTGTTCCTTGCAGCCCCTCCCCTATTGTCTGCTTTCTGCACAGCCTCCCTAGGGCCCTATTAACCCCTTCCTGCCAGTATGGAGTAAACACCCCATCATAGGGTCCTTCCCCTATTATAGAAAGTGCTGGGATAAAAGGTGCCCCATTACTAGTCTTCCTACTTCACAGAAAATGCAATGATTTACCCTCAAATAGCTACTTGCTACACAGTAGTCAAGAGTCTTTTAGACACCAAGCAGTGCCAGGGGCTCTGGCTACTTGTATAAGTGATGGCAGAGCAATGTGGAGATGCTGAATTTGCAGTTTCCCACAATGCACTTGTTATTTAACAAAAACCTTCTTTGGTTTAATGAGTGTTTAGTCCACATTAGAGATGGGCCCTAACCTAAAGCCCAGATCCAAATACTCCTCAACTTTGAGAAAGTTTGGAACCAAGTCCAACCCTTGCAGATCATGAGTATTTGGAGACTGCTTCAAAATATGAAAAGGGTTATAGACCATGGGACCTTTTAAGTATCAGGAGCTGGAGTGACTGTCCTGAGTTTATTTAGCACTGCACTTTTTCCCACCACACAGTGACAACAGTAAGAGATTTCAGGGTACGTGGCACAGTCTTGACTTTAATTTGGTTACTGAGAAGATTAAAGAGATACTGGGAGCCAGTCTCTCTTGAACATACCATGTGCTGCCCTTATATCCAAATTAATCTATTTAAAATACAAACATTTTAGTTTACATACAATGCAGGTTTTCACTCAGCTTATGCAAGAGTCACCCTAGTGCAGGCACCTTGTGCAATATTGAAATCCAAGTAACACCACTTACTTTGGGGCTTCAGTGGTGCCTAGGATTTTGTTTGAGACCTTTGCACCTGGTGGAAATTTACGTGCTGGGGGGATGAACATGGGCAGATATATACCTGAAGCAGCAGCTTACCTACTCTGCCATCAGGTGCATCCACTACCTTGATTTTCATACCCATCAAGAAAAACACCCATGACTGGCACTTCTGAATTACCACTCCCCTTCTGGGGTTTGGTTTATGAACATAAAGTAAGTTTCACTGAAAGCAAGTCTTGTAGTCCCCTTCCCCAAGCTCACCAGTTCTGTCCAGCCCATCCCAAAGTCCTTGCAGACCTTCACCACCCTTATCCTTCCCTCCCAGGCTTCACAGTCCTAGATAGCCTTTCCCAGCTGAGGCTTCACCCACGCTTTGCTTTGCTCCCTGCAGGTATGTCAACTAAGATTTCCACCACCAGCAAACTCCTGCATCCCTCTGTGCTTTCTGAGCAACAGGCTTCCTTTATATACTGTGGCTGGTCACATGATTGTCACCTGATATTTTTCTCCCTTCCCTTTGACTACAATTCCCCAGGATCCCTCAGGGAACTACACATCCCAGAATGCCTGCTCTTAAAGGGGCTGAGCCTTGGAACATGGTTTACTGGTTCTGGGACATCACTATCCTTAAATGGGGTACACCACAATACCACATCTGTGTGTTCAATGGTTCTGCTCTTTCTAGGGTCAAGGATTTTATCTGATCTTAAAAGATGATAGATCAAGAAATTTCACAGCTTTCCAATCTTTAAATGTATTCTTTAACCATTATTAATTGGAACCCATTTTAATGTGCAGTGCTATTCTGCATTTTATGGCCATAGCGCTAACCACATTAGAATCCCATCCCTTCAACAATGATTAAAGAGCAGCTGAAATTTCCTACAGGTAAGTATGCCCCAGTGGTATGTGATGGGATGTTAGATGGGATGGGATCTGAGTTACTATAGAGAATTCTTTCCTGGGTGCTGGCTGGTGAGTCTTGCCCACATGCTCAGGGTTTAGCTGATCGCCATATTTGGGGTCAGGAAGGAATTATCCTCCAAGGCAGATTGGCAGAGGCCCTGGAGGTTTTTCGCCTTCCTCTGCAGCATGGGGCATGGGTCACTTGCTGGAGGATTCTCTGCAGCTTGAGGTCTTGGAACCACGATTTGAGGACTTCAGTAACTCAGACATCGGTTAGGGGTTTGTTACAGGAGTGAGTGGGTGAAATTCTGTGGCCTGCATTGTGCAGGAGGTCAGACTAGATGATCATAATGGTCCCTTCTGACCTTAAAGTCTATGAGTGTATGAGGACCATATTTTTCAGAAAGAATCTCTTCATACATTGCAGATTTTCTGTATTTCTTTCCTTCCGCTCTTTATTACTGAGCGTATCTAGTTCTTTGGGTCTCACGCTCTTCCTTGGGTGTGAACGTAGCTCGGAAGGGATGCACCAAAACTCTGATGGGCCTTGAAAGGAGCAGTGCGTGTGCATACACAAACACACAGTGCATCTCCAGAAGGTCCAGACTGCAGTGTGCACGCACACATATGCATACATATTCACACACACGCACACACTGAATCACAGAAGATCCAATATGCAGCACACACACACACCGTACAAGGTGCAACACACACACTGCATCCCCAGAGGGCAGCTTCCCCCACCATACTCTGAAGGTCCAGAGCACACAACCACTACTCTCAAGCAAGCAAACAAATCACTGACACTGCATGGACATACTATAACATGACTCCCCCTGACACTACCATCACCAGGGCTACCCATATTTCAGGATTATTCCATCCTTTGCTGTGATCCCTTAGCTGCTGCTTCTTGGGGTAGCATTAACTATTCAGATGCGGGAACTGGACAACAAGGAATAGATCACTCAATAATTTCCCTGTTTTGTCCATTCCCTCTGGGCCACCTGGCTCTGGCCACTGTCAGAAGACAAGATACTGGCCTAGATGGACCATTGGTCTGATCCAGTGTGGCCGTTCTTATGTTAACTTTGCAGTGCATATCTGTCTGTATTTAATAGGCGACAACAGCTGAAGCAAAAAGGGCTGATCTTGACTCCTTCCCTTTCCATCTGACCATTCCCCTATAAATCCACTTAATGGTTCTCCCGCACTGTTGCCTTACGATCAGTCTCTTTTTATGGGTGAAGACATGCCGGTGGCTTTCTGGTCACTTTTCTTATGATGTTGTAACGTATTAAAGCTATCCACGCTCTGCACTGTTTAACCACATGGCCAAGAGGAGATGGGTTGAGTGAGAGGTGTTCTGGATCACAATTAGGTTTACGCAGGGTTTCCCAGTTCTGATTCAAGGCCAAATCAGGGCTATTTTGATTTCGTACTGGGTTATACCTACATCACGGATTTGCAAGATTGCAGACCATGACGTCAGAAATCTCAGTCAATCAGCCTCTCTCACAAGATCTTGAATGTTCTTGTGAGATTTCAGCTACATCCAAACCAGTACCAGAAAATAACAGCCCCTTCTGGTTTAGGATCCAACCTGGAACCAGGGGTAGGCATGGATCCATGCCCCACATTAAACTGGAGAGGTTTTCAGATTTATGACCCTGGTTTTGGCTAATCTCTAGCTCCTCCGGCTGAGGTTGGGGTCATGTATCTGTCTCCATCACAGCCTATAGTAATACACAAGCGATTCTGACTTCAGGTGCAGAACAGGCAGCAGAAGCAGATGGACTCTCACACACACAAAAAAATCATCCTATTTTCATGCAAATAGCCTTAGCAAAAAAGAATGAAGGCGGAGAGGTGCAGAAAAGATCTGGTATAGAAGCAGCGCATATTTATTCATAGGGTTACCATCAGCTACCCTTTAAGAGACATCTATTGTGAAGGAAGAAAGAGATTAGTTAAACCTGCTACACACAAAAACTGAGTTATGCTGTCTGAATCCCACTTCTTAGTCTGAATTAGAATCACTGGCTGATTTCCAATCCTGAATATAATGTGCCGTGTGGGCAGATACTATGTCCCTTGCAATACTATAACAACAAGGGTCTTAAAGACGGGCAGTGTCTGGAAAACACAAAATCAGGACAGAAGACAAAATCTCATTCCCTTTTTACACCTGGGATGCAAATGACCAATCTCCCATCCCTTATCACTGCTGTGGTATAGCTCATGAACAGAGTTCGCTGCTTGTACTTGCCCACAGAGATGAGACTGACAAGATCAGTGCTGTGCACCGTATATGCTTGATGCGCATGCATTATGCCCTGTCTTCTCAAGATAAGCGAGAGATCTTCTACAAACGCAACAAAGGGAAAGAGGGTCTCTACTGAAAACATTCTACTGCAATAGTAAAGATATATATTCAGAGACAGCTTCTCCATTGTCCTATTTATGTCAAGCATCTGGTACTTTAGAGATGCATGTTTGCAGAGGTGGTGTCTGCTCTGTCTGCAGGCAGAATGTCCCCCTGCACAATTCTAGTAAAAAAGCCATTTGAAAAGAGCACAAACAATCAAGAATTCCCCATTGACATAGGCGAGCAGAGCACTGAAGAGACCTTTTGAAGTTGCCTCCTTTGAATTTTCAAATTTCCACATCAGCCTTGGAATCATTTGCTGTTCCAAATAAATGTGGCATGAGACGGTAGCTTACATACAGATCACACATTCGAATCAAGAAGGATATTCTTGGTGTCCACATGCATCTAATGTATAAAGCCTTCCTGTTCAACGTTAGTCATTACACATTTAACACAGACACACAAATTGATATTTGTAAGACACTGAAACAATAGCTCCTCCAGACATGCCTTAATTTATATGCACACAAACATACAGTAGAGAGACAAGGATCATTATGTACTTTAGAGAGTATGTATACACGTTTTCCATTAAAGAGCTGCTGTGTATACATTTTCTACTTCACATATGGATAGCCACATGGTCCTCAAATATTGCTATATATTGTGACCACAGTTCAAATTTAGCAAGACTCAAACGGTATCTTACCTTGATTTCCTTGCTGCTCTCTCTATGCAAAATTTACACTTACTGTTACCATCAAGGCTAAATATATGCAGAGAAATGTAATTGCTCCAGCCACACAGTGCTCCTGACGTGGAGCTGCAGCTATTGCATTGTTGATTTTAGTAGATTATGTGTCTGGCTTTGCCAACCTGCTGTTTTAATGCTCCACGGGCTTTTGGCAAAACACCAACAATACTCACTGCCACAAGGGGGCTTTAACAGCTCTCGGGTGCTGTTTATCACAGCAATCCTTCTGTGCTTTTTAAAGGAAACAAAAGAGTTGTTTTTAAGTGTTTTGACTGTATTAGGGCGACAGTTGTTGGATGCAAAAGAATATTTTTTTAAAATATATCTTTGCCGATCCCCTCTATTTCACCCATGTGGACTCAGCCAGCATTTAGATTAGAAAAATTAGAATAAAGGTATGTGCATTTTAAAGGAGGTAGCAAGCTGAGACTCTGGGACTGTTACTAGGGATGGCTAGGGGTAAAAATGATGGAGAGAGGGTATTAAGCATTAAATCATTGGGCCAGATCCTCGGCTGATGTAAATTGATGTTGACATCAATGGAGCAACACCAATTTACGAAAGCTGAAGCTCCTCCAGCCTATTCAATCTTTTTGTTTTCCTCTAGAAAGGAAGGGTTCAGCCGTTTATTAAAAAAACCTAAACCCTTCTGATTAAATTCTGAAAGCAGAGTCTCTAATACTGCACATACCCCATTGTTGGGATGTGACGGTATGATTGAAATAAAGAAAGACATGGATCGTGACTGGATTTCAAATAAAAGCCCTTAAGGGCCAAAGCCCCCACTAAAATAAATGGCCAAAATTCTACTGGCCTCTATTTGACCTATGCTTTCTAAGTCTCAGCCCAGTTTATGTTGCATCCCCTCTGCTGGCTGTCAAAATCAGGCTAATGGTGTAACCCTGTCAAGCGGTTTAATCTGGATCTATACCAAACTTGCAGAAATTTAATCAAACTGGTTTAGAAATAGATTTAGTCAAATCAGTGCAATGCCCTGGTGTGGTTGCACTTAAATCAGTTTAAAAGTGGCTAATACTGACCTAGCTTAATTCAGTTAGCAGAGCTACACTAATTTACACCAGCAAAGAATCTGGCCTTTTAGCCTACCCTCTAGTGGATGGCAGCCAGTTTAGGCAACATTCTGGATTTTGCAGAATACATAAACATCTATATATGTGGATTAGAACAATCTATATATTTATACTAAGTTTAGCACCATGGTTTATCACCAATTTATAAGATTTTTTAAAAATATTATCAAGTGTTAGACCTTAAGACCTGTGAACATTACAGTGTTTGTGCACGGATACACACACACCACACACCAGATTGTTAGATGTATTGTTACCAAAGTGCCTAGGAGCCCTATGCATTGACTGGGGTGGCCAACTTTCTAATCGCACAAAATGGAATACCTGGCCCTGCCCCCTTCTCCAAGGCCCCGCCCCTTCTCTGAGGCCCTGCCCCCACTCACTCCATCCCTCCCTTCCTCCATCACTTACTCTCCCCCACCCTCACTCACTTTCAGTGAGCTGGGGCAGGGGGTTGGGGTATGGGAGAGGGTGAGGGCTCCGGCTGGGGGTGCAGGTTCTGGGGATGAGGGGTCTGTGGTGCAGGAGGGGGCTCAGGGCTGGGGCAGGGAGTTGGGGTGTGGGAGGGGGTGTGGGCTCCAGGAGAGAGTTTGGGTATGGGAGGGGGCTCAGGGCTGTGGTAGGAGTGTGGAGTGTAGGCTCTGGGAGAGAGTTAAGGTGCGGGAGAGGGTTCTGACCTGAAGCAGGGGGTTGGGGTGCAGGTGGGGGTTCAGGCTCCAGGCAAGTGGCACTTACCTCAGGTAGCTCCGGGTCGGCAAAAAGTGCAGCAGGGCTAAGGCAGGCTCCCTGCCTACCTTGGCTCCGTGCGGCTCCCAGAAGCAGCCAGCATGTCCAGCTCCTAGGCAGAGAGGTGTCCAGGCAGCTCGGCATGGAGTGCACTGCCCACGCCCGCAGGCACTGCCCCTACAGTTCCCATTGGCTGTGGTTCCCAGCCAATAGGAGCTGTGGAGCCAGCACTCGGGACAGAGGCAGCATGCGGAGCCTCCCTGGCTGCCCGAGCACCCAGGGGGTGCAGGGACATGCTGGCTGCTTCCAGGAGCCGTGTGGAGCCTGCCTTAGCCCTGCTGCACCCCTGACCAGACTTTTAATGGCCCAGTCAGCAGTGCTGACTGGAGCTGCCAGGGTCCCTTTTCAACTGGACTTTCCGGTTGAAAGCCGGATGCCTGGCAGCCCTACCATGGACCAGGAGCCATTGTGCTAGGCACTGTACAAACAGACAGTCCCTGCCCCAAGGAGTTTACAATCTAGGTAGTTAAATGGCTTGCTCCTATGCAACACTAGTGTGGAAAGGCCAATGTGAACACACAAAAATCCAGACTCAGAAAGCCTATCAGGAACTAGCACATTAATTTGTGATACAGCGCAAACCCAATCTAGAACACATACACTCTAAGGCCTGATTCAGCAATGAACACCAGCATGTGCCTAATGCAGAGCATCTGAGTAGTCCCACTGAAGTCAAGTTTCAAATTTTCTAAAAGACCTAAGTGACTTAGGATCCTAAGTCCCATGTTCAGAAGTGACTCAGGCACTTTAGAGCCTAAATCTCTCTGAAAGTCAATAGGAGTTAGAACCTAAGCCTCCTAGGTGCATTTGAAAATTTTACCCTATGGGACTACTTGAATGCTTATCATCCCTGCTGAATTAGCTTTTGAGATTCAGACATCTGCCCACTAGGAACTGGACTGTGTCCCCAACTCTGTTTCACCTAGTCCCCAAACAGGCACTGGATGGTAACTACTTCCTGTCACGATTGGCAGGGGCCCCAGTTGAAATGGTGACCTACAGATGAAAAGCTTGTGTGCGCCACTCCAATTCCTCAGTCAAATTTGACCCTTTTCTTTTGCATTTAATGTATTTCAAGGCCTCTATAAATCAGACTCTGGATAAAATTAATATTGGACCAAACAGTTTAGAGCTATGTAATATATTTACATATAAATGTAAAACATTTCAGACTATGGTATTTGCCATGTGATTATATAATGTCATCTCGTTCTGCAGTTGTATTGGTTTCACGTTCATTGTACGTCTCCAGACAAAGACACAGCATGCCTAGAGAGAGTTCTGCGTAAAGAAACTGTCAGCTCAAGTTAGGTGAAACAGACAAAGACTACATAGAGAAGCAAGAAGTTAACAATTTTTAAAAATAGAAACACTTGGTTTTACACAGTGCCCCAATAACCTGGAGCGAGAAAGGCCACTGGGACAATAAACTAATAAAAAATGTTGTGTGTACTTGAATATTAAGGATTTGGAAAGCAAATAGGATCTCAGCATGGCTGGTGAGATAAAGCACATTGTTTCTAAATCATCTTACATATTTTTTCCAGTTATTCTTTTTGTTCCAGTTATTGTGCACTGCTCTGCACCCTGGATAGTTATTGACAGCTGTGAAAAGTAGGCCTAAACTGCTACCAAACCAGAATTCTCCCATTACTCACGCATACAGGTGGCAGCTTTTTATAGCCACTTTGCACAGGTGGAAGTGAACACAGCACAAGGCACTGGAGAAATCAGGCCTCAGCCAGCTTTTCCATCGCAGCTGTAGTGGACAACTGACTCAGCTAGTCTGTCTATGCTTATTTATACTTCAGTGGCACCCCAAGACCCCAACCCAGATAGAGGCCTCATTAATCTAGAAACTGTACACACACAGAACAGAAGAGGGTCCCTGCCCCAAAGAGCTTACAATCTAAATAGACCAGACACCATTAGCAACACCGTGAACACCACTGAGAGCAGCAAAAAAGGGAAAACAGGTCTGATTACCCTCTCGTGACAGCTTTATTTTGGGAAGCTCCATTCACTTAACAGGGTTATACCTGATTTACACCAATCTGAGAGCAGAGTTAGCCTCAGTGTGAGTCTACACAGTTTTGTAAGGCAACTTTCTGTCTCAGGATTCCAGATTCTGTGATTTATAATTCTGTTCTACCTTTGTCAGCGACTGCTCTAAGCAACAGCTGGTCTTTTGTGTGTTCATTATGGTGGGTTTCATTTTATTTTGTTTACATGCCTCTTAGGTTGGGATCCACATCATATTTTGTCCTCTTTTCTCTTCTATCCTTACCTGAAAATATCAGGAACTAGATAACTCTGAAAACATGTGGCACACTCTTTCCAAATGAAGAAGAGGCTGTATACACAGGAGAACATAAATACGTATCTGTGCATGAAACTCAGATAACATGGGGAGTTTGCTGGCCTTAATTGCTATTGAAAGCCTCCTGGGTTTGTGGAAGTTTCGCTTAAGCTAAATTCGATGTGGTGTATTGATTTCATTTCCATTAGCTTATTTTCAGAGATGCCGTGTGCACCATCCAAACTCTTACCTCAGAGTCCGCATTGCTCTACCCTTGCCACTAGCAGTGATGCTGGATCCTCCTACTTCAAAAGGCCTATCTCCCCAGAAGACCTCTACCACACGGATTGGCTGGAGCATGATGTAATCATTCCTAGGAGTACTGCCTCTAGATTGGGTGAGCCGGATCCTCAGGGGATGTAAACTGGTGTAGAGCCATCAAGGTCAGGGGCGGTATGCCAGTTTACATGAGCTGAAGATGTGGTCTGACTTTCCAGGCAGAACATTACCGCACAAGGGGCTACTTAGGTGCTGGTGGGAGCAGAAGAATTTGAAACATTTCTATAACCAGGTGATGTGAAATCCATAAGCAACAATATCCATGTTCTTGTTGCCAGATGGCCAAGATGGCTTTTCTTGAACAGGACCATTAAGTGAATTTATACAGATGTATTAAGCATACCTGCTATTAATCCTTCTGCCAAATTGTACCTCCTCTTGTCAGGACTGGGTCAATGATCATTATGCAAAGAAAGGAATGGCAACATAGAGGCTGTGGTATTATTAAAGTGACACATGATCGCTGTGACAGCCTGAAACTCCTTATAGCATCATGCGATTGGGATGCCACTTGAGGCACCAAAAATGTTCTTTAATTGAAGCCCTGTAAACATCACACTGTGACCAACAGCAGTTATTATGCAGAAGTGTCACTGCACAGAGGTACGTGTGATTGTCAGCTCTTCATGACTGCTTTTTCCATCAAAGGAAAATCAAGCCCTGTCAGGACTCCAGGGTGTCTGGAAATTGCAAAGAGCCTTGCTATGAAGGGAGATAAAAAACCCTGCAATGCAATATTCAGAAGTGGCCATTACCTTGTCACCGTGAATGTATCCCATCGCCTCGATAATGCAAAGTGACATAATTTGCACCCCAATCAGAAAGTACATTGCAGGCTCCGCAAAGAGAGATGGGCAGGAGCCACTGAAATACGATCAGCAGGCTGACAGACTGATTTTCTGGAAGAGAGGCCTTCCTCGCTACTTCCTTTGCAAGCTGAGAGAAGAGATAAGAAGATCGCAATCCACCTGCGGCAGTGGCTGCCAGCCACCGAAGTAGCATTGGAAGTCTGGGGAAGGGACAGGTATTCTCCTTCTCATCTGTGCATTGATGTGCTGAGGTAACAAGCAGGGTATTTAGGGTGGGTGACGTGTCTTGGCAGGGCCTAGTCCTCATGCTGTCTCTCTGCAAAGGGGTGGATTCCACCATTAGATTTTAGTTACTGAGATAGACCTGAGTCACAAAGTCTGGATCCAGCTCAGAGCTTCCCCAGAATTCAGGGGGAGTTGTGAACAGTGGGTTTTGGTTCAGTTCCAACATGGTTTTATTTACCATCAATGACTAACTCTTCCTCTGACAAACATGACACATTATTGCCCATTAGGCTTACTGGTCTGTCACTTATTCCTATTCGCTTGTTCCCTATATGATTTTATAACATTTGGGGGATGCAGAACCTTTTAGAACAGGAAGGGCCCAGAAGTGGTGGCCAGAAGAAGCCAGGAGGACAAAGCACTAGAAAAATATGCCATCTTGAGCAATGCTACACTTGTTCCTGAGATAGGGATGACAAGACCTATTAGGTCATTTTCACCTCTAACTTCTTGGATTTTATTGTAGGATTTAATCTCGCTTGCTCCCAGCGTGTTTTGCACAGGGTCATCCCTTATACAAACACAGACAAAGCCTCTGCTTCACATTACCCAGAGAAAGTCTCGATTTAATAATGAGGAATTTACTGATGGTCATCACATTTCTGATGGACGTTCCTGCCCATTCATGTATCCTCACAAGGCTTTCAAACAAACACTTTGTTTAAGTAACAGACTTGAGTCTGTACTATTAACATATTGTGAATGAATTGCAGCTATAGAAATGAAAGTGGATCTAAATGATGTTACCATGCTTCTAGATTCTACATAGGCTTGTCCTGGCAGTGACTGGTCTTCTATGTGTTTCTATAGCATCGAGCACAATGAGGCCTGATCCTGGTAGGCATCATTGGTCCCTACTGCTATACAAATAATACACGCTACAAACCTGCAGCAAGCTTAATTTTAATTTGACCTGGTGTCAAATGGGAATAGTAATGCTTAACCATCTCTGTAAAGTGTTTTGAGGTCTACAGGTGATGAGGGTTACAAGTGTTAGCTATTATTGTGCTCTGGCTATTTTGGTCAGACAATTGGAGACCCAGTCCATCAAGACTATCTTAACACATTCAAACTACTCCTGAACCAAAGCAGCAAAGTGGCACTACGCTTTCAGTACAGAAGCAGGAAATGAATTGGGATCTCCTAACAGCCACCAGCTAATCTCTCAGAGTTGTATCGATTAGAGCCCTGCTTTGAAATGTGATTATGTCGCTAGTCATGGGAAAAGGCACGTCATTCCACCCCCAGAGGCACGGTGTGCCACGCATGCAGTGCCCAGCCCAACAGACATGTTAAATGTGTCCATGTCTAAAACTGCAGCAATAAGAAGCATTTCTACCCTCATATGTACTCATATCTAGATCTTTCCTTGTCAGCTCTCAGAGCGGCTCTGATTTACATCAGGCCATAGACTGCACCCGTGGCAGCATCAGGACTAGAACTTGGTTTTCCAGACTCCTCATCCTGCACTCTGATGCCTAGCACATGCTGCATCTCCACTCTCAATAATCTCCAAAGGCCGACTGGAAAACAAAATATGGTCTCTGCTACAGCGGTTGGGTGCAATTAGATACAGAGATGTAGCAGTGCGTTAAGAAACAGGCCAGCAAAGACCAAAAATAAACATGGAGACAGTTCCTCAGAGGAAACACTAAACCGAGGAAATTAAAACTTCATCACAGAGTACATGATATACAGTGTGACTTTGAAGCAGGATTTGAATTGGGGGTACGCAAGCATGGATCCAACACACCAGCATTGCTCCCAAACTGCCTTCTTATTCTCCAGAGTCTCAGCTTTCATTTTAAAAGAGGTGAGTCTCTAGATGCCATGGAAGAAACCTTGGAAAACATGAACCAATTGCAACCAATCCAGGGCAACGCTCTGAGTTTGCAGGGAACCTGATGCAACAGCTCTGAGGTTTGCATTTCTCTATTCATTTCCACGGGTGCTAATTCTGATGACAATATTTTAAAGGTCAACATTGCTAACTATTTCATTGCTCAAGCATGTAAGACGGGAGACAGTGTATTGTCCTATGAAGACCTACACAGTCGATTGTGGGTGACTGCAAATTTTGGTGTGGGTGGACCTGGACGATATCGTATTTTTTCCCCAGTCAAGAAAGAGCCAAGCAGAAGGAGCCAAGCAAGGGATCTGAGCCCCACCAAGAAGAAACAGAACCCAGAGAGCATCCAAGATCATATATGAGCAGCTCCACAATCTGCTGAGGGCAGCAGCTCATTACTGGGATCTTGAGCCGGCAGAGCTTATTTTGTGGGTGGAGTCGGGAGATTAAGGGATGCATCGAACATTGTGTGCTGAGTTGTTGAACCCCTGCTTCAGAGACACTGGCTTTGGCGGTCTCCAATGCACTCCATTAACCATCATTATGTTGTTCATCACATCACATCTCGTCACACAATGTTCGATGCATCCCTTAATCTCTCAACCAATCAGGTTCAACCAATCAGGTTGAAGCCCTGCTTCAGAGACACTGGCTTCGGCGGTCTCCAATGCACTCCATTAACCATCATTATGTTGTTCATCACATCGCATCTCGTCACACAACTCAGCACACAACGTTCGATGCATCACTTAATCTGGCCACTGACTAGCCACATATTTTATTACATTTTTTCCAAGTAACTTCCCCACCCACTGGGAAAATCAAATAATCGACTGGAATTAACGCTAACCATACTGAACATTAATTATGGATTACATTTCTTGCACTTAAGTTCTGCGTTCAGCAGGGTAACAATGCATCAACAGCAAGCTTAATGCAAGCAGGGGTGGTGATTTGCAAAGATCAGTTAAAATTAACAGGTAGCTTGGTAATTTAAATAAAATAAACGCTCTTTGCCAACTGCAGAGGGGCAATTACAAAGCCCTTCTGGATGGTCCCTTGCTGAGAAATCACCATTTGAAGAAAACATTTGTCAGATGAATAACATATGTGTTCAAATTCACGTCTGCTCTTAAAACAATAAGGGAAACTATTATGGCTTATAGCACACACAAAAGCGAGACGCTCGTGCAGTCTTCTTGTTGCTAAGACTTGGGACAGAATTTTTAAAAGAGGTCGGCTCACTAGGTGCTTGTCTCTTTTGAAAATCTGGCCCCAACTGGGGGTCCTGAGCATTTTGGGGGGAGATTTTCAAAGGTGCAAAGGGCACCCAAAGTCAGTGGGAATTGAGGGCTACACTCGGCCTTTGAAAAGCTCCCTCTTGAAAATCTGGCTCCGAGGTCTTTGCGCAAATTTGGCCCTTAGTTCTAAATCCTGCCTGCTCTCCACATCATCATATCCTCACTGTGGTATTTTCCTTCTCCACGGGGCAGTGGGGGGGAGGAGAGATACTGGTATAACAGGCCTGATTTTGCTCTCACTTCACTCCTGAGACTTCCTGCTGAGTGACACACATGTAACCAAGATCAAAACGATGCCCAACGTGTCTGGTCCTGGGCCGTAGCGCTACATCTGAAAGTTCTACCAAAGCAGAACAAAACCACACCACACAGGGAGAAATTCACCAGCCCATAGCACAAGGGCTAGCACAAAGGCTATGCCCCAAGACCCAGTGGAGCTTATCTCGAGGGCTTACATGGGGCTTGTGCTGGCTCTTTGCATGGGCTGAATTTTACCCTTCATTATAGTTCTCTCATCCCCAGTTAGAAAAGGTTCTCTCTCTCTGAACATCTAGCTCCATTAAATTCTCTTTGTTTCCAGCTCCTCTTTGCCTGTCTTGATATTTCTGTTCATGTGAATCTGTGCAGGTAAATACTTCAGAACTCTTAAGGGTGCCTGGAGCAAAACTGCTCCTGAAATAAAAGAGGAAAAGCTTTTAGATGTGTATCTGTGCAGAGATGTTCTTCAAGGCTCTTGAAAAGCAGGGAAATAGGTACTGTGTTCTGTGTTGCTTCTGGCCCACAAGATTTGTATGTTAATTGGTGTTTTATCACAAAACACTCAATTTAAAATGACAGCCATGCATATGCATTGCAGGCAAAGAAAGCTATAGCGCCCCTCAGATCAGTGGCTCAGAGATGTATTTTCAGTGAGCTTTGAAGGAAAGAATGTAGGCGCTGAATGAAATCTCTGTATTGGAACAAAAATATTCTTCAGATATTTTATGTATACTCAACAGTTCAGTCTATGCGATATGCAGCTTGCTGCTTCTGTTTCATTTTCAATATATGCCTCAAGTGTACAAAAATCATGAGTCAGGTCCCAAAAAAATTAATGATTTTAAGCCAATCCCAAAACTTAATAATCTGGAAGTTCTTTTTCTTTAATTTCTGGCTTTTAGCCTTTAGGGTGCACTTGCATTGTGTTTTCAAACTTTTCCCTGCAACCATAAGGACCAGAAACCTACTTAAAAAAAAAAAAAGAAAGAAAGCTGAGATTCTCATGTATTCACATGACTCCAGGAGCTGGGACTTTAAGAAACAAACCAGATATCATGATGAGACTTAAAACAAAGTCCTGAGCACTGGCAAAACTGTGTACATGTAGTAGAGCCGGTTAAACTGCTTGTGGGTGGAATTTTCAAAAGTGCTGAGGCGACTCTCAATGGGATTTGTGCACCTAAGTCACTTAATGGCTTTTGAACATCCTACACATTATGAATAGCAGGCCAAGCACTCTGTTAAAATAACTCCCTTGACTTCAAGACAGTTCCACCAGCGGAGACTTTGACCCAATATTTATTGCAGCTGGCTGTATCTCTGTTCTTGGACAGACTGTAAAACTGATTAAGAACTTCGGCTGGGATTTTCAGATGAAATCCCCATGGGGATCCTAGCAACCTGAGGCTCTTTCGTAAATTCCAGCCTTAGTCTAGAGAGTTACACAAAGTTACTTCAGCAGACAATCTGGCCTTCAAAGTTCAGTTGTTGCAGGTCACTTTTGCGCATTCCAGAATCTGGCGTGATTTGGATTGAGGGTCTATTTATCTGAACACCCGCAGTAATAAGATTGTGGGATTCTCAGAGGGAAGGTGCTAGAGAAGTGCAGAGTGCTTCACAAATAAATATTTAGTCAGTCCCTCTGTGAGGTAAGGGAGCGTTTTTAACATCAGATGAAGACACTCAGGAACAAAGAGATAAAGGACTGATTCTCCATTACTTTGCCCCATGGGTCATCACTCTCACACCTGTGCTTTGTGGGAGCAGAACACTAGCACCTGAATGAGTGGAGAATTTTGATTTAATAGTGTCTTACTAGGGCTTATACAGGATGTCTGTGGCAGACAGGAATAGAACCTGGATTTCCCATCTCTGATTCCAGGGATTTACCTGCAAGAAAAGATTTCCTCCCGGAGAAACAGTTCCGCTTTTGACTCAAGCTCCCACACTTCTTGGGCCCTGATCTCCTCTCCCAACTAGCTTGGTCTTCAGTGTAGTTACGTCTGATTTATGCTACCGTGAGCAACATCTGTATCTGCTTTTCCTTCATTATTCGGGATCCCAACTTGTAAAACTTGTCTAGCCCCCAAAAGCAAGTATGAAAAATAGCACATCCCCAATGCCATGAAGGATTTTTACTTCCGTCAGCAGCAATTACTCTGAGTCACGCAGGCCTCCCATCTCAAGGCCATTTGTCTTGGCTGCTACGTCCAGCAATGCAACTGGAACCCAAGCAGACAAACTGTCATTTGAGCAGCTGGGCCTCTAACCCAAATCGGCCACAACGACAACGTATGAGCGTCTAACGTGTTTGCTGAGCGCAAGACTCCTGGGCCCGGGTGTTAGAACAGCCATCTGTGAGCAGTGAGGGGTTTTCATAGCTGTGCTGTTCGCTGCTACTTGGGGCTAACTGATCATTGCTTGCCTTGGTGTACAAAAAACAAGGACCTGGTTCTCATTCCAGCACCGCAAAGGAGCCTTTAAAGTGGGTGTAAGTTACATTTACACTCACCTGAGGCCCCTGTACACTATCAGAGCAGTGTAAAGAGGTTTGAGTGTGGCTGAGAATCAGGACCCGAGCGTGGTCTCTCCTGGCACCATTTTATGCGTGGCTATTGTATTGCGTTCAGCTTTTTTCTTACAACCTGTAACCCACAAAACATTTTGGGCAAAATCCTGTGCAATGAGGAGAAGCAGGGATGCTGATTTCCAATGTAACTCCATTTCCAGTGTAACCTTTGCATCCGCTACAGAAGGATCCTTGCCAACCAGGGGCAGGTTGCTTATGGTAAGGCGAAAGGAGGGGCAGCTAGCGGGCACTTTGCTTCTCCTTGAAGGAGCAGCAGCGTGAACCCTCAGAGCTTCCATCAGGCTTGGGGAGATCAGCTCATAACACCCCGTTACGGGAGGGCCAGAGATTAGAAAGATTTCACCGAATGCCCTTTCCCCCCGGGCGCAGGTGCAACTGCTCCTTTTTGAGTGCTTATGAAAGAACGTTTTCTGTCTGTCAGTTTGCTTACCTGCTTGGTGATGCCAGATCAGCTCGGCTGACAATATGATGCTGGTACGGGGAGTACAGCCACTGGAAAGCCGTCAGTGTTCTCTCCTCAATCCGAAAGCGGCCTTCCTTGACGTACCTATAAATAACACACAATGAGAATTACACGGAACTGAAATATTTATTAGGGAAGAGCTGTCGAGCCAAAGAGAGAGGGAGACACACGCTCAAAAGAACGGCTGGCTCAGGGAAACGGCGGAGAGTTGCAAGGTCAAATAGAAATGTAATCACTGGAATTACAGTGGAATCCTCCTTGCGTGGCCCTTGTCTGTTTATAAATGGGGACCAGCAAGGGCATCTTGCCACACTGACGGTGCTGTTTGTGCCGGGCTACCACATTAGGCAGCCTAAGAAGGCACCTCCAGGAGAGTGCTGAGTGTTCTCTCTGCCAAGTGCCATCAGTGGAACAAGCTCCCGGCTCAGCAGTGGAAGAGACAAGCCCAATATTTGGCATAGCCACAGGGCCTTGGATCTCAGAACAACTGCAATTCAGCCTGCTGGCGCCCCTGTGAGACAGACAGGCATTACTGACCCTCTTTTACAGGGGGAGGGAGAGTAAGGCACCAGGAAGTTACAGAAATTGCCCAAAGCCCCATAGATAAGGGGTGGAACAGCGGCTCAACCCCCAAAGTCATGACTAAAGATATGTCCGGGGGTGTGATTATAGCCCGCACCGACACACCCCGAGCTAGCTTTAATCTCACTAGCTTGCATCACAGAACGGCCAAGCCGGAGTTTCCTCACGGGCTAGTCCCCGGGGTTACAGGCGGGTTTCTGCAGACTGCGCTAAAGCTTGCACTGCTGTGGTTTCACCGCTCCAAGACCCAACCTAGCAAGATTAAAGCTAGCTCACGATGCATCAGCTCGAGTTGTAATCACAGCCAGCTGCTGCAGTATAGCCGCCCCGTAAGAGTGTGAAATTCTGAGCCACGGCCAGAAGCCAGGCCTGAAAGCGAACCTTGTCCCTATATATGGGCTACTACAGAGCTAGGGTGAGAACCCGATCCCACTGAAATCAGTGGGAGTTTTGGCATTGAATTCAAAGGGGCCAGGATTTATCCGTGGAGCTGGGATTTCTGGGTTCTGTTCATGGCTTTGTACCTGATTCTCAGTTAGAGGAAGGCCCCTTTAGACAGCGCAGGCCTTAAAGTAAGTGCAAATGTAATTTATACGCCCCGGTGCAAGGAGGCTTTACCGTAAACAGAAATCAGGCCCTCTGTGACAAACTCACTCTGAGACCTCGGGCAAGTCAGTCAACCATGGAGTGCCTCACTCTCCCCATGTATGTAATGGGGGTAATCATAATTCTCTGCCAAGGATACTGAAGTGATGGATCCTGGGTGGGCCAGCGCTGCAGAAGAGCAAAGTGTTTGATAGTAAATAAAGATACTTCTATCTGGCACAGTACGCCACCTGGAAAATTGAAACAAGACAGAGCAAGTTGTTTGCATTTCCATAGCATCCTACAGTCACCTGAAATCACGGGTCTTTCAGGGAACTGCTAGGATGAGCTCCTATGGATGAAGAACTACCAGCGCCCTCTAGTGGCACTCAGTGCTCCCTGGCTGCAATAAAAATCCATGACTTAAATACAAATCAAATTTTCAGAAGCATCCCTCAATCTTGGATGCCTCCATTTCTAGTTTAAACATCTTGGGCCTGATTTTCAGAGGTGCTGGACACCCGCAGCTCCCACTGACTCCATCTGAGATTCAAATGATCACATGGAGGCTTTTTTTAGTGCAGGGTTATTATAATTTATTATTTGTCTAATACCTCCTAGACGCTCCTAACGCATGCTAGGCATTGTACATGTGGCAATTGACAGTTCCTGACCCAAAGAGCTTACAGATGACAATCTAAGCAGACAGACAAAGGGAGGGAGGGGACCCAGAGGCACAGAGCGGGGAAGTGACAAGTCCAAGATCATACAGCATGTCAAAGCCAAGAATCGCGCTCCCCTGAGCCCTAGTCCAGGGTCCTATCCACTAGACATAGAATCTCAGGGTTGGAAGGGACCTCAGGAGGTCATCTAGTCCAACCCCCTGCTCAAAGCAGGACCAATCCCCAACTAAATCATCCCAGCCAGGGCTTTGTCAAGCGTGACCTTAAAAACCTTACAGTGACATTTGATCGTAGCTGAATCCCTGCTGCCCAGAAAGTTCCTCTTCTCAAACTGCCCTTTCAGAACAACCTGATGTAGGGTCTGTTTGTTTGAAGCAGAGAACTTTAAGGCCATTCTGAGTCTAGGGAATGTAGGATTTGCCATAGCCGATCAGACAGTTGGTCCATCAGAACTAGTATCTTGCCTCCAGCAGGTCCACGATGCTTCAGAGGATGCAGAAAAACATAATGCACCCAGTCATTTCTTCAGTGCGACGCATGGGCAGGGGCGGGGAGTTATGATTTTAAAGTTGTATTTTCAAACTTAGCTGTTCACACGGTGCAGCTCCTTCAGTGGTTTACAGTCCCGTCCCCCCTTCAGCCCTCCCCAAAGTGTTTGGTTTCAATGCTGAACACCAAGGGCCTGATTCTGGTGTACTTCCATTTCAGGGCAGTTGCTACAGACGAAATCATCTGCTCTCTCTAAAGCCTTGCTGTAGCAGACAGGGTGATTTCTGAATATCAATGATTTATAACAGTCGTCCTGAACCCCATGAAAATAATTGGAGCAGCTCAGGATTCGGGCTAGTTAGTTTCTTTGCTGTCCAGACTGTTTGTACAGGTCCTAGCTAATTTAGTGGCACTATGGGCCAGATTCTTAGCTGATGTAAATCAGCATTTACAGTGGCTACAGCCAGTGCTGGCTCCAGCTTTTTTGCCACCTAGAGCGGCAGGGAAAAAAAAAAAAAAAGAACCACCACCCGATCAAGCTGCCGTTGAAGTGCCGCCGACGGGCAAGACAGCGAGTGAAGTGCCCGCTGCCGAATTGCCGCCAATCTGGAGCAGGCCGATTGAGCTGCCGCCGAAGTGCCACCTCCACCGCCGATCAGAACGTGCCGCCCCGACAATGGACGCACTGCCGCCCCGGCACCTCCTTCCTTCGCTGCTGCCTGGAGCCGGCCCTGGCTATGGCTACAGCCCTATGGCTTGGAGTGACATATGCTGCTTAAAGGAATTTCTTTGCACCAGCACCCTGTATAAACGGCTCTTTAAAAAGGAGCGTGTCCTGGTGTTTGACTACACGTAAGCTCTATTCTTGCCATTGATTTACTCTTTTATCCCCCTGTAGATATGCACAGATTTTATGGTCAGAATATGTACCAAAGACACATAAGATAAATATACACCTCTACCCCGATATAACACTGTCCTTGGGAGCCAAAAAATCTTACCGCGTTATAGGTGAAACCACATTATATCGAACTTGCTTTGATCCGCCAGAGTATGCAGCCCCGCCCCCTCCTTCCTCCGGAGCACTGCTTTACCGCGTTATATCCGAATTTGTGTTATATCGGGTCGCGTTATATCAGGGTAGAGGTGTATATCTACAGTACACACTGACTCAGCCATTCTCCATCACTGGCTGCAATCTTTACATTCCACCAGTGCCCTTCATCTATGTATCTCAAAGCATTTTACAAACATCAGTTAGTTAAGCCTCGGTGTTTTCCAGCAGCTGAGCATTACCAGCTCCTCAGCTGGCGTAAATCAGCAGAACTCTTTCAGCTTCAGTGGAGCGCCACCGATTTACAGCAGCTGAGGATCTGGCTCATTATAGCTATATCAGTCCTCTGGGGCACAGAAAGGTTAGGGGACTTGTCCAAAGTAATTCCACAGGTCATGGACAGAGCCAGGAATAAAACCCAAGAGTCCCAAACTCATCCTAATATCAAATCACAGGAGTCACACACCAATGTAACACCATTGACTTCAGAGGAGTTAATCCTGGTTTATACCCTTGTAAGGAAGATCAGAAGCAACCTCTACCCACTTTCTAAAGCGCTAGAGCATCTGCTTTCTAATAAGACGTTAACTCATGTGCCCAAGGAATTAGTATCCACCAAAAATTTGGTGCCTCATTCTGATCTCACTTACATGGATGTAAATCACGACCATTTCCACCGAAGTCATTAAACCAGGTGTATGGGATCAAAAAAAATCAGGCCCTTTGGTTCTATCCAATTGCATCTTGGAAAAGAAACCACATGTTTGGCTGCAGGGTCTACATTTATCTGAGAAACAGTTCCATGATCTTGTTTCATTTCCCAGTATAACGAAAACACGTTTTAGAATCTTTCCACAAGTCTATGCAGGGCTGGATTTGCAACTGCTCAGCAAGGGCATTTGCCACCAATTTCCTAACAAATGTTAACCTAAGTCTAGATCAGGACAGAATATAAATGCCAAATTGGTCTCACCTGCCAATCAGTGGCCCATTCCTTCCAAAGACACAGATGAGGGGCCCACTCCTACATCCCTGGCACACCCAAAACTCCCAAGGAAGGGCCAGATTTTGCTGTCCATTACATCAGTATAACTCTGGAATAACACCATTAATTTCTCTATGGATGGCCTAGGCCAAATCCTTTCCTGGTTTAAAATCAGCAGAGTTCTACTGATTCCAGTTTGCACCAGTGGAGAATCTCGTCCATCACTTTCTTCCAAATTTACATCTATGCAACGGAGAGTATAATCTGGTTTCTGAATGGGAGACGTGTGCATGCAAGGAAGGCAGGACTGGGCCCTAGATTAGGAAAATAGACATTTGGGTTTGTTTATGGAAACCTAAAATTGATTCCAAGCCTGAATATATATTATCCATACTCTGAGTTCACCTTTTCCACCTCAAACAGGTAACATTATTGAACTGTTCTCTCTTCACTTATAATAAACTTTGCACTTCTGATCCGTTTAACACAAGGATCTCAGCATCCTTTACAGCTCACACAGCTCCTATAATAATTATTTTTAGCAGTTTTACATATAAAATCTGAGGCACAAAGAGTAAGATTTCCAAAGCAGTCAAGGGGATTTAGATACATCTCGTCCTTTAAAATTAAAACGGATGGAAGATATGTGCCAAAATCCTCTTCATTGCTTTGAAAATCATAACCAAGTGATTTGCCCAAGGTCACAGAGTAAGTCAGTGGAAAGCTGTGAATAGACCCCAGAAGTCCTGACTCCCAGTCTCAGAAGCACTGTGCTGCCTTACACATTTGATGCCACTTCAGTAAAAGGGACACAAAAAACAAATCCCCCACTTGCGAAGCAACTCCTCCCCGGCCCTGCTGTACTGATTTGTAGCAGGTAGTTTCCATTTCCCTTATGTTTTGCTCTGACCAGCCCATGCATCAACTCTGTCCTCAGTTGTCTTATTGTCTCCAAGGCCAGGCTAATGTCCCTGAAACGTTATTCAGGATGTGATGCCAGATGTTGAAGCTTCTTTAATAATGTTCGAGTGATGAATCACGGGTTATTATTGCAATTAAAGTTGTGCATGTTCTTTAATGCCTGGGCAAAATATCTGTAATTACAATTGTTCCCTTCTTTTAGGAAAAAAATCTGCTGTCTAGCTTGCTCCAGATAATCAGCGGCACTTAATATGCCCTCATTTGAATATGAAATTTCATCACCGAGTGTAATTATTAAAGCATCTGTAGAGTCGAGGGGGGGCTGGAGGGGTCCACATTCATTTGGAAGAGTGGAAATCATAGCTAATGCTAATGTCTCACATCTCTCTCCCAACAGGCAGCGTGTACATAGCACTCAGCTGACATGGGCTAAGTTCACTCTTCAGGGACAAGCTCAGGCCCCAGCTCTGCAAACACACATGCGTGAGTAACTCGATGCCTGGGAGTATGCAGTTAGAGGCTGGAATGCTAATGCTGATCAACAACATAATCATTAACCAGAGCTCTGGGGAGACACAGTAAAATGCTGATGTGGAGTGAGATCGTGCAGTCAGGCACCTGCCCGTAGTGGGAGGTGGTGCAGATCCTCCCCATCAGTGTGCCGTCTATCCAGGATACCTATCAGACTTGTACTGTATCTTCTGAGCATCTCACAACACTCCTGCGAGGCAGGGGATTACTATTACGCCTGTTTCAGCATTGGGGAACAGACAGGCTAAGGGACTTGCCCAAGGCTACTGGGGAGCCCTGAAGTGAAGCAAGGATTTGAACCCAGGCCTCCTCAGTCCTTGCCCTAACTCCTGGACCATCCTTCCTCCCACCTCACTGCAGAGTCCCAGGAAGCAAAAGGGGAATGTGTGTGATGCATCATCTCCAGAGTTGGCCAGCTGGCTGGTGCAGTGGGATCCTCCTCACATGTGCTCATGCCTCTGGGAGTGCTGTGTTTTGTGACTGTGCCTGGCCCTTGAGCAGGGCTAGGGGGCTCAGGAGAGGAGAATGAAATGGGAGTGGACTTGTGGCTAAGGACTACTCCCGAATCAAGATTTGCAGGCTCATGCTTATTGTTTCTTTCCCAGAAGAGGGATTTCCTGTCGCACTCACAGCTTTTTCTGAGCCCCAGCAAAGCCCGTGAATAGTTAATCAGAGTCATTAACAGTGCCAGGTGGTAAAATCAAAGACAACAGATGATGCAAGACTCTTTGGGCCAGGCATACAGCTTGTGTTACTTCATCTTTAGCCGCTGCGCAGTGCCACTGCTGCAATCCTCTTTCACTTGTGTTTGCACGCAAAACCCATATGAATTCAGAGAGGAGCAGAAAAGAATAGGAAGGGGTTGGATGGACTGATTCACGAGCAAAGGTAAAAGCACTAAACGGGCCTAATTCTCTTCTCTCATCACTAGTGTAGCTCCGCTGGCTACAAATAATGTGTGTGATTTAGAATCTTGAACAATAATTCTGTCAATGAAATTTTAACTTGACCGAACATTCTAATAGGTTTCCATTGCAGGAGATGTGATACGTTGAGTGGAACTTCTCCACTTTGGACTGCCCTCAGTTCAGCAGAACGTCCAGACAAACGCAGGCACCAATGTTTGCAATAAAACTCCCGTCGAGTTCAGTGGGCTCATGATTTGGCCTTACACCCTCTAAACTGCAACACAAGAAGATGAGCAAGAAACCAGCACCAAAAAGATGCTATAAAACTAGGAACACAGACTGGATCAGAACTGAGATCCATCTAGTCACATATTCTGTCTCAAACCATGGCCAGCGCTAGATGCTTCAGAGGCATAAAAACCCTGCAACAGGCAGATGTGGGATAATCTGCCTCCCATATTAGGTCTGATAGTTAGAGATTGACTAAAACCTGGAGCATAACAACAAGCAATTTAGGAGGGATATTAAATCTCATCAATTATGTTCTGGATATTCTTGTTATCCATACAAATGTTCAATGCCTTTTTTGAATCTTTGCATGGTGGCTTCCTGTGGTAATTAGTGCCACAGTCCAATTACACCTTGTGGGGAAAAGTATTTCCCTGAGTTGTTTTTGAACTTGCCATCTTTTAATTTAGTTGAAAGTCCCCTTGTTCTTGTTCAGCATCAGGCAAAAATACATTCACAGGCATAGCACCAGTCAGCTCGCTGCAGAGATAGCTATTTACACATCAGCACCTCTCTGGTGAGTCAGCATGTTCGTCATTTGCATCGCTGGATTCCATCTGCATTCAAACCATGCACCGTCCGGAGAACGTCACCGTGCTGCTGGCTGTCAAAATCATGCAGTTCACCCAAGCCGGCTTGACGTGGCTCTGCCATGTTTGAGACACTGCCCGAGGCATCCCTTTGAGGAAGATTTGTGGTGCATCAGAATGTGGCCAGCTTTGGCACCTCTTGCAGAATGTTCTCTGCATTCCTGAAGGTCATCACAGCATGGATTACCTGGGCTTGTTTTCATGGTGCATTGGCAAAAGGAGACATGATTTGTAGCTAGCAAAACAACAGGCGAGGTACAGACTGTAAGGTCTTTTGGGCAGGGACTGCCTTTTTATTGTCTGCCTGTACAGTGCCTAGCACAGTAGGGTCCTGTCCATGACTAGGGCTCAGGTACTACCACAGTTCAAATATTAACAAACAATAATAAATCTTTGGGTTTTGTCACACAGAATATTCACTTTTGTGTGCTCACTCACTAGTGAATACGAAGGCATCCGAGTTCCAAAAGAAGCTAGTTTGTCTGCTAATGCATTACATTTCCTACTCATTTTGCAACAACGTCCCAAAAGGCTTTAGTACTCGTACTGTACTATCTACTGTTTTGGGACGGGGACCATGGCTGCAAAACACCGCGAGGGTTTAGCAACTCTGAAAATGAGGCCATCAAGTATTAAAATATTGGCCTAGCACTTAGACACTGTAAGGAATAAAGATCTCTCTGGCAGGCTGCAGAGCATTGGCTAAATAGCCATTTCAAGTATGCAAGTGCTAGGTAGGCAAAATACAGACTGCAGAGGGAAAGTTTTGCCTGCAGAGTGTAAATTCTCTTCCCAGAACAATCCTCCTCCTCAGGTTTGCCCTCGTGATGGGCCAGGGCCACAAAGTTGGAACCCAGAGCGACTCATCCCCCAACGTTCAGATGCAGAGTTTGGGTTCTGCCCCCAACAGCATCCTGAGCCACATTGTTCGGATCTGGCTCTGACCTTTCCCAAGTGTTGCCAGTGTTCAAACCCAGGAGTTTGCTCTGGACCCGTCTCTGGCTGTTACATAAGCTTTGCAGGGTTGTAACCCAGAAAGTCATTCCATTTGCATTTCAGCATCGCTGCAGCATCCCACTCAAGGGCGGAGGGCTTTGGCATCATAAGCGACTAAAATAAAAACGAGCACAGAGAAAGCCTGTTCCAAGCTGTAATCCTCCACTAGTCCCTCTGCAAGAGGGGCCAGATCAGGACAGCCTGCCCTGCTGCTTCCCCGGTCTGTAGCAGTAGCAATGGGGATACATACCCCAAGATGCCCTTGCAGTAGCCATGCCTGGGATAGCCCCATATACTGAGACTCCTCTTACTGCAGCAACCAGGACACACACAACCCCAAGAGACACATAGGAAATCCCAACCTACTGGAGGGGTTGGGGCTAAGACCTCCCAGTCCCCTTCTCTCCCCTTCAACAGCAGAGGGGCCACCCTTTGCAACGATGGATCTACCCTAGGAAGATCCGCTTCTCCTGCAGCAGGGATTCTGCCCTCCCTGGTGCCGGAGATGAGACAATCCCATACATCCCCCTCACCAGCATCAGGGCTCCTCCTCAAAGACCCTCCCCTGTAGCAGCGTCTGAGACAGACCCCCCTACAAGAGATGAGGGGGGTCTCCTCAGGACCTCCCTGCAGCAGACGGCGGACACACCTCCCCACTAGCCAGGACCCCGGCAGGAGCTGGAAGACCCCACACTGCAAAGAGCTCCAATGCAGTCGCTGGGATGCTGCACCTCTGGGACTCCCCACTCCCTATAGCCAGGGCACCACCAACCCCAACACCGCAGCTGGCACCCCACACTCCCAGGGCAGCAGTTGGGGCATCTCTCCCAATGCAAAAGCTGAGGCCTCCCCCCTCCCCCCTCAAGTGCAGCAGCTGGGATTTAACAAAGTCACCAGCATCTAGGAGCTCCTCCTAAACTGTGGATCTCCCTAGCGACCCCTCCCCAGTAGAGCAGCAGCGGGGATGCCCCCCTCCGCCCCACCACCACCGCAGCAGCTGGGATTTCCCCTCCCAGGGCAGCCATGGGGGGGGACCCCTAAGTCCCCTTCACCAGCCTTAAGAACCCTCCCACCCCCAGGGCAGCAGCTGGGACCCCTCAACAGCATCTCCTGCAAAAACTTGGATTCCCCCCTCGGGAGCACCCGCCCTCCCCACGCTCCCACTGCCTGCCCCCCACTCACCAGCGCACCAGCTCCCATCGCTTCTCCCCCGGCGCTTTGCGGCATGCCATGCCCCCCCTTGTCCTGGGGGTGCTGGTAGGGGCCGCCCCGCCAGCGGAGGTTGTGTGGAGGAGCAGCAGCAGCAGCGCTAGCCTCTGAATTGGTGCATTGGAGGCAGATCCCTGCTGAGGGCTCCTAGATTTCCACCCAAACGCCAGCTGGAGCCGAGCAGGAATGTCGGGGGGAGGCCAGAGTCCGCGCGCTGAGCAGCCCCGGGTCCGGAACGCTCCCAGGACGCGCCCCCCAAAACCGCTGGAGTTTCTCGCTCCAGCTCCTGCCCTGAGGATGGTTTCTCGGCGGCCGGATCCCGTTGCTCGGCCCCGGCTGCAGGCAGCTCCTTCCCTGGGGATTTCAGCCTCCCCGGCCCTGGCAGCTGGGGCAGCCCCACGCGTTTGAATCAGCAGCAGAACTTGCCCCGAAGTTTGGGGCTATTTGGATGCCGGGGTGGGGGGCTTAGTCCAGGCTAACCTCGAGATCAGACTGTTCCTGTACTAGGTGTCTGAGAGTTTAGTGCTGGACAAGGGTAGGGGGCTGAAATCATTCTGTAGTTTTGTTTACTGCAATAGTACCTGGGGGGCGACAAAGAACAGAGCCCCTTTGCGCTAGGCCCTGTACAAACAGAAAGCAGTAGACAGCTCCAGCCCTGAGCTTACAAGACAGACACACAGGGGCTAGGGCAGTGGCCCCCAACCTTTTTGTAGCCAGTAGCACAGGGTTCGGCAACCTTTCAGAAGTGGGGTGCCGAGTCTTCATTTAGTCACTCTGATTTAAGGGTTTGCGTGCCAGTGATACATTTTAACATTTTTAGAGGGTCTCTTTCTATAAGTCTATAATCTATAACTAAACTATTGTATGTAAAGTAAATAAGGTTTTTAAAATGTTTAAGAAGCTTCATGTAAAATTAAATTAAATTAAAATGCAGAGCCCCCTAGATCGGTGGCAGTGTGAGTGCCACTGAAAATCAGCTCACGTGCCGCCTTCGGCACACGTGCCATAGGTTGCCTACCCCTGCAGTAGCACATTCATGTTTTCAGAAGAGCGTGGCGGCCACCAACAATCTTTCAAGGCTTATTTTGTATTTGTACATTAAATACAAAAATCATTTAATATTACATAATATATGAAGCCATAAGATAAAAAGGGTAATTTTACATGTAAAAGGTATAAATTAAATTATTTGGCAATTACTCTTTCACCTTACCATGTGAATTTGCTTTTTTTTTTATCTACCTGTAAGAAAAATTAAGGCGTTTTTACAAAATAAATTTTATAAACAGTTTTCATCTTATTTATTTTAAAAAGTAAAATATTGTTGAATTGCTGGTCCCAATATATTTATTATTCTTACTTTAACATAGATAGCCAGTTATGGTTAATGAAAAATATTCTTTGTATTGTTACTTGTATCTGGATTTCAATAAACAAAACAAATATGAAAAAAAGTTAAACAGGTTAATCATACGCGCTCATCAGCACTTAATGGAAAATAGGTATCATTAATTCACATGGTTTTTCTAATAAAGTCAGTGTGATTTTTGGCACTGCATTTCTTCAGCCAATTTTTCGTAGTTGTGAGAGTAGGATAATATTCCCGTTCGTAAGCAATCATCAAGATGGGCATCTGTAAGTCAAGATCTGTATTTTGATTTTATGATGTTCATTGTAGAAAACAGAACTTTGCATAGATAAGTGGAACCAAAATAAGATTTTATTCTGCATGCTACATTTTTTAAGGCAGGAAACTTTTTTCGATCAACCAGATTCCAAAAGTTTTTATCTGCTGCGCAGGATTTTAGAACAATATCATTTTGAAGGTCCAAAATCTCCAGTTCCACGTCTTCTGTTCTTACCTGAATGAGACTCGCAATTGGGGAACAGGGTGTAACACAAGCAGAATGAACAATATGATGGCAGCACATGGCACTTGGCGAGAGGGAGGTTAGTAAGGAAGGGATGGGAAGAAAAGTGAAGGGAGAGGGGACACTAGGGACAGGACAGGGGAAGTCTGTCCACAAGACAGGGACATTACGGACCACAGTGCCTCCCTCCATCCTAGAAGTGGGTGCATAGGTCTGTCTCCATTCCTTCCTTGAGCTCTCTGCCAAAGAGTGCCAGATTAGTCCCACAGCTAGTGGGAATTTCTGTGGTATGGATGACGGTTGACTGAGAACTGAGCTGAGACCATAAAACTCATTTCACACAGGGCACAGTCCTAAGCTGTTCAGAGCTAATGTTATTCACAATGCACTTGGGGAAAGATACAGGATAATTGTGCAATTCATTTGATTTAATCTATCTGTCAGCATAATTTACATACACCTAATTAGTTAGATTTTCTACTTTACTTATGGCACTGGGCTTGCAAAAACCAACAGTAGAACCCCTTCAAAATAATGTTACTGATTTAAGCCTCCGAGTGCTTCAAAAAAATCTATCTAGAGCTTTTTAAAAGAATACAGATATTGATTTTTCTGCAGTGAAATATTTTACACACATTTTCAGAACCTGCGCACTTATTTAACCCTTTGTTTCTGCATTATTGAGAACTATGATTTCATTGTTTCATGAAAAGCTGTAGTATTTTTTAATTTTTAGATGCTCCTTTCATGTAACTGATATTGGGAAAATGCCAGCTTTCCAAAGTTAGGTAATTCCTTTGTGAACATTTTGCACGTCTATCTTATGTGTTCCCTCAAATACCCATTTTGCAAAGCCACATCGGGTATTACATGCGTCGGTGAGGTGCACATAAAGGTATGGTAATTTTATGGTCATATCCCTCAGATTTTAGACTTAACTATAATGAGAAGCTTATGTCCCCACAACATACAGAATTTGTTTCTATTCTTCATTTTGTCGATTTAAAAAGAAAAAAAACCCTCCCAAAACACCACTCTATTCTGTACACCCAATTCTCTCCAGGGAAGAGGCTGAGGGAGAAAATAAACCACATGTGACAGTCATATGAGAATCATGTGGTTTAATGCACAAGGGAAGGTGCTCAGATACTGCAGTGATGAAGGCAATATAAGAAACCACATCAAACAGAATTCTAATACATAGGAAAAATACCTACATACTAAGTGCCTGGCCCAAAGCATATCGATGCCCAATGAGCTTTGGATCATGCTTAGTGTTTGGAGCCTGGTCCTTAGGAAGTCATGTGTGTATTTCCCAGGCAAAGGGACCTACATTCCATGGCAAACTCCCTGGATCCATGCAACAGAACAGCAATTTTGCAGCAGCTTCATTTAAATCAAACATCTATCTTTCATCTATCTTTTCTATGGCCCATGTTACCATATTATCTCAGCACCTGACAACCATCAACATATTTATCCCTCCTAACACCTCTGGGGGGTGGAGAAGTACTCTTATGCTCACCTTACAAATGGGAAAGGGAGGCATAGAGAGACCACATGACTTGCTCAAGCTCACACGGGAGGAAGTCTGTGGGGAGCAAGGACTTGAACGTTTTCTGCCTGACACGGTTTTCTGTACTGTGATAACAGAGAGCTGCATGGTGAAAGTTGGCTGGAGGAAGAGTCAACTGATAGTTGGGGCTTTTGACACTTGCACTTGGTCCCAACTCTTTCCCATGCCTAGTCATCAGCTGGATATTTTGGAAGCAATTATCAGCCAGCCGTTGTTGACACCTGAATCGTCAATTAGGGTTCCAGGTTAACAGCCCTTTGAGCGAATGGGTTCCCACCTCACAGAGCCTATTGATTCAAGACAGCAACACTGTCTCAAGATCATGTTTTCAAGGTCCCCTTCACAATCAAGAGGATATAAAAACAAAGGCTGCCAATCCTGCAAAGATGCAGGCACATGCTTAACTTCATGGGTTATGAGTAGTTTCAGTGGAAGCAATGTGACTACTCAAGTAGATCAAGCTAAGCATGCACACAGGTCTTTGCAAGATCAGCACCTTCCTTCTAAATAAAAGGAGGAGCAAAGAGCTTGGAATAGGAGATGAAGGATGGATTCCATGGCAAATTCTGTGGTAGAATACACAGAGGATCAATCATACGTGCCCTTCAAAGATACATTTCCCATACAATTCAATGCACACAATCCTCCACTTAGATACATTTATTGATATTGATTTTATAAGGCCTCTATGCACTTTTTTCCTGTTTACATTTTATCAGAAATGCTTATACTATTTGGCGGATGTATTTTCTGGCTGCTTAATGTCCACACAAAAAAAATGCATGATGTTTTTATTCATAAAAGCTGTCACCCAAGATTGGGATCTCATTGCAGTAATCATCCATCATCAGGAAGTGCCCTTGTCACACACCCATTATAGATTCACAAGCCAAAACAGAGGACTCGATACTGCCAAATGATGAGACCATGCTTTCTGCTCCAGTTTCTATCTAAAAAATAAAATGCTATACAATGTACAGATTTTATTATTATTATGATGCAGTACTGAACAATCCTCAAGACGTAAGCAAAACTCGCATGGAAGATTATAAGCTTTTCAAGGTAGGGGCTGTCTCTTGTTACAATCTTGGTTACGGCCTATAGGATCAACTGGCATGCAAAGGTGGCCAGGATGCTAGAGTGGGTCTCAAGAGATGTGGGTTCCATTCCCTGCTCTACCACAGGCTTCCTGGGTGACCTTGGAGAAGTCATTTCGGCTCAGATCCTTAAAAGTAGGTAGATGCCTAAATCCCGTTGAAATCAACAGGAGTTAGGTGCTTTGAGGATCCGTGTCTCAAGTACTTATCTGTAAATATAAAAGATAACAGTACTTCCCTACATCACAGGGGTATTCAGTGAGTGGATAAATACATTACAGATAGGTTTGGGAAGGATTTGATTTTTATTGGTAAATGTCAGTACACCGTTACACACAAACTGCTTTAAAAGTGTTTCCACCGATAATTATCGAAATTTACAGATCAGCAAAGCATGAAAAATGCTGCTTGCAAACTTAGAGTTTGATTTAAAGGCATTTACTTTCTATAGTTTGACATATGACGTTGACAAGTTGTGATTTAATGGCTTAACTTTTTTAATCTCAATATCTACGGTCATTAATTAAATTATTGTCTGGCATCCCTCTTGTCTGACACCCCCCCATTGTGAAAATTTAAATCAATAAAATGCTTAAAACCCATACATTTTCAGAGTTGTGCAAAATTATGACAGTTTTAAAAAAATCCTTTACAATAAACATTGATATTATCCACTGAAATTATATTAAAAAAAAAAAATTCTGCCAAGCCTAATTATAGATTGTGTGGTGCTCAGATGGGGATGGGGATCAAATAAATACGTGATAGAAAGAAACAGCAATAAAGTGTTTTGCGTGAATCTGGTCAGACTCCTTGATATTAAGGCCCATTTACACCACCCGAGCAGGGTAAAGGCATAATAAAGTGAGCATAAATTACATTGACTCCCACTTTCTGCCAGAATACTGCAACTGGATCTATACAGGTGGGATCTGTGTCAGCAAAGAACATCACTGATTTCAATGAGCCACAAGAGTCTGCCTGCATGGATCTCACTGCAAGACCAGGACCTCTTCAGGATTCTGCCTGTTATTATTTATTTTCCAAAGCTAGGTGCATTTAACCTTTGCAAAATACAGTCATGCCACCACAACCACTGAGCAACATTGCTTAGGCTAAATTCATCCGTCCTCTTGTGAGCGTGCAGAGCAGGATCTCTTTGAAGGATGACAAATTGCATTCCTTAGCTGGAGCAAATATCCTTGAGTCTCTGATATTTTTAAATCCCCATGGTAATATTAAGCTAATGTTCAATTTATCAAAACCCTCTAGCTTTCAGTCCTGCACCATTTAAAGGGAGTTTCTTATGAGGTTCTTCACAGCAATTAGAAGACCAGACACCTCAATAAGACTAAGAAATAGCATTTAAGGCCAAATTAAAGTCAAATTAAATTATATTAAAGCAGAAATTGCCCTAAAGACTAGTTTTGGGAGATGAAGGGAGCTAAATATATACTGAGTCTCTGATCCAGTTAGACACTTAAGCACAAGCTTAATTTAAGCACATGGTTAAGCCAGTGCCGATTTAAGGGCTTGAGGCCAGATTTTTAAAGGTATTTAGGCACAGCATAGAAAACCACCTAGTGGGATTTTCAAAAGGACCTAGGTGCGTAACTTCCATTGTCCTGTTAGGTGCCTAGACACCTTTGAAAATTCCATTAGGTACCTATCTGCATCTTTGCATGCCTAAATACCTTTAAAATCTGGCCCCTGATTCCCAGTTACATTAAGGGTGTTATACCACTGTGAAGAGATGTTGGTGTAAATCTAATTTACTCCCATTTTAAGATCCTTTTACACTCCCAGAGCAGAGTAAAGGGGATTTAGGCCTTGCCTACACTAGAAAATTGGGGGGGGGAACCCCACCCCCATTGGGTGAATGCAGTTATGTTATTATGAAGGTACTTTATACCAGTATAGCTTCCTGCATGGGAAGGGGAACAAAAATAAGGCACCTTTTGTAGCATAACTAAACGCATGCTATGGCTTTTACCAGTATAATTATTTCGGTAAAAAACCACAACCCTCACTGAAATTATACCAGTAAACTTTCTCAGTGTGGACCAGCCTGAAGGATAATTGAGAATCAGACCCTGAAGCATGTATTAAAAAGTAAACATATGGTTAAGGGCTTTGTTGAATCGAGACTTTAAAACATGTTTAACTCTCGGCACAGGCGTAGTCTCATTTACATCAATGGGACTATTTGTACGCTTTAAGTTAAGCGCATACTTAAGTGACCTGCTGAATCAGTGCCTTAAAACTCAATCCTACACACTCTTCTTGTTTCTGCCAGTGATGGGTTTTATGCAGAGCAGTACCATTGATTAGCACAGGGCTTGTCCTCATGGAGACAGCAAGCCAGGGAGCGAATCTACAGCACACTTGCTTACCCACTCTACGGGGCTGTGTGGAACCTGCCAATCGAGCCCTGCAGTGGGACTGGGATCCCGTGTGTCCTGCAGGACCTGCTGCCGTAATAGCAGGGCAGAATTCAAAAAGAGTCCCGTGCAGTTCCATAGTGCACTCTGATCTACTGCTGTTTCAGCATAGTGGTGGGGTTCATACAGCTAGTTATTACACGGCAAGCTAGCACGTACGTTTTCACCCCAGCTTGCCACACACAGTTTCCATGCAGCCAAGCCCCTCACACTTCTCACTGATTCACCCAACAGTTCTGTTTCTTGCATGATAGAACTGGGGGCCAGATTCCAATACCTTTACTGATGTTGCTCTTTCAGTGGGCCTGTTTGATATCAATGGGACCGCTCTGGAGTAAGGTGTTACTCAGAATAACTAAAGGAATCAGAATCTGGACCTGGGCTTCCTTGTCTGCGTGTTCTTGGACTGATTTCCCATTGAAGGGTTCTAGCTACAATTCAGGATCCATTTCTTCCGGCAGCAGCCTCGGCACAATTAGAGGGACACTTTCAATTTTCTAGATAGCATCAGGAATTGGTCCTACACAAGATCAAATGGCCCCAGGCCAGATTTGCTTTTAAAACAAAGAAACATTTCCCCCACATAGTGCCTGCAACCCAGACATTTGCACAGTTGAGCCCGGAATACATTGGAATGATGAAGACATTTGAGGAAATCACAACGTGCTCACAGCTGTTCCACAAGCAAAAGAGGAGGCAAAATTCACTGAATAAAGTATCCAGTGTAAATTACTGACTCAACTCTAATTACATCTCATTGGGTAAGAGCTTCTATCCCACAGAACCCACTCCTCTTCCACTCCTAATTTACATGCAGATCAGCCACAGGTCAACATCCTTCATCATACTGTGTCCTCCACCCCTACCCCATTCCTATACCCCTTAAGCCCCCTTGAATGGTTTGCTTTAGAGGGGAGCAGAGATTAGGTAGACAGAGGGAGGAGTGAGTGGGAGAGAGCAGGAAGTCACATCCTTATTAATAATTTGTATCTTTGTAGCACTAGTCCCAGTCACAGACCAGGACCCCATCATGCCAGGCACTGTACAAACGCACAGAACAAAAAAGCTATTCCCTTCCCCAAAGAATTTGCAATCTAATTCTTACTTAGATCGTAAAGAGTTAGAAGGGAAAGATAATACAGCCTGGAGCCAAAAGAACAAAAGGTACATTGGAGAGAATCCTGAAAAAAAGAAAACATGAAAGCAAAGAAAATAAAGTACTAAATGGCCAAACAAGGAAACCGCCATCTTAATCATGAATTTCTCTGTTTAAAAGGACATTGTTAGCTTTAAAATAAAAAAATCTGATTCTGCAAACAATTATACATAGCTGGCAAGCCAACGCCCATTCAAACTATTGGAAAGATCCCATTAACAAGCCCTCTATGAGTAACTTTGTTCAGATGAGCAGTCCCATGCAGAAAGTCCAGACCCAAATACTGCAAATAAACTCATTCCTTTATCTATGTTACTGAAAACACCTTAGAAAGCATTGGTTTGATCCAGTTGATTTTTCACTGTCTAAGCTGTTTGTTTACTGTGCAATTTCTCTGTTTGCATAAAGAAAAGCCCTGAAGTCAGGTTCTGTTTACAGTCACTTGGAAGCATGACATCAATGATAGTGTTTTATTTTGGGGCAATGTTTGGGTTGCAAACACCACAGAAGGATGTTTATTAGATGAAAAACAACTTCTGTGTTGTGTTCCTTTTTAAATTATGGAAATATTTCTACTGATCTCTGGTTTGATAAAAGCTTGGAGCTAACTTTTCAGAGAAGCCAAGCACTTATCAATGTGAGATGTATATAGGGTGACCAGACAGCAAGTGTGAAAAATCAGGACACGAGGTGGGGGGGGGGGTGTAACAGGACCCTATATAAGAAAAGACCCAAAAATTGGGACTGTCCCTATAAAAGCAGGACATCTGGTCACCCTAGATGTATATGCTCAGCACCTCTGAAAATTTGCAGTGGTGGGAGGTTAGAAAATTTAAATTTGCAGTCAAGTATAACTGACCAACTAGCTATAGGACCATGAACGTGCAAAGATTAAGATTTTCAAAGGCACAAATGGCATTTAGGCATCCAACTCTCAGTCTTCCAATAGGAGGTAAGTGCTTAGTTTCTATTTGTGCCTTTATGCACATTAGTAGTCCCACTAAAGTAACTGAAGCTGCTCCTGCATAAAGATTTGCAGGATCAAGGCCCGTAACTGTCATCGTCAGGGTTTGGTCACACTAATTGTAGATATAACAAAACCAAAGTAAATGGGAAGTATGGTGCCTCCCTAATGCTAAAGTGACACTGGGTACAATTTTCAAAAGTGCCTTACAATGTTTAATGGCACTAGTAACCTTGGTCCTTCAGTCCCCAATTGTGCAGTTAACCACATGCTTATGTTTGCAGAATTGAGGCCTTGGTGATGGAATAGGGTAGTATATTATTGTCTCTAGAAATTGTACATACCACAATGTAGGCATACAAATGTTGAGCATATCTGGCACGTAAATACCTTACAATAGCAGCTACAAAAGTGCCATGTGAACGCCTGTTATCACTTTCAGGTGACATTGTAAATAAGAAGCGGGCAGCATTATCTGCCCTAAATGTAAACAAACTTGACTGGCTGAACAAGAAGTAGGACTGAGTGGACTTGAAGACTCTAAAGTTTTACCTTGTTTTGTTTTTGAGTGCAGTTATGTAACAAAAAAAAATCTACATTTGTAAGTTGCACTTTCATAATCAAGAGATTGCACTACAGTACTTGTATGAGGTGATTTGAAAAATACTGTTTCTTTTGTTTGCCATTTTAACAGTGCAAATATTTGTAATAAAAAATAATATAAAGTGAGCACTGTCTACTTTGTATACTGTGTTGTAATTGAAATCAGTATACTGGAAAAAGTAGAAAAACATCCAAAAATATTTAATAAATTTCAATTGGTATTCTATTGTTTAACTGTGCGATTAAAACTGATTAATCATGATTAATTTTTTTAAAACACGATTAATTTTTTCAAGTTAATTGTGAGTTAACTGCAATTAATTGACAGCCCTAAAAATATATAGATTGAAAGTCAATGGGTTGTAGGCACCTAAATCACTTTGAAAATAGGACTTAGGCTCCTGTATCTCTTAGGTACTTTTGAAAATGTTACCCACAATATATTAGTCATAATCAAAGGAGTTTAGGGCTTCACACTACAGTGAGCTTTGCAGAGACAGATTTTGCCACAGGGTTCATTGGAGAACTGGGGCCTTGGATTGGTAATATAATAGTGCAGAACTGAATTTCTGTGATAGTTTTGAATAAGCTGGGTCGTAATTGAATATTATGTCAGTGCCACTAGAGGTCAGTGTCAGGTAAGGAACTGCCTAGCGTGCTAGACTGCATTAAATCCAGACAGAATTCCCCTATATTTACTGCATTATTTATTTCTTAGAGATTTATTGAACTCTTATAGGACTGCTTTCAACATAAAAAGCAATGAACATCAGCAAAGAAATCCCCTGGTGATGAGCAATAGAGCAATTCTGTCTCCAGGGAAGTCAATCCAAAGGGCACATTTATGCATACACTTACTACAGGGTAAACACAACACTGAATAGCAAATGTTTCCAGAATTGGGCACACACTCTCTAGTTCCTTCAGTGCATTGCAGAGGATAGTCTGTAATTCTAGTTAAAGTGAACCTGTGTATATAAGGCCATAGCTGATCCTATTGGTGTCAATGGCTGAACTACTCTTGATTTCAATGGGATCATTACTTAGCCTATAATAACTTTCTTACAAGAGGTTCCACTCTATTGTAAGGGGTTCCCCTGAGGAGGATACTCATCCAATAAACTGCAGAAATCTGGAGTACAGCAGCACATTATCTGCCAAGTGGCTTAGGTGAACCAGTAATTTGTTCTTGACACTGAAGTATCTTCAGATTTATTTTTTTATTTGTGTGTCACTGGAAACTTTTTTTTATAATATCTTTATTCCAGAGCTTTGTTATCCTTTAAATCCAAGAAAAATTATGCAATCGTGAAGTCATTTCTATGTATTCAGTGCAATGTAATTAATATGTATTCAATTAAATACAATATAGGTTGATTAGAAATAGAGTGAATGTTTGAGGGCTTAAGTGGCACTTTAATTTGGCATAAGATTTGTGCAAGGACTCTGCATAGGGGTGACTTTCCCCATAGTACTGATCCCAGCCAGATCACCTTCATACTCGTCAGTAAAGCAGCCTCTGATTAACATCATAGGAGACGCTAGGAAGAATCACCATGGTCATTGTTTGGTTTGAAATATTACTAGGTAATGGGCACTGTCTGGAGGCTTTAGCTGAAGGACCTTTGTCATACTCCAATTAAAAATTGAGACTCGGCTCTTTGGGAGTAATGAAGAGCCTGTTAATCCAGTACACTACAGAACTGCTAGAGAAACACTCTTAGAAAATGTGTTAATAGCATGTGTGCATTGCAGCTGAATCCAAGCTGCTAGGTAATCACTCCAGAGGCAGTATGCTTTATCCACACTTAATTCTGGACACAAAGGAGAGATTGTATTCCACTACCGCCCCTCTCTTCAGTCTAAGTGTATCCTGGAGCAATGACCTCATTTAGGAGGCATCTGTCTGTCCCTGAATGTCTGACCTTGATCGTTTGCAGACTTGTCTTTTATACAGTGGAAAAATCAATGAAGATTGTACAAATCTAGTGAAATATGATGCATTCAGAAATCATCCCCTTGCATTTATACAATTCGTAGTTTTTCAGGATAAAATAATTTAGAGAAGGGAAAATGAGACACTAAAAATAACCCTTCCTGCAGAGCAAATTACGAATAGAAATAAATTATGCATTGGCAAATGTGGATCTGATCGTTACAAATGTGAGGATGGCAGTAATAATGCAACAACATTTCTCTGAATTAGGACATCATCATTATGCTCATTTTAATTCATCACTTAACTCAGCATTCCAAAAGGAACTCATTTGTTATAAGCACCTCCTTTGGAGAAAAGCCCACAGGAGTAGGCATGAATGGATGTGTGTGAGGAAGAGATGGAGCTCTCCATTACATTTGCTGGAGACTGGGTCTTAAATAGAGAAGCTCGAATAATTAATTGAAAATAGAGGGGGGCCCCCATTAATAATAATTCACCAATTTTTTCCCTTTATTTGATCAGTTCTGGTTAAGTGTAAATTAAGCTTGCTCCATAAAATAAATTGACTCCAAACTCTCAGCCAGGTCATTGCCCCACTCAACAGTGCCATGTTGATTTACACCAGTGAAGGATCTGGCCTTCTGCTTATTAAAAATAATAACAACAACCACAACAACCAGAGTCCCCGAGATAGCACACACCTATGAAATTACACCTAGTCCATCATTGAAATCAATGGAGCAATGAGTTTACACCAGCTGAGGATTTACCCTTTTCTCTCAATTCCTGGCTTGGTCACTATGGCTCAGATCCTCAAAGATCTCATGGGAGTTAAGTGCCTAAATGCCTTTGAGGATCTGGGTCTGAGACCTCGGGCAAGTCACTTCACTTCTGTTTCCCAATTGTTAAATGAAGAGCATCATTTTTTGCTCACCTTTGTGAACTGCATTGAGATCTAGGAATGAAAAGTTGAAAAGCGTGATGTGTTTATTATAGTTGCAATGCCCATAATCAATAGGCAGCAACAAACAGGTTTTCTGATTGTACCTTCTAGGAAACTCTCCCTAGACAAGTTTTTAGCATCACACAAATGACTTGCAATCGCACCCTAAAGGGCGAGAACATGTAATTGACTGATGCAAGGGGCTCTCTAACAAATCTTGAATTGGCTGGAAAACTTATCTATTTTCTCTGGCCTTTGCCTTAAGAAACCCATCGGGAAGTGTTGCATTTTTGTGGGGTTTTGGAACACTTTTCATAGCTGAATGACCTCAGTGGGCCAGGGGCCTCAGCCGATGTGACTACACATTGCTGTCAATCTAGTGATGTCAATTGAGCTATTTACACCAGCGGAGGATCTGGTCTAGTATATATTATTTTGTGTGTGTATGTGTATAGTTTTATAATAATCAGATCTATATTATGAAACCCCACACATGGATTCCAAGAATATCACCCACTAGGCCAGATCAGGGTAGCTCCATTTGTATGTATACATATACAGAGAAAGTGTTTGAGTAGCACTTGCAGCAAACTGGGGGTAAACAATTCTCTAGACATTATCAAGGAATTCCCCTTCCCCCACCCATTTTTCACTATTTTTTTTTTTGAAATGTTTCTAGTTTTTTCCAAACCAACTCCAGAGGTGAAGGGAACAGACCTGAACACTGTCTCCATGTCTCCCCCCCCCACACACACACACACATACTCTTCCCACTGATTTTTTTTAAAATCCTTCTCCTGTGCCATATTTGTTGGGCACAATTTATACACTGAACGATAAATATGTGCCCTTACACTTTAGAGTAGCTAAACCGCTGGAAGCAGCAGCAGCAGCCTCCTCGTGTGCCAGCCATAAAATCCCACAAGGTTGGGAGCTATTTTTATTTATTTATTGAAGGCAAGATTAGCGTCCTGAACAGCTTCCAAAAAAACGACAACAAACGCGGTGGGAAGTGGTCGAGGAATCATTTCGTGAGCTGAACGCAACTCCGGAGGCATTTGCCAAGGCGATGGGTGGCTGGAGGAGAGGGATTCCTTCACACGGGAGACTTTTCAGCACCCTGGACAGCACGGCGAGCAGAGCTTTATTCCGCCTTCCCCCGGCTCAGCTGTTACACTGGGATGCCAAGGCCTTTGCTGAGCGGGACCGTGCACGGGGGCTGCTTTCGGCATTGCTGGCATCGGATCTGGGACAGCCTAGCGGATCTGCAAGCCATGGGGCGGCTGCAGCTTCCTTTCTGGGGTGACCCCCCCCGGTGCTGAATCAGCATCCTCCAGTGCAGCGGGCCCCGCTCCCGGGAGGCGCCAGGGAATGATTTCATCGCTCGGAGGTTGTCAGTGGAGCCATCCCCTCCCCGCCGGTGCAGCCAGCCCGGCTCTGAGCTCACCAGTTCCGGTCACGTTGCTGTGTGTTTACGCCTTAGCGGGCTGGAAGCTGCGCTCCCGGGGAGCCAGGGGCCTGCAGCTTGCAACCCCCGTCCTCTGCGCCGGCGGGGGACCCTGCCATGGAGACCGCAACTTCGGAGCCAGGGCGCCAGGAGGAGATCTAGGGCAGAAGGGAGAGAGGGGCTGTGGGGGTTGCAGTGCCCCCCCCATCTGAGGATTTTTGGCGGGGGTGGGTTTTGGGGATGCGGGTGAACGCTTGGAGGTTGCACTGGCTTTTCTAAGCCTCCCCCCTTCCTCCACCCCCAGCAAGCTTTGTCCTTGTCCAGCAGCTGTGCAACACCTCCCTGGATGACACCCTGCAGCTGCCAGCACCTTCTCCTGTCGCCTCCTCTTTCCTCTCAGGTAAGAGAAAATGGGCATGTTGTGGGGGGGGGGGGTCAGCAGGGGAGATCTGGGCTTGGAGATGTGGAGAAGGGGGGAGAGGTGACACACAGAAAGCCGGGGGTGGGGGCATGATTGCATGGGGATTCCTGGTGTTAATGAGTGTCCTTAGCTGAGTGGGACTAAGATCCTGAGCAGCTTCAGAACTGGGATGATCAGGACACAGCACAGGATGATTTTGCATGATGCTCAGATCCATGCTCTCCTTTAGAATAGGCTGTGGGTGGGGGGAGCGCCTGTGGTGCCTGGTTAAACTCAGAAAAGAATTAAAGACTAAAATCTAATGGGTTCAAAGCCTGTTCAGTGACCATGACAGTAACTTGTCTAATTCAAACAATGCCCTGAGTCCCCACAGGGCCCATTTCACTGAGGCTGGGATAGTGCAAGGTGCGCAGGGGATGGGTGGTGAACCCCAGCTGTTTGATGGCTCTGATATCCCGGCCAATGCTAAGTTATTAAAAGCCTTTATAAACCCCCTTTCTCTCCACCCCACATGAGAGCATTCCCTTGTGCTCTCCAGCTAATGAAGGGCTTTAAAGTGGTTCCAAGCTGCAGTCCTTTCCTGCAAGAATCAGAAAGCTAGCACAGCTTTAGCTTTTCTAGGGCCAGCAGAAGTAACATCTCCCTAAGAGGATATGCAGTCGGGTTTTAGACCTACAGCAGCGAAGGGGTCTTGTGTAACCCAGGGGAACTTTTTTGCCTGGAGGCCTTCTTGGTGCAGTGTTAGAAGTTGCCTAGCCCCTGGCAGAGGGGCTGATGGCTCTTTCTTCCTGGAGCTGCTGGTGAAGATAACGGTTTCAGAAGTGCGTGAGACTCTGCAATTGCTGGTGAAAATAGGTAGAGTCCATGAGAGTTTCACCACTGAATTCAGTGAGTGCAGGATCAGGCCAAAGGAATCACTTCTTATGATCTCTGCACAGTATTGATTGTGGCCTAAATTCTGCTCCCAGCAGTGCTAACTTGAACCTAGAGTAATTCCAGTGAAGCCAAAGAGAACAGAAGTTGGCCTTATGTGTTTAACTTATGCAGTGAAATAAAAGACATCAGCTGTTGGCTGTTACTCAGGCAGGAATGTTTAAATAATTGATAGGAAACAGCTTTTTCATTCACATTTACCCTGATGTAAGCTTTAGATAAAATACAAGTGATAATAAGATTAGCAAATAGGAATCTTTAGGTGACATCCTGGCACCATTAAAGTCAATGAGGGTTTTGTCATTGACAGCACTGGAGGTGGGGGTGTGTGTCAGGATTTTGCCTCCAGTTTCCGGTTCTAGCTTTGACACTGCCTCTGGGACCCTGGGAACTCACTTAACCTCCCTGTCCTTAACTTTCCCCAAAAGGAAAAAGATTAAGCCTCACAATACCAGTGCAAAGTAATATATAAAAATGCTCTGAGATCTTCAAATCAAAGGTGCTATAGATGTATATATTATATCAGTAATTATGTGTTATTTTAGGAAAATGCAGTGGGAGAGATTAGGGAACTAAAGTCTGAAAGATCTGGCCCCTTGAGTAAAACCCCTGACTGCTAAACTAGCTAGCTTAGCATTTATGAGGATACAATTTACATGAGTAAAGACTGAGCCTTAGTACTGTGTTGTTCCTTGGTCTGTATATACAAATACCAACACATTTTATACACACACACCCCATATGCACACATTAGAAATGCATGATCAGAAATTAAATCTTTTCCTTTTGTTTAGCCAGCATTTTGGTATTCAGTATAACGTTAGCCTGAAAACATCTTCTTAGGCTGCGTCTACACTATGAGCCAGGAGTGAGATTCCCACATAGTCATGCTAGTTCTCATCAAGCTCGCAGGAGTATAAACAGTTTAGCCGCGCTGAGTACAAACCTACCTAAGCTCTGCCTCTGCTGCTGCCCAGTTTTGTTTATTCATTGATAGGAAATGTCTCATGAAGGCCCTAATCCTGCTCCCACTGAAGCCAATAGCAAAACTCCCAGTGACCAGTGCTGCAGGATCAGACACTATGTAAACTGGACACCTTTCCCTTCATCCACGCAGAACAGACAGACAGCAACTTATCCAGAGAAATTGCCAGCCCAAGGTCTAAGCACCACTTAAGATCTATTTAAGCCTTCAAAACAGGTGAATTTCACCAATTATGAGCTACTTAACTGGGAAGAGAGGAGTGGTGATTACATGTTACCAAAATGGAAGCCTGCTAGAAAGGAGATATCAAATCAGAAATCCAAGAGGTGCAAAGCATTTCCCCAAGCCAAGGAGAAAATATCAGTTTTTCTTGGATTTTTATTCCAAAATTTTGTTACAACTGTAACTCTCTACATAACTCATTAGATCTCACCTGGAAAGGCAACTGTGTGTTTCTACTGCACATATTTTCACAATGGAGAACCTAGTTCCATTTTTCCTGTCTGAAAATGTGCAGATATTTCAGTGCAATATATTACATTAAGGAGCCACAATATGGACTTGTTTTATACTCAAATAAAAGGACTGAGAATTTCACAGGAGCATTAGAGGAGTGAGGCACCCACCTTTCATTGACTGTCATTGACTGGTATTTGGGTACTCAGTGGTTATTTTCAAAAAAGATGCCCAGTGATGCAGATAGGTGCTTTTGAAAAACCTCATGGAGCTGTCTAGGCAGCTAACTCCCCTTGGTTTCAATAGGAGTTGGCACCTAACTTACTTAAGCACTTTTGAAAATTCAACGAGGCGCCCATCTGCATCTTTAGACACCTAAATAATCTGGCTGAATGCCTATCTCCTTAGCTTAAAGCGAAGCATCTTGGAGAAAAATGAGTGTTGCCTGTGAGAGGGGATCAGGCCCATTTCTGTACTATTTTAAAAAGTAAAGTAAGATAGGTTGGACCTAGAGATATTAAATTTTAATTGAACAAAGTGGCGTGCGTGATTAATGACTAAAGGCCCAATCCTGCAAAAGGGATCTGTGTACGAATACTATTGTACCTTTAGAAATCTGCCTGGTTCCCCTTGCAGGACTGATGCCCAGAAATTCATAGCCGTAACAAGAACCCTGCCTGGGCCACTAACTTAAGCAGCAAAGTTTATGTTGTATTCCAAATTGTCAACATGAGGAGTTTATCTACTAGTAATAAATCTGTTCAGAATGCATCAGTTTAGTTGAGATCAGGCTCCTGCCTGGGGTTTAAAAATGGTCTATTTTTAAAAAAATCCTTTGCAAACATTTGCCTGCCAATAAATCAAAGATTTTGCACTTAATTAACATGTACATTGAACCAATAGTGAGGGGGACTTTCAGAGATTAAGACCTGAAGAGACCATTGTGATCATTTAGTCTGATCTCCTGCAGATCAGAGACCCTAGAACTTCAACCAGGAATTCCTGAATCAAGCCCAGTAGCTGGGGTTGAATCAGAGCACATATTTTAGAAAGGCATCTGGTCTCAGTGTAAAGACTTCAAGTGATGGAGAAGTGTTGGACCAAGACTGTACAAGAATCCTTGCTTCTCTTCCTGACTCTGCCAAAGATTGCCTGTGACACCACAAGCAAGTCATGTAGGGACTGAGCCCCTGCCCACTGAGGCGGCCTTCTGTTGACTTTGACGGGCATTGGATCCAGCTCTTGGTACCTGATTTTCATAGCTGCTATATACTCGCCACCTCAATGGTGAGTCAATGAGAAGGAAGCATTGGTGCTCAGCATTTCCAAAGATCAGACCCTTAACCTCTCTGTGCCTCAGCACTCCTATTGAAAACAGGGATATAGGTATGTACCTCCCCCCCCCCACACAAGGTGGCTATGAGTTTGTTAGTGTTTGTGAAGCACTCCAGGGTCCTCGAAGCAAAGTGCTTTGAGATAATTGAATGGAAGATGCTACAGAAGAGTAAAGCATGATCCATCAACTGTTCCTTGGCCAATAGGAAAAAATACTTTACATCAGGAATTACCTGTGCATAGTTCCCCCATCTTGCAACATGGCATGGCAGTTAAATCTTGTGAATTGACCATTCACCTATATTCATTGAACTAAATGCTTAATGAATTGTCACTCTCTCTACAGTAAAGGCAAAGAGAAAAAAAGAAAGAATCATTCACTGAGCATCAGATTTAAAAATTCTTAAGCAATCCAGGTAGGTTAATGGATGGGCAGATTGCCACTGTAAAACAGTAATTCAGCCATAGGGTTCCAATAATATAAACAAATATTTGAGCAGGTTATAAACGTTATCAGAACGCGGAGATTGAATTACAGCCTTAGTAATGGTTATTGGCCCTTACGTTGTTACTCATGATATATAGAAGCACAATAAATAGAAGGGGAACAGAAGATTCATATCTTTAAAATGAAAACATTTGAAGAGTGGGTTTAGAGCTTGTGAAAGGTGACAGAGTGGCAGCCCTGAGAAACTCTCATGCCACACTGAGCTATCTCCATATCATTGCATTTCAACTCTCGTCTGACCCTAACCTCCACCTCCACCAGCTAATGTAGATGATGACTCAATAGAGCTCGTCCACCTCCGGCTTCTCTGCTGTCTGCCTGTTGTGACAGCAGCATGACTGTGCCTTCTTACCAATGATGCCATGGTGTTCCAATGAACTAAGTGCCTGTCGTGTCAACACAATCAACACAGCAATTTCACACATGCACACACCCCCTGGTGATACAGCAGCTCCCTAAAACTTAGAAGTTGTGAAGAAGTCCAGCTCCAAGGCCTCTGTTCAGCAAAGCACTGAAGCATGTGCCTTAAGCAGTAGTCCTACTGAAGTCAAGCACATGCTTAAGGGGGAGATTTCCAAAAGTTCAAATATGAGTTGGGCATCTTACTGTCTTGGGAAATCTCTCTGAGTGCTTTGCTGCATCAGTGCCTATAAGAAATAGGTCAGCCACTGTGCCAGTCAGTCAAAGGAGCACGATACATCTTCCAATATGTTTAAATGACGTAGATCTTGTTTCTAACTTCATATTGGTGTTGTACCAGTGTAACTGGCAACAAAAATGATTAGGGGGCTGGAGCACATGACTTATGAGGAGAGGCTGAGGGAACTGGGATTGTTTAGCCTGCAGAAGAGAAGAATGAGGGGGGGATTTGATAGCTGCTTTCAAACTACCTGAAAGGGGGTTCCATAGAGGATTGATCTAGACTGTTCTCAGTGGTACCTGATGACAGAACAAGGAATAACGGTCTCAAGTTGCAGTGGGGGAGGTTTAGGTTGCATATTAGGAAAAACTTTTTCACTCAGAACAGGGGCAGCTCCAGGCCCCAGTACGCCAAGCACGTGCTTGAGGTGTCATGCCGCGGGGGGCGCTCTGCCGGTTGCCGGGAGGGCGGCAGGCGGCTCCGGTGGACCTCCCGCAGGCGTGCCTGCGGAGGGTCTGCTGGTCCCGCGGCTCCAGTGGCGGGAGGTCCACCAAAGCCGCGGGACCAGCGGATCCTCTGCAGGCACGCCTGCGAGAGGTCCACCGGAGCCGCCTGCCGCCCTCCCGGCGACCGGCAGAGCGCCCCCCGCGGCATGCCGCCCTGCTTGGGGCGGCGAAATGTCTAGAGCTGCCCCTGACTCAGAGTGGTGAAGCACTGGAATGGGTTACCTAGGGAAGTGGTGGAATCTCCTTCCTTAGAGGTTTTTAAGGTCAGGTTTGACAAAGCCCTGGCTGGGATGATTTAGTTGGGAATTGGTCCTGCTTTGAGCAGGGGGGTGGACTAGATACCTCCTGAGGTCCCTTCCAACCCTGATATTCTATGAACTGCATTTAGTTTAATAATTAATACTTAGCTCTTATATAGGGCTTTTCAAATCAGTAGCTCTCAAAGCACTTTATCCCCATTTTACACATGGGGAAACTGAGGCATGGCTCTGACGTGACTCACCCAAGGATACCCAGCAGTGGAGTCAGTAGTAAAACCCAGGCCTCCTGAGGGCCCCCCCCCATCTGTTCGCCTGACTTCAGTGGAATTATTCCTCATTTACACTAGGGTAATCAGTGGAGAGTGTTCAGGCTTCTCATGGACTTGGAGCAAAGATTGCAGTCCTTACTCAGGTAAAATTCCTGCTGTATCTAAACTAGAGGTCAGAGAACCATATCACTGGAAGCTAGAGCTAGTTAGAAAGTGGTGATAGTGTCCATTAAAATTTTTGAAAGAAGTAAAACCAGGCTCCTTTATTTAATGTTTACTGAGGAAATGTCACAGAGGGGTTTTAATTCATTCTCTCCCCCCAGGCAGGGTGGGGAAGCTATTTTCAAGTGGAAAATAGGTTCAATGGAAAATTTTCAACCAATTCTAGTAAAGACATGTAATGTAGACAGGACAATATCACTTTAAAATAAGTGCATATATATCTACAGTGTTAAGTACTCTGTCCAGCCTAGTGACAGATGTTTCCAGAGCTGTGATTCCCACAGCTTCCCTTGAGAAACCCTGTTGAAAAATCTGGATACATTTCACTTTTATGAATTTCCTGATATTCACTTTAGGGCAAATTCTGATCTTGGTTACATCTCCATAAATCTAGAGGCAGTGGAATTAGTCTAGATTAATACCAGGATAAGTGAGAACAGAATTTGTCCTTTGCTGCAATATGATTTATATTTGCAGAGTCTCATGATGCCTGGACAATAGAGCCATGAAAATGGAGAATTTATGGGCAAATGCATTATAATCACAGAAGCCATTAAAAATGATTCCACAGCTACTGTAACAAACACACAGCCATAAATAAAATATCCCCCTAGCATTCAATGAGCACTTATTAGATATCTACAAGATGCAAATAAAAAGGTTTGCCAGCTCAGCTGAAATTGTTGTGTGCCATCATCATGCCATGCTTTCAGCTTTGCACATTATTTTAGTTATAAGTGATCAACGGTAAGATGGTTAAGAATGGGTCACAGTTTGGTGATCTATTAGTGTTCAGCTGCTAGTGCTGTATTTTGAATGAGATGAAAATGCTAGTGATATTTTTGTTCCCAGCCTAAATATTCTGAAATGGGATGGGTTTAACCAGAGAAAACTAATGAACAAGACTAAGAAGTTATATTGCTTCCATACGGAAAAATAGGAATTATTGGGAAGTCAAACTTATATAGACCTGGATTTTATTAGATTTGGAAAAAAATGCTAGAATTTAAGGACTGGATTGAGATTTGGAAGACATGCCTTCCTTGGGGAGTCAGGAACCCCTAGACTCCTTTACACGGGCTATCCAGACCTGCAGGGGTAAATAGGCAAAGGAGTATTTGTGCTTGATGCTAATTTATATTATCACTCCTTATGTAAAGGGACCTTAAAGCAGATATAAATGATACTTTCCAGCATTGCATAAAGTGGCCTTAATATAAGTGTGGATCTGGCCTTTTCTATCTATTTGTGTTTACAAGTCTCATGATCTTCTGAACCTCCCATGAATGGTTCAATCTAGATGGTGGAAACATGAGAAGACCAGAAGTCTTGTTATTTTGCATTCATAAACGGCTCCCAGTGGAGGCCAATGGAAAACTACAACTACCAAGATAAGCTACATTCAGGTTTATCCAAATTCCCTCTTTTTGGTGTTTTGAAGAATCCAAATACACAGCCCTTACACAATTCTAATCTCAGCGATACTGCCAAGGCGAATCTGGAGTGAGCCCATGGATTTCAGTGGAATGATCAGAACAGAGATCCTGGTTTTTACTCTTCTTGGACTGCAACAATGAGTAATTTCAGTTCAATGCCCCCCATCAGCACATAAGAAAAGAGAATATTAATTGTGGCTTGTGGCTCTAAGCAACCAAACACAGCATCAGGCAGCGTCACAGATTTGGTGCACCCCCGTTTCAGTCCTTGTTGACAAATGTAAGCCTGACATCAGATGTAAAAATAAAGCATTCAGTGTTGGTTAGCCCAACTCTGCTCCCATACCATCAAGCAGAGTTAAGCAAACCACCAGTAAGCCCCAGCCCAAATGCCTTACTGTTCAGAAGGCTTCTTGGTAGCTTTGCTCATGAGGATGATCAGCATCATTTTGTATATGTTTAAAAGGAGATGAAATCTGACAAACCTGTCTTCAGCTGGTGTAAATTGGCATAGCTCCATTTTAAATAGCTAATACAGAGCTCTTGGCAGGGGTGAAAGTAATTTAAAGGACTTACTGGTATGCTGGAGTCCTGAGCAGGGGGCATGGCCTCTTCCGGTTGAGGCATGGCCTTTAAATACCCAGGACCTTTAAATCACCCCCAGAGCTACCAGCTGCAGAGGCAGCTGGGAGCCCTGGGGCTCAGGGGTGATTTAAAGGACCCAGGACTCCGGCCGCTGCTACTGCAGCGGAGCTCCGGGCCCTTTAAATCACCACCAGAGCCCTGCCACTGCTACCCTGGGGCTCCGGCAGCCAGGCTCGGGAGGAGATTTAAAGGACCCGGGGCTGTGGCTGCTGCAGGGAGCCCCGGGCCCTTTAAATTGGCAGCCTGGGGAAGCCGGTCCGGTCCAGCATGGCGTACTGGCTCTTGCTGGTACACTGTTCCAGCTTACTTTCACCTCTGGCTCTTGGGGAAGCAAAGGCTAGTTCAAAGGAGTGGAAACACACTGGGATCAGCAGAGGAGTGGGACTGGGGCAAAGTCCACACCTCTCTTCCTAAAAAGCACAAAGCCATCAGCAGTAACACTGCACAGTGGAGGCAGAGCCAAGGACGTGTCTTTCTGGGGAGTGAGTTTTACAGGTTCCTCCCTGAGCCTGATCTGCAGAAAATGTCTGTTACTGCCACATCTAGGGAGCCTTCAGCCTTTCGCTCAAGCTGCAGGCGCTCATGCTTTTAGCTCTAGAGGTGCCCCTCCCCCCGAGTCCCATTCAATCCCCAGTGGGTCAGCTGAGATAGCAGCCATTACATAAGAAAGCCCCAAAAAACCTTCTGCTCCATGCCAGTGGATGGTAACGTCTTAGCCATCAAAAAGCAATCCTTAATTAAAAAAAAATCTTACTAAGAAGGCAAGATATCGAGTAGTTAGAGCAAGGTCTGAATGTCAGGACTTCCCAGCCATGTGATAAGTCAGACAAGTCACTAACCTCTGTGGTGGAGTTCCCTCATCTATAAATTGGGTCTAAAACCACCTAGCCAGGGTATGGTATGGCTGCATCAATGAATAGCTGTAAAGTTCAGTGAGATCCGTGGAGGAAAAGTGCTACACAATGCAAAGTATTAGACAAGTCCACTCTAGGACCTGGGTATCAGCAAGTGATCACAACAGTAGCACATGTAAATATGGCAAAAAAATTACTGCTATTCGTTTAGCTTTAGTGCCTGATTTTTGAAGTCCTGATTTTACGGCTCTCTCAAATATTTAAGAGGTTTTGGCAACAGAAAGTATTGAAACTGGTGTTTTCCAAGGCTTATTACAGTAATCAAGCTTATTTGATTGGGAGGTGGGGGGAATGCCACCGAATTAAGTTAAAATGCACAAAAGTAAAAATCTGTGGGCTGTAAGCATAATCTAAAGCGTTGGCTTAATGTTGAAACTGGCAAAGTCCATCAGATGTGGAGGAAAAAAGAAATGGGAATAGCTTCTAAATGACAGAACGATGCTGGCAGAATCTTCCAAAGGATAGAACGCAAGCACAAATCAACACGGTTTGCTACAGATAGAATCTATTGTTTCCCCCACCTTCTGGGTTTTATGCATGGAATAAGGATGGCTGCTGTATCCACATGTGATGGTGTTTCCCCAAGATTACAGATTCTCTGAGGTTTATTTTTATCTGCTGTGCAGCGGCACAGGTAGGCAGGCTAATGCAGCTCCATTACAGAAGAAATTAACATGTAGCGATGAACTCCCTAACCTCCAGGAGCTCAGCCTCCGGGAAACAGAGTTGACATCACCACTTGTCCATCATGTGAATTACCAGCAAAGACTGTTCTTCCTCTATAAGATAACACGAATCTCCTTGCCACATAATACTGATTGGGTGAGACAGAGCATATTGTATTTTTCATGCATTCCATCTCATGCATTCCAAGTATGTAGCTGTCAAATGATAACTGATGGGCCAAATTCACCCTGGTGTAACTCCAGTCGGGGTGAATTTGTCCCTGATGCAACTCCACTCAGCGATGAATCTGGCTCCAGGGTATCTGCTTTTAAAGCGTAACTGTAAGATGTACGGGAAAGGAAATCCACCGCAGCATTTTCTGCAAATAATTGCTGCTGCTGTTTCTGAAACTGAACAAGTTCAGGCCAGAGCAATACTAGGATAGGAGACCTCCAAGGGAAACCTAGGAGGTGCAAGAAGTAGTCATGTGATTCAGTAAGTGATACTCCGTCCCCCACTGTCCCCCCAGTCCTGAACCAACACCCCATCATAATGTTAGGGGATGGGGAGGTTGGAGACCACAGTGCTTTTGGACTTGCCTTCTTTGAAATAAAACCAACGTCCTAACTTACTTTTGGTCCTTAGGAAACACATGACAGTTTTGGAAAGAGAAGGGGTGTTAGCCACAAATTCTGATACAATTATATCCTTCCTAGCTAAAATCTGATTCTGGTGCCATGGCCTGACTTGTTTTTAGTGTCCCACGCAATGGAGTTTCCCCTGCTTCTCTCAAACTATTTCAGAGTCTTAGTCCATATCACTGCTGTGCTTCTGGTAGAAGTTGCTTCACCTTAGGCCCCAGCCCTACCGAAAGCCTCACACAATCAAAGTATTCACAAGCACTCTGGCTCTAGGAGGGACAAAGAAGTGGATTCATAAAAGACATTTTATTTCTTTAAGAAGCCAGGATGTCCTAGAGATGGGGCTGAGCTCAGACTCCAGAAACAAATCCCTCTCCAAAGTTTGGTGTCTGGATTTGGGTCAAGATGCTATTACAGATCATAGGGACCAGCTACAGAATTTGGATCCAGATCAGAGCCCAGCTTCCAACCTAGGGGATGCAGATCTGAGCTTGGTTTCAAGCCTCTCTCTAAATGAGAGAGGAAATTCACTAGTGTTCTGTATTAACCTCTCCACTGGGGACGTATATAGTAAAATAGAGACCATTTTTATCTTACGCTGGGGACTGCTTTTAAGAATCAGTGTAGGAGCTTCCCTATACTAAAGGCCAAATTCTGCTCTCAGTTATGCTGGTTGAAATTTCAATCAGTGGAGTTGCTCCAGTTTATATCAGTAACAGAGCACAATTTGACTAAGCGTGTTATTCCTTAACAGTTCTTCCACCATCATATATAATATTTTATACACATGCACACAGTAAAACATTAAGGTTGCAAAGTCAACACTCAAAAGTTAGACAATGTCTAATTAGTCTCCTTGTGCTTATGCATTATGATGCAGTCTTTAAACACATGATCACCTACTATTTTTTGCACTGGACCCCTGCCTGATTCAGTGCCTGACTTGCAGAAGTGTCAAGTACTCTGAGTTGCAAACAAAATCAATGGGAGCTGTCCTTTGAACATATGAAGTTCTATCTAATGCTATGTATACTTAAAAAAAAAAAATCAGGTGCTGGGTGTCTAAAGTCAGATAGAAAACTTAGCTGATACTTTTGACCTTATTCCCATTTTACAGATGGGAAACTGAGACATGGAGATAATACACCCCGCACCTCCCAGGGTATTGTGAAAATGAAGTCATTAACGTTTGATGCACTGATACTATAGTGAGGAAAGCCATTAAAAAACCCCAGGAGGAAATGCGTAATTCTGTCTTCAGAGCCAGGTTTGAATAGTTGGCAGTAAGTAAGGAATGTTTGCCCCATGCAATAGCGAGGGGCAAACAAGTTTTGAATAGCTGCTCATTCAGTGATCACCAAACATTCTGTGCCCTGAATGGGAAAAAAGAAAATGTAAGAGTAATGAAAGTCTGTGTAAAAAGGCATATGCACAAAGGTTCTGAATTAAGGTTGCACAGGCATTTCAATGCAATTCTAGCAGTTCCTAACTTTTTAGTACTTGACTTTGCAGTCTTAATATGTGTATGTGTGTGAGAGAGAGAAATGTTCTAGTTTCTAAAAAGTAAAATTAAAAAACATCTGTCATCAATCTGACATCCACATGGGTCATCAGGCCTAGATTGCCTGCTCTATCTCAGACCCCACGTGTGACCCTAGGAAAGCAGCCTAATCTGTGTCTCCGTGCCCCACATACACAAGGGGGATGATAAAACTTCTCTGTCCAATCCGTTAATCTGAGGCACTGTAGCAATGGGGGTCATACAAGTAAAAAGCCCTGGTGAAATCTACCTAGGTAAAGAGACTCAGAGGAGTCCCGAATGCGTGTGAAGAGAAAGGAAAGACTCGGGTTGAGCCGCTCGTACTATATCTCAAGCAGCGTTAGATTCCCCTTTTAAATGTCACTTGTAAAAGCCGCAGGAATAATTTTCACCTCCCCAGCTGAATCACAAGTACAGTACACAGCTGCATGTCTGATCATGAACCATTTACTCCCCGCAGGCTTGGACTGTTAATTTTGTTGCGATGGAGACTTTGTCCCTGGAGCACCAGATCCAGAGCGTGCAGCGACATATCACCTTCCTGAAGAAGGAACAGATGGAACTGCTCCATGACCTGCACCTAGAGATCCTCCGATTGCAAAAGCACTGCACAGGTGAGTTCTTGAGGTCATGACTAGACTCTTCCCTATGTAGATCTTCCTATAGAACAGGGACCACAGACATGAAAGCCACATGCACTTTGAAATGTGATACTCTCCCTGTACAGTGTACAGGAATTGAGTAGTTATCCCTTTAAATGGTTGTGAACCCTCTTATGGTGCTCACTGTGTTTTAAAAATCAACCAGAGCAGCGTATATGCATAACTAGGCCCTGCGTTGTTTCTGTAGGTTCAGCAACATGGTTATGTGGTGATTATTGCTGTGTAAAGGGGAAATGGATTCCAAGCAGGAATTTGTGAACTTCCTAAAGGAGAAGGTGGCACACACAGGCTTAGAAGCCATTGAACAAGGAGAATAAATGTGTCATACTATAATCACCCAATGATAATGCAAGATCCAAAATCCACAATCCACAAAGCAGGGAAGTTCCCATCCATTTCACAATCCAGAACCAAACTCCACAGCTGGCCCTTATGTCTACCAACCAAGAAAGCCTTGCAGCATTTCAAGAAATGCCTCTTTTCATTACATGTTTTGATGGACAGAAGGTTAAATGCTGCTTTGCAATCTCCAGGCTAAATTGTCTAAGCAAGCTGAGGACACACACGGGATCCTAAGAGGGGCTAAGGCTGCACCACACCACCTGTTCAGGCAAATGAAACCTACCAAGGTTGTAGCTCCTGGTCTGCTTCTGCTGTGAACACTCCCTGCTGTGAGCCAGTGACTTGGGAATGGGTGAAGCCAAGAGGCTGGGGAGTGAATGGAGCTTCTGTTCTGCATCTGCTGCTTACTGGCCAGATGCAAGGGAGGGGTGGGGGGGAAGCAGCACTTTGCAAGGACTGGAGTAACTTGTTCCTCTCCATGTTCCGAGGGAGAAGCATTTCCCACACTGCAGCCAAGAGGTAAAATTTCCAGCTCAGACATACCCACACTGGCTCTGATTGAGCTAGTGCGCTAAAAATAGCAGCATAGCCACAGCTAGCTGAAACCTGAGGTACATACTCACGGTGTCTAGCCCCACCTGCTGCCCACGCGGCTGCAGTTACGCTGCTGCAGTTACGCTGCTATTTTTAGTGTGCTAGCTGAATCCAAGCTTCCCCATGTAGCTCTAGCTGAGCTGGAAATTACAACTCCAACCCTGTTATAGACATGCCCAGAGAGGGGTATCTAAAGCACAGTATCTCCTGGGGCTGCTCCTGAGAAGGGGGTAGCCTGTGCATCACCTCTTGCTGAAGGCAAAAATCTAGTCCTTAACTGGCTGCTGGGAATCCAATGCCGTCCTCTTTACGCACAGTACCACTGCAGACAATGGGATGGTTCATGGAGCAAGATACTCAATAGACTCCCAAGGGCAGTGGGGGCAGAGGTGCCTAAGCTCAGGGGTGGCTCTAGCTTTTTAGCCGTCCCAAGCACGGCAGTCAGGCAGCCTTCGGCGGCTTGCCTGCGGGAGGTCCACCAGTCCTGCAGCTTTGGTATACCTGCCGAACTGCCGCCGAATCCGTGGGACCGGCGGACCTCCCGCAGGCAAGCCGCCGAAGGCTGCCTGACTGCTGCCCTCACATGGACCGGCAAGGCACCCCCGCAGCTTGCCGCCCCGGGCATGCGCTTGGAGTGCTGGTGCCTGGAGCCGCCACTGCCTAAGCTTGGGCTCCAGCCTGAGCCCAAACATCTCCACTGCAATTTTAGAGCCCCTCAGCCCGAGCCCTTTGAGCTTGAATCAGCAGACATGGGCCAACCCTGGGTGTTTTATTGCAGTGTAGACATACCCTGAGTGTCCTTAATCCTGAATACTCACCCTGTTGGCACGGTTCTCATTTTACAAACATGTTCCTATATTCCTAACCCAACATACGATGATCCCGCTGAATCCAATTTGAGTAATAGCCACTAAAGCTTCTCCCCCAGCGTGAGTGACAAAATGCTACCTTGGCTGAGATACATGCTGGAGACTATGGGCACGTTTTACTCTGACACTCAGCTGGCAGAGTGCAAGATAAAAGAGGTGCTTGTGCTTATAACCCATCATTATAAAGCTACCCTTTGGTTTAATCCTACAGTAGATCACAATGCACTTCGAGAGGGAATTAGCTTTTGCAACCTGTTCAGCCACTATTCTGCGTTTGACTCACTATTGCTTTATCTATACTGCAGCGATTCACTGGTGGGGGGGTGAGGTGCATGAAGATGATCTTGCCACTTCCTCCACTGATCTGTGCCTTCAGAGGTATTTTGCCTCTTGTTTATCGATTAAGATATAAAAATAGTTCATTCTTTCTCCAGCACGCATAAGGACAGGAAAAAGGCTGGGCTTCATTGAGAACAATAGGGATGAGATCATACCAAAAGTCTCCTTCAGAGCTACAGGAAATGTGGTCCTTTTTTTCTTTTTGCAGTGAGGAAATATGAAATCAATTCTCTGACCCCCACCTCAATCCAGAGCAGCTCAGTAACATGCAGCATCAGCAGCCCTCTTGTTTTGCTGCTTTATGACTGAGATGCTAGATGGGTGCTAAAGCTAGCAGCATAAATATATTGGGTTTCCCCTCCTTGCTCATCTGAAAAATCTTTCTTGGGCATGAATTTTTAAACAAGACATCACAGTACAAGCTGCAGCTTTTTCCTGCTGCAAAGCAACCTCTCACCATTTCCACAAGATTCAGAGTTTTTGTGGCCTGGGAAATTTTGTTTCATGATACAATTGTGCAAGTGGCACAAAGGAAGAGCTAGCTTTTAAATGCTAGCCCAAGGGGTAATCATGTTGTAAGAGCAGTTTCAGATTAATACCTAGCTTTTATTTAGTACTACTCTTCATTAGATCTAGTCTGAACTCCTGCTTTAACACAAGGCAAAGACTCATACCCAGTATCTTCTGCTCTAGGCCAGAAGATCTGAGAGCTATAATAGGAAACAAGTTGTTAAGGATCTCATCACTTAAATATACTGTAGGGGGCAATCCAGATCTGACAAGGGAGTGGACTAGATTGTGATGGGGCCTTGATCTTTGATTAGATTTCCTAGGTTCTAACGAGAAACAACTAATGCAATCTCCGATTTCTATCATTCATGAATGCAGCACAAGTTCCAAACATGGAGAAGTTAAAGAATTACTGATTCTGCAAAGTTATAGGACACCTGAAGCATCCATAGATTTGGGAGTTTCAGAAGCCACCCCTAGGGAGCTTCAGACTTGCAGTGTTTAGGAACCCCACAGGGCAGATGTCGGAAGATAAAATTTCCGCAGATCTTAGGCACTGCACAGGAGAGACATGGCCAAGGAGCTTATCTCCAGCTCTGCAAATCTTAGACATGAAGCTTGAAGTGAAGGGGGGCGGCAGGACTACAGCTTCAGTACGTGCTAACTAGGGAGCCACAGGAACCTTCTGTGAACCTGGGGAGTTGTGTGGACCGGAGTTTGGGAAAGCGAGGGTCACTTTAAAATCCTGTCCTCGCCCATGGCAGAAGATGGGCAGGCCCGGATGGATATTTGCTCTTCATAAAGCCTCTCCAGATGAGGACGAACGATTCACTTAACTCCCTCCCATTGCTGAAATTTGTTCTAACTTGTACAGTATCTTTCATCAATAATTCAGCAATGACTAATAACTCATTGTCTTCCAGCTCTTCTCTCTCTCACCGACTCCAAGGAAACAAAGATAAGTCTGCAGTGACAAAAATCATCTATTTTCCCATCCCTTTCATACTTTCACTGTTCCATTTTTTTTAACTAGACCCAAATGCAGCTCTTCCAGCCATGAGAGGAAATAGATTTCTTGTGCATAAATCAGATTTGGAGGCTTTGAAATGCCCACGGGCATCAATGACCTCATTACAAACTTGGACATTATAGATCATTTTTCCCCAACCACGTCTAAGGATAGTGCCAATTTACCAGATGGTCAGCTGGTGTAAATCAGTAGTGCGCCATTGGCTCCAGAGCTAGGCTGATTTTTGCTAGCTGAGGTGCCAGCAGACTTTTATACCACTGATACCGGTCATCTATCCTGTGTCCGACACCTTAATGTCAGAGTGCCTCTCAAAGTCATAGATGCATACACAAGATCTGTGTAAAAGAGGTCCAGTGTAGGCAGAAGCAATGCAAGATCTCCCATACCAGTGTCCTTCACCTGGGTCCTGGATGTGCCCAGGAGCCATTTAACCCTTGATTTCTTTGATGAGGTTTCCAATATTGAGGACCATTGATAAGGCTAGTTTTAGTGAGGAGGATACCCGGCCACTGGGAACTAGCCTGAGAGAGTATTTTATGTCAGATACAACATCAAACAGCAGCAACTTTTGGTGGTGCTCATTCAGGGCTGGATCTGATGTCGTATTTCAATGATGTCCTTTATCTTTCAGTATGAGGCTGGCACTGGGGAGAACCATATGGCATTGTGTCTGTTCTAAAAGGAACTTTTTGCTACTTTAGCAAGTTCTCCCATTTCCCAGCATTACCTTTCGGAAGAGCTGGTTTGTCTTAATCCTAACTTCTCAGATTCCAGAGGAACTCTAGACACAGGTCGCTGTAAGCAGAGAGCCCCAACAGTAATATAGGCACCATTTTCCTATTTGCTTGTCATTTCTGACAACGAGCCTCTCACCCGAAAGAGCTTTTCGTTCGGATATTGACAGAATGTTGCAACAGGGTTACTAATAATGACTCATCAGGAAAAGTCTTAAAAACCACTGTGCCGCCTCCCCCAGTGAAGTAATGAATCCGAGATCAGCAGGAGCCCTTTGTACAACCTGTCAAATGCGTTGCGGATTAAGTAGCAGCTTCCATCCCCTGAAGCCTTCCCTGATGCCCATAAATCTATTGAGCACCTTCCACATGTAACCACAGTATGAGATTTGCCTGCATGACAACCACCATCATATGCCAACAGGCAACCTCAAGTGGACCACAGGATGATTCATTCTGGATCATCCACCTTCCCAGCAGCATGCTCTCCCCACCCAAAGCATCCAGGCAAGTCAATGGATTCCAGGAACCTCAGTTCACCTTTTCATAGCTTTAACCATTTGTGCAGCATAAACACATCAGAAATAGAAATGGATTTGTTCTGACTATTTTCCCCTCTCTCCCGATCCTTCTCCAGTAACTAGAAGGGAAACTTAAATCTTTTGGCAGTGATTCGTGTGATCTGCTAGCTCCTCTGAACAGAGGGCTATGAAAGGGAGAGCAAGTAGGAAGCACGGGGCCTTGAATTTCAGCAAGAGGTGGCAGCTTAAGGGATTAGCCACAGAATCAGGCACTGACCGTAGGAAATCTTCTCTCAGATTTCCTAAGTGACTAGTGATTTCTGGGGTTCCCAGTTTGAGCCACCTTAAAGATTTTCAGGAGAGAATGCTCAGCACTTCCTGGAAACCAGCCCACTTCTTAATGTGTCTCCAGTTGCCCCTCTTATGCCCCCCAAATTTACACCCAAATATCACTAGCCATTTCTGGCCTCACTGGTCAACAGCCACTGAAACCCCGCTGGGCTTGAGTGAGACCTCCTGCTCGTTCTACATGGATGCACCACCACTAGGCCTGGTTCTCCATTGCCCTTCACCTTGTGCCATCATTTATACCAGTGCACAGTGAGTGTAAAGGGCTCCCATGGTGATGTGGTGGTGTTTTACACTCACTTTTCACTGGTGTACATGAGTGCACAAGGCCCATTGCCCTCAGTGGAGTAACTGCTGGTTTGCACCAGTCCGAGTGCAGAATTGGGCCCCATATTTCTGAAATGACAGTATCTAAGAAATATTTCCTCTGACTTCCTCCTTCTAGGGTCTTAACCCTTCTACAACACATGCCTCAATAAGACAAAAGCAGCACCCTTCCTTGAGAATAAGAGGCAATATTGACAGGCAGAGGTTGGATTCCATGTTGGATGGATCCTTGTTTGACAATCTGTCTGCAGAAGAGAAGAGTGAGGTGGGGGGATTTGATAGCAGCCTTCAACTACCTGAAAGGGGGTTCCAAAGAAGATGGAGTTCGGCTGTTCTCAGTGGTGGCAGATGACACAACAAGGAGCAATGGTCTGAAGTGGCAGTGGAGGAGGCCTAGGGTGGCTATGGGTTACCTAGGGAGGTGGTGGAATCTCCTTCCTTAGAGGTTTTTAAGGCCCAGCTTGGCAAAGCCCTGGCTGGGACAATTTAGTTGGTGTTGGTCCTGCTTTGAGGTCTCTTCCAACCCTGATCTCCTATGATTGTCTTGAGAAATGGCAACGTATAAACAGCTGCCTCACCAGTGGCTGCTTGCACCAAGCAAGCTGAAATAAAACAGTGAATCACTCAGATCTTTCCCGTTCAAATTCAGCGCCGTCGGGAAAGATCAGCGCTAAGGAGCAAAAGGGTGTTCATTTCCCTTTGACACAGCCACAGGGAGGGACCAACCCAAGCTTCCCAAACTAGCCAGGTGACACAGTTGGATGTAGCAAGGTGGAAATTGTGCAGTGTAAAGGCAGTTTACTCAAGCCAGGGGATTCTAAGGGCAGCACCCAACACACAGGTAAACTGCTCTGTAGCGCAAATGCTTGGCGTTTCTATTGTTAGGTCACCTCGCTCATCTCCCTCCCAGGTCAGGGCTGTTCCTCTGCTCTCAAGTCTGCAGGCTTGGTAGTATGTTGCTTATAACCCATCCTATTTTAAAATTAAATGAAGGAATCCAAGTTAAAGGAGAACCACCAACGGGGAAGGATTTTAGGCTTTTAAAAACAGTTGAGGGCCTTCAATGTGGTTGATGTGCTTTAGTTGTAGACAGTGGTCCACGGCCCTGTTCTCCCAGGAGGGATGAGAAACTGCCACTGAAGTCAGTGCAAGGTACTTGTAGCCTGGGGAGGAAGAATTGAGGAGGCACAATTCAGCCTTCGCTTAGAGCCCTCTTTAGCTTTGCCAGAGCAAAGACTGATTAAAGATGCCGTGATTTGGTCTGGGGAGAAAGGGAGGGAGATTAGTGCTCTGTGACTTTGCCTCTGTCTTGCGTGTGACCTCTTATCAGTATATAAAAAGCATTGCCAAGACCTGAAGGAAGTTAATGCTGAAGAGAGGGAGGGAGTGTGTGTGTTTTAAAGAAAATTTAGGTCACACATTTAAAGAAAGCAAGGCAACCAAGGTTCCGCTGCAGCAGATGCCAGCCCTGCTTGGAACACTGCTTTTGCTGGAGGAGGGGAGGGAGTTAAGGCCTGACAGTACATGAGTGGTGCTGCCAACTCTCCTTCCCACAGACACTGTACCACACACGTTGCTTATGCAATGAACTTGCCTTCCACCCATGCATTGCAAATGAAAAGCCCAGAGCTGGCTCCCTGCTAAATACAGTGCGAGACCATTATAAAGCACAGTGCTCTCCCCACCTCATACCAGACCATCAGTAATTTCACCTTGATAAAAAGTCTGTATCATGAGACAATGCAGACCCAGAGGGACTAGCAAAGCGAAGGTCTGATCCTGCAGCCTTTACTCCCATCAATAGTCTCTCCTCCTATAAAAGCCCTTACTTATGCAGGACACTGCTCCTCCTGGATCTCTCTCTCTCCAACATTATGGTATGTACAAGGAGCCAAATTCTGCAAGTCCTTATTCAGATGAGTAATCCTATTGGTTTCAATGCAGGATCAAGGCCGCTATTATGTATATCAAACGTTGAGATCGAAATTCACCCCAAGCCAGGGAGAGCAGTGTCTTGTTCTAAAAATACAGCCACAGGAGACTTTGCTGTGCTTTTAAACGTCATTTGAAATATCCCTTGTATCCCATTTTAGCTTTAGAAAACTAAAGCAGTCGATATTGATTTCCAGTGGGACAGAGCGCTGAATGGTTTCCAGAAATTACAGCATGTTCTCCATTACTGATATAGTCACTACAGATTTATTTTTAAAGACAAAGCACACAGGCCTTGCGGGGAGGGGGGGGGCGGAAATCGAGCCGAGTGATTAGTTTCTGAAGTGTAGCAGTGTCTAATGTGATGTGCTAGTGGGGAGATTAAAGTCAATATGAAAGAAGATTAACAGAAAAATCTAGGACAAAGATTAACCATTTAAATTCAATTTTGGGGGGAAAAAAAACCAACAACTGAATTTTGATGCAACTTCCCCCGCACCTCCCTTAGCTCTCCAGCTGCTTTAGGTTTGGTGGTTGCATGATAATTATCTTGAAAGATAATTTGTAAAGGTTTGGTGGTTAAAAGTGAACTATTAATAGATGACAGGTTTCAGAGTAGCAGCCGTGTTAGTCTGTATCCGCAAAAAAAAACAGGAGTACTTGTGGCACCTTAAAGACTAACAAATTTATTTTAGCATGAGCTTTCGTGAGCTGCAGCTCACGAAAGCTCATTTGGTCTGGAGTAACTTTAACTGTCTTGGATTGACATTTCCCTATGGTCTCTCACCAAGCAGATTCATTCCCAAGCAATTTGTTTCATCCTGGTTTAAATCTGACCATATAAAAATCAGTGCCTACCTAGTTGATAATGTCATCCTAATTCCGAACTGGGACAACGACTCTTAGGCCCTGCTCCTGCAAACACATGCATAACTTCATGCATCTGAGTAGACCCATTGAAGTCAATGCAACTACTCACTAGAGCAGGGGTTCCCAAACTTGGTTTGCGGCTTGTTCAGGGTCTTGGTGAGCCACAAGACGCTTTGTTTACCAGAGTGTCCGCAGGTACAGCAGCTCGCCGTTCCTAGCCAATGGGAGCTGAGGGAAACGGTGGCCCAGCCCATGCCGCTTCCCGCAGCTCCCATTGGCCGGGAACAGCGAACCGCAGCCACTGGGAGCGGCAGTACCTGCGGACACTCAGGTAAACAAAGTGTCTCGCGGCCTGCCAGGGGCTTACCCTGAACAAGCCGCGAACCAAGTTTGGGAATCCCGGCTGAAACTTGAGTTTCCATTGGTCAGGAAATTCCAACATTTCAAAGTTTCCTGTTGCCCTGAATTTAAAGATTCAGAATTTCCTGGAAAATGAAAGTTCAAGATTGATATTTCTGAAGCCACCTTACTGCAATGTTTCATTACAATAAGGTCAAAGCAGTCATTTTGATACACACAGACAAGCATGCACACACACAGTCTGGCAGTCAGGGAAAAATGAATTGTGGCATTTTGGATATGAACAAGCAGTAGAATTAGACCTGTCATTTTTACCCTTCTTTCGGTCACCGCTTAAGGTCTGTCCTCCATCCCCAGAGAATGCAACCCCTCTGCCCAATGGTCAGAAAGGCATTGAGGGACTGCAGAGGGAAGAGCAGCAAGCCCTCTTTGGATCGGGGAGAGGGCTGCCACCAAACTGATATGGGGCTTTTGAAGTTGCTTCTAGGACAGCAGAGCTGAGAAGCCTCAGAATGCAGCAAATGAGCATGTGCCTGACCCTGCACATGGACACATTGATGCAATGTTTTCACTGTGCATCTCATGACATTTGCTGTTTTCCTTAAATCCCCAGCTCTGGAGTTGTACAAAAACCAGAGAATCTCAGCTTTCATTTTAAAAAGGTAATTATGGAGAAAAGCTTGAAAACATGATCTGGAAAGCAAAGTAAAAAGAACCCAGAAGGCAGAGTTTTGTAAATCTCATTTTTAAGCCAATCTGATGATTTGGGGGTGGAGGAGAGGGGGGTCTGACTCACCAGTTATGTTAAGGATTGATGTAAAGAACTCCCATTTGCCCCGCACAACAGCAACAAGTTTCATTGTTCCTACAAAAACCCCAGGCATGATGCTGCGTGTTCTGGAGCACCATCTACTGGCACTTTATCTAGAGAGCTTCTGGGACAGCATGCACCCACAAATATACCCATGTGCACACACGCACACCCCTGCACCCAAGCATAACGACGTGTCTGCAAACAGAGGTATCTATGCACACACAAGCACTCATGCATGAGCATGTACGTGTAGAGACATGCATGAGTGCACCCACATGTTTATATGTACTCGCATTCATACAGCATGTTTTTCCTAGAAGTTAAAAACTGATCTTTGTTCAAGGGTATTTTTCATTCTCCATCTCGCAACACTTTTTGCTGCTAGCCCGGCCTCCCTATGCAACCACCTCTGGGGCTGTCCTGATTACACTGCGACTGAAGACAGAGCTGTAGCGTGACTGCGTATAGCACACTCCCTGCACGTCTCCGCTCCCTGCAAACAGCAGGACAAGACCCAGGAGTCACAATAAGCTGCACTTGATGCTGGCTTTGCTTTTCTTAGTGAGAACACTTAGCTCGGATGCCATGCTTTTTCCATGCTTCAAAATGCTCCATAAAACATGAACTCCACAACCCTGGGACGTAGGTACGGCCATCCCTCATTTTGCATGTGGGAGAAACTAAGGCAGAGAGGTTAAGTGACTTTTCCAAGGCTACAGATGGAGGGAGTGCCAGAGCAAGGCTGAGGATTTAGGAGCACCTGGCTCCTTTCCCTGAGCTCAGATCACTAGACCCTCCCTACCCCCCAGTCGCTGTCTCCCAATCTGTCTCCCTGACCTACTCCCTGTTAGAAGCTGCTAGACACAGGGATTCTGAAGCAGTGCAGAACGCTTGCCATTTCAACCATAGGCTCGCCTAGCTCATAACCATTCTGTCGCAGTGCTGTGTCCAAGTCTAATTCCTGTGCCAGTTTTGGGGCTTTGCACCTGTGCAGCAAGACTATAGGCTACCATGTGAACAAGTCTATGGGTTGCCAAATGTTGGACATTGTATGGTTGGTGCACTTAAGACTGCTCTGCTGTGATGCCACAGCGCTTTTAAGGAACAGAGTGGAGGGTAGCGTGCAGTGGCAAATTAAGGCAGGATGCCTGGGATTTGGGCCACCAGACTTCAGGCGGCAGGAGGCCCTGACAAAGAAGTTAGCAAAAGGCAGATCCATAGAACATGCTGTCAGTTGCTCGTCTGCTGAGATGGGGCTGTGTTAGCTGGGATGCTACATTTGGCAGGAAGATCAAGGACTCGGAATTGCAGGAAACCCCAGATCCATTAGATACATCTGGGAGGTAGAATCTACTTGGGGGTCCTCAAAGTTTTGATGGATCCAGGCCCCTTTAGCTTTAATCCACCCATTTGGCACTTTTCCAAGGAGCAGGAGAAGTCCTGAGACATAAAGGCCCCCTTTAAACAGTGATTCTGGAGGGCCTTCCTTTCTCCAAAGAAGCTTTCAGAGAGGAGTTCCCTTTCCCACATTGTCCCTTACAACAGAACTTGGTGTGGAAGGTTAAAGTAGTCTAGAAATGAACCTGAGCACCAACATTTGGTTTAGATTTCAGAACACACACCCACCACCAGCCACAAAGTCTGGGCACGCGCAGATCTGTTACAGAAATAGAAACCAGGCAGAAGAGAGGAAGGATGTTCCTGTGGCTGGGGAACCGGCTAGGGGTTTGAGAGACCTGGGTTCATTTCTGTGTTCTTACCACAAAGACTTCCTGTGTGATCTCTGGCAAGACACTGCGTCTCTATCTCGGTTCCCCTTCTGAGAAAAAGGGACCTACTTCATTGTGGTATTGTGATGCACTGTGGTAATGGAGGCTATGCAAATATCTAAGATAGATGGGAAAAATCCAGGTCTGGAGCCAGGTTCTAATTCCAAATCCCCACCAGGTTGAGAGGCATCTGGCTGTGGGGATTTGTTTTGGGGTCATCCCTGTAACAAGGCTTGACTGTGCAGGCAATTCTGTGAAAATCCCCTGCGTTCTGATTTCTTTCTTGAACTGAGCACCCAAAATTAGTGGCCACTTTTGAAAGTTTGGTTTGCCTGCACCAGTCGTGACCCTGTGGCATCCGAGTGACCAGATGTCCCAATTTTATAGGGGCAGTTTCGATTTTTGGGTCTCTCTCTTATATACGCTCCTATTACCCCCCTTCCCCCAACCCAGTCCTGCTTTTTCACATTTGCTGTCTGGTCACCCTAACATAATATCAAGTAAGCAAAGAAATTACATCCCCCCCCATACCAAATGGTGATAGGTTTCCTATCCAGTGTGTCTTGCTGGTGATGCCACATGATGTGAGTAACTATCCCATCATCATGAACAGCACATGGACAAATGCCAAAAGCAAACTGTCAGCAGAATTAGTAGCAAAGTACTGGTGTGTTGATTAGTGCCCAGGACGAAGAAAACTGCAGGGGGTTCTGTGAATTACTGATAGTACTTCTTTTAAAGATACTGCATGTTTGCCTAAGCCCAGGAGAGAGACCCCTAACAGAGAGACCCTTCCCTTAAAATAAAAATCTCAGACGCGAAAGACAGTCGGAATTACCCAAGCAGCCCAGGTTTATTTTTAATAGATCAGTAAAGGTATAGGATACTACAGCACAGCAGGCATTTTGTCTGAGTACAATTGCTCGAGGCATTATTAGAGTCAGACTACTGGGAGCCAGGGGCAGGGCCTGAGAAAAGAACATCCTGCCAGCAGAGCCAGAGGCGGGGCAGGATCTGGTTCTGTGGGCATGGCTACACTTGCAGATGTACACTGAGTTAAACCAGCCTTCGCAGAGCGCAGTAGGGAAAGCGCTGCAGTCTGTCCACACTGACAGCGCACTGGTGTGGCCACATTAGCAGCTCTTGCAACGGCCACAGAGAACAGTGCATTGTGGTAGCTATCCCAGCACGCAAGTGGCTGCAACGTGCTTTTCAAGTGTGTGGGGGGGGTGGAGTGTGACAGGGAGGGTGTTGTGTGTATGTGGGGGGAGAGAGAGTGGATTTTGGGGGAGCTCAGAGCATGTCAGCGTGCAATCTTGTAAGTTCAGAAGCAGCAGACCTCCCCCTACCCCCGCCTCTCACACACACACACACACGCTTTGTCTCAGAGCAGATAAGCAACCGGCTGTCAAACGGAGCTTTCAAAGGGCATATCCAAAACAATGACAAGAGTGGCCACTTGACTTAAGGGGATTATGGGATGTTTCCAGATGCTGATCAGAGTGCAGTAATGCAAACCTCATTCACAGTGACGCTGGTGTGTTCCAGTGGGGGCGCAGCAAATGTTATTCTTCTCGCCGAGGTGGAGCACCAGGAGCGCCCTAGCCGTGGAGTCAGAGCGCTCTACGTGCCTTGCCAGTGTGGACGGGGAGTGAGCTAGTGCGCCCGGGGCTCCTTTAGTGCGCTGTAACTCGCAAGTGTAGCCAAGCTCTATGCTTTCAGGAGATGCAGCACAGAAAACACAGTCCAGGTGGGCAAAAGTCTCACTTCCCTGCCACTTTTTTTTTTTTTTTAAAACCACACTGGGGTCTCATCTATGAAATATTAACATACAGTTAATCTGGCTGGTGATATAGCTGTCTGTGTGGGAGAACAAGGAACAGCCTGAAAACGCAAGCCAGGAATAAAACTCCCCATGGAACAGTAATGACATATTTCTGGGGGTGACTGACATGATCACAGCAGTTTTGCCTAAAATAGCAAGTCTTGTTGGTATTCATGGTTAAGGAGAAAGTACAGTTGGTCTTTCCCATTAGGCTAAGGGCTCCTCTACATGGTGCATTAGTGCACGACATGCTGGTGCACACTAGAATTAACCCCCTGCTGTTGCACACTAGGTGGCCCCTGTGGACCCTGCTGGTGTGCACTGCTAGTTCCCCATCGCACACTGAGAGCGCCCCATGTCAAAACAAGGCTACATTAACATGCACTACGGAACTTGCAGTGAACACCAGCAGGCGCCACATGGGCCAGTTAGTGCATGGCATGGTAGCGTAGACTAGAATCTACACCCCAGCTAGTGCACGCTAACACACCATGTAGACAAGCTGTGACACAGCCTCTCAGTCCCATTAGGGCTTGTCTACACTGGCCATTTACAGCGCTGCAACTTTCTCATTCAGGGGTGTGAAAATACACCCCTCTGAGCCCAGCAACTTTCAGCGCTGCAAAGCGCCAGTGTAGACAGTGCTTCCGGCGCTGGTAGCTACGCCCCTTGTGGAGGTAGCTCTGCTGTGACCACACAAGCCACGTTAAAGCAGCCGCAGACTATCCCTCACCCTCCAAAGGAGTCACGATCAGCATTTTCTCACTGTTCCAGGATATCTAACTATTTGGCAGGCTCTAAAAGTCTCCGAGCCAAAGTATTTGGGCTTCTTTTGTTCACTCACACTTTCTAATCTGTGCCTGCACTTCATTTTAATGACAAACGCTTAGGCTTGCACGATCGCTAAAAAGAAAAACCTGATATTATCTCCAACATTGTTGACATTTGCCCACAAAGTTTGCATTGTTCACAGGATTGTTAATACAACAATAAGTACGTGTAGCACAGTAGCTCCTAGCGAGATCGGAGCCCCATTGTACATAGATCGTAAGCTCTTTGGGCAAGGACCGTTTAGGTAGGCGGGACAGACTAGAGACCATACTAGAAGAGTTATACCAGTATGAGTCTGTCAGTTGGGGAGGAGGGGGGTGATTTTTACCACTATAGTTATACCAGTACAACCCATAGCACAGGCACATTGATACCAGTGTAAAGGTGCTGTTACAACACTTACCATCTCCGAGCATCCCCTCCCAGCCAGACCTATCCTTGCAGCACTCCGGCTCAGCTTCCGCACAACCATCTTTGGCTACTCCAGCCATAGAGGTGACCGGGCCCTCCGGCCAAGCCACTTGAAAGCAGTCTGCCCTTTCCGGGACAAGAGAGTCTGTTGGACTTGGTCTAACAGACCCACAAAACGGAGGGTCTTCAGTCCAGCATCTTTTCTGGTCAGCCTGGTCTCACTCACTGTAGGTATCCAGGCTCTGAGCCACACCACCCTCCAGTCCAAGCCCCAGTCTTCTACCAGGGCATCTGGGTGGCCAGAGTCCTCAGACAGCCCCCCCCCACCCCCCGGCCCTCACCTAGTCTTCTGCCCCTCCATCCCCACAGGAGCAGCCTGACCACTCGCCTCCCAGTTAACCCTTAAATGCTGGGCCCCTCTTTGTAGAAATCCCAGCCCCTGCACCCAGGACCAGCCCTAGTCCAAATGGTGCCCCGGGTCAGGAGCATCTTCGGTCCGCCCCACCCCCCGCAATTTGGGATACTGTAGGAGATTCTACAGCGGTCCAGAACATTCTAGGAGGTCAGTGAAAGATGAATCCGCACACAGAATACCAGGAACATGTTACCTCAGACAATCTATTTTCCCTTTTGTCACTAAAAACAAAAACAGCTCCCCAAGCCCCACACCATCACCTGGGTCACCTGCCCCTACTTGCACCTAGCTACAGGTGTAGGTGTAGCCAGGCAGGGCTAACTGGCTCTGAAAGGGGCAGGCTGCCCTGTTACAGGTGCTTTATCTTATTTTGCTACCTGAACTAGAACAAGCTATAAGCTCTTTTAGATTAGTGTTAAATCTATCTACAGTATGGGGTAATTGCTGCTTTAATTGTGAAGGCATAGTTAGAGTAGAACTTTCCACAGCTGACAAACCCTAACGGTAGGCGAAAGGAATTGTGATTATCCCCATGTTACAGATTGGGAAATGAGGCGGTGACAAGGAGCACCACTCACCACTGGTCTGGTGCCTCCTCCTGCTCGCTCTGGGAATTAGCTCTGGAGATCAACACCCACTTCCACGGTTCACATGCTGTCGCTCTGTCTCTCCCTCTGGTCTGCAGCCCATCCCTCGCTCCAGAAACTGCAGTGTGGTCTTCATGACTCAGCTCTGGAGCCAGGTCACTCGGTGTTCCCCCTTCCAAGGTGGCAAAGTCCCTCTCACTGCCTCATGGCACCACTCCCTCCGTGGCTTGTAGGAGAACCCATGTCTGGCCTGACTTCAGGTTCCAGTCCAGGGACCTGCAGCTCAGCAGTTCTGTGCTTTCCTCTCACTGCTCCTTCTGGTGACTGCTTCCTACCACACCTACTTCCCCTTTTCTCTCTCTCTCTGGGTGCACCAGTACCAAAACCCTCCTCTTCCCAGGGACTACTACTGCCTGCCTTTCTCAGCAGCCCCCATGTGTTGCCAGCTACTTGGTTCTTTACAGACCCCTCCTGTTGCTGCACAGCTGAACCTGCTTCTAATTAGTTCCCTGCTCCATGGCTCTTCCTCCAGGTGAAGCCTGTGGAGTTAATTGGCTTATGGGCCACCTTAACCCCTTCTAGTCCTCTGTGGGGTGGTCCCCCCATCACAGACCCAGATCCTCAATGGAAGTCAGGAGCCTAAATACCTTTGAGGAGCTGGGCCAGAAAGATTAAATGACTGGCTCAAGGTCATGCAGGAAGTCTGTGGCAGAGCTATATATTGAAACCAGCTCTCCTGATTCCCAAACACAGACAGCATCCTTCTGCTAAACAGGATGAATATCTCTCTAATTCCTTTTATCCATTGGTCCCAAAGAGAAACTAAAAAAAAAAGGATGATCGAGAATGAGATTCATTTTTCATATAAAGGCTCCTGTTTGGGCTAAGCAAAACACAGCCTATTCGCAGCATTGGAACGTCCAGTTTCTTTTATGAGGACCCCTAGAGCTCCATTAGCTACTTTATAGCACAGCTTGGAAAAATTATTTAGTATTTATTAATTACATAGATTGTAATGTTGCTTAATTCTTAGGCTGTAGTATTAATGACTTAGATTGTAAACTCTTCGGGGCAGGGACTGCATTTTTCTGTGTTTGTGCAGCCCAGAGCACCCTCCTGCACCCCTAACCCCTCATCCCCAGCCCCACTCCAGAGCCCGCACCCCTAGCCGGAGCCCTCACCCCTCCACCTGCACCCCAACCCCCTGCCCCAACCCAGAGCCCCTTCTCGCACCCTGAACTTCTCATTTCTGGCCTTACCCTGGAGCCCACACCCCCAGCCTCACCCCATCCCGCACCCCAAACCCCAATTTCATGAGCATTCATGGCCCACCATATGATTTCCACATCTAGATGTGGCCCTTGGGCCAAAAAGTTTGCCCACCCCTGTTCTAGTCTGTCTCCCTTTTCCCAGTGCAGAGAGGGGAAGCCACTAGGATTCATCGCTTCCCTTCTAAATGAAGAGCCAGTCTGGTCCCAAAGGAGGCAATGCTAAATTCCCAACAGCTTTGAAGCAACCAGCATTTGACCTTGATCCGCTAGAAAGAGAAACGGAAGCGGGTCCCAGCTTCCTAGCCAGCCTCCTCTGCCTTAGACTCCACTTCTACCTCTGCCACTTATTGTAAACCAAAGGGTTTGAACCCAGCTGCTGCCCCAGTCTCCCTCCACAGACTGACCCTCCCTCATTGCACTCAAATTTACACACAGCCCTGAGCTCACACACTATCCTTTTTAAATTGCCAGTGTGGTTGGGACCAGCCCCATTATTCATCAGCAGAAAGGAATGGATTTCATAGAAGGTCCAGGTGCCAAGTCATTTAAAAATGCCGTGAAACAAACTCGCAGAGGCTTTTATTCATCTCTTGAGTTTACTGTTATATATCGGCCTCACATAATGGGCCTGATCCTGCTACCCTCAGCATGGGTGCAAGCAGGATCAGGGCTCAGCTCCATAGATAACTGTTAGATTATTATCATAATGTCTGTAGCATGCAACTCTGAATATCTGGCAGCCTTTTGTGATTGCAAAATATCTTTTCTATATTCAATCATGGGATTTCAATAATGTAAACACAAAAAAGCACGTCGTATGTTCACTATATGTATATATCTTTGTGATATGAAAGATAAGCCAGGAGCATGGGTCGAGGATATGCATGTTGTTTTCAGAGCAAAGGGTAAGAGTCCAGAAGCAAACTGGTTAGCAGCTGCTTTGTGAAGACAGTTTAATTCAAGCACACAAGCAGAAGAGCTCTCTGCATTTCAGAGGCCACTTCAGAACTCAGCCATCGCAGCCAGGCAAGTGAAATCCACTGCTCATTTTGTGTTTCACACACCCTTCCAATGGATGATCCATAGCAGGTATGAATCTAGTACAACTACCAGCTAAAGAAGTTAGGTGCCTAAATACCTTTGAGGATCAAGGCCTTTCCTTAATCTCAACTAGTAGAGAGTTTATACGTTTAGTGCTGGGGGGTCTCAAGTGCAACCCCACCCTGGTGACAGCCCATGATGGTGACTATTACATACGAATATTCACTTACAAGCATTTCATCATCAGAATGGAAGCCCAGTGGTTGAGAACTTTGATGCTTAACTCTCTAGTAGATGTCACATATACTATCCAAGCTACCTTGGGTGACAGGTTTTAAAAGCTGGACGATGCCAGAAGAGTGCTGACAACATCCTTATTCCAGTCCCTAGTACAGGAGACGAGAGTGCTCTGCTTTCAGAACATGCAGAGCAAGAGGCAGACAGACAGAACGATTCAGTCAGAGTAAATGATGAGATATTTCAGTAGGCAGTTTACACTCTGCTCTGTTTTCACTTCACTGCTCTGCTCTTTGTCCTGGCTTAAATAAGCACCTACAATGGTTCAACTGAATGCTCCAGCGACTCGGTTTTTAAAAAGAGGCATTGCCACGCTAAACAATAACAGGTTGCTCCATCACTGCAGCTGATGGGGCAGCATCTGTAATTATTATGTTGGTTACACATGGGGGAGACTTGTCATTCAGAATGTAAAAGCTACATGGCTGCTTGATAATATACTAATACTCTCCATCTAGCAAAAAATATCTATTTCCACATCAGCATGTCACTGAATTCTTTGAGACAGAAACATTTATCATGACGGTTTGGGCTCAGTCTAAGAGACACCATTAAGAGCCATTATAAATTACAAGCCATCCAGCAACCCACTTTTTAAAGCATTAAACATGATGATGAGTAAATGCGAAGAATGGAGTTTGCCAGAATGATACATTTTCTTTTGATGGCTGTTTGATTTGTCTTCTAGATCTGACCCATGACCTTGAGACAAAGGAACTGGAAACTCACCAGCAAGGTAAGAGCAAAAGCTTTTCCAAGTGGTTTGGGATTTGACAGATGGGCCAAGAGCCACAAGGCTGATGGGAGGGATAGCTCAGTGGTTTGAGCATTGGACTACTAAACCCAGGGCTGTGAGCTCAATCCTTAAGGGGGCCATTTAGGGATCTGGGGCAAAAATCTGTCTAGGGATTGGTCCTGCTTTGAGCAGGGGGTTGGACTAGATGACCTTCTAACCCTGACACTTTATGTAGGAAGGAACATTTCAAGCATCCACACACTGCCCGACAACAGGATTCCACCATAACCTGGAGAGGTTAATATTAGGGGTTGGAGTGTAATACACCAGCTTTGTGACTGTTAAGTGTTTTTCTCTAGCGGCTGGTCTACAGAGGGAACAAAGGAACTGTTACTGCTACCAGCTAAGGGTGTAATCTTTCAACTCAGTGCGTAGAGACCTGTATTTTTGGAGCTATTGCATCAGGGATGTAGATGCAGATCCTCAAAATGTTGTAGGTATATATGGTTTATCTAATCATATGTTCATTTGGCTTCACTGCTGAGACAGCTAACTGCTTCTGTTTGGGAGGGTGATTTTGTACCGTAGACCCCTGTCCATATGGACGTGATCTAAGATTATCAAACCCATGCAGGCCACCAGCCACTCATCAGACATCAATAACTTTCAGTCCTGCTTAGAGCTGGTCAAAAAGCAGAAAAACAGTTTTGCTAGCCATTTCAAAATGCCAAGGTTGCTTCTATTTTTGTTCAAAATAGATCCATTTTGGCAACATATTCAGTGAACATTTTAAACTATTTTACACATGTCCTCCTTGCAAGGGAATACTGACAGAGCTCCCATATCACACCTGAATGACTCTTTAGTGCTCAAATACCAAAATCCTTTCCTGAAAATCACATCGAGTACAAAACATTCTGATAAAAATGTCAAAAAACAATATAATGAAAAATTTCTGGAAAAAACAGAAAATTTCAAGACCATTTTCCCGAACAGGCCATTTTTCAACAAAAAAAATCCTTTTGTGTGAAAAATGTCAGCCACCTCCAGTCACTACCCACCTCGGCTGAAGCTGAGCTGCTAAACTATTCAGAAGCCATCCTGTCCGACTGAGGGTTGCAGATCTATTGATTCCATGTTCACACAATTACTCTTCCAAACTGCAGCACATGCAGCAAATCACGTGTGCAGGTGGCGTTGGAACGGCGTTGTCCCTTGCCCGAGGGCTCTGACAAGAACCCTTTCAGGTCTCCGTTCGAAGGCGGACATTATCAAGGGCTTTTGTGACCAATAGCAGCAAAGATGGAGAAGCAGGTTTTTAAAAAATCTGCCATTAAAAATGTATTTCTGAAATAACCGGGATGACTCTATATTACCTGACTAATGAAGCCACGTGCCTCTCTCTTCCTGACGAGGGCTCTGATGTGAAGAAGCCTAGGGAAGGGTCGGCGAGTGACAGCTTCTGTGGATCAGAATGGAGATTATACACATAAAATAATTCTGTCACGTGATTACTGCTAAAGGACATTTCAGTCTTAATAAACCTTCTTAAAATAGGAAGTGCTTTCCAGTGGTCAGAACAGTGGTCTGGGCACTAGGAAGGACTCCTGGTTTCTGTTCCCAGTTTTAGGTCTACTACTCACTTACTACACTAGGTGGGGCAAGTCGTGTGGGGGCAAATTTTCAAATGTTCAGCACCCACAATTGAAGGCAGATTTTCGTAAGAGCTCATCTTCCATCTGGGCACCTAAGTAAGGGGCAGATTTTCCAAAGTGTCTAGCATCCACAGTTTACACTGTGCAACTTTTGCCCAGATTTTCAAAAGACCTTAGCACAGGGGTCGGCAACCTTTCAGAAGTGGTGTGCCGAGTCTTCATTTATTCACTCTAATTTAAGGTTTCGCGTGCCAGTAATACATTTTAACCTTTTTAGAAGGTCTCTTTCTATAAGTCTATAATCTATAACTAAACTATTGTTGTATGTAAAGTAAATAAGGTTTTTAAAATATTTAAGAAGCTTCATTTAAAATTAAATTAAAATGCAGAGTCCCCTGGATCGGTGGCCAGGACCTGGGCAGTGTGAGTGCCACTGAAAATCAGCTCACGTGCCGCCTTCGGCACGCGTGCCATAGGTTGCCTACCCCTGCCTTAGCAGCACCTAATGTATTCCCAGTGTGCTGAGCTCTTTTGAAAATTCTAGCCTTAGAGCCTGATCCATCTCCCCCTGAAATTCGATGCCCAAACTCCTATTGATTTCACTGGTCCAGGATCAGGCCTTTAATCCCTCCATATGTCTGTTTATCCCTGAGTAAAATACATGTAATGATATTTGCCTTCGACAAGTTAATATTGACAAAGAGCTATGCTGAATGTCTATAGACATGCAGAAGTGCTGAGAATTGGACCCAAGCTCTGTCTAAAGCTGGAATAATTTCTCCTACCTGATTTCCAAGGGAATAAATAAATTGTTTAAAACTGGCTCACCCACTCTAGAAATTTACTTTCTGATTTTGGGCCGTGGGAGGGTGGCCAGTCAAAGGACGCAGAGAAAAACTGGGAATGCGCATGGCATGAAGGAGCAGCCACTTAAGTAAAATCTTGGATTTTGATTGAGTCTGCTGGCTTATTGTCTGCAAATGTCTCTTCATTCCTCTCCTCCTCTTGACATTGTTCTTTGGTTGTAGCCTTTTTATGTTGGTACAGATGGAATAAATGCAGCTATTCTCCCACAAACACGCACCCAATGTCTCCACCTCCTTATGTACCCTCCCGTCGCCACTGGTATTGTGCAGCAGAATCCCTTCCAGGCTGATGCGGGGGGGGGCTAGTGAGGGACTGCAGATTGCAGAATGTGGGTTGCTGGTCTGAATGCACCCTAGGCCAGAAGGGACCAGAAAGTTAGTCTGGTGTCTGTTGAGTGGATCTGTGTGAAATGAGGTTGATGGGTCTTGGTCAAATCCACTACAAACCCCCACTGCAGTGATCCCTAATTGGCCCCCGGTTGGTGGGGTCAGCGAAGAGGCCAAGGACTGTATGGGTCACAGAGTCCAAACTCCACTCTGCTCTCCAAAGGTCTCCCCTGCACATGCAGGGCAGTTATCTCCCTCGGGTTTTTCTCTGTCTACTCTGCACAAAGCACCAGGCAGCACAATGTGACCTGCCGGAGAGGAGATACCAGGGTGAAGTGTGATAGGCAGGCAGACAGACTGCATGTATGACACAAGAAACAGGCAGGCAGCCAGCCCAGATAGGCAGACAGATAGATACGATAAAAACAAGATAAGAAAGAAAGAAGGAAAGACCTCGTGCCCATTAGACAAACACACACAAAGAGTCCTACGGTAGCTGTATTTTTCTACAGTATAAAGAATGGCAAGGATCTGATTTCAGACTCTTGAATCCCACTCTAAGGAAAGACTTTCAATATATTTTTGTCCTTATCTTTTTGTCCTCCATCCCTCCCCCTTTCTTGACTCCTTTCCCCTCCTCCTGAATAGCTGTTCTCTTGACATCCACTCACTGAGAGGTGCAATTGGCCAGGGAGGCTGCCTAGGTCTCAGACACCATCTGACCAGCAGGGGGCACTATGTGAGCAGTAGACCTCCTTTTATCCCTTGGAGGGTGAATTTGAAACAAGAGATGCCTTGGTGTGGGCTTTGGATCCAGTCCTAACACACTGTGCCTCCCCATTCATGCCGTGGCTCTCCCCAGCGAGCCCGGCAGCAGGGCGGGGCCAGAGCCCGACTCATCCAAGCCCTGGGCGAGAAGAGACAGAAAGAAATCTGGAGCTCTCGGTCCTCTGCGCTGTTTTCAGCGCCTGGCTCTGTCCAATTAATCACACCGCGTTGTGCGGGGCTGGGCAGCAAGGCAAAGCGAGTTAGCTGGGGGGCCCCTATTCGGACAGCCAAGCCAGGCATCACACCTGCCTGTCCCGGAGTGAGGGGGCCAGCGGGCAGAGATGAAGCATCTTGAGAGGAAGCAGAGTGGGCTCAGTCCTACCTGGAAGTCGGCGCCGTGACCCAGGGTGTGAATCAGGGCAGGGTTTTGGTATATCGGACATGGGGAGGGAGGGAAGGAGAGATGGAGAGGGAAGGAGGGGAGAGGGGGTTGGGAAGGAAGGTGTGATGGGTAGGGAGGAGAGGAAGAGAAAGATGGGGGCGACTGGGAAACATGGAGTCAGACTAGGGAGGAAGTGGGGTGCCCAGATCTTTATCACCTGCAGCCAGTCAGCCCTGGTGTGGCAGAGTGCCACCGGCTTTGGCAGTCGGCAGCGGCACTCGCCCTGCCTCCTGGCCAAAGGCGAGGTGCCAGCGTAGGGCAGAGCTCTGGGCGTGGACTGGAGCAGGAATTATAAGGCGAATGGAATGCAGAGGGACCATCCGGGTGATGGGACTGGCTGAGTCCAAGGGCTTTAATGCTCTTGCCATGCCCTGAGCACACTGAGCGAAACTGCATCACCCACAAAACCCCCACACGCCTCCAGCTCTTTTTTCCCTTTCAGCCCATGACAGCAGCAACAGCCCTGCAAGAACCATGCTTCTTCCTGTGCATGGAGCAGAGGGCGGGGAGTCCTGGGAGCAGGGTTCTGCTCCCAGTTTTGACCCGCTGGGTGACCTCCATGGGCTGCAGTTTCCCCATCTATAAAATGGGGATAATGAAACTTGCTCCCCACCCCCTTGGGAAGCGCTTTGAGACCTGTGGCTGTATTGTTACTCTCTGTTCTCGGAAAGGCAGGGACTGACTAAGCCCGGTGTGGATGCAGATTCAGGTATTGTCACCAGTGGCACCTGGTACTGCTAAACTTAAGAAGTCTGCCACTTTCTCCGCCTCTTAATGATGAGCTACTCTGCTGGACTCCCTTCTCCCACTCCCGTTCGTTGCTATTCATTCCAACCCTCTAAAGTACCTGGGCAGTCCCAATCCCCCTTGGGTGCTTGCTGCTTGAGAAAAAGCAAAAATGCTGCAATATGGGGCTTTGACGCAACCTACAATTCTCAGCGAATGAGAGCCCACAAAACTGAACAGAAGGCAGGCGGATGCCGGCTGACACACATGAGAGCTCGGGGCCTGATTCTTGAAGGGGATTGACTTCAATCAGGTGTTGGGTTTGCTCAGCACCTCTGGAAAAACAGTACAGATGGCCATAAACATTAGGAAGTGCTGATATGCACATATGAGAGGCTTTTGCAAGGTGCTGAGGGCTCTCAGCTCCCATCATCCTCAGCAGAGGGACTCCGTATCCAGGGAAATCAGGCAGGGCCACTCTTCAGAGGTGGGCCCCGGGTGCAAAGTTTAGCTGCGGATCTGAACGTTCCCAAGTTTGCTGAGTGGAGGATGGGGATTCAGCGGGGTGGGTGCAAGTCCCACCCCCTGCTTTGCGTTTCCAGAATGCTAATTCTCCTTGTGCCTCTTAACTGCAGAATTTAAAGGCCTTTCATCGTCACCAGGACTGTTGCGCCTTGAATTCGTAAACCCGGCCCCTTTCCTCTCCTGAGTCCTCCTCCCAAGTTTCAGTCTCCCAGTGGGAGGAACAAAGCTGCTAAACCGAGCCAGCCACTCCCATCAGTAGCTGGCATTTGACTGTCAGCGCAATCCAGGCTAAACGCATTGCACATGTCCTCCCTGCAAAGGAATATTGACGGAGCTCCCCTATCACACCCGAATGACTCCTTAATGCTCAAACACCTGACATGGGGCAGACAGGAGCAGTCAGACGGGGCTGCTGCCTCCACAGGATTCTTGGAGGCAAATGTACATCGTCAGATCTGGTTTGCTGCCTCGTAGGCGCAATCGGGTGGCTGACTCACTGAGTGTGCCCACATGGGGTACCGAATTTCCTTGAGTACCACCCACACAGCTCTTCCTCGCTTCCAGCACTTCAGCTGCTTGTGAGCAGCAAGAGCCTGTTCACTATATTTATGGGGCAACAACCCAAATTAAGATGCCATCAAATAATTGCTCTTCAAATGCCATTTATGTAATAATTACCAGCTGCAACTACCTCCCTTCATATCTCATTATAAAGCATTTTTCCTCCACAGCAGACACTTAAGAGCGGAGGCCATAAAGGCAGCTGTTGATTATAAACGATTTAAACAAGCCCGTACGTATTTACCAGCACAGATTGAGAAGTGGCCCTTCGACAACTGGCCAGTTTCTCAAGGAAGTGGTTGCCTTCCAGGGCTTGCAATGAAATCAGCTAGGGATCAGGGAGGGTTAGCAGCTCAGAGGCAGGGCAGGTGGACACTCAGGCTTGTCTCACATGTTGCCATGGTCCACACCTGCCAGGAAGGGGGAGTGGTTGGAGTCCTTGGCAGTACAGCTATTCTGGGCTGCAGGGCATCCAGCTATAAATTAGGTCACCTTTGCCTTCACTCCTCTTGGGTGGGGCCTTCTGGGCCATGCACCATGAGAGGTGCAGCACAGAATCTAGCCTGAGGCCTTCCTGTGTCTCAATCCCCCATCAGTAAAATGGGGATAATCATAATTATTATTAATTATAAAGTACTATTATTTGTACTGTGGTAGCACCTAGGAGCTCCAGACATGGGCCAGGGCACAGTACAACCACATTCAAAAGATGGTCCCTTCCCCCAAAGAGCTGTCCTTCCTTTCTCCCACCCTTTGTCTGTCTTGTCTATTATTTAGACCAGTGGTCACCAACCAGTCGATCGTGATCTAGAGGATCTCCTAGTTGATCACGATTTCCGGCGGTGCAGTGGGGCTGCGCGCTGTTCCTGTCTGCAAGCACCGCCCCCGCAGCTCCCATTAGCTGGGAACGGAGAGCTGCGGCCAATGGGAGCTGTTGGGGCGGTGCTTGCAGAGGGAGAGCGCGCGGAGCTACATGCCCCCTGCCCCCTCCCTCAGGGGCCGCAGGGGCGCGTTGACCCCTTCCGGGAGTGGTGTGGGGCTGGGGTAGGCAGGCAGCCTGCCTTAGCAGCAGCCGTGCTACATTGCTGACCAGGAGCCACTGGGGGTAAGTGCTGCCCAGTGGGAGGCCACACCCCAACCCCCAGTCCTGAGCCCCCTCCTGGAGACAGTACCCCATATCCCCTCCTGTACCCTGAACCCCCTCCTGCACCCCAACCCACAGCCCTGAGCCCCCTCCCAGAGCCAGCATCCCATACCCCCTCTTGCACCCCGAACCCTCTCCTGCACCCCAAGCCCCAGCCCTGACACCCCTCCTGGAGCCAGCACCCCCTCCGGCACCCCAACTCTCTGCCCCAACCCAGAGCCCCCTCCACTACCCAAATCCCTCCCAGAGCTTGCACCCCTCACCCCCTCCTGCACCCCAACCCCTTGCTCCAGGCTCAGCCCAGAGCCTCCTCCGACATTGCGAACCCCTTGGCCCCAGCCCAGAGCCTGCACCCCGTCCCACACCCCAAACCCCTACCTCAGCCCAGTGAAAGTGAGTGAGTGTGGGGGAGAGCGAGTGACGGAGACAAGTGGGGATGAAGTGAGCAGGGTGGGGCTTTGGCGAAGGGGCAGGGCCTCAGGGAAGCGGTGGGGCCTCAGGGTAGGGGCGGGGCAGATCCTGGCTTGCCCTTACATTCAAAAAGTGATTTTGGGCATAAAAATGTTGGAGACCACTGATTTGGACTGTAAGCTCTTCGGAGAATGACTGTCTCTCACTAAGTGTTTGTATTATGTGTATCTGGATGGAGATAGACAGACCCACCCACCAACCTACCCCTCAGGATTGTTCCCTGCAGTATATTATCTAATGCTTTGCCCAGCCCAGTTTTAAATATCTCTAGCAAAGAGACTTCCCCCAACTTACTTTTGAAGACTATTCCACAGGTTGATAGATTTTCACTATTGGAGAAAACATCACACTATTCAGCCTAAATGGTCCTCTCTTTCCCATCACTCCTAGTCACCCTTCTTTGTGTCCTCTTCTCCTTCACTGGAGTTTCCTTCCTTCAGATATTTGTGCATGACGACCACCCTTAGATATGCGCCTGTCTGTCATGTTTAGACAATATACTAAAAACCATCCAGATCTAAAGAAAGGAATCAGCAGGCCTAGGATGGGATAGGCCTTATCTTGCCTAGGCTAAAAGGTGGCAACAATTGTGATTGCCTCTGACCTGAGTGGCCTTCCCTGGGCGCAACCCCTTGAAGCAGTGAGAAGGCAATGACCATGAGAAATATGCCAGTGGGAGTTTTGACCCCTGGTAGGGCCAGGTCAAAGGGTAGGCACCAGATGAAAAGCAGTTCTCTGAACCTCCAGGTTGAGGGGTTGAGCTACAGGCCAACAACCTATCCTTGTAAACAAGTTAAGTTATAGAAACGCAAAGGAAGCCATTCCGGCAAACAGTGTGGTAGACAGAGATGGCAGAGACTGGTTCAAGCCTTACCTGATGACTGACAGTGTAGGAAGCCATCAGATTCAGACCCACCAGGAGACCTGAACTGATGATGTAGATACAAAGACCAGATCGAATGGTGCTAGCTGAGGATCACGCCCCATGTATTCTGTATCCTATTACAAAGTACCCGTGTTAGCAAGTTCCCCTTTCAACAGAAGCCCATTATAGAAAACAAAGTAAAATCTCCCTGAATAAACCCCGCTGTATATGACCATTTGCAAAGGCCAGCTGCAGTATTGCTGAGCAAGGAAAACGTCACCGGGCTCCGTAATGAGTTATTACCGTGCCTGTAAAAAACTTCATACAGGTTATTTTTCTCTGTCAGATATGGGACCATTCTATGTGGCCGTGTGCCTCAGGCAGACCTGCTCCATCTCAGGATCATACATTGTATTGATGCCGAGTTTGCAGTTAGGGAGAGAAAGTGAAGGTCATGCAAGCTGCTTCTTGTTTCTTTTCCTTTTCATTTCAGCTTTCCGAAATTGTGACTTCCATAAGCACGGCTATAGCCTTTTGCAGCAGATATAACACTGAATGTTGGACCTTTTGGGGCCACAAAAGCACACACATGCACTGCTGTGTGTGAACAATGTGTCCACAATTGCTGCATGTACAAGCGCTGCTGAGTTCCACCCCAGAAGTGGCTGCATTTAAGTGGCAGATGGTTGCTCTGTTTATATAGACTTGGCCAAATTCATTCCCTTGGTTGCTCTATGATTTGAAAGCAGAACCCCAGTGGCAGAAAGTTTGCCTAGATGTGGGGAGAGGCACAGTAGCACAGGCTGCATGCCCTACCACCCCCCTCCATGGCCTAGAGACAGTCAGAACAACCTACAAAATGGGCAAACCAGGCAGGGTCTGAACACAGAGGTGATGCACTGATTTAACACACCTCCCGGGATGCCACCACTGGCAGGGGTCATTCAAAGCAACCTTCCCCTGTACTGATGCAGCTGCCCCTGGTGGGAAAGGAGGTGAATACTGCACTACCAACACCCAGAGGGCTGAATCCAGCCCTCAATCTGCACCTGGCTTTGGGATCTTTCTGCACACAAGTTGCTTAAGGAATGGAGCTCAGGATAACGATTGTTGCTATTATCAGTGATAGTTCAAACTGTGCCTGTTTCATAGCTCCCACAGTGAATACACAACTGCTAATTATCCAGTCTTCCCTTAATGGTGCCTCTGTCAAGCAGGGAACTAGTAAAAAGACTGTTTGGTGCTGAAAAGAAAACAGTCACGTGATAATTCTGTCCAGGGCTGGCTGATGCACAGGGGGCTAATACACTCACCTTTCCCCTCTGGCGACCCTGGTTCAAATCCTGGTCAAACCCCATGTGAAAATAGGCGGGGCGTTCTAAACCACCATGTGATTCACAATCCCTGTTCAAGAGAGGCCTCGCATTGGAACAGTGGGGCCTTTTAGAGCAAATAGGGTGACCAGATGTCCCGATTTTATAGGGACAGTCCCGATGTTTGGGACTTTTTCTTATATCTCCTATTAACCCCCACCCCGTCCCAATTTTTCACACTTGCCGTCTGGTCACCCTAAGAGTGAGTTACACTGGCAGAGCTGGTGGGTGGAGGTTTGCCCAGCAACAGCTTGCACTTATGCCTGGCTTGAGTTAGTTTCATGAGCAACAAGTTCATAGGGGGGGAAGAACAGAACATTTTAAGCTACAAGGCTTGATTGATTGATGTTTGGGATGATGTGGCTACCTTAATATTTAAAGCATGAGCGATTGCTAGAATCTGAAATGAGCCTAAACTGAAACTGCAGCTCCCTATGCCCCAAAACACTGGGAGAGTTTGGATCATTTCTTTAATGCTGTAATGTTTCATGGTGCTGTACAGACACACCGTTTTCTACATCATTTGCCATCTTGATTAGGGTCTCATTCCAATCAAGAGAGGAGCTCTTTTGACAACCTCTCCCTTAATCATTGTAATTCAGTTTTTCTCCCCGTGTTAGGTTCTCACCTGCCGCAAAAGTGCTGACATTTTTGAACCAACCAGAAGCAGCAATGGCAGGATAATTCTCAAGACAGCTTGTTCTTAGGAACTTTCCCTCCCAGTTTTGTAGCATTAAGAGGTTCAGGTGAGCATATGCCCTTCAGAATACCTCTCCAAATCAAATCACAATTCTGATCCTTCCAGGTTCTACCCACCGTTAATACACTGCATAAGAGCACTCGTGTCTTTGAATCTCTCTTACCTTTCTTGTATTCTGAGGTGATGCGAAGAGTAGAAGTAAGACCTTTTCCTAACAATGGACTTATGCACACACAGTAAAAATGGTCATACTTAGCACTTACGTCGCATTTTACTTTTGCAAAGGAAAGATGGTCCTGTGGCTAAGTGGGTGTCAAAGGAACTGAGATATATTCTTGGTTCCACCACAAACTTCCTGATGACCTTGGGCAATCGCTTCATCTCTCTGTCCCTCAGCTTCCTCGTCTGTAAAGTAGCGATAATTTCCCTGCCTCAGTAGGATGCTGTGAGGCATCATTCATTAATGTTTTAAAACCCTCTGAGATCACCAGGCAGAAGGGATTATAGAAATGTAAAGTATTATCCAAATTGCTTTACAGATATTAACTACTGAAGCCTCATCACCACACCTCTGTGAGCTGGCTGAGTAAGTGTCATGTTATAATCACGGCATACACACAGAGCAATTAGATAAAAACATACAATACTCTTGCTGGAAGGTTGCCACATAATGCGACTTTATTTCTTAAAATCCAGAAATTTAGCACACAAAAACTAAAAGCAGAGAGAGAGAAAGCAGGCTGCTCCCTAAGGCAACGCAGCATAACTCACCTCACCTTGCTCTAGGCTACCTCTCTGCAGATTGACTGCTGTGCTGAGGAGCCAGATCACACACTTCCCTACAGAGCCCTCTAGCCTGCAAGCAGGACCAGGAAGAGCTTTTAATTTTACCAGTTTTCAATACACCACATCATTGTCCCCACCTACGGGAGTAGGAAGATGAAACACAGAGAAGACAAGGGGATGTGGCCATAGCCACAAAAGGGGCCAGATCTATCTATCATAGCAGTTCTCAAAGTGTGGGTTGAGACCCCAAAGTGGGTCGTGACCCCGTTTTAATGGAGTTGCCAGGGCTGGCGTTAGACTTGCTGGGGCCAAAACCCAAGCCCCACTGCCTGGGGCTGAAGCCGGAGCCCCACTGAGTACTGTGGGCCTGGCACTGAGGCGTGCTGAGTCTTCTAGCTACACCACATGCTTCACAGATTTTCCCATTCTCCTTGTAATGTCAGGCTCTGTTTTTTGGGCAGCTCCGACATGACTCAGAGGAGGCCGGGCAGAGAAGCCGTCAGTCATCAGGACAAAGTGTGGGAAGGGAGTATTGGGGTGGGAGCCGCTGAGAAACTGGCTGCTACATCCAGCATCTCTGTTTTAAAAGTCCTGTCAGCACTTCCAGGCTCCGGCAGTCAGTTGCTGACAGGAACCGAAAGAAGGCAAACAGGCTACGCATTATTAACCCGGGGTGACTGTGCAGTGAGCAAGCAGGCACAGAGAGAAATGCTGACTACACGCAGAACACACGGTGTTCAGCAGATGCTTGTCACGCTGAGGGATCCAGTCACTTCAGGGCGGGTTCTTCCGTCAGGTGGTTGGAGTGCACCATAGCAGGGATCAGACCTTGACTGGACGGGACACTAGGGGAGAGACTCCGAAGGAGAATGGGCTAGTTGAGTAAATCTCTGGACACCACAGTGGCTATTTACTTTGATCTTTCATCGGAATACAGACGAGGGAGTCTGTTGTGGGTTTGTGTGGTGGGTGCGCAGCTCCACGGCTGCTCTCACCATCCTTAATAAAGATATTGTGCAATGATTTGACTATGCCTAATGCGAGGGGGGGGGAAGGAGAGTGGGGACACCTCCCAACAGTCCCGGGCTTTGTGGGACCGTCCTGCTTTGACCCCCAAGCCCTGCGCCCTGGTCGAAGTAGAACATTCCCCCCATTCAATGGTACCCAGGTTCTGCATGGTGCATACCATAGGCAGGGGCAGAGCTAGGGAGGGGAGCTCAGAGATGGGGAGGGATGGTACCCCTGGGGCGGGCTGGTCTGGAAAGCAGGGGCTGAGCCTGGTGTGGACACGAGGACCAGCAGCTGCAGTGGGGATGGCTCGACGGGGATTTGCGGTGCCCAACGGCGTTCCGCTTTAGCCACTTGAAATGCTGGGGGATATGGTGAAGGGCTGCGTCTGCTTCCTTCACAGAGCGATCTCAGGCTAGGTCACAGAATACCAGCTATGCGGGGGGGACGCCAGGTGTCAGCAAAAGGGATTTAACCAAGCAAAGCCAGCAAAATGAATAACAGACGGCCAAGGCAGGGTGAAGCCGGGGTCAGAAGGATACAGAGGTGGATTAAAGGCATGTGAGTGCTAAGAACTGGGGCATGGCATGGCTAGGTGGCTTGCTGCTATTGCAGCCAGCAACAGACCCAGGTCTCCGTAGTCTCAGTCCACTGCTCTGACTATTAGACAACCTCCGTAGGGGTCCAGACGCACCAAAACTTTCTCTGTTCCCCTCTCTGGGGCAGACTCTTCCTCCCAGCCTAGCATCCCCTGGATGGACCTGTTCCCCCACCCCGAGTGTTTGACCATCCTCTCACACAGAGCTGCCGGCCCACCAGAGCCAGCCTGATACATTTTTGGAGGAAGTGAGAAAAGCACCTAGGGTCCCAGGTGGGGACATCAGTTTCTTACACCTCTCTTGCCATTCCCCTCCCCAGGAGGCTGCTGCTGCTCCTCTTACCCCTACCGCTTGCTTTCCTGTTTACTTTATTGCCTCCACTGCTGCGTTAGCCACTTAGCTACCAGGGGGGCACCGATATGTAGGCACAGCCCTCCCCGCTCCCTAGGGCCAGGCCCGCAGGCTGTTCCAGGCAGCAGTGCACTGTACATACGGATTTCTCACCCCCTCTTTACCCTAGGGACTAGATCCTAGTTATTATTTGTATTACGGTAGCACTTAGCGGTCCCAAGCAAACAAGTTTATTGTGCCAGGTGCTAGATAACACATAGGAAAAGACAGACCTTGCCCCAAACGTCTTACAATCTAAAGAGACAAGCCGGAGAAAAGGTGAGTCTGGGTCCAAGTTCATCCAGCAAAGCCAAAGTCTCTGAAAGCCTAGTCCAATGCCTTTCCAGCGAATAGCCCATTTATGGAGCTAGATCATTTATACCGGGAAGCAGGGGATGGGAACTGATGCCTTCTATATCCTCAAATGTAGGAAGCTGTAAAAGTAAGTTTATGCAGGTCCTGCCTTATATCACAAGCCTGCCTCTTTCCCTCGCCCCACTCTGGTTTTGGAAATGGTATTCCTGGCTATTGCCTCGTCATACAGGAGGATGGTAGGTTTGAGGCTGCATTTTCTTTTCTCTGCATCCTCTAGAGAACAAGCCGTGCCCTACCAGTAAATCTGTTTGGCTTGAATCAACAAAGGAGCTGACATAGGTGTGGCAAATTCACTGGAAGGCGGCCAGTCAGAGTGGATATGAAATGGGTTTAGAAGTCAAATTTTGGGTGTGAACCTCAGAGCAGCATCTGCTTTGAGAACGTCTGGATTCTACAGTAATTCTTGCTGGAGTCCTGTTTGAGGGTGGAGATGAGAAAGGAGAGACCTAGATTCTGCCTGGTGTTTCCCTGGAACTTGCCACAAGTGCAACGTGCCAGGGACAAACGTGCAGAGAATCCTCCCTTCAGCGTTCACTCAGCTCAACCCTGGAGCAGATGATCACCCCTCCTGCTTGCGATTTGAAAAATGATACAGGGCTCTTCATGTTGTGACTAGAACTGCCAAGAAAAAAAAAATCCTAGTGCTGCTACCGAATTACCAACAATATTACTGAGCATTGCTAACGGCAAATGTTCACTGCTCAGGGTACACAGGTACTGGGAGAACCTTAAAATATCAGGGCTCTGAGTTTGCAACGGGTGGATTAATTTCTGCCTTCCATTGCACCCGTTCAACCCTCAGGAGCAAAAACTGGCTCGTGATCTGTGTTTATACTCCTCTCCACCCCTCCATCATTAATGTAACTGAGGGCGAGTTGAGACAAAGGAACATGATGTCATTACCTCTGCTAGAGACTGCGAGCTTGTCTCCGGCCTGACAACTGGCAGACACCATTAACATTTTTTAGCAGCTGCTGTGTGTTGGTTCTTAGGGGTTTTTTATTACAAAGCTCTCTCTCCCTCTCTTCTTTAATATCCTGCCCTTTTTATGAATCTTGACCGGTGACGATCTGACTTCCTCTTCTTTGGCGTCAAAAGCTCCACGTTTGCAGCTATGCAACATCATCAACTTCACTGGACTCACTGGCCTAAAATGAGTGTAAGAGAATGGAGAGCCAGCCGGATACGTTGCAAGGGTGCTGCTTAAAACAAAACTGAACAAAGACTGATCCATGAGGGTCTGCCTGGGTGTCTAAAGCAGCCGTGTTCACCGAGGCTGGGATTTTCAGGGGGAACCAAAGGGATTTAGGCACCAAAATCATATTTAGTGTTAGGTTTCTTAGACTCCCTTGAAAATCCCAGCCCCATTAATAAGAGGATAGAGGGGAAATCTTCAGTTCTTTCATAGATAATGGGAAATAACCATGAATGCAAAAAAAAAAAAAGAAGCTCCAAAACAACAACTACCAAACAGCATATCAGTGAAAGGTTAATAGAACCATAGGAATTTCCACAGTGGATCAGACCAATGGTCTGGCTAGTCAGGGTGCCTCGTTTCTGATGGTGCCCAGAACCAGATGCTTCAAAGGAAGGTGCAGGAATCTCAGTAATGGACAATTATGGAATAACCTGCCCAGAGAGGAAGAGTCTTCCTAACAGCAGCTAGCAGTTGGCTTGTGCCTTGAAGCATGAAGGTTTATAGTGACATGGAGAGCTGCTTCTCCAGCTCTCTCTGGGTACAAAGGACAAGTCCCTTCAGCAAAGCAAAAAAAATGCACATTATTTCTGTACAGCCAAGGGGTTTTATATGTATTTTTTTCCTCCTTAGGTTCTCAGTCAATCATGCTCCTAGCTCCTCTGTAATACTGGATTAACATCCTCCATTCTCTCTAATCAGGTTGTGTAGTATCTGGAAAGGGGTCAATGACACCTTCTAATACGTTTAGCTGATTGTTTTGCAGTATTTTTTTTCCTCTTCTTCTCCTGACCCATAAACTCCATTGCAGGGCTCAGCTCCGAGGTCAGCGCTGAGAACACACAAGCGCAGGATTAAATTTTGCAGCCAAAGAATAAAGTCTCCCGTTCATAAAATATCACTGTATTCAGCATATCAAGCAGGCTTGCTTCATAAGATACCATCATCGGACTGAAGGTTCTGGCTTCAGCTGTGTATGTGATACATTTAAGTGAGAACAGTAGAAGTGGAAAACGGATACTGTGTTTGGGTCAAGATTACATTTAAATTAGGGGTGAGGGACATAGTCCTTGTTTCAAGGGACATGTTATTACTTTAGTGCCAGAGTTATCTATGATCCACACAAGTTTAGCATCCCCTTACTTTTATTTCTGACAATTATTTACATATGGAATAAAGAATCATGAAACAGAGGTTTTAAAAGAGTCATTTGCACTAGGGGAATGGGACTCGCAGCATTTCAATATCCTGGATAATTTTTGTTTATGTCCCTCAATTTGGATGCAACCTACAGGAATTGTTGAAAGGCTCCATATATCCCCTGAGCTATCCTGTCCAACCCTTCCCCGCCCTTCTAATTCATTTCACTGCAAACTAATGATGTCATTTTGAACACTGATTATTGTCCTGTTCTCCTTAGATGACATTGATCGGGAACTGGAGGAGAAGTGCAAGATCATGGAAGCCCAGCTGCATGAGAAGGAGAAGGATAATCTGGAGCTGAGGAAGGAGCTCAGACATAAGGAGACCCTGGTGTCCGCGCTGAGATGCAATCTCAGGAACAAGGAGAGGAAATTCCTTGAGGAGCTGAAGAGAAGAAGCCACCGGGTGACTATCCTTAACACAGAGCTGCAGAAGCAGACGGAGGCTGCTGCTTATCTCTCCTTCCAGCTGCATGCCACCAAACAGAAACTGCACGGCTCCCAGCAAGGTGGCAAGCCCCCCTCTGACAGGCCTCCGGACAAACCATTCCCCACGCAGCCTTCCAGTGAGACGAGGCCCAAAAAACGAATCCACAAGTCTCACGTTCGGAAGCTGGTGACCGACTATGCCTATAGCAAGGGAGTCATCAAGGACTCCTTCCAGAGGGAGAGGATGAGCAGCTTCGAAGAGGCAGACCCCATGCCCGACCCAGCACTTTTTTTATACACTAAAAGGCACCACGCTCCCCATCGTCAGAAATTTGAGCCCAAAGCCCAGGCTCTTAACAGAGCAGGGGCTGATCCGAGTGACAGTGCAGCTGGGGGCTCCAGCCTGCCGAGACCCTCCTGTCTTCATTCCCAGGAGCAAGCGGAAGGTACGAGCACCAGGCCTTCAGCCAAACCCAAGCTCTGGAAGGGTGAGAAAGGCAAACAGCATGGATCCAGCCCCAGGAATTCAAAAGGCTTGGAGTAAAAACAAAGAAAGCAGAACAGTGTGGCTACTAAATGCAGAAAATGAGTTTGGCTATACCAAAAAAGAGACTGGGGCCTACAAAGATTTCTTCCCCGCCATCCCATCAAGAAGTAAAATGCTGTTCAGTTTGGATTCCCTCAAGGAGCTAGAAACAATCTGGCTCGTCTAACATCTCCATTCAGGATGACCATAGAATGGCTGTCTTATCCCAAGGGATAGTGGGGCAGGGGAGCGGGAGGGCAAGCAGTGCTGAGGACATTTTGAATGTTGTTCTGGAGTTGACTCCAAGAGAAGATGGGCACAGATGTGGAACGTGGAGAGAAGGTTTGAGCGTGGAGGGAACGGTTATTAACAATTGTCTAGAGCGTCCCTTTCGTAAAAATTAAGATTTCTGAGACTAAAATCTCTTACCGTTATTGTTGTCATTGTTCCTTCTAGATAAAATTGTTCTTATTTTCACTGGCACTAGGTAGCGGTGGAGGGTGGCAGGGGTGGGGGTGGGGAATGGCAGAATTGCACATAAAGCCAATCACTGATGGTGAACGTGGCAATTGGCAGGATGTGCCAAACTCCTCCTTGGTTCTAACTTCATGACATCACTGGAGTTGGGACAGGGATGAATTTGGCCCAAAATGTCTAATATAAGGTATTCCAGGTTCTGGAGAATGTCGGCAGTTGAATGACAATCGGTCAAGTTAGTCTAAGAGGGATTTTTAAATCATCTGCAGAAACAGCATGGCCAAGCCAATCAAGTCTGAAATAGTCACTCAACAATGCTGAAAGACATATTTTCCTTCTTTTTTAATAATTATGCAAAACTGAATGGACAAGATTTTGAAACATGACCATTGATTTTGGGCACCTCCATTTTTTGGGGTGCCCAGCATGAGATATCTCAAAGGGGTCTGATTTTTCAGAAGCTGATCTGAAAATCAGGCCCCTTTAAGTTATCTCTAGGTGGGCACCCAAAGTCAATAGTCATTTCTGATAACCTTGACCAATACTTTTGTTTTGCATGTTATTACAGCAGGTTTTCTAAATGTGTCCTAGTTACTCCACATTCCAGGCAGAGTTCTCTAGTAATCAGTGTCTGTTACTACTGCTGCTTAGACACCAGGATTTTGTTTTTAAGTTAAGTTACTAAGCATGCAATGGTTCCCCACTGAAGTCCTGCTCAGAAGACTAAGTAACCAAATTAGCAACAAGCTGCTTGAGGATGAGATCTCATACATGGCAAACATTTTGTGGCAGAGCCAGCCACTCGTTTCTGCTGTGATACTGAAGGGAAGTTATAAGGAAACTACAAATCGGTCTTCTTTGGGGGTTGAGCCCCATCTTTCTAGATAGGTACTTGCATGGTCCTCTATACCATGGTATCTGAGCACCTTCCAGTCATTAATGGACTGTATCCTCACAACACCCGAGGGAGGTATGGAAGTGCTATTCTTATCCCCATTTAACAGATGTTGATCCCAGGCACAGGGTGGATCAAGTGACTTATCCAAGTTCACCCAGGAAGTGTGAAGCTGAGTCAGAAATGGAACCCAGGTTTTCTGAGTCCCAGCCTAGTACCCTAACTACGAAATTACCCCCACCACACACACTAATGCCATTAGCATTAACAGGACCATTTCCATTGATTCAGTGGGCTTTGGGTCACATCCTTGAAGAGTTCTTATGCTCATGATGGTTATGATTGTTGAAGCACACTAAGATGCACCAGTGGGTGTTTGCGTTGCTAAGCTATTTATGTCCACTGGGAGGCCTAAAGCTGTGAGTGGGGTCCTACCTGAGAAGTTGTCCAATAACACATGTCCTAGAACATCTGTTGTTATTGTACTATATGTCTTCTATTTATTTACAAGCTATATTTTCAAAATGAAATTCAGAAGTATCTTTTGGTTGGTTGGTTTTGTTAGGCTATGAAAATGTATAGAAGGAAAAAGAAGCAACAAGAGATAACTAGAGCTAAAGCCTTGAGCTTATTCATGCCTTTCATTTTGAAGTTAGGTAGTGTTGAATGGATGGTGCTACCTCTTTGAAGTGACACACTTGAGGACGGAGGGAGCTGTTGAAAAGTACCAGAGATTCACTGAGGTCCAAGGATAACACCATAAGGGGGTCGGTGAGCGAACAAGAAGGCTCTAGCTTCTGAAGGGTCTTGAGAATCAAGAAGTGACCATAGATGGTCCACAGGGCAGAGTAGGAGCCTCTGTGGGTCTGGGGTTGTTGAAGCAGTAGAGTCAGAGGGACCGTGGAAGATGACAGTAATTTCTGGAAGGGCCAAGAGAAAAATCAGATGATCTCACCTCTTCAACAAAGGGCCATTTTTAGACCCAAAATCTGTGATGTGCCTTTAGCATCTTGCAACTGCTTAACAATTACAGGAAGGAAAAATTATTGTGAAGATTAGACAGAGGGCCAAGTTCTGATTTTAGGACTTCAGTGGATGCTCAGCACCTTGAAGGATCCTCTGTTACTCTGCAGTAACTGAGAGCAAAATTTTGACCCATGTAGTTTTTGACGACCTGTTCTAACCAATTAGCTTTTTTTTTTTCTCTACACCCTCCTTTCTATTGGCTACAGGAAGTGTGGCTAAGTTAGTGGCTCTGACTGTCTTACGAGTGCACAAATACATGCCTAGGTTAAATATTACAAACAGCAAACCAGTCACTTGCTGTTTTGCTATTTAGGGACACATTTGCAAACACAACAAAACTGGGCACCCTTTTTTTTTTTTGCAGGCATGGCTGTTTGTGTATGCATGTGTGAATATGCAGGGCTAAAATGCCAGACTTATTCAAATCAATGGAAATTTTGCCATTGACCTCATTAGGTCCTAGATTTCATCCCACATATCCAGCTAGCTACTCAATTTGCATGTGAATATAGGTGTCTGCAGGGAAATAATGCAGACTCCATTTTTCGAAAGCCCGTTTGGAACTTCTTAGAAAATCTGGTCCTAATTGACCAGCCCTATTTACCAATAATTTGAGTTCGCCCATGTAGTGCTCATGCATCTGATATGCATTCAAATGTATCTATTTTTGTAGTGCAATATTTATATATTATATTTAAATACTTGTATCAGTTTCTAGGTAACAATTACTAGCCCAACTTTTTGAATTATAAAAATAAAATTCAGAATAGAAGATTTATTCTATTGAGGCAGAAAATTGCATTTTTGTACCTTTTCTTTGAAAGAGAAGATTATCTGTTCCTTTAAATCTTCCCTTGCCCTCTATGGGATATGTGTTCTTGACCTGTGTTCTTTAAACGCAGTTTTGAATTCGGTATGAAATGCCATGGTGTCATCTGTGAAGACCTCTCTATAGCACAGGACTGGTTTATCAATTAAGCCCTAAGGGCCAGATTTACTAAGGTATTTAGCGCCTGAAGATGTAAATAGGTCCCAAGTGTGATTTTCAAAAGTGCCTAAGCCTGTGAAGCACCTAAATCCCCTTGATTTCCATGACAGATGCCTGCTTTTGAGTATCGCACAAGGTCCCTATCTGCACTTTGAAAATCTGTCCCTAAGTGTCTGACCACTTCCAAAGCAAGGAACAGAAGGATGTAGGAAAAAGAGACAGAGCTGCACCTCTTAGGGGATGTCTACACTGCAATCAGATATGTGACTGCAGCATGCACTGGAATAGCAACACTAGCTTTAATCCAGCTAAAAATAACAGTGTAGCTGCAGTGTCACGGGCATCACTGCAGACTGTACAAGCACGCCAGGGACACTGGGTGTGTACTTGCATTGATAGCCTGTGCTGGAGCCCATACTGCTACGTCTTCACTGTTCTTTGTAGCCAGGCTAGCTAGACAAAAGGTAGCGTGGCTCTGCCAGCACGCGCTGCAGTCACACCTCTGACTGCACTCGCTGCAAACGGGCAGGAGTAGTACAGATAGCCAGTCATTTCAGGGCCCTTTACTAGATTGCTAGCTGCCTTCTGTTTTTGAGAAACAGCTCATTAGACTCCTTCTATTGACTCACTACACTGAAGTAATAGACTGTCATTTTAGATTCCACGCCAGTGCTGTTCAAAGCTGTCTTTGTGCAGCAAGTGTTCGCTGTAATCACTACACTGGGCATAGCTGTTTCTTCTGCCAGCAAAGCTGCTAGGGCCATTTATTTCTCCTGACAGCCGAACCTGATGGCATGAACAGGGCATCCTGTTTGGATCTTGCCTCCTCCTCAAGGTCGTCTTCCCCTATATTTTCTAATCACTGCTCTGCTACTGCTTAGTCCCTGGAGGTGTCAGTGAGTGGCTGAATTAGTGACAACCCATGCTGCGAGTTTACACCTGGCAAAGGAATAAAATGAGGCTTAACTAGGGGTGTGAGGAAGGAGGAAATAATCCAGGGCGATTATCTCATCCTATTTATTGCACTAGCCGAGCAGCTAGTGAAAGGAGATCTGTAACTATGATTCAATGGGCATGCTAACGCTCACCCTGAAATGTAGCAGGGAAGGGGGGGATCCACAGAGGAACTTGGGGATTGCAGCACCTAACTTTTAAGCACCTACAAAATCCACGAAAAACACCCTGCTCGACTTTGTCATCTGGGCTCCCTATACAATGAATGGGGAGAGAGAGGCGCCTAAGGATGAGATCCACAAAAGCCAGCTTGCTAGGCGGGGAGCTGCCTGAGCTAGCCAGTGGTGCTGAGGATGGGTGTGTCCTAAACCCCATCCCATCTCTCACAGAAGTGGGTGCCACCCACATCGTTATTTTTAGCCCAGTGGTTAGAGCACTCACTTGGGATGTGGGAGGCCCAAGTTCAAGTCCCACCTCTGCTGGGGGCGATGGCGGGGAAGGAGCCCACGTCTCTGAGGATTTCTGATGTCAGGCTCCCTTCTGTGGAAGCTGTTGCACTGTGGATCCGTAATCAAAGAGGGGTTGGAGCAGGGGGACTGGACTCGGGGTTTCCTGCTTCCCAGGTGGGGGCTGTAACCACTGGGATATAGAGTCATTCACCCTCTGTCTGACCCAACGACTGTTCCGCAGTAGATAAATACTAAAACAGGCAGTGGGCCAGAGAGAGGGAATGACCCTGTAGCCCAGTGGTTAGCCTCCCGGCTCAGGCCCTGCAGGCGACTTCGGCAAGAAAGCGCTTATCTTCCCCTGGTTCCAGATCACTCTGGAGCTTCGGTAGGAGATAGGCACCCGGCTGCCTAGAGGGAGGTAGCAGAGTACATGCCCAGAAGCAGAAACCTAGGCACCTAGGGGGTCGAGGACTTTTACCCTGCCCCGAAATAACTTAGGCGTCGAGTAAGTTCAGGTGCCTACAAGATTCAGTGGGAGTTTTGTGGATTGCAGTGGAGCCAACCCCAGGACTTAGGCACCTAAGTACTTCCATGGATCCCGCTCTACGCAATCCCCACATTACTGAGAGGAGAGTCCAGCTCAGTCACTCCACTGAAATTGTACCAAATTAATTAGTTTGTATTGAAAGAAAAAAAAAATCACACAGGAATTCCGGGCCTCATCCCCAGCTGGGATAAACTGATGCAGCTTCAGTGAAGTCAGTGGAGCTACACCACTTTGCACCCGCTGAGGATCTGGGCCCAACAATGGTGTTTCATCAGTACATGCTTGCTTGTGAGACTGGGGCTACCATAATGCTCATTTTGCTGGACACAATTCTCTTGTTTGTTAAGCTTCTTATCAACTTGTGGCTATAGTTGCCTCAGAAGCTCCTGCAAAGAGGTCTTTGGAAAAATCAGGAGCATTTATACTAGACATCCAAATTATTAACAAGAGAAAAATATGCATGCGCTAAGGGACACCTACTGTATGGGTCCAGTTTTCTTATAACGCTATGATGAGATACTCTGTTGTCTGTTTCTATTAAGGATTATTAAAAAGAGAAGGCCCTCTGCTGGCAAAGCAATGTAATAAGATTTCTACCATATAGTGAGCACGGATTGTTCACTATCCTGCTCTGATGAAACAATCTGCGGGAGAGCAATGAAAGCAATAAGCAATTTGCATTGCACTGTGGAAAATTATAGCTATGGAAATGCAGTATCCCTTCGACTTGATTAAGATTTGAACCTCGCCTTTGTAAATGGTTATTTCTCTCAGGTTCACAGAGGTTCTGCTGAGAACATTTCTTTCTTTGTGTGTTGGGGGAGAGATTAATACCAGAGGAGCTAATAAATTCACTGTGTACTGTTTTAGTTGGGTTTTATTTTAGCGGTGATTTGCATGGCTTCTCTTTTCATTTCTGGATAACCCTAACGGGCAGACTCAGTTACATGTTTATTATAAAATCATTGATGCAGAGACTGTAGCAGACTTCAGTATAAAAGAGAGAGAGAGGATACAATAGTTCTCATTTGTAAATAATTTCCTACCAATCATCTATTTCTCAGTGGCTGGGATGTAAATGGAACAACTCCCTCTGAGCTGTAGGAGCCTTCCTGCTTTCCTGATAAGTGTGGGCTCGTTCAAGGAGTTTATTTAATTTCCAGCTCTCTTCAACCATCCTTCCCCTCCTCTGCCTCCTGCCCACACCTTCCCTTTAGCTCTGCATGCAGGCTGCTCATGCTCTGAAGCCAAGCGGCTATACGCCTCACCAGCAGGTATCACTGCAACCCTGCAAAATCCTGATCAGAGATTACATGGAGGTGGCAGGGGGAGGGCACAAATCCCATTAGCCATAAAGCAACAAACATACAAAATGCATGTGATATTGGGCCTGATCTTTACCTTGCTTAGACCATTGTAACCCCATTGATGTCGATGGCATTACTTCTGATTTGCACCAGTGCAACTAAGGAGGAGGCGCAAGGACAGGTTTTGATGAGCCATAGACAAGACAGAGGAGCTAAATGGAGCACTTTCTATTCCTATGAGCTAAATCCTGAAGCCCCTACTCGATGTTCATTCACTCATGCCTCTGGCAAAGCTCCTGCTGACATCACTAAGGGTTTCATCTAAGGGTTTCTTTTATTAAAAACCGAGGGCTAGATTGTAATGCCCACTCAGATGGGCAAGATCCCACTTGCCATGACTCAGGATATTGCAATCTAGCCCTGAGTAAGGACATCAGGATTTGCCCTTTATTAATAATGTCATTTGAAGTTAGTTGTAAAGACCAGACCCTGCAGCCCTTTATGTGGGAATTCTTGCCTAAGAGCTTGCAGGATAAGCCCCTAAACTTCGTTATTGGCCTTTTTATTCATTGGTGTGTTTTTGCGGGGAGGCTATATATAAATATATATTTAGTTTTGAAGAGAAAACACTATGCTCGAAGCAGATATGTTGAAAAGAATCTATCGTTTTTTAATCTTTGTATTTATATAAATGATCAAAAATTAAAGTCGGTGGTCCTCCTTTTTAATCTGAAGCGTCATGTTAGACACAGAGAGTCCAAAGCAACAATGCACACCTAATGAAACACACGTTTTCTAACTACGGTTGATGGATGAGCATGTTTGTAGACTCTCTAGTGTCTGAGTGTAAATTAACTACACCTCTACCCCGATATAACGCTGTCCTCGGGAGCCAAAAAATCTAACCGCGTTATATCGAACTTGCTTTGATCCACCGGAGTGCGCAGCCCCACCTCCCTGGAGCGCTGCTTTACCATGTTATATCCGAATTTGTGTTATATCGGGTCATGTTATATCAGGGTAGAGGTGTATTAGAATGTAAGATATATATTCAAAAAGGAGATTTGTACTGTGCATTTATCCAGCACTTTCACAGACTCCCTGTGAGTCAGAAAGGATAAATAGAAGTTATATCTATACTGTATATCTCTATATGTAGAGGCACATATCAGGGAGTGTAAGAATTGAAGTCTGCGTGTTTTGTATAATATGTTTAATGTTGACTTGTAAAGCTTCACTACTAGATTGGAAATGGACGCATAGCAATAAGACTTTGTTGTTAAATGGATGTCTTGTATATACATGTGCTGGGAACTTTCTGTATACATCCTAGCAGTCATGTGACTTTCCTTTCCGTTTTAAATGATATTTTTTGTTCTGGAACTGTACAATGGCCTAAGGGGGTTGGTTTTGGTTTTGAATTTTGAATTCATAATGCTCTCTGCCAATGAGAAATTTCATCCCCTAGGATCACACCCACTGAACAGTAACCCAGCAGCTGGGTTGGGGAGAGAGAGGATGTTGTTATGTTGCTTGCCTATATTGTTCCCACGTCCCAAAACATGTCTGGAATCTGGCCATACCGACTGAACCAAAATGCAGATGGTTTCAGTCAATGATTCACTGAAAACGTCTCTTATTTTTTTGCCAAGGCAAGTCGGTAGGGAAATGTTCCCCACTGGCATAAATATTTAAAAAGCCATATTATCTGAATCGGTCAAGTGACGCTGCTAGACTTTGCATAAGCCCAACGCACTTGGTAGGTCTAATATAAGGGCCACTGGCTTATAACATTCCCCTCTCCCATCCAAGTTTAAAAGTGTGATTGTAAGTCTGTGTGTGTGTTATTCAGAATAATGACACTGAAAATGACCTTGTGAGGTTGCCCGCTCCCTCGGTGACATATATCAGTGGTGGAATCCTGACTCCATTCGGTTTGGCCATTGACTCCAATGGATTCAGGGTTTCACCACCACCACCCACCCACTCCCCCCAGTCTGCTCACTTTACAAGGTTCACATCACCACATGCACACAGAGTCTAGGACCTGAAAAATCAAGCCGTGCTCTTTCTGCCTCTCACGACAGCTGCAGCAAAGACTGCACCTTAGCCGACAATTCTGCTGAGCACGCGTGAGGCAGAAGAGAACCCAGATGACTCGCCCATAGCTGCATGGGCGCTACAGGGCTAACTGGAGCACAAACTTGTTACAAGTGAGCAGATCTGACTCCAGCACACAGGAGACTGGTATTAAAGTGCCCTTTTACCAAGTCACTTTTTCTGAGGATGGGCCAGAGTCACTCCATCGTGGCGCTGGCAGAAAGTCCATAGCAGCAGCAACTTCCTTTATGTCTGTGGGGCCAGTACAGCTAAAAAAAAAAAAAGAGGGGGTGGGGGCCAGGGAAGCAATGTTGGTCAGGAAAGTGGTGTCGCTAGAGTATGATCTCATTCAACGTTTCCCACCAGCAGTGCTCCAAAGGAGTTTCTGCAGAAATTAAAACTGCCCTTCGCCTGGTTAGAAACCCAGGGGTGGGGTGAAAGTAAACACTGCCTGCCTTCCGCTGGCCTAAATTCCCATATGACAGCTTAGCGGGCATGGCGGGTAGTCAAGTGTGAGCAACTAGGTATCCTTAAGGTCCCTTCTTCTGTACCCCACTAGCATATAACACCCATGAGTATCAGAACTCCCATAGACTTCAGCGGGAGTTTTGCCGGAGACAAGGTCAATAAAGCGTCACGTTAAAAACAAAGCCAAATGACAGTGCAGCAGATGTGCATGGCCTACAGGTAACCATGAGGTTTTTCGGGAGCAAAAGATAGTTATTTGGGCAAAATGAAATCTGATTCCGCAGCTATTTTGCTGCTGAGTCCTGGTCGGCAGACTGGAGGCACAAGGACACTGAGTGCTTTGCCAAAGGTAGTTCAGAGATTCAGTCATTTCATCAAATTAGAAACCAGGAGGACTCTCCTGACTCCGAGTCCTGTTACTGGCAACCCTAGATCGTGCTTCTTGCTTGTTCCAGTGCAGGCTGCTCCAGCAAATCTCATTGTAAGAACGATGCCGTCTCCTTAGTGCATGTCTGTTCTTGTCACTGTCTCTGCTTGCACTGCCATGAAGCCTGACTGCCAAGTCCCACGGGGAGGGAAGGATGGCCTTAGATTCACAGGTTGCTTCACTCACGCTGGATAACATCTGGATAATACCGGCGTGTTGTTGATTTCGCCTTCATGGGTGGGACCCACGCTGGGTAACCGAGAGACGTCCCAGACATGCTTTTTGCTACTTACTTACATCAAAAAGTACCTGTATTTCTAAAGGTCCATTCAGGATCCCGTCGGCCTCATGTACTGTATGAAAGCATGAAGATAAAAGTGCCGCTTCGCCACACTAGTGAGAACCTGCCCTCCACAACCTTGGCTCCCAAGTGCCAAGTTTTTTCTTTGGTTCCCTCTCTGCATGAGCTGCCCTTTTGGCTGACACTGGCAAGGCACTAACTGCACGTCAGCATAGAGAGTCCCAGGGCTCTACTGCGCTGCCTGGAGACATTCTACCGAAGCAGAGGTGAGTACCCCACACACCAATCAAAAAAAAACTAGGCGCCCCCCAAAACTGCATTCCCAGTGGAAAGGGGAATGCCGATGGGAAACTAAACCCAGAAACAGGGCTAGAGGAGACTCCATGAAGTTTCCTGGGAGCTTTGGAAGATAAAGATCCCGTGATCTAGTAAATCCTACCTTAATCCCACTCCCGGGAGACGTCTGGGACACTCAAGTTGCACGTGCATGCCTAGAAGAAAAGTGAAATCTAGGTCAAAATGCTTATTGAACCTTTGCAACACTAAGGGGGGCAGGTGAAGGCTCCTCCTTTCTGCATTAAATGTTACTGATACAATATTTAAAGAAAGATGCACTTTTCCTTTATTATAATTACAGTGATAACAAAACCAAAGCAGCATTAGGACAGGGACACCCCAGAAATTCTACACGTTTGAAAAAAGAAGCCCTCTCTAGCAGCCGGGTCTGTCCTTTGAGGCGCTACTGAGTTAACCCAATGGGAGTTGAGGGTGCTCTGCACCTCTCAGGAGTTACTCAGCACCTTTCAGAATTAAGTCCCAAATTTGCTCTTAGGCTTCACGGTAACGTGGATTGGTAGGGTGGATCACGCAACACGTACTCCCCTGCAGAATCCTTATTCACCCAAGTGAGGTCCTGCACAGAGGATGAATTGCACAGTTCTGTGAGCTGCCTATATGGCCTGCTGTGGGAAACCATTACAACGGGACAGAAGCCAAAGGTTTGATACTATTCTGTCTGAATGTTCAGTTTATTACAGGACATTATGATTTATAGCAAAAGAGGGGGCAAAGAGGTACGTTGTTGCTGACTGTGCTTTTCAAGATGTATTCTCTGCATACCCACAAACGACTTGTACTTCAGATGTCATTGTAATACGCCTTTTTCTTAATAAAGGACTCAAATCTGTATGGGTTTGCCTTTTCTTCCTCCAGATCTGCCCATTTGGGAAAGGAACTCAGGAGTGCCTGCACTGAAATGAAATGGCAGCCTATGCATAAATGGGGCAGAAAAGCTCTTAAAGAGGGAGCTAAGGATCAAATGCTTTTAAAGACAGCATAGTGCGCTGTTGGCTAATAATTTGGGGATCTATCCTCTGAGGGGTGCCCAGCCCGCTGTCATCTTGATCATGGGCTGGGACTGAATGTGGGACCCCCAGAGATGGAGCACGGATCTCTACAATGTGAACTAAAGGACCAACTCCTTTATCTACAGATATTTTATTGATATCGTAGCCAGTTTGTAATATGGTTGACCTCACATGCAGGTCACATGGAAGCACAACGGGCTAATCTGGGATTCCTAGTTGTGTGGGTGTATAATATTTCAACCCCAGTCGTAAGCAGAGTGGTAGTCAGGGCTTGTCTCTCCAGGAAAGTTATTTTGGATTAACTTTCATTTTTTCGGGATGAACTGCCTTGCGTGCACACACAAACGCTCTTTTTGCAAATTATCTAGCAGCTCATTGTGCATCAATCAGTGTGCTTTGGAAGTGGGTTAACTCTCTTTCAGAAAGAGTTATCCCAGAGTAAGGTTCGTGTGGATGCATCCTCATTTCAAATAAACTATTCTGCTTCTGGTACTCCTTCCACTGCTATCCCACACTGCATTGTGCACATTTGGGTCAGCCTGTCTACTTGTGTGTCCTCTACTGCTCCGGGGTAATCTTGACCAGAATGTCACCTTCCCATGTGCAACCAGATGCCCCCCTTTGCCATTCTAGCTTGTGATGAGTTCACACAGCCGGAATCACATACCCATGGCCTGTGCTTCTAATAACCAACCTCTACCAGGATTCTCCTGTCCTGCAAACAAGACCCCACCTAACTGTTAGCTAGTCCTCCAACCTCCCAGGGCCCTGTGTCACACAACTGTCCCTAGTTCACCATGCCATGTGAAAAGCACCCGTACCCCCTACCACTGCCACCAATTGTGGAGGCAGTTTGACACAGCATCCCAGATTTCCTCAGACTGCACTGGTATGAACACCATTGTGCATCGGGGTAGGTATAGATGGGCAGATATGGTGGTGCCTGAAGAGAGACTGCTGTGTAGATGGGCTTAATCATATTAGGTGCCACTGTGTCAGGTGAATGGGTCACAACCTGACTCTGCTTAACAGGATCTTATCTGTAGCGTAGGCAAGGTCCTCGGGCCATCACCCATCACACTCAGGGTTTAGAACGTGGGCCTTGGTGTAAAGCTAAAGGCATTTTCTACCAGGTTTTTAGAACAACTTACATCATCATATTAAACCTTCAAAAACACATGTCCCACTGCTCCTGCTCTGTTCCTGACTTTCCTACAAACTCCCCTGAGCTGTCATCCATTTAGTTCCTAGTCATTTAATGTTTTTTTTTAAATAAAAAAGAGTCCACCCCTGGCATCGCATCGAAACCAAACCATGCGCCCCTCTTGTTCCCTCCACCATCCTAATTACAGTAGCTGTGTGGCAGAACCTACTCATCGCAGACACCCCCCCTCATTGCTGGGCATGGCATAGCAGCCCTCTGGCACTCCCTGCCAACAGCTGCTCCAGCCCTGCCGTAGTCTGCCTCTGCCTGTGACTCTACCCTCCAGCCAGGTCACTTTTAATCCTACCCCTTCTGGGGTAAACCCAGTCCAACAGCCAGGCATCATCCCACCAGAACGTCCACCCAACATTAGGCTTTGGGGGCCTTCAAGTCCTGAGCTCTGGGGTCTTCACACCGCCCCCCTAGGGGAGCTGGTAGAAGAACCCAGGCCCACCCTCTACTCTGGGTTCCAGCCAGGATGCAGCAGATACAGTGTGTTTGTGTTGTATCCCGGGGCTACTTCCTACGGCGGCCCACAGCTCGGCCTTTCTCGCAGTCTCTTCCCAGGCTGACTTTTCTACAGAGCCCCCAAAAGGGAGACCCAAACTAGCTTTGGGGAACACCAGACCCACCGGGCCTAAGGAGAGTCTGCTTAGGCTCCCTTCACAGCCCTACCGAGGGCTTTGCTCCCTTCAGTTGCTCTCCCAAGGCTTGACACCTCGCACAGGTGTAACAGGTGGGGCTGCCTGAGCCCGCCGGCCCTCGTTAACCCCTGTCTCGTCAGTGTGGGGTCGGTATATCCCACCCTAGGCTGGTTGAGGGAGCAGTGCCCCGTCATAGCTGCGCTGAGCTACAGGGGAAGACCTTCCAGTTTTAATACGGACTTCTTGTGAGAGGGGCATCAGGATTGCACCCCGAGGCACAGACAGTGACCACATCTGGGGTGTGCCAGCCTCCTTGATTAATATGATAATTGCAGGGCTTTGAGATGTGAGTCTTGTTCCTGCAGCAGGACCCCCGGATTGAGATGTCTTTGGTGCACACATGCTGCATGGTTTTGGATGGCAGTGCTCTGGATGAAGTAGGAAGTGCAGGACTGTCACGCTACCCGTCACCATCAAGCAAATTGCCCAACATACTATGTCTAATGTATATTATTATTACTGCATTTATTATCTGTATTATCATAGTGCCTAGAGCCCTAATCATCATGATTATTGTTATTTGTATTACCTTAGAAACTAGCAGCCCCTGCCATGAACCAGGACTCCATTGTGCTAGGTGCTGTACAAACACAGAAGAAAAAAGACTTCCCCAAAGAATTTACAATCCAAGTATAATCCACCAGTGGTGTCCACTGAAACAATCCTTCCCTTCTCTTGTCCACAACTCACTTCAGGTCACATGCATTAGACTCTTCATAAAGATCTGCACTTAGAATTGCACTGGTTTAACTACAGGTGTAACCTTGCATTGATTTAGTTAAACCGGAGCAAGTTTGTGTGTAGCCACTGACTTTGGTTTAAACCTGGTTTACACTAGTTTAGTTTACACCTTGGGGACATCACACCTTTAGTACTACCAGGACAATGTATGTGTGTAGACAAGCCTAAAGCTGAGGAATAGCCTTTTGTGGGGTAGAATTTGCAAGGAGAATGATAATAGAGACAGTAAAAAGAACAGGAGTACTTGTGGCACCTTAGAGACTAACAAATTTATTTCAGCATGAGCTTTCGTGAGCTACAGCTCACTTCTTCGGATGCATAGAATGGACAATGCTGAAATAAATTTGTTAGTCTCTAAGGTGCCACAAGTACTCCTGTTCTTTTTGTGGATACAGACTAACACGGCTGCTACTCTGAAACCTGTCATTAATAGAGACAGTGACAGTTTGCTGGAAATGACTACTTTCAGGCCAGATTCTGATACCCTTCATGTTGAAGAATACCTAAGCAGTCCCACTGAAGGAAATGGGGCTACTCATGTAGTCACGGTGGTACTAAATCAGAGAGAAGAGACCAGAATCTAGCCCTTTAGTAGCAAACTCTCAGAAAAACAGAGAGGTTGCTATTAAACATAAGACTGATATTAGGTAACAGGCATCTCCGAAGCCACAAACTGAAATAAAATTTTTGCAGTTCAACCCAGCTCCTCCCAAAAAGCCTGAGCACAAAGATGACCTTGCAGCATATGGCATGAAGGTCAGCAAACTCAGGCTGTTTCAGACCAAGGGAGCAGGCAAATTCCAGAGTCAAATGACCTTTACTGTGAATAACCTCTCCCCCAGTCATTCTAACCTATATACTACTGTCTCACAAACCATGTATATATAGCTTTGCATACAGTAGTACATATATTGCATAATGTCATATATTATTACATATACCATGGGATAGATCAGTGATTCTCAACCAGGGGTATGTGTACCTTGGGGGTACACAGAGGTCTTCCAGGGGGTACATCAACTCATCTAGCTATTTGCCTAGTTTTACAACAGGCTACATAAAAAGCACTAGCAAAGTCAGTACAAACTAAAATTTCATACAGACAATGACGTTTATACTGCTCTGTGTACGATACACTGAGCTGCAAGTACAATATTTATATTCCACTTGATTTATTTTATAATTCTAGGGTAAAAATGAGAAAGCAATTTTTCAGTGACAGTGTACTGTGACACTTGTATTTTTATGTCTGATTTTTGTAAGCAAGTAGTTTTTAGGTGAGGTGAAACTTGGGGTACACAAGATAAATCAGACTCCTGAAAGGGGTACAGTAGTCTGGAAAGGTTGAGACTCACTGGGATAGATCAGTTTTTGCTATTGACTTTAACGGGTGCAAGACTGGGTCCTATATATTTATATACTTAGACCAAAGCGTTCAAACTTGGGTGCCTAAAGTTAGATACCTAAATCCATATTTAGGCATCTTGGCCTGATTTTCAGAAGGCACTCAGCACATTTAGAAACCAGGCCACATTGTTTAGCTGCCTAAATAAAGATTTGGGTGCCTCATGTTTGAAAAGGTTGGCTTATGTTATTTGGGATTTGTTTCAGATGCCCGGCCCTATGTTAATCCCTTCAGACAATACACAGGCTCTTGATATTATAGTCAGAATTGAAGCTGGGCTCTACTTAAATTGGCGCAAACATCCCATTATAATCACCTACGGCCACTGGTGTTTACCACGCTGACAAATATTTACCTTTCAGGCTGAAATATTCCATGATGCTCTCTGAAGGCAGATTATTATTATTAGTCTGTATGGAGAGGCACAGATAGATAGGTGGAGTGTAGGAATGGCCAGACAGACTTTGGCCCAGTATATAAGCCACCCCCCCCCACACACACACAGAGAGGTTTTTCTGGGCAGGCGCCTGTCCCTTTAAGGCGTTTCGGACGGCGGGGAGGTGTGTCCCCGCCGCCGAGCCGTAGTCAGCGGCGTGTCAGAGGTCGGGGTGCCCGAGGTGAGTGCGCACCACGTGGGGCTGTGACTGGCTCTGTCCTTCCAGCGGCCGCGGCAGGGCACGGAGTCCGGGGCAGGCAGCGGCGCGACGGGGGCCCGCCATGGTCATTAAAGCAGACGAGATGCCGCCGCCGGCGGCGGTGCCAGCCACGGCCCAGAGCGGGGAGGAGCAGCCGGAGCCCGGGCACCTGAGCAGCAAGCGGCAGCCGCAGCCAGACAGCGAGCCGCGCTCCGGGAGCTCCGGTGAGAGAGGGGGGCGCCCCGGACAACCCCCCCAGACAGCTCCCCTCGGGCGTTGGGGGGCTGCACGAGGGGGGAGACAGCCCCCCCAGACAGCTCCCCTCGGGCGTTGGGGGGGGCTGCACGAGGGGGGAGACAGCCCCCCCCAGACAGCTCCCCTCGGGCGTTGGGGGGGGCTGCACGAGGGGGGAGACAGCCCCCCCCAGACAGCTCCCCTCGGGCGTTGGGGGGGGCTGCATGAGGGGGAGACAACCCCCCCCCGAGAGCTCCCCATGGGCGTTGGGGGGCTGCACGAGGGGGGAGACAGCCCCCCCCGACAGCTTCCCTCGGGCGTTGGGGGGGGCTGCACGAGGAGGGAGACAGCCCCCCCGAGAGCTTCCCTCGGGCGTTGGGGGGGCTGCATGAGGGGGGAGACAACCCCCCCCGAGAGCTCCCCATGGGCGTTGGGGGGAGGGCTGCACGAGAGGGGAGACAGCCCCCCCGAGAGCTTCCCTCGGGCGTTGGGGGGGGGCTGCACGAGGGGGGAAGCCCCCCCCAGACAGCTCCCCTCGGGCGTTGTGGGGGGGTGCACGATGGGGAAACCGCCAGTCCAGGATCCCTTCTCTTGGGTACTGGGGGAGGGAGGGTTGCATAAGGAGGAGGGAACCCCTGGTAGTGGGCGGGGAAAAGGGGAGTTATGCAAGCAGGGAGCCAGCTACTCTTCTCCCCCCCCCCCATCCTTCTGGGGGAAGCCCTCCCCTACTGCCTTCTCCCAGTGTGTATTGGGGGGGGCTGTACACTGGGGAGCGTCCTCAGGATTGGGGGGCGGGGGATTTCCTCGCTGTTCACCCTCCCCTCATAGCGGGGTCTGGCCCATAATACGGAGGGAAGCTTTACCCTGTGCACACTTCCCTGAGGTACCAAAGAACTCAGCAACTGTCCGCGCAGGAGGGAGGGAGGGGGCTCCCCGTGCAACCCTCTTCTAATATGTAGGAGAGGAGATTCCTGACTGCAGCAAGGAACCTCCATGTGCTGGCTTGAGAGCTCTCCTCTGTGCTGTGTTCAGGCCCATGTACTGGGGAGTGTGTGGGGAAAGTTGTGCGGGGAGGAAGCTATACTTATCCAGGGGAGAGGCTGCTCAGTGGGGACTCTCTGTATTGTTGGAGGAGGGGCTGCTTAGTGGGGAGCTCTGCTGTGCTTGAAAGGGTTGATTTCCTGGGGATACTCTCGGAGAGTGTACACTGGCCACCCCATACTGTGTGTAAGGGCCCTCTCTGTATGCTGTAAGTGTCCTGTCCTATTGTACTGAGGGCTGTAGGAGAGCGGCCCTAATCAGGTTTTCCTGCTATGAGCTGATCACTTGTCTAAGCGACGTTGTACAGAGATCCCCCCGACCCTTATTGTTAGAAATACAGTCCTGACTCCACTGGAAGGTACAGTGGGGACCCTCATCTGTTGCTGTGAGAGTTTCCTGTATGGAGGTGTCTTCCTGAGGGGAAGGAGCTGAAGTGGGGGGCGTTAGGGAGTCTTTCTTCTTTCCTTCTCCTGTGCCCCCATTGCTATGTTTATCCTACATAGCAGGGTAGGCAACCTATGGCACATATGCCGAAGGTGGCACGCGAGCTGATTTTCAGTGGCACTCACACTGCCCAGGTCCTGCTTACCAGTCTGGGGAGCTCTGCATTTTAATTTAATTTTAAATTAAACTTCTTAAACATTTTGAAACCTTATTTACTTTACATACAACAATAGTTTCGTTATATATTATAGACTTATAGAAAGAGACCTTCTAAAAAGGTTAACATGTATTACTGGCACGCGAAACCTTAAATTAGAGTGAATAAATGAAGACTCAGCACACCACTTCTGAAAGGTTGCCGACCCCTGCTATGTAGGGAGGTTGCCTCTTTACTGGGAGATTCCAGTATATGTGGTGGGAGATAATGGATGCCAAGAATGCAGGGCAGCTTTCAAAGGAGAGAGTATTAAAAAAGGGTTGGCCTGGTCCTGGCCTTAATATTCTTGATTTAGCATGATAAGGAGGTAAAAAGTCTCCCTGTCCTTTATCTCCCCACCCCAGCTGGGTTTAAGCTATACAGGAAAAAAAAATCTTCAGGTTTTTATTTACTTTCAGTGTTTAAAGCGAAATCCTGGAGCAAATGATGAGATTATGTGCTGGGGGGGTGGGGAGTTCTAAAGAAAATTGGAAAAGAAGTACTTTTGTGCCCTTTTTTGCTGCTCTATGATGTACACAAAAGCGCTGAAAGATTTTTAATTCTGGCTGGTTCTGGCAGATCCAGCGAGACTTGACTACTTTAGGTGAATGGTGATCTATCCAGTGTAGAGAGTGAAAGCTGAGCAATCAAGAGGGGAAAGGATTTTAGTCACTATTAAACTTTCATTTTAATACCTATTTAATGCCAATGACTAGTCTTTTGAATAAAGAAAAACTGCTAGATTCAAAACCACCGCCCTGCAACCAAGTAGTAAACCCAGGACCCGAACTGGAGAGTTCTAAAGGAAAAGCAAGCGGAGAAGAATCTTTGGTAAACAGGGCCTGAAAGATTTTTGTAAGAAAGCCAAAAAATAAAATTCTTTAAGCCAGAATCGTTTACACACACTTAATGCCATGGCAGGTAACCAGTCTGTCGCAAAGAAGAGGCTTAGTGGTGGCTGGAGAAGAAGGGGGAAAGGAGTGACTGGAAGCAAAGGGCTTCTGCTTCTTACCGGTCCAGATTATTTTATTGCTGCTGCGGCCTCCTTTGATTGTCAGTTGCAGGGAGGGAATTTGCTTGCTTAGTTTAAATTCTTAACCTTCACCCTTCTCTTTTTCCCCGCCACCCCACCCCCCCGCGGTGGACGAATTTCCTTTGCATGGTCGGAGCAGATCTCTTCCAAGTCAATTGGCATCGCTGATTGTTTCTTTAACCCCCCCCCAAAAAAACCCACCCCCCAAAATCCTGGGGTTCTCCCTCCAGCTGCAGAAACGTGGACTAAGGGAACCCGAACAGCTCTGGCGGGGCTGTGCATGACACGAACGCCTCCCCTCGGCGGAAGGGGTCCTGGTATGGGTGGTGGGGGGGCGCTGGGTTTTCGGGGGGGGGCTCAGAAGAGGGGTTCTGGCTTTGGACCTCCTGGGGGGCGGAGGAGTTCGGGATGCGAGGGGCGAGGGGCTGGGAAGGGGCTGGGGCTGCCCCCTGCTCATCAGCCAGAAGTGGGCAGGGGAGCCCGGGAGGGCTGGAACTCAGCACCGGGGTCGCGCCTGGTCCTGCCGCTTCCTCTCCTAACGCCAATGAAGGTGACCTTCACTGGGCCACACCACTGTGCAGCCGCCCGAGGGGGGCGGGGATGGGCCTTCGCTGCTGTGTGTCCTCCGCCCCCGGCGCCCCTTGCTCCTCTGGGGCAGGGTCACTAAGCAAGGGGCGGGGGGGAGTGCAGAATACCCTCCCCGCAGAGAACCCTCGGTATCATCTTCCCCCCCCCCTCCGGTCTTGCACGTTGGTCTGCTCCGGGCCTGGGAAGGAAAGAGTCGGGAGCTGGGATTCGCCGGGGGAGGCGGAGTCCGATGTGGAGCGCGCAGGACAGCGGGGGGGGGAGAGAGAACGACCCCTCTCCCCCCCCCTCCCGCGCGCACACGTGGTAGCTCCCAGCCCGAGTGCCCGGGCTTGAGACAATGTAGCGACCCCGACGTTCCACGCGGCCCCGGCACGGGTCAGGGATTTAAAGGGACAGCGGCTCTCCCTGGGGGCTGGGAGTTTCGTGCTCCCGGGGCTCCATTGCAGGCTCCGGGGAGGTGGGGGTCCGGACTGGCAGAACTCAGGAGCCAGCCTGCTGCAGCAGTGCTGCCCTCCCAGCTCCCACGCTGACTTGCTCTGTGACCTTCAGCAGGCTGTTTGAACCTGCCCCTGCCCCTAAGAGGGATGCTGCCTCACAGGGGTGATGCGAGGCATAACTAATAAGTGTTGAAGCGTTTGAGGCGCTGAGGTGGAAGGTGCAAGAGGAGAGAACAGAACGATATTACAATAGAAGAGCAGAGCAGTTCCCCCTAATATTTGGGAGACTTCAGGTCTGTTTCCAGCCCTGCCACTGACCTGCTGTGTGATCTCGGGCAAGTCACTTTCCCTCTCAGCCTTTGTCAGTCTAGACTGTAAGTTCTCTGTACAAATCCCTAGTAAGAGCCTAGCACAATGGGGCCCAGATTTCACTTGCTGGTGTAATAAAATAATAGTTATTGTGCTGTCTGTGCTAGCATAATTGTGATTGCAAAACCATCAAGCAGAGAGTTATACTTTCAGGATTCACTCCTCTTTATGATGCCTTGGTAGTGTAAATATAGATTTCATCTTTACTTCATTTTTTTTCAAATCTCTTATCAATAGTCTTATGGTGAATTTGACAACATTATATAAAATATCCTGCCCCAAATTGTTTCAACATGCTGGAATAATGTGCGGACTGCAGTTCTGTGTGAAAGAAGAGTGTATTCTGTGGTGGCTGGTGTGGCAGGAGAAGGCCACTTGAAAAATTTGCTTTATACATTTTCCCATGAATGTGGTTTAAGCTACAGTGCAAAGATTTCCCATGATCACAGACTCACATTTTGTCTTTGGTAATTGTATTTTGAAGGGGGTTAAATTTCTGATCTTTCCAGAACCTGCTCATGTGTTTACACTATACAAAGTAGGGAGCCATGTATGTGTATAATTTCTTACCTGATGAACCTGCAACACAAGTACTGAATGCCTAGAAACTTGGCTTTAATTTTGTCTTTGCGTAAGGTATTCAGATTAAATGGATGTTTATTTTTCGAGAAATCCTGATGTCCTTACTCGGGCAGACTCCCACTGATGTTCTGATGGGAGTTTGCCTCAGTTTTAGGACCTTGGGGCTTAGTCCTACATTAGGTAAAGTTTTTTAAAATCTTTTCTAGAGGCTCATCATTGGGTTGATTCCTAGAGGTGCTGAACAACTGCAGTGTCTTTTGGAAGTTCCTTCCGGTCATGGACACTGTACCCTTCTCAGAATCCAGCCCTGTGTTTGCTACATTTGTGTGTCCTGAGTTTCATGCTCATGGAAAAAGTGCCTGATGGGCAATTCTAAGGTTGACTTATATCCACAGACTAGGTGCTGTGCTAGCAGCAATAGTGGTACAAGCACCCCCATGCACTGTTCCATCCATGTGCTGCTGTCTCCTGATTTGGAGGGGAAACTTCTAGGGGTGAAAGTATTATTCAATCTCTGACCTATCTGTTGAAATCACCACTTAGCGCCAGTTGTGGTAATGGTTGATGGGGTTGCTTGTCCAAAGGGAATTGTCCTGAGGCCACTAAACTCACTTCAGATATGTTGTATATAACATAACCATGCAAATTGTATTCCATTGGTGCCAATGTTTCTGGATCTTAGTCTCTCACTATTAACAAAATATCCTAACGTTATTGTAGAAACTAAAGCTTGAGCATTTTTAAGAGATGTCAGAAAATATTCAAGAAGGGTCATTAATCTCAAAAATTGAGAGGCCAGATTAGGAGAATTAAAAATAATATGCAGCATAATCCCCTCCAAATAAATAAACAAAAACATTAGAGTTTTTGATTGAACATGCTTAGCTGATTATCTATCATCTGGCCATCCTGTAACATTAAATTAGGGAGACGGGGAGGCTGAAGGGAGTGGGTAATGGCAGTGCTTAATTTGTAATGAAAGAGGTTCTGTGGCTCAAGCAGTTAGGTGCCGAGGCTCAAGTAATTTTTTTTTACTTTCATAACTGACCCGGCAAACCCAGAGGTGCTGGGACTATGAACTGCCAAACAGATGTGCCAGGGCTCAGCTGGGCAAAGGGGATCTGGAGCCATTTGCCTATAGGTCTCTAATTCAAATCCATTGCAGGTTGATAGTGACCAGTGATCAGGTTGCTCAGTGATCTGTGAGTGGGTCACTTTAGTCCATTTCTTAATAGTCAGATATTACAATCACTACCCTCTGTTGTCAATCCTAGCTGAGGGGCTCACCCACAGGAATGCTGGGGGTGCACCTGGGAAGCTTGCAATGCCGCTGTCCCTGTTCTATTAGTACTGTGAATAACTAGAGGGTTTTATCTTTAGGGCTTGTGAAAGGTGCCCTGTTGAGAACCCTAAAGGCACATTTTTAAAAAAGCATCTCATTTGGGAAAACTTGAATCTTAACGTGAAAGGTGCTCAGATTTGTACTTTTTTAAAAAAAAAAAAAGTGTTGTGCAGAGGATCTTATAAACTTGAATGTTGATCCCAAACTCAACCCCTTCCCTGATAATCTTTAATAATAATAATTAATAATAAGTACATAAAGCAAGGGGTGAGAGCCATACACTTTGTGGAAGACCTACATCTAAGTGAGAGAAGTTTGCACCTATATTTGATCTGACTGAAACTTTTAAAATTGGTCAGTAATAAGCTGTTGAAGCTTATACCTAAGCCGAAGTCCATTTGTTTTAGGTGACTGAGTGGACTGGAAGTAATTCAAGGATGCAGGAATGTCATGTTGAGCACATTTTTTTTCCTTCAGGTTTTTTTTCAAATGGATGACATGTTTGCAGTTCCACTAACTTAGTTAAAAAATTACAGTGCATAATCTTGTGCTTCAGGGCATTAACTGATTGCTAGCTGGTGTTGGGTGGAAAAATTCCTGTCCATGTTACAGCATCGCACGATTGGCCAGGTACTTTTTGGAGGGCTTTCACTTTCTTCTGAAGCATCAGGTGTAGGCCATAGGCAGGAGGAAGATACTGCATGCGTTCTGGCCTAAAAGCAGTTTACCTATACTACTTATAAATCCTTCCAACATCCCTGTGAGGTAGAGCAGCGTGATCACCATAGAGGAAACTGAGAGGTTAAATGATTTGTGCACAGCCACAGAAGGAGTCTGCCAGAGCTGGCATTAACGTTTCAGAGTTCCTGGCTCTCAGTCATGTGCTAAGGTGAGAGAGATCAAGGTTTGGTTCCAGTGTGACAATTTCTGTGTATTGCTTAACAATGTTACACTAGTAAGTGAAACGTTACTTTGTTTTAAGGGAGTTCTGCCTGTATTGTGTGGAAGCTAGGTGTAATTTTGTAGCTGCTGAACTCTGAGTTTGCTTGTAGCTGATGAAATGCTATCTTTTCTTTCTCTTACATGGAGGTTTCTTTTAAAACCCCTCACACTCTTTGGCCATGTAATGTTTTCCAGCAACGACAGGATAGCTAACCCTTTGGTTTAGTTAACCTATACAAAGTCAAGAGACGGTGATAATGCATTTCCTGGATTACTAGCATTTTTACTGCTGTCACTGCTTCAGATCTGAGCTTGTCTCAGCTGCAGATTTAATAATAGTCAGCTCAAAGGAATGCTGTTCACCCGACTTCTTCTAGCACCTCTCAGAGCCATCTTTCCTGGCTTTTCTAGATACAACTCTTCTAGTTCTACCACATGTTCCAGGTACGTCTTGTTGCGCCATTGGTTTGAACAGGCATTGTGGGAAAACGGCTGTTGACATGCAAGTGCAGTCGTACAGCAGTAACGAGGTCAGGAAACTGCTTTTTAATTGGAGGATTTGCTATGACTGTCTGTCACTCGACCATGGAAGTTTTAAAGGGGCTGATGTTTAGATTGTAGAGCATGGCTTCTGTCTTCGGTTGCCTGCAAGTGAGTGATAGCAGTCGGGAAGGTATTCAGATGGCAACGTTGGAGGCTCTATTTACTTGTTGCGTGTTTGGTTGGTCAGTTTAGGCAGTCCATCGTTTTGAGGAGTTATTTAAGGGTCTGGCGTTCCTGTATTGTTATATGTGTTTGTAAAGTAACCATCAGTGGAGAGTGTAGGATTTGGCTGGAGCACACACTGTAAAACAACATCACTTCCTCAGCAGTGAAATCCATGACTGGCTTTGTGTTTGGAAGCAGATCAACTTTCAAACACCACTGTCTCTACAGGCCTGTGCACCAACATCAGTGGTGGACATGTCTCCCTTCAGAGAGACCATAGGCAGTCTCTACACAAGGGAATCTTCTAAAATAACCCTCCCCTTTTCATCTGGAACTAGTGATACCCTGGGTGGAAATGGTTTGCTAAAATCCTCTGTTGTAGACAAGGCCCTAAAGACTCACTTTTTTTACGAGGCCTAAAAGAAGGGAGAGTGAAAAGCAATAAGAATTTGGGAGAAGGTAGGGAGGCTCTCTATTCAGCCACATTAAAAATCCAGATATGCACATAAAGTAACCAGTCATTACTGTAACTCTCCTCTTCCCTGTTTCTTTATGCTTCAACTCTCTCTCCCCCTGCCCCATTGTGGCATGTCTCAGGTTAGACTGTAAGATCCTTGGGGCACAGTACAGGTCTTTCATTTGTGCTGCAAGACACTTCCTTAGGCACTGCATAAATAATAGTAAAAACGCTTGTTCTCGTCTCCGTAAGCACATGAGCACTTTAATTAAACAAGCTTTTCTGTATAGACCATATGTCAGCTGCTACAAATGGAAGAGCTTTGCGGTTTTTTTGTTTTGTTTTTTTAAACCGCTCTTAACTAGAATAATTTGTTAATCTGTCTTTGGCTCTTAGTAAGTGGTATTACAGACCTTTAGTCCCTGTAACAAACTCTCCTGCCCTTAAGGAGGGGCAGAACTACCTTCACTGGAATAAACTTCATTCCAGCTTCCAGGAAAAGTTATATCTCTGCTATTGTATTTTGAAATCTTTGCTACTGTATTTCTGTCTTCTCCCTCCCCCTTACCCTTTCTTCTCTGAAGGAAAATTTTAAAGGATCAGTCCACTTAAAATAAAATTCCTTATCAGTTACTAAGACTTCTGATTTTTAGAAGTGCCCTTAACCTAAGTTTCCCTTTGTAGGGTCTCTTTAACTCCAGAAAACCAAACCAGTGCTAAAATTATCCCTGTGCTGAGTTCCAGGTGCCCTTACCCATCTGTCTTGTTTTGGGTTTTTCCCCTCCATTTGGGAAGTCAAGATACAGTTTCCTGTAGTTGCTGATATATATTTTTTTTAACTTTGCACTTTGCCTTAAGCGCTGGCCTTTCGACACAGTTTGGGAGCAGTGTTTGAACTGTTTACCATTGCAGCTAAGCCTTTTGGCCAGCCAATGGTAGAACCACGTTTTTAAAAAAGTTTTGGCCAGCCAAACCATGCTGGAAATTGGTTGAAATGTAACTCCCAGACTTGGCCAGTGTAGGAGAGGGACTCAAGATGCTAAATCCAAACCTTAGAAAGCATTTCAGTGACTGCGGGAAAGAGCCTCTGAGCCAGCAGGACTGACACAGCACAAATGAATGTGGCCTGCAGGGGCAACTACTGCAAAACGATTTTTCCGGTATCCACGAAAGAGCATAAAAGGTGCAAACTTCTGCCTGAACTAGGACCACTCTTGTTAAACGTGGCTTGAGCATGGTTGGGCCTAACCGATCAGATTCTGGTGTGACTCTGCTCTCTTTAAAAGAGTGAAGAATTTCTCCCATTTAAATAGCCGTGTTGTTATATGTAGTGTCCACTGAAGAGACTCCCAGTACCGCACTTTCCGTCTCAGGTTTATCTCCTGTTTTAACTGGAATGGGCATCGCTTTATCCGTGGCGCTGATGAACTCCTTTGGTCAGCTACAAACTACAGGGAGTGAAGGAACTTCACATGACACAACTCTGTGTGTCCTGAGTCCTCTGGAGACTAAACGTGATGCTTATAACCCTTAATGGTACCTACAGATGGCTTAAAATAAACATGGATTTACAGATCCCAGGGGACAACTCCAACCCACTTACTTAGGGGCACTCACTAAGGAAAAGGTGTTGGTTGCATCAAAAGAGAAACGATGGAAATTAATTTGGAAAGTTGGAACCTCCAGGTTATGGATGCCCCCTGATGGGATGGAGAGAGGCAGATCCCATGACATCCTGCCTCTCTCGATGAAATCTTCAGGAAATAATCGATCCTCCTTTGAAGATGGCATAAGCTTTTGGGGTCCCTATTAAACTTGCTTCGTCCTACAGAAATATCACTCACTATAAGTGAAACTCTACCCAATGCCTTCACTGTAGCTGGTTAACTTTCTTCTGGTGAATGTAAAATACTATAGCTTGTGCTGTATGCAGTACATTCTCTCTAGTTCAGGTCCAATTTGAACTAGCTTAATTTTGCTGTTTGTATACCTACCATTAGTAGGAACTCTGGTGGTGTTAATGATCTGATCACAATTTTTGCTATAAGAGCAACTTCATATAGGATCCTTTTATTGCTCGTTCTTGAACCAGTATTGCCTTTAGTGTGCGCACGAATAGCTTAACTATAACTTGTTCAATCTGAGCTAATGGTTTGGCCAAAATTCCCCCATGGAGTAAATAGATCCAGCTCCTGTGCTAGTCGCACCTGCTTCAATTGGGTCTCTATTTGGCTCTTTATTTCCAGCTAGGGGCCATGTACACACTGTGTAGAAGGAAAACGATACAGTTGGTGAATTTACAGCTTTGGTAACTAGAATTCAGTTTAAATTGGTTGCAGTTAGAAAAGCCATTTTAAAATAGAATGAGTCTGTTCCAGGAGGGTCTCTTCTCGGAGATTGTCTTTTACACAAACACCCACGTGAACTTAAAGGGGTTTTTAAACTGAAGTCTGGAGCATATACAGCTTGTGCTTCTATGTATAAGGAGGTAGAGTTGAAGCTGTTAGTATATCTGCCGTTTCCTGATGCTTCTGAAAGAGACATTAGTTGGAAGATGTGGACCTTTTTAAGCATTTCAAACTTGGCACTAGATCCTGAAGATAATGGGGCTTCTCGTGACTAAGGGTTTGCTTAGGCCCTTACTGCGTCTTACTTAGAAAAGGGGCAATGAGTCAGAAGTCCTAAAAAGGGAAATCTTAGCTGCCTTGACTGGATCTGGAGTTAGAATGAGTTTCGATGGGAGAGCTTTTTGTTCTGCTGTTTTAAAAAAGCAAAATACAAGAACAATAGAAGCTAATCGGGGATTTAATTTTGTATAGAGAACTTTAAGCCTGTTTTTTTCCTCCTTCCCAACCTGTTCGTTCCATTTTTTTCTTGGCAGGGCATTAGCTGGAGTACAGAATTCTGCTACGATGATTGGCTCAAACTTCCTAAAATTTTCGTAAGAGAAATGATTCTTCTGTTATGTCTATGGGTGTGGGATTGACTGTTAACAAATGTGTCTATGACATGGTGTCTGTCTTCACCCTACCCTTGAGACGTTCACAGCAGAGACAGGATTTGTTTTTTACCTCCGTAAATTTGGAGTTGGCCTATCTTAGAGTTCACAAGAGTGAATTACAACTAAACTAGATGCAAACATTTAAAATTACTTAAGCTATAGCAAAACTGAAGGAGATGCTTTGACTAGGAGCATAAAACTTGCCATTGCAAAGTCTAATCTTCTGGTTCTTCAGGCTGAGTATCTTTCTTGGAACATGACTTTGTAATAGTCTTCCTTGAAAAGTTAGTTTTTTTTTCCCAATGTAGCTTTCATTAGCGGATATGTCTCCAAAGGAAAATAACTGTCCGGTAACACCACAGAAGCAAATATAATTAAGAGCCTACTAGACACTTTACTGGGGTACATGTGCCCACACATTAGTGGTGCTTATCCTGAACTGAGAGAGGACGAGAACAAGGAGGGTGGTTGGGTTTAGTGGTTTAGTTTTGTCCTTTGAATACTCTTGTCTGGCAGCTTTGATTTGTATTGTCGCCTATGAGATAGTAGGGTTTTTAGTGCTCTTGTTACAAGGTGAAAATCTATAACCTACAACTCCTGCAAAGTTACTGGGGATTCCTTCAGTTAGTTTGAAATAGAGGCATTTTGTGGGGCCAGAAAACTCATTTGGCAACTCTATCTACCTAGTTCACTCCTCTCAGTCCCTTTTTATGCCAGTCTGTTTAATATGGATGCCTCTGCATAAGCCTAGGCATGCCATAGTAACTAGCCTTGTTCTGTAATTCAATGCATCTTATTTGTTTATAAACTTGGCAGAGCTGAAATGCTGTAACATGGTCCCATACTGCATCGGTACAGAGCCTGGTATCACCGCTCTATTTATAACTTGCTGCTGGGTTCTAACAGTCAGGCTCAGATCAACTCTCTCTAAGACACTTTGAAAAACTTTGATTTTTTTCTCCCGTCTCTGGGGCAGCGGGGAGAGGAGGAAGTCTTCAACTTTGGGGAACTTCTATTTTACTTTGTGGATGTCCTGGCATTCTGCAACTGGATATTTTGAAGACCGAGGCAAAGATGTTTGGAAGATGAAGGTCACTGGAAGGAACTTTGGGAGAACTCCCGCTATGGTGAATCCAAGGTTTAAATCTGCGTAAGATATCAGAAAGGAAGAAACAGATGAGTGTTTAAGAGAATACTTTCTTTGTTCCCTGACATGTCTCTTTGCACGCTAGCAGTCTAAATTTATTAATCTTGTGCTTTTTGTCTCATGGGGTTCAAATAAGAATTTTCTTAGAAAATCTGATTCGCTAGCTACGTGGCAGCATTAACAAGTCCAGACTCTATACCATGCGAGACCTGTCTTTGTTGTGTACTTTAATATATGTGTACAAACAAGAGATTGCAAACAAAACGTACTTCTCCCGTTTGGTCTTTTATCTGTGCAACCTGTAATCATGGGAAACAGTATCTTTGCAAATTGCTGCAGGCATGTCACTGATCTCATCTTCCAGACACACAGCTTTAATTCGGCTGAGAGGGCCCCTCTCTTACCCAAATCTCCCGTTAGTTGCACTGCATCGCCTGATGTCTCTCTCCCTGTTCAAATGAAGTTAGATGTCTCGGAAGCTTGCAAGGGCGTGCCGCTGTATCCGGACATTATTCTCAGCAATGCATCGAATGAAAGTCTGCAAAAATGGCCAGAATATGTTCAAGGCTTACCCAAGGAGAAGGCCAGTGAAGAAACGATGAAGGCCTGTGAAAACAGCTGCTCGAAACTCAGTGTTGCTGTTGCTAGCTTAATAAAGCAGACAGAGGCATCTTCTGCTCTGGCTGTCCTTCCTGGCGACCTTGAGAAAGGATCAGCTACACAGTTAAATCATTCTCAGTCATTTGAGGCCTGCCAGAATTGCGGGAAACTTGAGGCCAATGGCCTAGACTCTAAATCGTTCAACCAGGGAGAGCCTGTGGTACCAGCTGACAAAAGAACTGCAGCCCATAGAATGTCTATTGTTGATTGGCAGCAAAACAGAGACGTTTCTAAGAGGGGAAAAGCCTCCAATTTGGAACCATCGTTAGCAGACCCAGGTGTCCAGTTAAAACACAAAACTAATGCTTCTAACTTGGGGAGCTGTGAAATGGCTGAAAGGCCTGAATCTAACCACTCCGTAAAGGCAGAGAAAAGCGAGAATATCCAAGAGATGGTCTTGTCTGTCATTATGGATGAGACTACACACATGATCCAGGATAAAAGCACTTGTTACTTACTGACCAATCCTGCAATTGGCCCAGATGGCGATTTAAACCTTGATCCTGATCTTGAAGTGAGCATACTGCCATCAAAGCAGAAGAAAAGGAGGAGAAAAAGGAAACTTTGTTTTTTAGGTGCTTGGGGGGTGACTTTTTATTCTTCTGTTCGTGTGTGTGTGTGTGTGTGTTTATATATAATGTCTACGGGGGGAGGGAGGAATCACATTTCCATACAGACTCTGTATTCACTCCCTTAACTATCTCAAAACTTTTCCTTTTCGGCTGAAATATCCCATGTTTGCTCTGTCTCAAGGTGACTTTTTTTTTAAAAAAATTATTTTTGTTGATCTTTGCACAAAAGCTTTTTCCGTTTTATGAAAGCAAACTTTCTTTGTGCACAGAACTCAGTCACTGCAATCTAAACCTCTGACTTCACAAGTGACTAGAGCTCAATAAGGAATAGTTGCTGTATGAAATTGCAAGGTCTTGATCTTTTTAAAGAGATGTTCTGTGTGCAGTGGGTCTCTTTCCTAAGTGCAGCACTATGGTAATGTGCAAAAATTGCAGATTTGTGCATAACTATACTTGGATACAGGATATTTTAGGGCAGCGGATTTTTAAAATCCAAGTGTGCATTTGCACTGTGCAACCAATTAGGATTTACTTTTGCATCCTGCTCCTTCCCCAGACTCTTTAAAAGAGTAAGCTATTGCAGTGTTAGCTTTATGCATTTATACACAGACCAGGAACTGCACAAGAAACAGTAACGTCTACATATATAACCGATTGGTCCTATTTATTTTGTATATTGAGGCACAATGTGTACTTATGTGCAGTATGGATGAGTTAATATGAATATTTTGTTGCACGTGCGGAAATGTAACATGAAGGTTATAGGCTAATTTTTAATTTTTCTTCTTTTGCAGATGGGTAGCATAATCTGATGGCTAAAGCCTAGTAAGACTGGAACTGTGGGCCAATGTCGCTCTCAGGGTGAAGTCCTGCGGTTAAGGAGGGGAAGAGAGTAAATGCTTCTGTGGCCATTTTTTCCCTTTTATTTTTATTTTTTTCAAGGTCTAGAATATTTAAAGTGTTATGGGGGAGGAGGGAGGATGGTGCCCTGGAGGCTGTGAAAGGTGCCTGCTAAATACGGTCTTCCGTGTGATTCTGCAAACTGTCATGTGGCTATCACCTGTGCATGCATGGTGTCACAAGGTGTGTGGTTCTACCAGTGTGTGTGCAGACTTCTGCATGAAGAATTAAGGCATTTAATCTGCGATTCCTTTTATTTTTCGGCAAATCCAGCCCTAGTTTATGTGTCTCCCGATACGATTGTGCTGTTCAAAGGCCAGAGCTGGATGACGAGGGGCCCTTTACGTTATGGCACGGAAGGCAGGCCTGGGGAAGAGAGGGATCAGAAGTACAGCTCTGGAAGTCTTCGGCTCCCTTGCCTCATGGTGGAGCCAAGTCAGGGATGGGCAGGGCTATGGGAGCCATTGTGGATGAAACAGCCTCTAAGCAGCTCTGCACTTGCTCTCTAGACTGGGGCAGCACCCTGCTCCCCTTCCTCCATCTTTCCCATGCTTAAAGTGGGAGCTGGGCAAAGGATAAGCCCCTAGGTTAGGGCTACCTGGCTACAGAGTCACCGCTGGCGCTGTTGGAGAGCGGCACAGTTTAGATCTCTTGCAGTAGAGCCCATCTGGTATGTAAAGTAGGTGAGTGAGGTCAGTGACGGCCAAGCAAGATAGCTTAGTGGAGGGTTCTGCAGTGATGGGAGGAGGGGTAGCTCAGTGGTTTGAGCTAAACCCAGGGTTGTAAATTCAATCCTTGAGGGGGCCATTTAGGGATCTGGGGCAAAATCTGTCTGGGGATTGGTCCTGCTTTGAGTAGGGGGTCGGACTAGATGACCTCCTGAGGTCCCTTCCAACCCTGATATTCTATGACTCTATGATGTCATAAAACACAGAGTTCCAAGTAGCTCGGCTCCTATATGTGGAATCTGATTTGTGTTTCTTGGTACTCTCCACAGGAGGCATAATCCATAGCAATAAACCAGAGTGATATGTTGCAGTAGCACTCGTGTGTGCACTGTTACAATGCCAGTCTTTAAAAATGATGTGTTTGTTTAAAACTCAGGCCAGTTGTGGTCAGCTTGTGGCTGAATTCTACCGAAAAGGCGCTACAGGGTTGAGCAGACATGCTGGCTTTTGTTCTGAGTGGAAATACTTTGGAGAACAGGTTTGTTATGTCCCGTTCTCCCCCCCCGCCCCCGCTCCATTTTGCTTTTTTCTGAAAACTGACACTAGCATGGCTTAAATCTCAATATTAGTCACTTAAACCTGGGATCAAAGTGATAATCCCATCAGGCTTCTGTTTCCACCCAGATTATTGGAAGCAGAGTATATTCTGCTCTTCTGTGCCCCTGTGAATGTGCAGTAGCTGCATTTTCTGCTCTGTTACTGCTGTTTTGTACTTACAGCGGTGTAACACCGTGGAATTTTGGTCCTGAATGCTGTCTTGGGTTCAGCTAGTAAGATGGTGGGAATGCTTTTAGCGTGCTGGGGTTCTTCTGTTTTCATCTTTGTGCCAAATGTGCATTTTCATTCTGCAGACATGCTTAAAAGCAAGAGAAGTGTTTGGAAGCGTATTTCAGACTGCGAAGACATGTTTGTACCCTCAAAATGAACCTGGAATCACAGTGGTGACAGGTTCATGCTTAAGATGAGTAAGGACAAAGTAGGGTTTTAATTCCTTCATCTTTAACAGTCTGCTGCTAGTGTTGCTAAATGCAGGTAAGAGGATTTTAAAAACCCAAAACCTCACTTGATTTTGACAGTGTCGCTTATTTCTTAAGTTAGGAATGTAACTTCTTAGCAGGTTACCTTGGGACAGCATTTATACTGCTATGTCTTAGGCCTGAGGATGAAATCTGCAGCAAAATGTTTCTGTTAAAAGGCATCGTTGTTGTCTCTTGAAATAACAGAATGACTTAGCTCAGTGGTTTTCAACCTTTTTTCATTCGTGGATCTCTTAAAAAATCTCAAATGCAGGTACGGACCCTTTTGGCAACCCTGGACATAGTCTGTGGACCCCCAAGGGTTCTTGGATCATAGATTGAAAACTACTGACTTAGCTATTTGGCACTTCCCTGGCTTGTTTGAACATTATGGATCTAGATTGCTGATGTTCCGCTACCTCTCTTGCTTATAGGAAGTAGTATTCAAATTCAGATATTAAAATTACACCTTGGCAGGGACCTTGATCTAATTGTTTTTGTGAGGTGCCTACCTCATGTGTGGGTTTAGTACAAACAGAGATAATTACAATACGGTGTCTTGTCTCAATATATATATATATATATATATATATATATTTTTTTTTTTTGGTCTGTCCGTGTGAGTAGATAGAAACGAATTCTTCTACTTGCACTGTTACACCAGGTGTGACATGTAATTTGATCAAGTACTACAGGGTTCTCTGTTCCCTCTGAAGAGTTGGTTTTCACTATAATATTTTGGTTTGCTTGGTTTTTTTCAACATAGTGGTCAGCAGAACCTGAACACAGGTGAGGATTGTGATATGAACCAATGGCTCAGAATATTTAGTTACAGCTGAAGTGTCTGCCCAAAGAAAATGTGGTTCAGTCACTTTAGAAGAGCCTGTGAGGGCAGGCTCAGACCCCGAGGATTCTTACCGTAAGTGCGTATTGTCACTTTAAATAATAGAAGAACCTGGAGGTTCAAAGGAACAGTTGTGACCACAAAGCAGTGTTAGAGGTTTAATGTAGAAATAGAAGGAATGTCCACGTTGCTGTTTTGTAGTGATAAGATCGGGGCTGCTGGGCTAAGGTTTCTGAAAAGAACACAACCAATTCTCAGACATGACTCGGTAAATTACCATCCCGTATTTTAAAAATATTTTGTGTTGCACGTTTTTGTGCAGAGTAGGGGCTCAATCCTACAAACACATTGGTTTGTCAATTAAAACGTAAAAAACACAGGAGAGATGCCCAGAGATGTTTTGTAATTTGAAGAAATGAGTAACTTTACTCATGTGAGTAGATCTATTGATAGAATAGCACAACACACGGGTTCCAGGTTCGGACTGAGAATTATAAAATAAAACTGCATTGCCTCTAAGAAAAAAGACTAGCTTTTTTTAAAGAAAAAAAATTCCCTTTTGTTACTAGCAATCTTAAATTTTATTGAAGGTGAGCTTGTAAAATTTATTTTCCTTTCCCTCTTTGTGCAGTTTGATTACCTCAGGCATTTCTCTGTGGAAAACGCTGGCACAGCTGGCTTTTTCTGTTTGTCGTCTCCCTTTCTATCTGGTTCTACAGAGCAGCAGTGAAAGTTGGTGACTCCTTTTAAAGTGGGTAGGCGAAACTTCCATGCAAAGCTCTGCTAGGCTTTGTGAGTCACTGCAGAGTATGCGATGCTTACCCTGAGGAAACTCCCGTGCACCGCTCCATGGGGTTGCAATGAAAGAGACGGCTTGCATGGAAAAGGCACTGTCCTGAAAACCCTCCCTTGATTTGTAAAACCATCTTCCTTTTCCCAAAGGTGACCCAAACTATTGGGTTAATCTGCAAGACCGACCCTCTCTCTTGGTGCAGGATTAATTTCTTGCTCCTCAACTTGAGACCGTGCTGGCTAGAGCTGCATTGTGTGGTGCAAGTAGGCATTAAACTGCCACCTCTTTGCTGCCCCTCTCTGCCCCATAGCTTTACCAATTCATAACCTTTCCCAATGGCCAGTGAAGGCTGTTTTGCACCATATTGCATGATGGCAGCTTCTTGATGTGGCGAGGTCTGCTAGAAAGCAGTCCACCAAAATGCTGCTCACTCCATTCGTTGGTAACTTTTATAGCCCGGGAAAGTCACAAACAGAAGCATCGCCCAGAATTTATGTAGGAAAGCTCATATGCAGCCTCTGCTTTGACCCTGTTTGGCGGCAGGGTTCGCTTAGGTAGATGGAGTTAATAGCACTTATCCGTGACCAGTTGGTGTTGCTCAGTTCACGCTTGGAGCCAGGGTAGTCCTGGCTTGCAGCATTTGTTAGCCTATGATGCCTCAGCAAAAAAAACCAAAAACAAAACAGTAGTAGGAAAATGAGTGGCATGCCTGTCTCTAGAACTGCCCACCTCTGAGCCAAGTCAATTTCCACTTGCTTTTTAGGAAACTTTACTTACTTGCTGGGAACTTAGAAGTGTTTCCATCTGCTGCGTTTCCTGCCTTTGTAGCGATAGAAAAAGGTAGTAATCTTGGAGAATGTCAATTGGCCGTGTTCCTCTCTACGGGCTCTGTTGCCGGAGTGGCTGTTGTATCCAAACTAGGTATCTCTTGTGGGTCTGTTTGGGTGGGATACCTCCTCGCACACAACTCCTCGGTGGGCTAATGGGAGATGGACACACGTGTGCAGAGCAGCAGAGGTCGGGTTGATTATAGCATCCGTGGGATCCTGGTGTGAGGGGATGGAGTGAGGCCTGCTGCACTGAGCCCCATGTGGTTTGCTAGAGCTGCAAGCAAGAGCTCCAGGGTGGCTGCTGGGTGGAAGAGCATAAAGACTGACCTTTGTGTGTCTGCTGACACCAAGTGAAAGCTCCCCTAAGTCTAAAGTAGCCTGTCGTACATGGGGCCCACTGTAGCCCGCTTGGGGCTAAACCTGCCTCCCCACCTACACGTCCGCTAGAGTACAAGGGAGCCCTTCCCCCTCCGATGGCACCCACGCAGGATCCAGCCTTGTCCTAGGCTCCAGAAGTCCGGTTACGTGGGAGGGGAGGGACAGTGCTGTCATCGACGCTAGTAACCCCAGAGTAGCATTTCAGGGGCATCTTGTGGCCTCATCCCCCTGTGCACCAGGTTGTCTGAAGGGAGCTCTGCTCTGTAGGTGTAACAAGGGGTGCCTCTCCCCGGGGCTCTGGGGATGTGCCTTTCAAAGACCCGGCTTCTCAGGGCACGGTTACTCAGGCAGTGCGTTAGTTCCTCTTTCCCAGCATGGCTTGGGCATGTCAGAATCCCAGTGGCGCCTTTAGTCAGCACTGCTGGTGGTTTCTGTCAAAGCCCAGCATGTGTGGGAGGCACATGTAGAGGGACACAAAACATTAGCATCTGGGCAGCCACTGCTGCTGGCACCAGAGGCTGTTGAAACAGCTCTGCTGTTTACCCCGTCCCACTGGATAGGGAGAAATTTGTTTCCTGCCCCATTTCTTGCATCTGCTCCCTATTGTAATTTGGCCTTGACAGTCATCTGCCGTTAGGAGGCCAATAAATTAGGAGTGATCTTAATCTAGAGCCATAATACCAGAATAATAATCATATGGGAGAGGACGCTTAGTGCTTTGCTGGCGTTAATTACTTAACTCTTGTGGCACCTTCAAGAGGCAGGCAAGTAAATATGTTTATCCCCATTTTCCAGATGGTAAAAGTGAGAGACTGAGTGGTTACCTGACCATCCTGGGGGAGCTGATGCTTTGGGGCTAGCGTGGCTGATACTCCCTGATGTGTATTGGAGCGTCACAATGCTTGTCTTCACCCGAATCCGCTACAAAAATGGAGTGGCATGTTAAAGGCGTTTAGGCAAATGCTACAGAATACCCAGAAATGCAGCTAGGAATGAGAGAAGCAGTAGAAGTGTAAAAAACCTATTGAGTAAGAGGGTGACAATTTCATTTCACGGCAGTTTTTGAAGTTGTGACATTTTTGTTCCAATACAGAACTAAAACAAGAAAAAAAAACTTCCCCCCTTCCTCCCCCGCTCCCAAGAAAGTATCTTTCGGTGTGGAAAGGGGCTGTCTCCTGGTAAGGAGGGCACCAGAACAGAAGTTTTTCATCCCAGATCACTCTGAATCAGGCAGAGGGGGGACTTGTACCTGGGTCTCCCACATCCCCGGTCATTGTTCTTAACCACCAGGCTACAAGGTGACAGTGTCTCTCCTTAAACCATCCTGATGAAAACTTCACTGAGACCCATGTGCCGCTTGCAAAAGCTTTCAGCTTTGAGGAAACAACAAATTTTAACTAAATTAAATGTTGTGTAGCTCTTTTATCAGATCATCCTGGCCAGCCCCTTCCTTCATGACCAGTACAGTAATATTCTCCCTACAGCACATTCCCCAGTGTTCTGCCCAGTCTCATTTAAATGATTGAGGTAGGGATTTCATATGACTCTCTAGGACACGATTCCACAGCGTTATGGATTTTGAACAGATCACGGCCGTTTATCACACTGCCAATGGCTTCTGTATGTGCAGCTTGTCATTGAGTAAGAAAATCTGGCTATGTCCAGGCAGTAGGCCCAGGGTGGGCATGGAGGAACTGCAAAACAACAAGTCATTTCATTTTGCATGTGTCAGCTGACGTGTTCTTCAAGCAGAGTTGCTCCCCGGGTACTGCAAGACATCTGCAAAGTATTTTTAAAATGTAAAGAGTTGCGTGACGCACACAGGGGTGTGGGAGCGGTTTGTGTTTCTGTGAAGTCGCTTGGGTCCCACGTGACATGCAAGTTAGCAATGCAACTGCCCTCTTTTTAGCTGAACGGGAGAGCAAGGGAAGGTATTTAAGAACCCACGTAACTTGTTGGTGCACCAGTTACAGCTGCCCTCAGGCTGCAAAGCACCACACGCCCATCTCTTTTCATTAAGAAGGTTCTTAAAATTGAACTGACTGGTTCAACCTAGAAAAAATTCTCCCTGTTTCTCTTCCTCCTCCTCCCCCCCCCACCTCTGCCCTGCTGATTCTGCTCTCTTTGGGAGATGTGTACCCCTTGGGCAAGGGAAAGGGTGTTACGTATGCAAGCGGTAAGGTATGGCATACCTATGTCTATTAAACACCAGTTGTAGGGGTGGGGAATGTAATGACTTCAGCTTTTTTTTTTTTTTGTTAAACCACAGAATGTTGAAATGGAGGTCGCCAGCTTATGGTAGGCTGGTATATTCAGCAACCCGGGACGACTGCCTCTGTTTGGACCCTTGCTAAATCTCTCTTTCCCCTCTCCCGTGTTGTGACTAGAACACCCGTCTGGCATGGCTTTAATGAACGGTGACGGCTCTTACGAGCACCTCAAGGAGGAGAGCAGGCAGAACGGCCACGAGGAGGTTGACCCAGGGGATGATGCGAACGACCAGGAAGTTATCGTCATACAGGACACCGGCTTCACCGTCAAGATTTACGCTCCGGGAATAGAACCTTTCTCCCTGCAGGTGAGCGTCGGTTGAGAACAAGGCGGTTATGAGGGAAAGACCCGGACTGCATAAGGTGCTTGTGCCCAGATTGGCTGACCCTTGCTGGCTTGCGTGTTAATCATTTATGCCAGCATATAGCATGATACTTGCAAAGCTAATCTTCAAAGCACTGTTACAAATGCTAACTAATTAAGCCTCTCAGCGCATCTGTGTGAGGGAGGAAGGTAGGTCTGGCGTTATCCCGAGAGGTGAGGGGAGCGGGAAGAAGAGAGATGTTAAATCACTTGCCCCAGGTGTCGGGGGAAGGCGGGAAAGCAGTGTCAGGGCTGGGATTAGAACTCTGTTTCCGTGAGATTTCCCTATACCGGCATCCATTGCATGGCAAAAGCTAACCAGAACCTTTGAGGTTGGTGCATGCACATCCGACCGTCCCTCCCAATGAGTGAAGGGGAAGGAACAGGTGACTGGCTGGCTGTGTTTTGGCAGAGCTGCACTTGCAGGAAGTCTGTTTAATTTAATAATGACGCTTAGCCAGCATCTCATGGTCACAAAGACGCCTTTCCTCCCTGGCTGGCTGTTTTCCCTCTCCCTTTTCAAATCCTGCCTGAGGACAGTGACACAGAGCTGCAGAGGAGAAGGCAATGCGAAGGGAAAGAGAGGCGGCTGGACAAGCAAAGGGAGATGTAGTCTTGGAGGCCGACTGGGGCAAACCTGTGGAGACTCAGTTGACAACAAGGAAGGCGTTGTGCACTGGCTCCTGAAACAAACGGGGAGCCAGTGGAGTTTGGGAGATGTGACCGCATGTCTCAGAGCGCCTATAGGAGTGTGCTTTTTTTCCCCTCTAGTACCTAGTTGTTAGCCTTCCTACTACCACGCCTTCCAACCCTGTCCGTGTGGGCAGTGGCTTTGCTTTGTATGATGGGGCAGCTTTGAGAGCTTCCCCCTCTCTGCTCATGCACCACCAGGCTTGTTCTCTCCCTTCTGTTCTTGTCCAGCGGCGTTGTGTTTCTGGCTGCGCGCAGCAGGATCCAAGGTTAAAAATCATTCTGGATCCAAGGTCCTGAGCCTGGAGAGGCAACGTGAGCTCATGAGAGGCAAAGTCAGGCTGAGCATGTGAGGTCAAACAGCCGGCCCTTCCAGCTGCTCAGAGAAGGGCTGCCTTGCCTGGCAGGATGAGAAAGGGAGAGATCTGCTCACCTGCCTTCCTCCAGGGCTTTGAGAACTGCTGTGAGATGGGGCAGGTTCCTGAGTCTTGCTGCAGTGAGGTGCCAAGGAGGCTGTGGGAAGTGGGTCAGTCACTAGTGGTGGAGGTGGTCTCTGCAAAGGAGGTGCCTTCCCTGCCCCGAGAGGGATGATATTCCATAGTCTCTTTGGGTCCCTAGGATTCCAGGTAGATGCTTCGGGGATGGTGCTAAACCGTGTGCAAAAATGTGCTGCAGCCGAGAGTTAAAATGAGTTCCTGCTTGTGGCAGAGTTGTTACAGAAGCTCCTTTTTGTCACGGGAGTTGGGATGAATATACTAGCATGTGATGTCCCCGCAGGTCAGGATGGGCTTGGATGGGCTCGGCTGCCATTACACTTTGGCACTGAAAACAGCCTAGGGAAAGCTTTTTCCCGGAGGCGTCTGAGTCTCTAAATGAAGGAGGAACCATAACTACCTGTGACCAGCAGAAAATACAGTTAAATGATTTCCGCAGCGCGACCAGATAAACCTGAACATGGCTCCTTTTTCCTTTAATTCCCTTCAGCTGTTAGATTTAATAGGCTAATAATAGCAGGCTATGCAGTTTACAGCAGCTTATGTAAACCATCCTGGGTCTGCATAGCTTGAGAATGGCCTAAATGATGTTTGAAACGTGGCGGAAGGGTTAGAGAGGAGCCTCGGTAGGCCAGTCACTCAAGTCAAGACAGCTTTGTCTGTTGCTGAAGCGGCGTGCTTGAAGGCTGTATTTCTCACCAAAGTGCAGCGTGGCTGTACATGCACAACACACCATTGTGTGTGCAAAGCAAATTTGATGGGGGAAATAGCAGTCTCGGTTCCTAATTATCCATTTTGCCACTGGCATCCTTAAAAATCTGGCCCCAAATGCTTAATATTGTTGTAATCTTCCCTTGTTCACTCTTTTCTAGCCATAAATGCCCAGTGCCCAAGGACAGGAAGGAGGTGGAGCTGAGCGTGTAACTCGTTTGGTTTATTTGTTTGCTTTTTAAGGTCTCTCCCCAAGAGATGGTGCAGGAGATCCACCAAGTGCTGATGGACAGAGAGGACACCTGCCACCGAACCTGCTTCTCTCTGCAGCTGGATGGGAACGTCCTGGATAACTTTGCAGAGCTGAAAACCATTGAAGGGCTGCAGGAGGGGTCGGTGCTGAAAGTGGTGGAAGGCACGTTCTATAAACGTGGGGGGCGGGGGAACCAGCTGAGTGATAGAAAATGAAGCCTCTGGATTGTCTTTCTACAGACTTAGTGCCAGTGAGGATATGGTACTTGATTGACCTCTCTGGAGAAAGGGAGGGGCCCTCTCCGTCCCCAACGACCACTCCCTGCTGCCACCTCCTCGCCTTAGCCCTCACTTGTCAGGACCAATCCCATGGCCCATTCAGTCCTAGGCCCCTCTGGTGCCAAGCTGCAAGAAAATCAGTTGTGGGGTGGTTCTTGCAATGTGACCCCTTTCCATGGTTGGGGACTGGACTGAGATCACTCATGCAAGCCACTGAGCATCCATCAGGCGGGGGATAACTTCCTGGTGCCACTAGTCTTTGCACCATTAGCCTGCAGGGGAATGGCTAGGTAACCAGCAAACTACCGGGTCCCAGGTAGTATCCAGGAAAGGTGAAGTTGATCATATAAAGCAAGTCAGGCCCTGGGAGGGCAGCAGTTGCACAGTGGGGGGTACTCCTGTATCCAGTGAGCTTCGCCCATGCCAGATATACCAGGGGAAAATGCCACTTGGTGGCTGCCCCCTCTGCCTAGAGCAGAACACACCAGCAGAACGGTGGAATCCAACGCCATGCTGAGGCGTCTTCCCTGGTTATTGGAGTTTGGGCTCATGGGCTGTACCTGCTTCCCAAGAAAGCCCTGAAAGCTTACAGATGAGGTCAGGCGGCGTGCGAGACCTTCACGCAGGCAGAGGTGTCTTGTCAGGCTGCAGCAACGCGCAAGTGGATGGTGATGTAAAATGGCCAGTGGCTGTTTGTGCTTGTGCCTCACTTGCTTGTCCTTAGTGAGGGACAAGAACGGCCATAAAATGAGGTGGGCGAAATTAATCCCTGGCTGAGCTCCCTGTGTGTGCGTAGATGGGAGCAAACTGTTGTGACCCTGAGACTATCTCTCCCTTCTGACGATCAGAGCCCTACACGGTACGGGAAGCCAGGATACACGTGCGTCACATTCGGGACCTTCTGAAGAGCCTTGACCCGTCCGATGCCTTCAATGGCGTGGACTGCAATTCGCTCTCATTCCTGAGCGTCTTCACGGAAGGAGACCTAGGAGGTATGGGACAGAAGGCTTCTCGGGTTTGCCGAACCCCTCCGCTGCGGTGGAAAATGCAGCCGTTCCACCACGCTGAGTGCTTAATCGGTTCAGGCGCTTGGTTTAATGTCTGGATGCCCCATATCAGTGGGGCCTAGGGGACAAACTCTCAACACTCCTTTCCTGAGATAAATGATTTATTGTTAGGTGGATAGACGCTGTGGAGTCTGCTCTTCCTGGTTCTGTCACTGGCTGCAGGCCATGTAACGTGTACTCTGTCTGTCTATATTAGGTGCTTGTGTGGCTTAAAGGACTGCAGTATGTGAGCGCCTCACGCACCGTAACGTGTTTATCCTCACGGGACTCGGTGAGGTAGAGCAGTGCTATTCCCCCCCCGGGGTAGAGGGGAACTGAAGCACAGAGGAGTTAAGTGACTAGCCTACCCTCACACAGGATGTTTGTGATGGAGCGGGAATTGAACCCGGGTCTCCCAGAGCCCAGGCTAGTGTTCTAACCCCTGGACTGTCTTTCCTCTCTGGGATGGGTCTGTTTGCCCATCTGTAACGTGAAGGCTTATTAACCCCCTCGGGGCATAGTTGGACACACTGTCCCAGGCTCCTACATGAAGGTGTGCAGTGGGGAGAGTTCTAGGTCGGGGGCTGTTTCTATGTTCAAATAGTGGCCAAGACTTTCAAAACGTGGTGCCCAACATTAGGATCCCAAGTCTGTATCTGGATAAGCAACCTGAATTTCGCAAGTGTTGAGCAGCCAGCCGCTCTCATGGAGTTGGGAAGTGTCTTAACCCAGGGACGTTGAGCTGCAGTTGTATTTAGGTACGGCAGAATTTGATATTTTTTTCCATCATTTTGACAGATAAGATCAATTGTTTATTTTTAAGCTTTTTTATCAATTTTAAGTGTTGACAGTTATGAGAAATTATGGGGTGGTCAGCCAATAATTATTTAATGACTGTCGACACTGAGATTCAAGAAGGTAAAGTTTTATAAGGGTTCAAACACAAATTTCACCATCGCATTTCAAAATACACAAAGTAAGTGGCCTTAAATCAAATTCTAATGGGTTCTAAAGCCGCGTTTTTCTTACTTTGCCTGTCTGTACATTTTGATTATTATTGACGGAAACATTGTTCCGTTGGCTAGCGTGCATGCGGTGAAATGGATGTTTACTGATGAAAAATCTAATCCTTCCAAGGCTAGTTATATTCATGCTGGGATGTTTTCACTCTTGAGAAGCGAACTGGCAAGGTGGAGATTGTTAGTTCTGGATACACTAGCTTACGAGGCAGAGGTAACCTTTCAAAGGGTTATAAACATCTAACTCCTTTAGGTCGCTTTGCAAACTCCTGCCTCAATGCTTAATAAAAACCACTCCGTGCTATAATGCTAATGTCAGGCTGGGAGAAGGGAGCAGCTGTCAGTTGTTTGCACAGTGGTCGTAGCTAAAGTGTAGTTCCGACAGGCCAAACAGATGGGGTCAATTCTGGAGGGGGATTCCAGCAATCGAATCCCACATGGAAATAATTCTGCACTGCGTGCGACCGGGCAGTCACTGTTCAGCACTCATCTCCTGTCTGTCCGTTTGTTTAGACAGTGGGAAACGGAAGAAGAAAGGTACTGAAATGGAACAAATTGACTGCACCCCTCCTGAACATATCCTGCCAGGTGGCAAAGAGAGACCCCTCTGTGCCCTCCAGCCCCAGAACAGAGACTGGAAGGTAGAGTTCTCTTGCATCTTTGAAGATGGCCGTCCGGGCCCCTCTTGAAGGGACACATTCAGGGATTGAAAGTTACATTGAAGTGACCTTTGGGACTTGCTCTGTTGAGTGCTGGACCTGTGCCTGAATAGCGAGCACTGCTAGGCCACTGGCATAAAGTTTAAGGTCCAGTATTTTGCACAGACTACACGGGATAGGTGGATCACTTTATAGCAGTGACCCATCGTCTTGAAAGGGTTGGGGGAGGAGGGGAGATCTTGCGTTTCTACCCCTTGCAAATTCTAGGATACTGGGGCTTCAAATTGCTTTAGTCTCATTACACTGGTGCTTCCCATTTGGATTCCAACACGGCTTTAGCAGCTGCTGTTTTGAGAACCATTGCGTCAAGAAATCCATGCCTTGTACTGTCTAAAGCCATGGAGGAGCTGCTCTTCAACTATGGATAAAGAGCGACGCTCTGATGCTTGGGTGCGAGCTGTAGACTATCCCATGGGCAAGACTTGCAAAGTGCTTAGTGGGTGCGTACTTTCAGGACCACTAACTTGGCAAGCAGCGTTCCTGGGACCGATGAGGGTGCCGAGGGGTGTGTGTGAGAGAGAGAGAGAGAGAGAGAGCTTGCACATGAGCGTGTGCATTCTAGCCATGTGGCGTGTGTGGTGAAACGGGGGATCCGGACTGACGGAAGCACTCGCGTTGTGTCCTTCACAGCCTTTGCAGTGCTTAAAAGTCTTGACCATGAGTGGCTGGAACCCCCCACCTGGCAACCGGAAAATGCACGGAGACCTCATGTACCTGTACATCATCACTGTGGAGGATCGACACGTTAGTATCACTGCATCCACCAGAGGATTTTACCTGAATCAGTGAGTAAATATGACTCTCCTCCTCTTGTTCGCCTTAACTGGCTTAAAATGAAGTGTGTCTGTCTTGGTAGCGAGTAGCCTAATGTAACCCTGCATTTATGCAAGATCCGAGGGGTTGCCATTCTGGATCGAGCTATTTGGCCAAGTCTGGTATCCTTCCTCAGCAGTAGATAAGTGCCTGATGCTTTAGAAGAAGGTAACACTTCCCGTGGCACTCCAAGCGAATTGTGCAGCGCTGTTTGAAATGGGAGGCAATTCCTTCCTGACCCCGGCGGTGATCATCTTATGCCTTGAAGCATGTGTCTACCCCAGCCTTGCAAAATCTGGTAGTTGACCAGCCCAGGCATATATTCTACTTGCCCACCCTTTGCCATGACTGTAGATGATAAATAATGAGGTCCGTGGCTAGAGCTTCTAGGTGCTACATTAATGCAAATAATAAATAAACGGATTGTGTTGTGCTTGCTGTAGGTGAATAGAATTTTGCCAGGCTAGCTAATCTCCTTGGCAATCGTAACTGATGGGCTGGAAGATTGTAAGGTCCTAATTCATGGAGGAAACGGTAGTCAGAAGTAGAATCAGACCCTCTTCACTAAGGAGGAGAACGTACAAGTTGAGGGTGTCTGTGTCCTGTTCTCCTTTAGAGGGAGAGTGAGCCACTGAGACCAATGCAAAGCAAGCTCACGGAAGAAATAATTGAAGAGAAGCTTTTATGGGTGGTCTGTAGCCCTTGTCAAAATCTGCAGGGTTGGGACTAGGAAAGTCAAAGGTTTTAAGCATGTGCATAACTTAACTCCCGTGAGTAAAGTGTCTGATTTTAGGCCATTAGAATGCAGGTGTCATTGCTCACAGTCAAAATGAACTGCTCCTTATAAGAGTTTCCCAAAATGTGGCCCGCAGACCAATAGCTGGTGAACTGTGGCGAGATCTGGTTCGTGTGGTCCTGGTGACTCCACCTTCTCAAATCTAACATTCCGTTTCTTGTCCGAATATTCCGTGAAAGGGCTATTTAAAAAAAGCAACTGCTGTTTGACCAGGAGTGGATTTGGGAGGCGGGTCTTCCCGATTTGGGAAGGGAGAGGTCTGTTAGGAGGTGGTCCATGTGATCAAAACACTGAAGAATCCCCTCTCTGAAATCCACCTTTCAAGCTAGGAAGGGAAAACATAACTCTGATGGCTAGACTGATTCTAGTAACATTTGCTGCCCCATCTATCAGGATGCAGGCTCAAGGATGCCGATTGTGGTTTAAGTGGAGGGAGTAGATGACCCTCAACGGAGCCTATTACAGCCTATCTGACTGGTAGAGAACATGTCACAAAGGTCTCTATTTTGCAAATCTTGTCTTTTTTTTTTTTTTCCCATCTTGAGCCATTTCATACGGTGTGTAAATTAAAAGCTGCCAAAATGCCACCGCCTTATCTTGACAAGAGAGTGGTATTTTTATTTCTGCCGTAACAAGAGCTTCTTTCTCTTTGCAGGTCGACAGCATATAATTTTAGTCCTAAACCTGCCAATCCGAGTTTTCTCAGTCATTCCCTGGTGGAACTCCTTAACCAGATCAGCCCGACCTTCAAAAGAAATTTCTCAGCTCTGCAGAAGAAACGGTAGCAGCAGTGTTTCCATGTTGAGCTGCTTGGCTTTTCTGATTGGTCAGATGGCTTGGTGTGAGGTTCAGATATTTGGCTTGCTGCCCAGGGGATTGCATGGTGCTGTCTGGCTCATAAAGCCAAGTGTTGACTGTACCACTCTCTTCTTCAGTCAGAGCTGGGGGATGCTTACAGGAAATTAGATGAAACTTTGCATTTTTGTTAGCAAGGATCTCCAAGCTTTTTACAAATGGTATCTCTGTGAGGTAGGTAGTGAAATCCTCATTTCAGATGGGGAAGCTAAGGTGCAGAGCTGAAGTGATTTGCCCAGGGTTACTCAGCAAGTCAGTGACAGAGCTGTGCACGGAACCCAGGAGTCCTGACACCTAATCCCCTTGGTAGTTTTTCCAGAAACCATTAGACCACCTTCCCTGAGAGCATGTAAACATATTAGCAAGAGGCCTGCCTTGTGGCTGGAACTCTTAAGTTCCTTGTCACTGCACTGATCAGAAATCTAATGTCTATGCCTGTGTACAAGGTTGGGTTCCCGGGAATACGTGGGAAAGGGACACCCTTTTTTCTTGGGGCTTTAACCCCAGTAAAGGTGGGACTGGAGGAACAAATGCCCTGAGGCATCTACGGAGCAGATATCTTATTGTGATTGGTGTGCCTAGTCAGGCACCAAAGAGTTAATGAAAAGCAGTACTCGGCTCTGTAACAGTCCTTGATAGCTCTTATCAGTGGGCATTCTTCCATGGGCATAAAGAACTAAGACTAAAACCAGTGTAATAGGAGGAAAAGTATCACACAGTGATTTTGTTTAAAACTACTACTCTCCTGTTCATTACAAACCTGCAAACACGCATGCGTGTGGATTTCTTGTAATTCTGTGTAACTTTTTTATTTTTCATTATTCCATGCGCTAATTGTTTTATAACCTTGTCCTTGCGACAGGGACCCACTTACTCTGCTCCCAAACAAAACCTTTGGAGAGTCCACTTAATGAACTGCCTGGGCTCTGCAGGATATAAATTGACACGCACGTTCAAAAATCCTGCATCTGGTCTTATTAGGGAGATGAAAGTGACACTATACGAAAGCTAGAAATTAGCCGTGGCCTGAAACCCACCACTGTGACTATCTGGCCATTTAAAAAATGATTAGTCTGTTGCCTGTTGAGCCAGAAATGAGTACAGATGGGATTCTGACACCTGCTGAGAGCAGAGAAGCTACACAAAAGGCCATTAGGTGAAGCTTGCTTTTTCGCTTCACTGGCAGATACACTATATTTTTATAACAACAATCCATGTGGGCCAGGGCTTAGCACAGGCATGATCCTAGCTCCAACATAGAGAGCTAGGGTGGATTAACACAGCTGTAAGATTGGGGTGGGGAGAGCTTTCTCCATACAAAGCTAGCTTGGTTCCAAGAACAAGACTGAATAAAAGGTACCAAGCCCAGTTTATTCTCCACGTTGCTGTTGAGCTTTAGGCCAGGTCTGAGCGTGGGTCTTGATCAGATGACACTTGTTGAGCTGGCTGTGTTACCTTTATAGGGCTGATGTTGAATCTTGTTGATGAGCTTTTGTTGGGGAGGAGGAGAATTCTTGCTGTGTTCTCCAAATCTAAAGTCCTCTTCAGTGGAAATAATCTGATAGCTGTGAACTCCTGCCTAGGGTTCAGAGGCATCCCTTTGAAAGGATAGCCACCCCCTTCCAGGTATACAGTTGGACGGCACCACAGGCAGAGCACGCCATGGACTGCGTGAGGGCGGAAGATGCTTATACGTCAAGGCTGGGCTATGAAGAACACATACCTGGACAGGTATGTCTAGCTGCACGCTGTACTACTGGTGATGATGCTCTTAGTGCCTTTCATAAAGAGAACTGAAAATTGCTTACCAAGGATAACAACCTCCCGGCATCCGTGGGAAGCAAGGGGAGAATTAATATCCTCATCTTGCAGGTAGAGGCACAAAGCAGCAAGTGTCCTGTGCAAGGTGTTTCTCAGAGCCAGGATCCTGACAATCTAGCTGCCTTCTCCAACCACTAAATTTGCCTCCTGTCCTTCCACCTGGTAGAATTATCTTGCAGCTCAGATCATAACATTGCTCTGCACATGGACCTCTCTGGAGAAGTATCTTTTGCAGCATGTGTGGGGTGGTTGTTTGTTTTTTTTTTTTATCAAGGTTTAGGCCCTGATCCTGCAAAGGCGCTTATACCCATGTTCAACTTCACTCACTGTGAGTAATTCCACTGAAGTCAGGAAACTACAGAGCGTGCACAAAATTAAGCTTCGGCAGAACTCCTTGCAGGATCGGGACCTAAATGCCTGGCTAGTTCTCCTTCAAAAAATAGCTCTGAGCGCTTGGCTTGAAACAGCCCTTAGGGGCTTGATGGCTCTGGCCCTAAGAATGTTGAAAGTTCCTTGGGGTTGCAAAATATTGGTTCTCTGCCCAGTTGTAATGTAATTAAATCTCAGTACGCTGGCTAATTAATTCAGCATCGCATCACATCAAACCCTTTGTTGATATTCCAGCTAAGCTGCCCTGGGTAACTGGGACAATGCAAGATCTATCACAGCTTGCTGTTTAAATGAACTTTAGCTGTGAGCGTGCTGCTGCTGAGGAATTTCTTTTTAGATGCTGTGCAACTCTGACTTCATTTGCCTTTCTGATCTGGAGTGGGGGGGTAGACTCCTGCAAACTAGCTCATAAACGACAAATACCGACCCTACCCCTGTTTCACCTGAGACTTGCCTCTTTCAGACCAGAGACTGGAACGAGGAGTTGCAAACCACACGAGAGCTACCCCGCAAGAACCTGCCAGAGAGGCTGCTGAGAGAACGAGCCATTTTCAAGGTAATCTTGAGGCGGGGTGGATTAGACACAAATTGTAGGTAATCCATTCCCAGTCCAATTAGAGACCCACCCTGGGTTGACTGAGAGCTTCACTGGAGCTTTGTGGTTTAATCTTTATAAGCCCAGATGCTTTGCCTCAGGCTTCTAAGATTCAGGCCAGGAGCTTTGTCTTCATCTCTCCCCATCTCCCAATCTGATGGGAGAGACTCATTCTCCTGATGTCTCTGCTCTGCTTGTGTTGCCAGCAATGACAGAGTCTCCTCCCAGCCCGGTGCTGCTGTTTCGTGCCACGCAGCCTTGCTTTGACAGGGCTGGGGCTGAGGGGGAGGGACATTCAGCAAATGGAGTGGGTCAGGGATTAGCTCCCATTGGTCAGGTACCTTCCCACGGTAGCACCCCAAGTGGCCAAGCCGAAGAAACGGGGGCCAGTCCATAAGGTATTCAGTATCTAAATATCAGCCAGACTCGCGAGGGTGAAAACCGCTCTCCTGACCATTGGCCCCCGTGAGGTGGCGGCTGAGGGGATTTCAGGCGGAATGGAGGGCAAGTGCTGGGAGTACGTTATCAGTGGGCAGCCTGCTCTCTTTACCCAGCTCGCTCCTGCCTTCACGCTTCCCTTCCCCTCCCAACGCGCAGGTCCACAGCGACTTCACGGCGGCCGCTACCCGAGGAGCCATGGCCGTCATCGACGGCAACGTCATGGCCATCAATCCCAGCGAGGAGACCAAGATGCAGATGTTCATCTGGAACAACATTTTCTTCAGCCTGGGCTTCGACGTCCGCGACCACTACAAGGACTTCGGGGGGGACGTCGCCGCCTACGTGGCGCCCACCAACGACCTCAACGGGGTGCGGACCTATAACGCGGTGGACGTTGAAGGGCTGTACACGTTGGGGACCGTGGTGGTGGATTACCGGGGTTACCGGGTCACGGCACAGTCCATCATTCCAGGGATCTTAGAACGAGAGCAGGAGCAGAGCGTCATCTACGGGTCGATAGACTTCGGCAAGACCGTTGTCTCTCACCCCAAGTACCTGGAGCTGCTGGAGAAGACCAGCCGGCCCCTCAAGATCCAGAAGCACAAAGTTCTGAATGACAAGAACGAGGAGGTGGAGCTGTGCTCGTCCGTGGAGTGCAAAGGCATCATTGGCAATGATGGACGTCACTATATCCTCGACCTGCTCCGCACTTTCCCCCCCGACCTGAACTTTTTGCCGGTCGAAGGGGAGGAGATGCCGGAAGAATGTAAGAAAATGGGATTTCCCAAGCAGCACAGGCACAAGCTTTGCTGTCTCAGGCAGGAGCTGGTGGACGCCTTTGTAGAGCACAGGTGAGCTGAGCAGAGTTCCCCCCACCTACCCAGCCCTGCTGGGTGATATCAGCACAGGCCGGAATGCATGCGGCATCGTTCCAGAGTTGCTGCATCCTAGCAAAACTTCCATTCGCATGCAGCTAATATATTTTTTCCCCCCTCATCTCCCACCCCGACAGGTGCTGTTATAAAAACTTTCTTGGTGAGAGATTAAAACAGTGGGGCTTCTGAAAGGCTTATGGAAGAACTGGAGAAGGATGTCTTGGTTTTAATCTCCAGTTCTTTCTCCTTTCCCCAAAAATGCCCTGGGTAATAAGAGTGGTGCCGCTCCTGTAGCGCTAGTCTTCTAAGGATCTCCAAGCACTTTAGACACTCCCTGAGCCCCGTGGAGGCAAGAAAGGGTTATGTACATACAGAGATCATGGTAACTGCCCTCTAGGGCGGACCGTAGCAGCTGCATGACGCTGCATGGTGTTTGCGTGAGAGACTGAACAAAAACACCACGTCCTGTGGCAGCTGCAAGAGGCTGGGAACTACCTGAGCTGAGGTTAACTCTCTGCCTTCTGCATGGCCGCCTGTGGGATATTCAGTTACCGCACATGGTCAGGATCTAGATTTCCCTCGCCGTCTCCGACAGTGCGGCCCTGGCCCTCTTGCCGTGCTGAGACACTGCTTCAGTGCTGACTCCAGGAGAAACACCACCTGCTGAATCACCAGCCTCACTTCCTGCTGCAGCGAGGTGTTCCCTGGAGTGCCGCCCCCTCCTTAACTGCTCAGCTTCAGCCCTGCCAGGCCAACAGCACGGGGGTCCTGCCACTCACTGACCCAGATAAAGTAGGTAAAACCCCATCTGTTAAGGTCTTAGGGAAGTGCTGCTGCTGTTCTTATAGCAGCCCTGTGCTCTTGGACCTTCTGAGATCAGACGTTGGAGATAAAGAGGGACCCCTAGGCTATATCCTGTGGTTAGTGGCAGAAAGCAATGTACTGACTGCGGGGAGTTAATTTCCCAGCATGATGGCTATTGAACAGTGCAGCAGCCCTAACACCAGTAGTGACTGCGCCTCACCCGTGAGCCAATGTCCTGTCTGTCAGTCAAGTGTCGTACAGCTCCGCTGTCTGAGATGTAGACTGACATGCCCTGGCAGGGTTCAGATGGTCCATCTTTAGCCCCTGTGATCTTATGTGTATCAGAGAAAGAGCAAGCCTTTTGGATTATCCTCTAGTCTGGTTGTCTGGCTCATCGGGATTATTTTGCTGAATGCTGCATTCTGTTAGATCTCTCCTTTCCTGTCCTGTAGATATCTCTTATTCATGAAACTGGCTGCTCTGCAGCTGATGCAGCAGAAGGCCAACAAGCAGGAGAACTCGGGCGTGCTGGAGAATGGCGCCTCCGCGGAGAATGGCGCCTCTGCAGAGAATGGAACAGTGGGAAGCGAGAAATCGGAATCGGATGATGGTAAAATAGAGGAGAACGTGGCTGGATTAGATCAGGTTAAAGAGCTGGCAGAGACCATTGCATCTGATGACGGAACAGGTACCCACTCCCCATGCACCAAAAAAGGGCCATGCTTTTCCTGGTAGCTTTTGGATTGGGTGACGAATCAGAACGGCTCCAAGTTGGTGGGTCGCAATAACTGAACGCGTGCCGTCGCTCAGACCGGAACGCCGTGCCTTCCCCAGTACTAGCACTTGAGTATTTACCTGGCACTGTTCAGACACTGGCAAATTAACCCTCATGGCATGCCTGGGCAGGGATTAGCAACCCTGAAACACACTGGGACTCTGTCAGTGCTGGGATTAGAATGTGGGAATCTCTGGTCTGTGCCCTGTTCAGCCCACTAGACCAGGCTGCCTCTGAAAATACAAGAGAGACAAGGTGGGGGAGGCAATATCTTTTGCTGGACCAGCTTCTGTTGGTGAGAGCGCCAGGCTTTCGAGCTAGACAGAGCTTTTCTTCAGGTCTGGGACAGGTACTCCGAGTGTCACCACTAACTACAAGATCGAACAGAGTTCAGCATAAGTAGGCTCCCAGCGCTGCATGCTGAAAACACTGTTGCTCTCATTAGGAATCTCTTAGCCATGACTGTGTTGGGCATGTGGGAGGGTATTTTCAAAGGGGCTTTTGGGAGAGGCGCCTGAATGCCATCCAAAATTAATAGGAATTGTGCCCCCAACTGAAAGTCCCAGTATTATTATTTTTTTGCAGAGGAGATGCACTCTCAGTACTGAATTCTATGCCCTTGTCTGGGTTTTGTGGCCTGTATCTGTACCCCAAACAATACTGCACTGCCAAATGCTTTACAATGGCCTTTTGCAGAGCAGTGCAGCAACATCCCTCCTCCGTAATAAAACTTGCCTCTTACTTTAATGTCCGCTGTGGGCTGTCTTTAGAATCTGCATTACTTTTTTCTAACTCTTTACCAAGTCTCTCTGTCTCCTTCCTTACCCAGTGGATCCCAAAAGCAGAGAGGTGATTCAAAATGCCTGCAAAGCCGTGGGCTCCATCAGCGACACGTCCTTTGACATTCGGTTTAACCCGGATATCTTCTCGCCAGGTAGGGGCTCAGAGGGATGGCTTTGAAACTGTTCGGAATAGAGTGTGGACTCCCTTTCTGCTCTGGCTAATAGGCACAGGGCCTGGGGCAGAAAGATGCAATGTAATTGTTTGTAATGCTTCAAGCTACCACATGTAGGCTGCCTCCCCGCACTTGCTGGTGGTCTGAAGAATGCTGGCCTGGCACATGGAGCTGGCTCTCCATCATCCCAGCTGCTAGACCACATCAGTAGAGGCGGAGAAACACATTAAACACGATCCTGACGATCCTGATATTGTCCCCGTAAACAATTGCTGTGGTTGTCACATGGCGGCTGTTTGAATCTCCCCAGTGCGGGAAGGAGCAGTTCTCAAACTGTGAGTCAGGACCCCGGAGTGGGTCACGACCCCATTTTAATGACCTGCTCAGGCAGGCTCCGGGGGTCGCGTAGTAATTTTTGTTGTTGGAAGGGGGTCGCGGTACAGTGAAGTTTGAGAGCCTCTGCTCTAGCAGATCACAAACTAAACCCACTGACCTGCTGTAAGCTGATCACAGCTCATCCATATGAGTCAGGATCCTTGGGTATGTCTGGTGACTAAATTAGATGCTGGAAATGCTTCCTCTGTGCTGTATTATCTCTTTGGGGGGGGGTGTCCTAACCCCATGGCCTGAAACAGGAGCTGCGCATGCACGGTCGAAAGCAGCAGGGTTTGACTCTCTATCTTGGCCTGGATATAAATGCGGTAGAAGCCGTGTTCAGCTGAAATCCACAAGCACCTTTTTAATGCTGATGGTGGAGACAGGGCTGCTGCTGACTCTGCATGGGATGGCAGCTTAAAGGAGGTTATTTTAACCTGAGTCCATCTGATGGAAGGGCTTAAGGAGCTTCTAGTGCTTGCAGAATTTGTTGATCCTTCCGACAAAATTCTCATTTCACTGACTCTTCATTTTAGCCCTGTACGTGTGCATGGCACTTCGGAATGTGCCAGACAAAGGCGAGAGTGAGCGGGTACAGAACGGAGCAAAGCCGCCTGTAATCATGGTCATTCCAGCTGGCGTGCTCTGCAGAACTGACAGGTCTTAAAGAGCATCTTTATCATAGGAAAGGGCAAAGCACCTCTGTTTATTGCCACTTGCTCTTGTATGTATATTTTGAGAATTAAGGGTTTTTTTTTCCTGTCCTTCCGTTTCTCAGCTCTTCAATTTCCCTCCTAGGTGTTCGTTTCCCTGAGTCCAGCAAAGAGGAAATGCAGGATCAGAAGCAGTTATTAAAGGATGCCGCTGCTTTCTTACTGTCATGCCAAATCCCAGGCTTGGTAAGGCACTGGGGGGTTGTGCTGATCTCCCCCATCAAATCTTGCCTCAGATCTGGCCAGTCAACACAGCTGTGCAGTTATTGCTCATCTTAAACAATGGTTGGATTCTAGTGCTGGCAAATGGAAGTTGTGAAATACAAAGAACGATGTAAACGTCTCTGGTGGTGCAAAGAGAAGAGGGGTTTTCTCTTTCACAGCCCCTAGTTAAGAAGGAAAAATGTGCCATGGAACAAAGAACTCGATCAATGGTATTTCCCTACTACCATTTTCTGAAGCTGTAAAATCTTTCTTTCTTCAGTTATAGTATCATGGAAATTGCAAATGAAACAGACCTATTGGATCACCCCAATCACTATTCCAGCCAGTGCTTCCCTGGCATGGATTAAACACTGACCACGTCATGTCTGCAGACAGGAACTTCTGAAAATGAACTCAATGTGGCAGAGAGAAAGCTGTGTAAATGCTATGCTACGATGCACTACAAAATACACTGTAATCACAAAATGCAACAGTGAACATATTCTCTGCCTGCTCACCCTCACACTGGCCCTGCTGCATGTATTGATGGTGACTTAAAAAAACAACAACCCCACAACAACCAATTGGATTTGTGCCCTTTTTCTTTTTGCTAGAACTGAAAGGCCTATGGAGGGGGTTACTTTTTAAGAGCTCTTTCTGATTGTTAATGTAAGAAATATCTGACATGACAAGTCTGCCGTTTCCTGTTTTCCTGAAGGTGTTTTGGGGGGCAGATACTTGTGTGCGGTGTGCAATCATGCGCTCTAAGTGAAGGGTAGAGCTGGGGAATCTACAAAGCTCTCTTCTCTCCAAAGTGCTCTTAGTCACTCAGAGAGAAATAAACAATGAATGAAAATCTCTTCCTGTATCAATTGCTTGGCATTCACACGCTTCTGATGTCATCATTTCACTGATTCAGTATTTGTCATAACTCTCAACACCCAAAACTCTCTTTAAAAAAAAAACAAAAAACAAAAACAAAAAACCTGACCACAATCAACCCTTCCCCCTTATACCAGAGTAAAATAATAAAAAAGGGCACAAGCTCAATTTTTTTTCTTTGTTGAATACTTAGTCTACAATGAGCAGCATAACTAGGGATCAAAAATACTACACAACTCTCTGTGTGTGTGTGTGTGTGTGTGTGTGTGTATATACGTACATGCGGGAGCACGCAAACTAGGTGACAGACACATATAGAGCTGCTGTGTACCCACCTCCCACCCATTCTCAATATGTGAAGGTAACTTGCATAAATGTATTTTAAAACTCAAGGGGACACATTTACATTTGCATTGTTCATTGTACTTCACGACTTCCATTTGCCAGCACTAGAAACCGGTACCTCTTCTCCCGCCCCGGCTCCTCTCACCCAGCCCAACCCTACCTCTTTTTTTGATCCAGTCCCTTGTGATTTGTAGAGAGCATGGGAAATGTGGCAGTTCTTTCCTTCAGTAGCCAGGAGGGGCGACCATCTCTTGTTTCTCCCTGTCCCTTAGTTGGTAGGTTCATGCTTGCAGGAGGTTGGGTAAACGGCTCCAGACCAGGTGGATTTGCACAGCATTCCCTGATACAGCCGTGCTTCTCCAGCCGTGGGCGTGCATGGTCTGTGCCTGGATTCCAGGCAGAAGAAGGGAGGACGCTTATCAGATGTGTGGAGCTCCTGAGAATCCTGTTTGGAGCAAGAGTTCCTAGGAGCCCCAGTCAAGAATCGGGGCCCTATGCACTACACCCCCTGCCCCAAAAAGATCTGAAACATAGAGCCCTGCCTGAGAAAGGGACCAGCTTTTCAGAGGGGCGCAGCCCCCACTGAGGACCACGAGAGCTAGTGGGTGCTGGGTATGTTTGAACATCTGGATCAAAGTGCCCCGTTTCTGGCCGGTGGCTCCTTTCCCCTAAGCTCCGTGTGCTCTGCAGGTGAAAGACTGCCTGGACCACACGGTGCTCCCGATGGACGGCGCGACGTTAGCGGAGGCCATGCACCAGAGGGGCATCAACATGCGCTACCTAGGCAAAGTCGTCGACTTCATCGCCAAGACCCCCGCCCGGCCACAGCTGGATCACATCTACGTAAGCAGCGGGTTTCGTTTCCGATTGTCCCTTCAGCTGCCGCTGGGCTAATTGGGGCCTGGCCACATTCCAACTCGGCTAATTGCATTCTGTCAGCCGCCGTGTAAAAATAAACAGCCAGGCTTTGAAACGACGCAAAAAAGCCTTTGATTGCAGGGGCTGAAGGTTTTACTCCTATATTTCTGTTCTGATTCGGGCTAGGGAGGGTAGGTGCCTTGAGGGTCCGTAAAGCACTTTGGGGTAAAAGGCATTGCCGATCGGTCCGAGACAGCCTGCGTTTTTCGGGCCATGCAGTGACCCACAGGGGCCCTGGATTGAATGGAAAGGATGTTACTTGTGATTGGTCAGGGGGTTACGCTGGGGCCTGATTCTGCCACCCTGGCTCACATTGAGTAGTGAGTACATTACTCCATTGGAACGTAATAGTTCCTAGAAGCCCCTGCCAGGGATTGGGGCCCTGCATACTACCCTCCCTTCCTGAACAAAAGCGTTCCCTGCCTCCAAGAATTTACACTGTAATTTGCAGCGTAGGGTACAACTCCGCAGTAGTAACGATTGCAGAATCAGACCCTTTGTCAAGATGGATCAAAATGCATCTAAAAGCAAAGTGTGTGTGTATGTGTGTGTTCCCTCTATTGACTAATTTCCTTAGTCCCTGTTCTTTATTCCTTTTGGGTAGAAAATTGGAATCAGCGAATTGATCACTCGATCAGCCAAACACATCTTCAAGACATACCTTCAGGTACGAGCGGCTGTCTAAACTCTCGCCATGTGAGGTTCTCGTTAACGGTTTTTCAGAAATAGAAGCTGTTTAAATCTGTTTTCTCATTAGCTAGTTCATGGATGTTGCCTAGCAACTGGAAGTAAAATCTCATTAGGCCTAATATAGGTGGAGACCTGGATCCAAGAGAAAACAAGTTTCCACTTGAAGGAAGCGCTCCCAGTGGATTATCATTCAGGCTTTTCTTCCCCAGAATTTCACTGATTACACTGAAGGCTTTTAAGAGTGAAATCACAGCTTGTCTTGCCTGTAAAACACTTACTCTGCTTAAGCAAACAGCAGTGCTTGTGACCTCCGAGGATGCTTGTTTGTTACATGAACTCTAGGACATGTAGCAATGCATCGTTCCAGAAGCAAGGAAATCTGTTATAAGAATTCCGCATTATAATCTCCAGATCCCCAGTAGTTGTGCATTCTCCCCAACCCCGCCCTTTTTTGGAGTTTTATTGAAACGGTGCATGACTTTGTGTGTGGCACTTCAGGCATGTTTGTTCTGTTGCTCTGAGACGCGCTGTCCTGGCGGACCTTCCCTCTGTCTCGTTGGGCACCACGATGGTATTTGTCATACAGATGGGACTGGATTTCCATTATAGTTGGGTCAGATTGATGCATGTGTAACACAGAAAAGGTTCCGCAACTGACGTGCAGTATTTTTGCTACAGGGCGTGGAGTTGTCTGGCTTATCGGCAGCCATCAGTCACTTCCTCAATTGCTTCCTAAGCTCCTTCCTGAATCCAGTTGCCCATCTCCCTGCTGATGAGCTGGTCTCCAAGAAGAAGAATAAGAAAAGGAAAAACAGGAACCTTGGAAATGCTGATAACACAGCCTGGGCCAGCATGACCCCGCAGGAGCTTTGGAAGAATATTTGTTCCGAGGCAAAGAACTACTTTGATTTTCATCTTGAATGGTAAGTAGAATGATTTATCGTCACTTCCCCTCCTTTTGCCCAATTTTCTCTTTCTCATCAGTAGCTGTATTGCGAAGGGTGCCTGTATTTATAAAATCCCTTAAGCATTGGAATCAGACTTTAAAAAGGCTTAAGTAGCAGATGGAGAGAAACCGAGGCAGATGCGGTGGTGGGGCGGGGGAGGGTTGAATTAGGATTACAGGTGAAACTTTAAATGAGATCAAATCCATGAGGCAGAGATATCCCGGAAGGTTGATTCAGACGGCACAAGCTGCAGAGGAGATAGCGTGAGGGACAAGTATCCAGTCTGAGATGAGCATTGGCAGAGAGGGGAGTAGAGATTTCATGGCCATGAGTGAGGCGGGCGTGAAATCTGTGGATGTTCCTAGAACAAGGACAGATCTTAGCCAGCCTCTGAAATGAAGAGGTTGCCGGTGATGTAAGAGGAGAAAAACACTAATGGATATTACCAATGAATATAAGCTTTACTTACACACACTCACACTCACACTCTCTCTCTGGCATCAGAGAATTTAAGATTTTAGTACAAATAAGGGAAAGGTTGACTCAAGCAGCCCTATCGCTAAAGCTGAAGGCGGGGGAAGGGAAAAGATGCACGTAGGACTGCACCCAGCATTCTGCAGGAAAGCTCCTTGCTTTCTGACGTAGTTCGGTTGCACCTTCTTTGTTGATTAGCACCTAACTATACCAGGGGGAGGGTCTCAGGCATGCCCTAGGTGGATACTCTTGAGTATAAACTTACGCCAAGCTCTCGCCTCTTATTTATTTATTTTATTTATTCAGTGAGAATGTTGACCAAGCAGCCGAGGTGTGTAACCTCCAGAAAATCACCCTCCTCCGTGAGATCTCCCTCAAAACTGGAATCCAGGTGAGAGCCGAGTCCTCCGGCTTTCCTTCATCACTAACAGGGGGCATATGTTGATTCAGATCACAAGGTCTTTCAAAAGATGATTCCCACCCCTGGCCTTTCACCCCTCCTGCAGATTTAGTACTGAAATGCCAGTTCTAGCCCTGCAAAGGGATTTTATGTAGTTGCATTAAGGGTAAACATGCTTTATATAAGAAGATTGGTCTGCTCCAGTCTCAGTCCTTTGTCTAGTCCTGTCTCTGGTGCTGGCCAAATGGCCCTGCACGATACAAAGTGAAACCGCTGCTGTTCGGGGGGGATAGGCTCAATTTCTGCCTTAGAAAGCAGGATGCTGCTGTCCTCCTTACTGAAAAGAAATGGCTCCCGTTTGTAGATTTTTGTGCCAAGATTCAGCTCGGATGGCACCTTTATCGTAGACTATACATCCCTGCACATCAGGGTTCAGAATGCAAGTGCTGGCACAACCCAGAGCTCAGCATCTCCAGCGTGCTCCTACAACGAACCAGGGATCGGTTTGCAGCAGGGGTTTAATCTAGGCATACGTTGAGACGGCCTTCCAGGACAGACCTCCACCATGGCCCTCTTTCAAGACACTGTCCCCACGTCTTCATACATAAACCAACGTAAAAACAAAATCCAAAGGGCAGCTAGCCGTGTGTGCATTAACACTGCCCCTGATTTGTCTGTCTGTCGGTGACCTGGCAACCCAAAGCTGCTGGCCTGTCTTGTTTGGAAGTGGAGGAATTTGACTCCCCTCTAGATTCTGCAGTATGGGAAGGAGTGTGATTTTGCTGTTAGGGCCGAGAGCGGCTGGATTCTGTTCCTAGCTCGGCCACCAACGCGGTGTGTGACCGTGGGCAAACTCCTTCACATCTCTGGGCCTCAGTGTTGCCCGTCTGGGAAATGGGGACATTTGCCTGTTGCACAGCATCCTGGGAGGCCTGATTCTGTCCTCAGTTACACCCAGGTAGCCCCTTTTGGGCTTCAGTGGGGTCACACGCGTGCCACTGAGGGTTACATTTGCCCCAGGTGTCCATGAAGGGCTTTGGGAGGGAGGAAAGTAGCTGAAAGATGTTAGCTTTGGGGTTTTTTTTGGTTTTCTTCAGATCCTGTTGAAAGAGTATAACTTCGATAACCGGCACAAACCCACCTTCACAGAGGAGGATATTCTCAACATCTTCCCGGTCGTGAAGCACGTAAACCCCAAAGCTTCAGATGCTTTCCACTTCTTCCAGAGCGGGCAGGCCAAGGTGCAGCAAGGTACGTGAACGCTGCTTTGTGCCCTGACCTTGTGTAACCACAGTGCAGGCTCTGCACAGCATGGGAGGCTGCCCTGTGTCAATCCTTGCCCCTTAGCTCTGTTCTAGGGGGACGCCCTCCAGAAGTGAGAGAGAAATACGGTCTCCACGCCCAGTCATAGAGCCGTCCCGCAGTGGAAACTACCAGGGGCCAGTGATGGGCATGTGACCTCTAGGAAGGGGACTGAGATCTCCATCTCACTGCACACAAACTATTAAACCGCTGTCGGATTTCTGAAATCCAGCATAGGTTCACAGGACCCAGATCGGGATTAGATGGTTGAAATAACTTCTCTCTGAGAGAGAGAGTAATTTTAGACTTTACCAAAAACAAGGAAAAGGCAGAATCATAACATGAGCTAGTGTCCTAGCGGTAGAGAACTGTGTGTCCCGTTCCTACTTCCCTGAGCCGTCTAGACCTCCCGCGTTGTGTTTCTCTTTTATGGAGGATGCTTATTCTTGCTGTGGCATTAGGAGTTATGATTTCTCATTGCTTATGGGTAATACAGTAGCCCAGAGATTCAGCAAAGGAAGTTCCCCAGCCTTCTCTCTGCTCTATAGTTACAGGAAAAGGAAATCCAAGTCCCAGGTTAACACTTAATAAGAATATAATCTAATATAAAATCATGAGTGGTGTGGAGAAAGCGAATAAGGAAAAGTTATTTACTTATTCCCATAATTCAAGAACTAGGGGCCACTAAATGAAATTAATAGGCAGCAGGTTTAAAACAAATAAAAGGAAGTTCTTCTTCACGCAGCGCACACTCAACCTGTGGAACTCCTTGCCTGAGGAGGTTGTGAAGGCTAGGACTATAACAGGGTTTAAAAGAGAACTGGATAACTTCATGGAGGTTAAGTCCATTAATGGCTATTAGTCAGGATGGGTAAAGAATGGTGTCCCTAGCCTCTGTTTGCCAGAGGGTGGAGATGGATGGCAGAAGAGAGATCACTTGATCATTACCTGTTAGGTTCACTCCCTCTGGGGCACTTGCATTGGCCACTGTCAGTAGACAGGATATTGGCTGGATGGACCTTTGGTCTGACCCAGTACGGCCGTTCTTATGTTCTAATATTTCCTATGGGTTTTTGTAGGTTTCTTGAAGGAGGGCTGTGAGCTCATCAACGAAGCCTTAAACTTGTTTAACAATGTGTATGGTGCTATGCACGTGGAAATCTGTGCCTGCCTTCGGCTGCTGGCTCGCCTCAACTATATCATGGGAGACTACTCAGAGGTACACTCGGCCCCCCTGCCGCTTCCCTAAGAAATGTCCTGGCTGGTCAGCGGTAACTGTTTTCTCCCCCTCCCGTCTGCCCTTGGTGCCTCCAGATTAACGACTCCGTGATAACTGCAGAATGAGCAGTATAGTTGAGCTGAGAAGTGGGTGTGAGAACAGGCCTGGGGCCAGGTCTCCTGGGTTCTCATTCCAGTCTCGTCTCTGGCCACTTACACCTGTCTGTTTTCCTGTCCCTGGAATGGGTAGAACACCTGTTTCCCTACTGCATAAGAGTGACTTACGGGTTCATTAGCCTTTCTTGGAAAAGCAGTTACTGAAGCATTACATTTTATTTAAGGAAACAAAATCATTTGCGTCGGTGGGTTTCCCCTTTCTCCCTTTATGGCTATCTTAGCTAGTTAGCCAAAGGGCCTTGTGGCCAGCACTCTGTGTCGCTTTCACCACTGTACAGGTGGCATCCTGATGAGAAGCCCACCTGGATTCTGTTACCTTACCCGTAGTCCTCGCTGGAGGTCATTGGTTTCTCCTTGACTCCTATTGAAGGCTCTCTTATCTGGTACCCTGAACAAGTGTCCTCTTCCCCAGCAATGACCTGCTTGCTGGCTCATTTGGGCTGAGGAGTGTTGGGATTAACAGCCCTTCAGGTCTGGGCTATCAGAGTGCACCCAGCATGTCCTTTGACTCCCAGTGGAAATGAAATCTGGGTCTCCCACTTGCCAAGGCAGAAGAGTTACCAAGAGGCAAACCTAGCTGTGCCCTGGCACAACTCACCCAGACGTCTCAGTGAGTTGCTGGAAGGCATTTCTCTTGCTGAAGTCCAACAATGAATGGAAACTGTTGCTGAGCATCCTCCGTTTCGAGAGAGAGAGAGAGGCTGGAAACCAAGACACCTTCCTCTCTTCTGTTCCCACCCAAGTATCTCTTGAAACGTAAGCCTCAGAATTTGCTACATCCTCCTGTTTGTCATTCTTTCATAGGCCTTAAGTAATCAACAGAAAGCGGTGCTAATGAGTGAGAGGGTCCTGGGCATTGAGCATCCCAACACAATCCAAGAATACGTGAGTATAAAGAGAGAACAGTGCATGTAGCGTTCGCACCTGGTGTCTGCGACTTAACGCCTATGCGCACATTTGCAAACCAGCCACAGCCTCCTTAACTTTGTAAAACAGTCTCTTGGTAAACCCGTTCTCCCCACGCTGCACGCTTTCTTGGGGGCACGTCTTTTCTTTCGGTGTCCTATTGCTAGGAACAAGATGTGTGGAAAAGTGAGTCTCTGTTCACTCAGAGCGTCACTGAATCGCAAGAGTTAAAAGTGAAGTCCTGAAAAGCAGGCCCTTAAACTAATACTTAAGATGCATGCAAAAAAAACCCCACTTATAGCAATCATGGGAAGAGAGAGATTGAAATGGATTCTCCAAACTAACCTCACGCTGTCAGTGTGGCCCTGTCGTTCTGTAGAAGGTTGTATTCAAAGTTTCTCTCCAATCCTACAGTTGCTCATACTGAAATGTCACCAAGTCTTAAGATGATGTAAATTAATAGCTCAACCATAAGATAATATAAAAGTCTTGTTTTTTCTGACTTGTATTTGTCTTGCTGTGTGAGACACTTTTGCTCTGGTTTGCCAGATTTGATATTTATATTATATACACATTATATATAATATGCATATTGTCCCGATCCCAATTTTGTAAATTTCTGTTTAACGGTTGGGATATTATACATGCTGGTCAACTTTTGAAATACCTTCTAAAGCTACTACGAGATATATATAAAAAACCACAACCATGTCTCAGCACTATGGCATATCAGGCTTCTTTAAGATGACTAGGAGATTAGTAACTCTTCCTAATGGTTATAACCTGAATTATTTTGATTCTTAAAGGCAGTGCTTTTCTCAGTGCCCCAAACAAAAGGGGGGCAGGTGGGAGGGAGACTGCTTTATTTGTACTGAGGATGTGATGCCACATTTTAACCTTTGAATGTTTCTTGTACTGTAGATGCACCTTGCTTTGTATTGCTTTGCCAACAGCCAACTCTCCACAGCATTAAACTTACTGTACCGCGCACGCTACCTCATGCTGTTGGTATTTGGAGAAGACCACCCAGAAATGGCACTCTTAGACGTAAGTGATCCTTCTGAGTAAACTCCTTGTCCAGGCTCCGTGAAGCTTGTTCACTTATTTTAATCCTGTCAATAGGCAAATGTCTCTCCATCCCTTCCAACGTGCGTTATTGCTCCTACTTTCCCACTATGGGGGAAGGAACAAGCCTGCAGATGCATAGATAGTAGTTCTGTAGAGAGGAAGGGTGGTCTTATGACTAAGGCACTGGACTGGGACTCAGGAGATGTGGGGTCAGTTCCCGGCTGTGCCGTAGACTTCCTGTGTGACCTTGGGCAAGTCACTTAACCTGCCTGTACATAAAGTGAGGGTACTTCCAGTCTCACCCCCTCTGTCTGCCTTGCTCAGAGCTCTTCGGAGCACAGTTTCTCTAGTTACGTGTGCACAGTGCCTAGTGCAATGAGGCCCTGATCTCTGTGCGGCCCTCGACAAAGAGCTAATAACAATAACAGGCCCACACATTTCTGTGCCTTTAGCTCAAAAGGCTTAGTCAGGAGTCACCTTTCGAAACTCCCTCTTGTTCTCTGACCTGTGTGTGGTGATTGCCCTTAGAACAACATCGGTTTGGTGCTTCACGGGGTTATGGAATACGACCTGTCCCTCCGATTCCTGGAGAATGCTCTGGCGATCAACTCCAAGTATCACGGCTCCAAGTCTCTGAAGGTGGCACTGAGGTACGGCGCCTCGGTCTGGGGAGATGGGTTGAAGTTTGTGTTTGGGGGTGTGACGCTGGATAGGAAAGTTGGACTGTGAATCTACCCTCGTCGCATCTGGGATTGGGCCCCACTCTGGCTTATGAGTGCTGTCCCTGGTCAGCTGTGTGCAAGCCTCCGTTCTTTCTTCCCCCAACCATTTATCTGACTGCTGACGTGAGAGCTCAGCCGCCCAGTTCAGTTGGAAGGCAGCTATGCTTGATTTGGCTGAGTCGGCGATAGCTGCTTCGAAAGGTGGAGAATTGTGGATCTAGAATTATCTACATGTAGGACCTGCCACAATACAACGTGCTAGGTGTTGTCCACAAACGTAGTCAGATCCCTGCTTCCTGTGTAAGAATGCAAACAGTAAATGAAGGCTGGGAGGAGAGGGATAAATATCATCAGTACGTTTGGGACTGAGATGATGGTAAGCCCCTGGTTGTTGGTTCTTGCTGAACTAGCTTAGAGACACGGATCATTTGCATTTGTCTTTCACCGTAAAGGCTTGATCCTATGAAGTGGTTCTTTGTGACCCCACGGGGAGTTGAGAGCACTCGGCACCTCTTAGGATCAGATCCTAAAATTGTGGGGTCAGTACCCATTGCTACAGACATTTCCCCTGAAAAACTGGCCAGTGGGCATTGTCCCACTCGAAATTGCCACCCCCCACGCTGCAGCCATCTGCACTTCATCAGGGTGAAGAGAAATCTTCTGAAGCACCCACATGAGTCTGATTTGTTTTCCAACAATTGATGGATACGAATTCTGCAGAGAACATCTTCCTGCATGTCCCCCCGGGGCTAGGATGTGCATTGAGATCCCTTAGAATAACGAAGCCAAACGTAGAAAGCTTTTTCCATTCCAAGAATGTTTGAGCTGCTGAGATCAAGCCAAGGTGACTCTCCCATCTGGGGAACAACCAGGTGACTTAGATCAGCAGCTCTTGCTGTCACTGTTGCTGCCAGTTGTGTCTTTGTTGTAAGATTCTGACACAGGGCTGGCTAATTGAGAGAGTCACGTGTTCGCTTTCCAAGAAAACAAAATTTCCTTTTAGAAAGGGGAGACCCCTGGGTTGCTGCTGCTGCTTCTTCTAATTACCTGGCTGGAAGAGAAGCCTGACCAATTAGATATTCTCTCAGCCTTCAGCATTACCTGGAAGTGCTGAGCACATAACATACAACTGGCATTTTAAAATGTCCTGGACAGAAAACAAGCTTCCTGTTCCCAAGCGGCAGAAAGTGACCAAAAGTCAACATCAAGTCCAGTCTGAGGTGACTTTTCTTCTCTGGCTGGAGTGATGAGGGTTTGATCTACTTTTGCTAGGTTTTAGGCGTAATTTCCTAACCTAGAATGGAGTAAATCTGAAGAGTTAACCAGAGAGAAGGTAACCACTAACACTGTACTGACAGTCAAATATCTGGCCACCGCCTCCTTTGACCCTGGTCATCCCTTGAGCTGAGATGGTGAGGTGGCAGCAGGTTTACAACGAACAAAAGGAAGTACTTGTTCAGTCCGCCTGTGGAACTCCTTGCCAGGGGATGATGTGAAGGTGAAAACTTAAAAAAAGAATTAGATATGGTCATGGTGGATAGATCCATTAATGGCTATTAGCCAAGATGGTCAGAGATGCAACGCCATGTTCTAGGTGTCCTTAAGCCTGACTGCCAGATGCTGGGACTGGATGATGCGATGGATCACTTGATTGACTTGTTCTGTTAATTCCTGTTGTAGCATCTGGCATTGGCCACATGTCGGGCTACATGGACCATTGATCTGACCAGTATGGCCGTTCTTGTGTTCTTAGCACTGAGCATTGCATGCACCTCTTTGCAGCCGAGAAGAACTCTTTCTCCCTTGATTGACCGTGCGTTCATTAAAGCTAGATCCATGTCTCTTCCTTTCCATTGCAGCCATCACTTGGTAGCCCGAGTGTACGAGAGTAAAGCAGAATTCCGATCAGCTCTACAGCATGAAAAGGAAGGCTACACAATCTACAAAAATCAGGTCAGTGGCCTATGCCTGCTTAGCTTGCCCCATTCGGCTTTCCGGTGCGAAGCCCCTAGTTCTGTGCTGAAACCGCCCTGCATCTTACAACGTGGGGGAGGCTTGTTGGTACGAACAGCTGGTGGAGAACTCCTCCTAGACTGTTAGGAGGTGATTGTCTTGCTACGTGCCTTTAGAAAGCTAGTCTTTCCTACTATTGCCACAAGGTCTCCTGTTCGACTTATAACCTCTGTGGTCGCAGTCACTGGACAGATTTTCAGTCTGCATGAAATACCTGCAGGCTTCATCGCTGCTGCAGAACACTAAGATCTGAGAAAGCAGTGACAAGATTCAGAGTGCGCGTCTCTCACTCGATATCACCCTTCCAAATCTAAGACACAACCCAGTCCTGGGCCGGGGGGAACCTCTCTTGCTTGCAGAACTCACTGAGACGCAGCAAACCTGCCAACGTGTTCGGGCAAACCTGTTTGACAAAGAAGCCAGGCAATTGATTGAGCTCGCTCTCATTGACAACATGCTCGGCCTGGTGGAGGAAACCTCTCAAAACCTGAGCGAGAACATGCATTAAAGCTGTGTGCTTGCATCAAGTAGATAAGCAGCTGCCTGCAGGCAGTGTCACATGTTATACCAGGTCATCCGCACTCATTCTACGGTGAGAGACAATCCAGCCCCAGTGAAATCTTACACTGTCTCAAATAACCATTTAGATGCTGTGATTCGGGCAGAGTTCGGGGTTTGTTCTGATACAATTTTTTTATTATTATTATTTCTGGCCAGCTTGGAGAACACCACGAAAAGACCAAAGAAAGCTCTGAGTACTTGAAATACCTGACTCAGCAAGCAGTGGCTCTTCAACGCACAATGAATGAGATCTACAAGAATGGATCCAATGCTAACATTATGCCACTGAAGGTAACTTGCATGCATTAGGGCAGTCTGGGTATGTGCCACAAAGACGTGTCTGCTGCAATAACAGTTGTGATGGGTGAACTTTGTTTCTCCTGGTTGGGGAGCTATTACCCACCCTACTGGTATTCCCCATTTTACTTGCATGGGGTTTCTTTGGCAGATAGGATGTTCCAAAACAGAAGTGACCAGGTGCAACCTTGGATTTTAAAACCCCACCTGCTTAGCAACGTTGAGACTTTCTTTTGCCCCCAAGAGAGACCCAGGTGTCTTGGTCTGTAGGTTTGCAGAAATGGGCTAGTCGGAAAGCACCTGATACTGCAGGGCGCCTTTTTCCAATTGACTCTTGGAAACCTTCATTTGTAACACTAGTTCATGCACCGATGTGAGACACATGCTGTTGGCTTTGAATTTTTGAGGAGGTTTCATGGTCAGATAACTGCAAGAAAGGGCTAGGAACCTGCTGGCTTCTGATCTCCCCTAAACCTAGGAGGTTGGGTGATTTGCTCTGCAGCATGGTCAGTCCCAGCTGGAAAAACCGGTATGAAAGAATCAGGCACTCGCTGAAAATGAGTCTGGGAGCCTGGAACACCTTAGTTCTGACTCTGCCACTGATTCACTGTGACTGTAGGCGAGTCAGTTAACTTCGGTGTCTCCGTTTCCTCTGTAAAATGGTCCCTGTTCTTTGCAAAGCACTTTGAAATCCATGGAGAGCAGGCACCACGTAAATAAATGTGCAGCCTAACTGTGTTGGCAGAGCGAGCCTGACAGGAGGCTGGACGGCGTATCATATCATATCCTAGCAGGGCCATGCCCAGCCGTCAGCACTGCAGGAATTAACGGGTGAAGAGTCTGGTTCCAAAACCAGCTGCTCTTATCTGCCCGCGCACCTTGCGGGAGTGAAGTTCTCCTGCTGTGCCTGGAAAAGCCCAAACGCGCGCACATGGCGAGTGCTATTTGGGACTGTCTGTGCAGAAGCTACTGCTCTGCTGGGTTCCTGGCTGCTCACGCCACTGGTTCTGCAGAGGCACTGAACCACTGGGGATGAGAGGAACACGTTCGTGTCGACAGCCCTGCAGCTCTGTGCTTTCCAGGTCGCTGGTGGCTTTTTTCCCCCCCTTTTCAGCTACGGAACTGGAGAGATTAAAATGAAACATCTTGAGCAAGATTATGGACGCAATTCGAATTAGGTGACGCTCTCAGGCCAGGGACTAAGGCAAATCCTTAGACATGCCAAGGCTAATCCCCCCCCCGCCCCACACACACACACCCTGCCCCCATTCCCACCCTCCTGTCAAATTCTGAGGGAATGGCTTAAATCCAAGAGACCATAAGGTTTAATCTCTCTTTACTCCCTGAAATTAAAAAGCCCAAATCATTCAAATTTGGCTCATGGGATTGGTCCCAACGTTGATATAGCTAGTCAGTCCTATTGCCCTGCTCTGTCTCCCATCTCTCCTGTCTACATGGGCATTTCTGTAGCCTCCAGCATTGCACTGTTAATCAGGTTTACTCCAGTAGTGCCTGGGGACCAGCTAAGATTGGCCCCGTTGCGCTAGGTGCAGTACAAATGTACCGGCTGCAGCTGATTTTATCCTTCCGCCCCCCTAGGAGGTAGGGAAGTAATTATCAAGTGAGTCAATGCTGAGGTCTCTCTGCTCGTTAGGGTGGCTTACAAATGACTGACTTGATTGATTTTTATTTTTAACCCTAGTTCACCGCTCCCAGTATGGCGAGCGTGCTGGAGCAGCTCAACATTATCAATGGAATTCTCTTCATTCCACTCAGGTAGAGTGCTACGTGCATGGGCGTGCGTCTTCTCCGGTCGTGTCCCAGTGCCCCACTGCATGGCTGTTGGAGGGAAAATCAGTTTACCCCTGCAAAGCCCTGTTCCCCAGGGATTATTAGTCTGACACTGGTGAGGTAGCGGGGCCTGGAAGCGTGTTTGGTATAAATCTCTAGGGAAGTTGACAAGAAGTCACTGTCAAGCTAATTCGATGGGAGCAAACTGCTGAGCTGGTTCAGGGCTGGGAAGGATTTGAGCTGTTGCCTTATAGGACTAGTCCAGTGGGGTAATTACAAACTGAAATGCAGTGATCCAGCCTTGGAAAGGCCTGGGGTATTTATATCCCTTCCCAGCCCTCCATGCTGAGCAGTGAGCTGAGCCCGGCCAGACTTCACTAGCCAAGAAACTCTCTCAGTCCTGGCACTCGGCTCAAGAGCTGCTGGCAAATCCCAGAGGCTGCACGGCCCCCGAGCCTGCTTGGCGAGGGGTGGGCAGAGGCTCGCAGGTGGAGCAGCCGGGGCAAGAACTGCGCTCTGCTTTCATGGGGCACCAGCTAGTGCTTTTTGGTGAATGACACATCTCTAAACCATTGTCCTGTAAAGCATTAGTGGGGAATATCGCAGCTGATGAGCCAGGGAAAGAGTGAGGAACAGGTGGGATCACATGTCTAGGAGAATACACATGTTCTCCCCTCCACCTCTGGGAGCAGAGTGGGTTATTCTGCCATAGTTAAACAGGTCAGCACCATTTGGCAGGTGGCGTGCAGGGCCCTGCTTCACCAGAGGGCTGGCATTGTAATGAGACGCTAGAGGAGGCTGGAAATCCCCCAGGCTTTCCTACCTTCCCCAACAATGCTCACCCTCCTCGTCTCACGTTCCCGAAGCAGCTGTAATACGGGCCCCTCCTTTCTGCTTCCCTCCCTAGCCAAAAGGACTTGGAGAACCTTAAAGCAGAGGTGCAGCGGCGCCAGCAGCTCCAAGAGGCCGTGAAGAGCAGTGAACAGCTGGAAGCAGAAGACAGCCTCTCCGAGGAGAGAGAGGCTGAGCCGAGCATGCCTTCAGCTGAGGCCCCCCCTGCACAGAGCTCTGCTTAAGGTGTACCTCGCTTAAAAAACAAACAAATTTAAACCCTCCCCTTTTTTCTGAATCTGAACCAGGGTCTTGGACTCCCCTGGGGCAGCTTCTCCTTTTTTTGACAATGTTATTGCACTGGTACAATTAATACACAATGCAAAGAACTAAGTTGAGAACTAGAATCTGACTGCGCTCGTGTCCGCCACGCGAAAGGGGAAAGGTGGCCAGGATGCAGCAGCATACGAAAGAACCTCCTAGGTGAGCACAGCCAGTGGCTGTCACGTCCGGGTGTGTGTGTGTGCGTGCCACGCGTGTGTGTGTGTGTCATCAGTCCATTTCGACTTTGTACATATATCTGAATTCCAAATGAATGGGCTGGAGGTAGGACATTTCTCAGGTCATTTTATGTTGTCTAAGAGACACTGTGTTGCAAGAACACCCATCCTAGTGCTCAGTTCTAGCTCGAAACCTGGATTCCAAGCCAAATGATACTGTTCTATTAGTTGCTGCCCTAAGGGGGGGGGGGGGGAAGCAGCCATATTGGTCTAAGTGCTTGAAACCTGTGAAGAGGGAGGGGAAATGTACTGCTTTTTGCTACATTAGGATATAGCCATTTTGGTCCTGCAGCCTTTCTTTCGTTGCTCGGGTCCGAGTGGCCGTGGGATTTTCATACCGTTTACATTCTGATTTCATGATCCATAGGTCATGGTGCAGCCCCTGTGCTCTCTGCTTGAGCCTGAGTAACTGAGGAAATTGCATCCAAAGAGTAAGGGTTTAAAATTAAAAAAGTACCTGTCATTAATCTATTTACAATGGAAAATCCCAGTGCCTCTCCTAGATCAGTGTTGGCATTAAAGTGGACTGTCCAAATGAAATTCACAGAAGGGGAAAACCTGGCCTCTGTTGGAATAGCTATGGGGAGGGGAGTTTACCCTTCTTACAGCAGCTGCTTTAATACAAAGCTGAATGAGCATCAGAAGTTAATCATCTTTTAATTGTAAAGTAATCAGCAAACTTCTACAGGTTTGAATCATGTGTGTCTTTACACAACCTAAAATTACTAGGCATTTTTCCCTCTGGCTGAAAGAATACTAAAAATCCCATAGCACTTAACGCTAGGGATAATGTCTTGTTTTGGGTTTTGTTTTGGTTTTTTTGCATGCTGGGTTGAGATCGCTCCCAGCAGAACTTCCATTGCAGGCAATGGATGTTACTGACATGGCAGATGCCAATGAATGAACAATATTGACACTTTTTCCTTCTTGCTTCTGCCTGCCCCCCTTAAAATACACCATGCTTCCTGCTGGTGCAGTCACAAGGCAAGTAAGCGATATCCACTGCAGGTCATGGTATGCCGACAGAGTTGAATGTCCTTTTCCAAGTAATCGAAGACCTACAGTGAGATGTGATTGCTAGTCCAAAACCATATCATGCTGCCTGGGAGTCCAGTCTCTTTGTCAGCACCAGTACTATGCTAATTTGCATTGCTTTTTTTGATGACCTTCGGGGAAAACAAGTGCTATCACTGTGCTCTTTACCCTTGGTTTCCTGTACTGCATACGGGGTATTTGTAACTTGACGGGGGGGGCGAGGAGGAGAGGGACTGTACAAAGCAGGAGGCATCTCTGATCCAAAAGAACTTGCTCCCCCTGGAAACATTCAATAAATGACAAGGCATCTTTCACACAAGGGTTTTTTGGTAATGTCTTCCCGTTCTAGTCATTAATTAAACCTCTTAAATAAAATGTGCAAAGTAGTTTTACTAAGAAGCTTAATTTTGTTGTGTTAAATCCAAGCAGAGTTCGGGGATTTGTTTAACAGATGCTGCTGCTTCTACTTCACACTGGTGCAAAGAAGGGGAAATACCAATGGTGTAAACCAGGTCAGAAGAGGCATCATAGGTGGGTGAAGACACACTTGAGCTCTTGTGTTTTCCCAGTGCCTCTGCCTTTCTAATGACAGACAAAACAAACCAGCCACCTGCTCTGTGGATTTTGCACCAGCCTCCTGTTAGGATTGCTCTGAGCCTAGGAAAGCTTGTTTTGCAACACAAGCAGCTTGAATCTCTCCTCCCTTTATGCCTCTGAAAAATATCAAGAGCAGTGGCCATTAACAGAAATAATGCACACATGCTCAACCTTCTCACAGGCCACCTGCTCTCACCCTGTCTAAAACCTTCTGTACAATTGACATGTGGTAACTGACCTGACCCCACTCTTGGTCTAATGAAATGACAAACATTCTGCCTTTGTAAAACATTGCAACTGCTATGAAGTGAGTAACTTCCTTGCTTTAAAATACTTAATGTAGTGTGGTAGGATCCACATGAGTTTTGACTGCATATCTAATGTTGAGGGTACTTAATATTTGTTACTAAATGCTCTCTACACTGCTGTGTAGCTATTGACTAATGCATGGAGCGGTCTCTCAAGGTAGGTAACCCACTGCTTTTCTCACCCCTCTTCAATGTGTCTTTGCAGTGCAGTCTAATGGTTTCACAGTAAGTGAACTCCAGCAATGTAGTTTATACTGCACCTGGATGTAGAGGTAGGACATGAACAGCAAGGAAGAGACCCAAACAGTTGGGAGGAGGTGGCAGGTGTTTGGATTCTACCTCCCTACTCTTTGGAAAGAGGTAAAGAACTAACACTGCCCTGTTCCTTTTAACCAGCTGCATCACACCCACCACTCCAGGGGAGGTGTAGGTAGCCTAGATCCTGAGGAAATAATTGATTGAGACACTGTCTGTTCCTGCTTAGTGGAGTGTCCACAATTGTGTAACAGTCTATAGCTGCAAGTTAGGCCTGGTCTATACACTCACATCAAGATTGGATTTTTAAAGCTGTGCCACTGTGTTTAGACAACCCTTTAAACAGTCTTACTGCTTTGCATGGGTGGAATTCAACACAAATGGGCTGTCAGCTGTTCATCTTCATAGGCTACACAGGAAGGAGTAGACTAGTCTGTCTGCTACAGCATCATTCCCTGCCATTCGCAGTGTGGGAGCTTGCACATGAGACAGTGAAGCAGAGGCCTGGGTTTGGAGCAGTAGGTTTTGCTCTCCTTCCCCACACAATAGTGGCACTGCCCCCTATTCCTCATCACAGTTCTTTTGGTAAGGTAGACACTGCTTCAGGAGTGATAATCAATGGAGAGAAGTTTAATTCTTCACAGGCAGAGTCACTCACATGTAGGTGAGGAAAATGAATTAGACAGCCACAGAAGCAGTGGAGGATTAGTCTAAACTGATTTCCTACCACATGCAGTAAGGGGGGAGGGCAGATGAGACTTAGATACAGAAGCTGAATCATCATCACCACCACCCTCTGCTGCTTGTTTTGTTCTCTAGCCTGATTTCCACATTTTGGTAACACCAAGGACAGAAGGAACTGGATTTTTTTTCTTTAGCATCTAATTAAAAATAGATAAAAATAGCAAAAAGTAACTTCAACTCCATTCCTATTTCCACAATGCAGTGCCAGGGGGTACCTGTCTGTCTCACAACACTAAAGAAAATTAATGCTGAAGCCCTGTTCCTAACCCTGAGGAGTAGTTAATTTTCCTTCCTGCTTGGTATAATTATGCTCTACCCAGCTCCAGGAGTAGCTTACACTAGAGCAGTTTACAGGGAAGAGATGGGCTTTGACCTTATCAGTTTTTCAAAACCTTGTTCTGATTCTCCTATAGGGTGTTGGCTTTTCCTCCCCATCACTTTCAAAAAGTGATGTCTTCAGCTTTTTTCCTGTCAGTGGAAAGGCTCCACTTCTTACTACAACCTTGTGACTCAGACTCTGAGCCCTTATTTTGAGTCAGTTCAGTTTTCAGACCAGCTCCAGCCTCTGTTCAGGAAAAGTGCAATACTGAGTAAGCCTAAAAGCCAGTTCCCCACCTCTTACCTCCCATTTTGGAGTGGGAACAGGACACTGCTCTTTCACACTTAGCAAGCAGCTGTGATAAAGGTACCTGCTGAAGCAAGGCAGAAAATGAAATACATTATAAACATTGCATCTCTTGCTGGCTAAATGGTGCTTGGGTTTGTTTGTTAAACTTAATTCCTCAGCCTAAGCTACAGCATAATCAATATTTTCTTTTAAAATAAACACAGTGGCCTTGGAGCAGGACCCACTTCAGTCATTTGGCATTTCCACAGGACAATGCACAAAGTATTTCAACTAGGAGTTGGAAAAGAATGGGTGTAAACTTAAGTGTCTGTATTACATCAGCTGAGTCTGGCCTTGCTTCAAGAAACAATCAGGAGTAACCAGCTGATTAGGTGGTTTCCTCATAAGGCACAGACAAAAATGTAGGCTTGGAAAGTACAGTAAGTCTGGTTCTGTAATATGAGATCCCTTATTTAGCACCAAATCTCAAGTGGTTTTGACTGAGTTCAATCAAATAGAAGCATCAATTCTAAATGGTCTAACCCTAGACAGCACTAACCCAGGTGCTATAATTAAACAAAATTGCTCATTTTGGGGGGCTATTGGAGATAGGTAGAGGAAATGAGGGAAAAAAGCCATAGCACTCCCCAGGGAACTGTAGATTTAACAGCAGAGAATCTCACTCCTTTTATTCCTACGCTGTAGGAAAGAGCTGCACACATTGAGCCGTAATATTAATCACAATCAAAGTTCTTCTTTCCCCCTCCACAGTTAAAGCATTAAGAAATTTTTCGATTCCAAATTCCACTTCTAAAGTAAGCCACACCTTGACCTTGGTTTGTTTGTCCTTGGGAGTGAGGGGACATGCACAGAAGGCACCACCTGCCTAATATGAAACTTAACTGTTCAAAACTGAATGGGTCTAGAGCAAAATGAACAGCTCACTCGGGGAATTTAAATGAAATCTGGGCCTCTCTGTAAGCATCAGATTAATTTAGCTGTTAAGTTATTGATGGAACCTTGCACTCAGGCAGCACCTTGATTGAAATACAACAGCCCATGTTATGTTGCTTCAAACAGCCTTTTGGGTACTGCCAACTTCTCCAGGTGCCTGCCTAGAGGTAGTTGAGGTTTTAGGAGGTCTCAATTTCCTGCTGGCTTTGCTAAAGCCTTTGCCTTCCTGCAATCCTAGAACTGGAAGGGACCTTGAGGGGTCATCTAGTCCAGTCCCCTGCGCTCCTGGCAGACTAATTATCTAGACCATCCCTGAGAAGGTGTTTGTCCAACCTGCTGTTAAAAATTTCCAACGATGGAGATTCCAGAACCCCCCTGGACAATTTATTCCAGTGCTTAGCCACCCTGACAGGAAGATTTTCCTAATGTCTAACCTAAACCACCTTATTGCTTCTTATCCTATCCTCAGAGGTTAAGAAACAATTTTTCTTCCTCCTCCTTTTAACAGTTTAACATACTCAAACTTATGTCCCCCCCGTCTTATCCTTTCCACACAAAACAAACCCAATTTTTTCAATCTTCCCTCATAGGTCATGTTTTCTAGACCTTTCATCATTCTTGTTGCGCTTCTCTGGACGCTCTATTTGTACACATCCTTCCTGAAATGTGGCACCCAGAACTGGACACACTACTCCAGTTAAGGCCTGAGCAGAGCAGAAGAATTACTTTGTGTCTTGCTTACAACACTCCTGCTAATACATCCCAGAATGACATTCGCTTTTTTTTGGTAACAGCATTACACTGACTCATTTAGCTTGTGGTCCACTATGACCCCCAGATCCCTTTCTGCAATACTCCTTCCTAGGCAGTCATTTCCCATTTTGTAGGTGTGCAATTGATTGGTCCTTTCTAATGGGAGTACTTTGCATTTCTTATTAAAATTTCATCCTTTTTACTTCACACTGTTTGGCCAGATCATTCTGAATTTTAATCCTATCCTCCAAAGCACTTGCAGCCCCGCCCAGCTTGGTATTATCCGCACTTTCTAGCAAGGAAAAACTACTTTTAACAAACATGATCTTGTCACTATCACCATGTCATATCAGCACCTCCCACTCACGCTCTTCCCTTCCCCCAAGCCCCTGCATGCTGGGAAATTACTATTACCTCCATTTTACAGATTGGAGACCAAAGCCCAGAGAACTTCACGGCTCAAACATTCTGCAATACCACTGCTCTCTCAGGCTCGGCTAACTTAAATAGTCAACACTGCAGGGAAGACCCAGCCCTTTTTGACTTCTCCCAGAGCCAGGTGCTGAACCCAGGGGTCAAAATTCCCAGGCTAACATCCTAACCAAGACCATCCTTCCTCTCCATTTTTTGTCAACTGCTTTTAGTGGTATAAGTCACTTAAAGAACGAGCAACTTATCCCCAAGAATGTTGCTCTATCGCAGTTTATTAATTCTGATTAACCCAAATCCAGACTCCTGTCACTCACGTCAGGCCCACACGGTAGGCAGTGGCACATACATTGGTTTTAAACTTCATTCACTCACTAATCAGGCTGGCAAGGGGACGACTGAATGTCACTTTTCATATAGTCAGTTGGAACCAGTGGGGGGGAACAGAACTACATCAGAGAAAACTGGCAAAAAGCAGGAGGAAATTACTGATGAGTATGAAAAAAATAGATACCTATTTTTATCATCACTGCTTCCTTTCCCAAAGGAATTTCCTGGATTTGAGTTCATGTCAAATATTCTGCAATGATACATAATTAGCTGCAACTCTACTTTTTAGTAGAACAGAAATTGCACCCTTTTTATCTCCTACTGTGTTTAGAGGGGAATCCAGCCACCCTCCCATTCAACTGAATGAAGAATGGGCTACTCTGACTCCAACACTAAATCTCAAAGCAGAGAATTACTCCTCCACCCCACTACACATGAAAATGAATTCCCAAACACTGGAATATTCAGACATACTAATCGTTTACCTCCCAGCTTTTACAGAAAATTGTCCTGAGAATTAGTCTTTGGTATTTGTCAAGCTCCTCGCAATAAAGCACTCAAAAGTAGAGGTAAGCTATCCACCAAGAATGGGGGAGGTGGAAAGTCAAATACATGGATTTCAAACATTGTGTGTGTGGCAGAGGGGTTTGAAACTTTCTGCTGCCTGTCTCCCACACCCTGGAGGGAATTATTGACATGTTTACAATTATAGAAGGCCTTTTCCTGTCTGACCTGCTGCCCAGGATGGCTGCTAAGTCAGGAGACCTCAGCAAAATGAATGTTCACATCCTCCTGTGTCTCAGCTAGAAATCTCTGTTCTGTCCCCGGCTCAATCTACAGTCTTAGTACCGCCAGACAAGGAGTATGTCAGTGAAACATGGGGAAAAAAAAATCTGACTCACTCTGTTGAATTGTTAAAGGCGGCTAAAGATCCAGAAGTTAGAGCATGCTGCACATTGCTGGATAATATGGACAACCCTTCCAAACTGGGCTGGCAAGTCATCTTGTTCTAATACCGTCCAGGCTGTACTTGTTTGTTCTGAGAACTAAAAAATAGAAACAATGTCTTATCAGTGTCAAATTCACTCCCTTATCTACCGCTAGGACATTAGACAGCATGGGATGGGGAGAGACTTCCCACTGAACAGATAGGGGTGTTTTAGAGAAATGGGGATACAAATGTAGGGGTGGATGGGACCTCAAGAGGTCATCTAGCCCATCCCAGACAGGTGTTTGTCTAACCAGTTCTTACAAAAACACGTCTGGTATTCCAGATCTCCCTAGGTAACCTGTTCCCATGCTTAACTATCCTTAGAGTTAGGAAAAATGTCCTGATATCTAACCTAAATAATTAGTCAGAAAGGCAAAAGATTTCTAAAAATAAAGTTTTGAGTTTTTTCTTGACCTTCTGTTTGAGCCTTTCCCACAAAGGCTAGAAACTATCATCAAAGCTCAACATTTTTCATGCAATACATGATTCCAGGAGCTGTGCCTTCAAGAAAAAACATCAAATGTCTTGAAAGCCTTTAGAGTGATCGTTCACTGTAGTACAGTATCCACTAAATGTATTGCATGGAGAGACCTTTCCAGTAGGTTGCCAAAGTCCAATTGTATCTTTCCACTCCCTCTGCTGAACTGAAGTTTTTCCTTTCATTATAGCATTTACTCTAAGTTCAGCAGTCGCTATTAAGGTACAAATACTGCGGCCTTCCGTATGGCTCTCATTTCATTCTAGCACAAAGACAAAGCCCATTTCTTTACTTCTACAAACATGGATGTGATTTGATAGTCAACTAGAGCCATTGATAGGTCCTCTTCATGCAGTCTCAAGATACTGATCATCTCCATTGCAAACAACATACAGTTGATAATGTAGGGTATCAAGCAAAGCCTATTCCCGATGCAGAAGACTGGATTTGGTACAAATAGCCTTTGCAGTTTGCCAGGTAGCATATATCAAGCTGAAAAGGTTCATAGTTCTTCTCCTTCACTGATTGGGTCTTACTCATTTTGTGGACATCAAACCACCATTGTAGTTTTCCTGCTCTGCAAGACACCCTTCACACTGAGTCCTCTCTACCATAATTGTTTCTCAGAGCTTTCTAACCCAGGTTGAGTGCTGCATATTAAGTAGTTTATGCTCAAAATTTTCTACTCTTGAAACCGACAACTGTGGAAGGGAACTGTCCTCTAGATAAGGTAAGTCTTAGACAAAAATTGACCTCAAACAAGCAAGCACTGCAGAGAGATGCCACTGCAATATCTCAGTACTATTGCTACAAAGCGATCATGAAGGACCGTTCAATAAACCTAAATCCCCACGCTGTGCTGACACTTCAAAAAGACTAAAGACAAATAAGGAAGTACTCCATTAAAAGCATTGTATCAACTGATGCTTGTTTAATAGGAAGGGACAAAATTAGGCAGTAAAGAAACTAAAATGGGAAATAAAGAGTTAGACAGCTTCCTTTGAACTCTGCAGTGTTGTATGTGTGTCAGTCCCAGGATATTAGAGACAAAGGTGAGCGGAGTAACATATTTCATTGGACCAGCTTCTCTCTCACCAACAGAAGTTGGTCCAGTGAAACATTACCTCACACACCTTGTCTCCCTTGAACTAGTCAGTCAAATTTTCAATTTGCATCACTTAACCCCAAGATTGTCATTTATGCAATTCAGTTAATACTCTTATAATATTAGAGCTAACTAATCAACTTGAACTATTTCCACACTTCCTGGTGGGAATGGGTTTAGGAGTTAAAAGTGTGGAGTGAAATCTGAAGGGTGAACCTACAGAAGCTTTTATCAAATAGTTTTACTTCCTGCATCCAAGGAAACAAAAACCACATCTAGTTTTATATGCATTTAATAGTTTACCAATTGGTACAATAAGATTTTTTTAATATGCAGAAAACATGAATAAATTTTGTTTTACACAGTCTGAGAGCAACAAATCTTACTGTAAAACACAGAGCAGTATTATATACATTCCTTTACTGATTTTATTATTATTGTGTCATATCTTCAGTTTACGCCTACAGTTTGGGAACGGTTTTCTCCAACTGCAATCTCTACATCGTTCTTATGAAAAAAGTTGATGTTTGCCTTCATGTCAATGTCAGGATCAAATTCTAAACTTGAAGATTTCACTAACTTATCTTCAGAATGAACTGGGAGAAGCCTGAAGGATAGGTAGGACAAGAAAGCAGCTACTTACATGACACAGTGGAAAGATAAAAAGGCCAGTTAAATCCAGTCGTGACTTGTAAATCCAGCTCACTTCCCCCATCCCCCAAGTGTTCTTCCCTACCATTTTTTACATGTAGTTTTCCTCCACTAATGGAGATTATTCTTTGTAGTAACTAGGTTTCTTTGTAACACACTGGACTTTATGTACAGCTGGACAGAGAATGAGCAGTCTAAGTGCCTTTTTCCTTCATTCAATTCAGCAATTTTTAATTTCAAATTGTTAAAGGATTATCAAGCCACCACGGTCAACAAAAAAAAGTATATATTTTTTCTTTTAAATAGCTTTTATGAGGAACAAAAGCTATTTAAGAGTGATATTACCAGGCAGTTCACAAAAACAGAAGGAGGCAAACAAGAGAAGCAGGGTACTGATAGTATAAGTAGACTGGGCTTGGTGAGTTTATAGCCAAAGCTTTCAAACCACTACAGTGCTCCACAGCCCTTGGAGAACTTGCTAGCAACTAGTTTTGCTTTGCTTTTTTCTTTTTAATTAGTGCCCTGGGCACATCATTGGTCACACCATACACAAAAGCAGGACGGCTTTTTAATCTTCTAAAGTGCAAGATGCTATAAAACATCAACTTTCAGGTTATGTCTAAACCACAATAAATTTTGCACTTTCAAGAATGCATCTAGGATTTCCTGGGCACGTTAAGTTAGTGTGGCACTGGAATGTCTGTCTTCTCATTCATTTTAACAAAATTCATATTTGTCTATTTGGGAATGTAGCACTACGTTTTCTTTTTAAAATGCCAATTTTAGTAAGGAAAGTGACAAAGCAGCAGTAAACCTCTAAACCCTCCAATAAATTCCTTTTACAATCCAAACCAGTAACCTCATCATTGTACTTATCACAGGAAAGGCACAGGATTAGACAGCTGACAGAAAACATTGAAAATGGTGAAAAAGATCAACACAGTGTAATATCAACTCATAAACCCAACTCCTGTGTTGTAGCTTTCACTTTTTGTCTAAAAACAGGGCTTTAACTTTTGATCCATTTTAGGACCATCCCTGAGATTATTCACTGCTTATTAAAGGAGAAGATTGCAAATTGAGTTGTTGCAAGTTTAAATACTCAGCAGGGTGTTTCACTTTCTCAATCAAATAAAATGCTGCTTACAAAAACTTTAGTTCCTCTTTATCCCTGTAAATCGTTGCATGCTACAGGGGAAAAAATGCAGTGCACAATTTCCACATAATAGGTACCTTTAAGTTTCTCATTCATGTTAATGAATTATGTACACGTGTCGGGTTTACTTTACCCTTAAATAACTGAAGTTGCTAGATCCTATCAGGAATTAAAATGCAGTACTAGTTTACAGTTGCAGATGTATAAAGAAATTTTAAAATGCACCATCTCTGTATTTGGAATTCTCAAAATAGGACAAATAAATAGCAGCAAGTTATTCCAGTTGAAACAGCTTAAGCAAAAAGACTTCAAATTTGTGTATGTTTTACTGTGGAAAACATTATCCTGAATGATATAAACCACTAGATTTAAGGAATTAGCCTCCATCTTCATCTGCTTTCAAAATACATTAAACGCTCAGTTTCCTCCCCTACACCAGAGGCACGTTTATGCAAGGAACCAATATCAGAATCCAGCTCCTTCTGGTGGTTTTATGGACCCTTTTTGTATGTGACTGTAGGAAATTGACAATCTTACCACTCACCATTTTTTCCTTAGTGTGTGTATACCCTCCAATCCAATGCTTTCCATTGAATCATTTCTTTAAAAAGGGACAGTTTTAAAAGCCATGTAAACAAAATGAATAAAACAATGCACAGAATAAATTCACCTATTAAAATGTCAGACTGGTAACTTCATTATATTGCAAATTTTAAAGTGGATTTTTAAAAAGACCTGGTTAGGTAAGCAATGGATTTCTTAATTATCTACAATGGAATTTGTCACAAAAATGCTGATTAAAATATTCCTTTGATATTTTCATTCACTTCGGATCAAAATATGTAATTTTAGGGATACGCAAATTAAAACTTCTACCAGAAATGGATTACGAATTACCAAATCACACTAAGATTTTGTTTGGATTTTAACATTTACTTGATAGTTTCATTCCCACACTCGGGCGGCTCATTATAAGGCTATAAATGTGAAAATTATTTTTAGAAGCTTGTATCAAAATCTGTAATGGAGTCCATCACTCTACAGTCAGATCCATTTTAGTGCTTTATTGAAAGAATTTGAATACTGTACCTTAAGATCTTTTTCTTACACAGACCATGGTAATTTTGATGCAAGCTATGTTAAAACTTGTTATGTTTTATATTACCTCACATTTCAGAAGGGTTTGAGGTGGCACTGACGAACCACTGTATTCCTGCATTTTCCACATAGAATACCGAGAGAGTGTCCTTTGATATTGGGTAATGGGCATTGCACACAAACCATGTCAAAACCAAACAGTAAACTGCTACCACAACATAGTCACTGTAGAGATTAAGTTCTAGATGGAAATTAGATCATTAAATTCTACTAGGAAGGACTCCTCCTCTTGGAAGTATGTCTAACAAGAAAAGCATTACGCTTAAAGTTTTACATATAGCTTAACCACTGAATGACCAAATAAAATAAATATATCACATCAGCTGCTACTAAGATGTGTTCTCTTATTTCAGATTTACAAGTTAATTTGTTTATATAAATACACCACCCTTTGCGAGACAGGAGGCCAAAACAAACTTATTCTATTGATTTGGCAAATGTGTCATGACAAAAATCCCAAAGTTTAATTAATTCCCATTAATTACATATAAGGTTCAGAAGATTCTGAATTGCAGCCTTATTATCTAGTATCCTTAGAGAAGATTTATTAAGCACACTTAAGTGATGTTATATAGATACACATTTCTGAAAGAGCCCTACAAAACTTTTCCCAAATGAGGTCACCAGTTCAGGCACCAACAGACAGCAGAAAGAAAACCAGGTATAATTATACAACATAGAACGACACCGTCAGCTATTCAGTTAAGTGCCCTATCTCAGTTATCCAACTTCTGCCTTCTTAGGTCTGATGTGACCAATGCCAGCCCATGTTCTTAAACCTATGGTACTTCTAGACAACGTATGTAAATTTACAGTATACAATTTGGATTCACCATGCATGAATACTTTGTGTGTAACATTTAATAAGCTCAATCTACATCCAGAATAATTTACATGAAAGGACAATATTTATTTAAACAGAGCTCAATGGATAACCATGGTATCTGAGTGCATCCAGAGGAAAAGGGGGTCAAATGTGACTTCAATCAACGGCACTCCCACACTTTTACTGTTTGATCTACACTGCCAGTAACCACATATGGTGCTGTCTTGTGGAAATCTGTGAGAAAGAGAAACTCATATTAAATGAATGCAACAATCTATAACGTTCCCTCTCCCCATCAAAAATATCCTCCCCCCCTCCCCCCCCGGAAAAAGCACAACAATGCTATAAAGGTCAAGGAGAGACTCCGCTTGTAAGGTCTTTGGGGGCAGGGACCATCTTTTGTTGTGCTAGGCACTGTACAAAACACAACAGAGTCAGGGCCCATGACTGGGGCTCCTAAACACTATGGCAACAGAAAACCATAATAAGCCTAAGAAGCGTTCCCTAGAGTATTGATGGTAGTCAGAATTACCAATGAAAGTGTTAAAACTCCCCAGCCCAGTATGTTACTGGAAGGGTGAAGTTAAAAGACCTTGCAACAGAATTTCAACAAAAAGCATACTCCAAATACTCTAAAAAGGGTGCAAATCTCAGCTTTCTTCTGGAGCTCTGCTACAGGGAACTATGTTCTGAATCTGAGCCACAGAGGTCCCAGATAAGATGAGCACTCCCTCCCCAGTGATTGTTCAGCTAGAAGAACGCTACTGTTCTAAGTTCCCGCAAGGAAAAACTCTTCCTTTTCATACTGAAATGTTTGGATCTTATTAACATTTAAATCATAAGCTCTGCAAGGCAGGAAAAAAAAAGTGTCTTGCTCTATTTTTGTAAAGCGTTGTGTAAATGTATGGTTGTATGAAGTTTGTATCATAACTTAAGCTGTACTAAGTAGTCAGATTGCTATCAAATGGAAGTAGGCTCAGGTCTTGCATCCTCTGGCTACAAAACACCATTAAGTAACTTCATACAGATTGAAGTGTCTGACTTCAGACATCAGCATATACCATGTTTTTATTCCTGGAGCAGACAGATTTAGTACTGACCAGGAATGGACATGTGTGTATTTCACAGGCTTTAAAAGGGAACTGCTTCTCAGGGGGATCTGAGAGGCATTATAAACCCTGTAATCAACTTCTGATCAGGTCAATTGGTGGACAATATGTATTGGGAGGGCTAAGTGGAAAAATTAAGAAGCGGCAATCTTTAAAAAGTGGGTGCTATAAAATTTCAGATGTATCTACCATTAACATATTTTCTTTACTTCCCTATTGACTTTACTCCTTTTAGCAGTAATATCCCAGGGCATACAGAAAGCCTGACTCAAGTGCTAATTGTGATAAACCCAAATACTTAGTGGCCCAAGTTTCAGGCCTATCACTACCTTGACACAGAGGGTTTAGAAGAAACTAAAAAATTCTAAAGACTACAGAAAAAACATCACAACTAGAGAAGAGATTCTATGATAAATCCAGGATTGTTCTTGTCTGGGTAGTATTTTAAACTTTTTGGAAAAGATTGAACAGCTAATAAAGCTAATTAGCACACAAGAGCGCACATGAACACAAAGTAAAGTACTTAAAGGGACAGCTATTTTTAATACAGTGTACCCACAATCCCCATCCACACATACTGGTAAAATGTTTCAGACTAACATTGCAAGTTAAAGCTTTTCATCCACTTCACCAACCTGCTTCAACCCTGATTTGAAGGGAATCTAAGTGGCTTGGAGGCTAGAATATGTACACGTCTCTGGCTTGTGTGCTGAAACTCAATCAGTGCAGGTGGAGGTTTTAGATGCGGTCATCATCCATTAAAAACTGACTTGATAATACATAAGTTAATGCCATCAAATATAAGTGGTTGACTAACCTTACAAAAAAGTCTTGAATAGCACAAGTCTTTTCTACCAGATTTGCTCCCTGTACCTTAAAATTAAACAGTCTTTTGGAACAGATTTTGTGCATCTCTGATGGCAGCACTGCTTAGTGAACAGTGCATGAACTGCAAGTACAGAAGCAGTTCAGATGGGTGCCAAAAGGCCTTACATTTAAGCACACTTTATTACTGTTATTCCTTTGAGTACTGTATTTAAAGTCTTCAGGGTGGATATTTCTGGCCTAGAATGCAAGGAGTAGAAGTGTAGAAAGTTGGTAGTTTTGGTTCGGTGTTCTGCAGTAAGCATTGTAGAACAATACGTACCCAAAGAGGTAACAAAGTGTTCGTGCGCATTAAGGGTTTTCATACATCGTTTGTTCTTGTAGTCCCAGACACGGAGGGTCTTGTCATCGGCACAGCTCAAAATAAATTTTCCTCCAGAATGGAACAGAACGCCACGTACCCAGTTATCATGGCCCACCTTATGAACAAGCAGACAAAGTTCTTACATTCTCTCTAGATCCGCTTAAAATATTTCAACTGTCTCATCAACAAGTGTCAATATGGAATAAAGCTATTTCTTCATCACAGAATGCTAGTTTATTTTCTTAAAACCCATCCAACATTCCTTGTCTGTCCTACAAAACAACCCTAGTGTCTTCAGTGTTGGATATTTACACCAATTTTCATCCCAGCCTTGATAACAAATGTTGCAACAGCAGCCCAAACACAGCAACACACTTGATTTCACTTTTGAATTTGCTGGGTCTCAAGACACATTTATGTAGGGCAGAATTTAGACAGAACTTTAAGCTTACAGTTTCAGAAGGTGAATCAAGATACCCAATGTTATACAACCACACAATAGTATTCCAGAACCTATGCTTCTTTCACCAAGAAGAGCATTGTATTTTATTTCTTAATGATCCTAACAAAAACCAAATACTGATGCTATTATGTTGTATATTTTGTTTTAATGTGTTTTATTTTGTTCTATCTAGCATTGAAGAAACTTTCTAAAAGGAGGAGAGGTGGCCTTTAAGTTTCGAATTCACATTTAAGATCATTCATTCTGTTACTGACTAAAGTAATATGTCTGCAGTACAGAAAAAACCTTACAAGTGTCATAAGGCACATGCCAGTGCTAATATCCCACATCTTAATGGTCTTGTCTCTGGAGCCAGACAGCAGGAAAGGCCCAGGCTTACCACTCTTCTTAGTCTATGGAAACAAACAGACTTTTAGATTATGGTATTATCCATGAAAGAAAAATATGCAGACACCTTTCAAATGACACCCCTAATTTGAGTGATATTTCTAATTACTGGTAAGTGGAAACTGGATTGTCATCTGACAAGGTTAAGGCTACTAAGCACATACTACCAAACTAAAATAAAAATCCAGATGAACTTTGTTATTAACAAAGTACAAGCACTGAACTATTATATGAATGCAGCAGCAAGAAATATAACAAAGTCCTGCCCCCTTCCTCCCCCCAACAACCCAAACTAAGTTTTCATTTGGGAGACTTAATAATGGTGCCCTTCTCAACTTAGTAAGATTGAGCCTTCTCATTTAATGTGCTGGTGGATATAGCCTGCAACTTCCTCGGATCAAATCCCAGAAGCAGTCCAATAATTAAATAGCAAAAAGGGAATCCAAACATGTTCAATGGGAACATTAGACTATCAAGACATATCCTTCCTGTATTCTGAATCTTCACGTAATCAATTAATTGAGAGGGTAATACTATTTGGAAACCCTTACTCTGTGTGACTTTATTTCCAATAGCCCCAATCCCAAATATCAATGCAATAGTTGGTTGTTAGCTGCACAGCTGAAATATTTCAGTCCTAATACACCTGCTTGCTTCTTTTTCAAAATGAGACTGTCAACAGAATGTATGTAGTTAATGAATCCAGAAGAGGGCAGAAGAGAGCATTACTTTGGTAACTAATTGCCTCTTGCCATGGTAGTTAACCTCTGGAAATTACTTCAAAAATTGTAAGTACATTAAAGTGTTTTTAAAAAGTGAATAAAATCATCTAACTGACATTTGTCCAAACCTGTCATTCTGACAAGTTATTCTAAGGTTTACACTGGCCTATTGCTTCTTTTATTTCACCTAAATAAAAAGGAACTTCCAACAGCCGCTCTCCACGCAGAACAGTCACATTTTATGTCACCCTTAAAAGTGATTTGCACAAACCGTTCTTAATGATGATTTACCTCTAAAACTAAAGACTTTGGGCACATGGGGAGGGGGAGGAAAGAGTGAGAATCTCTTGTGTACTAGGACAAAGCTCAACTCAAATGAAGTCCCCACAAATCCTTTAGAAGGCAGCCTGCCTCTTCATTCCAGAATAGGTTTCCCTACCACTTCTCAAATGCCCTTTAGGTGATTAAAGGAACTGACCTAATGACAAAAACGTACCATCTCCTTTCATGTTCCTTGCAGGTTGAGAAATGGGGCTTCTTAAAATCAGAGCATCTCACCCTTCTCCCCAAAAGCAGACGAAACTTACTACTCCCCCCTCTTCCCCCCCCCCCCGACCTCCTGATAGTAAGTTCACAGGTAGCTCCTGAATTTACACAAATAGGTCAACAGAAAGGGCACTAGAACCTGGGAGCTCAGGAAGTGACACTGATAGGAACAATACCCCAAATGTGTTGTCTTACATCCCTTGCACCCAAATATTATAAAAAACATTTAATACATTAGGCATTTACTTTTAATACTCCAAAACCTTTACAGTTGTCTTTGTACTGTATTTGCATTGAAACAGGAAGGAAAGACCTGTACTGTATTTATGCTTACCTCGGATCCTGTAGCTTCTGATATGGTGGAGTATGAGCTCTCAGGAGCCCAAGAAATGCATTCTACCACATGCTCATGTTCTCGGAGCTCAGCTTTGCATTCCTTTGTTGCTACCACCCAAACACGCACTGTCTGGTCATTAGAACAGCTGGCAATCAGGGTGCCATCCTGATTAGGTCGCACCATGCGCACCCATTCTCTGTGCCCCGTGAAAGTCTTCACACAATAACTATCAAACAAAGGCAAGTAATGAATCACTCCAAGCATGTTGCCATAAAAATCTGGTGTAGGCAGCTTTATGGTTTAGGGACATGGGGGCTATTGTTGAAGTGACTATGACTATAAGGTGGTCTACTAATGAACTGATGTATCAACATGCTGGCTAAGCAAGATGGAAAAGGCTCTAGAAGAGTTAAAATTCATGGACACAAAGGTCACTAGATTAGAAAGAAAAGGCAGCTAAAATAAAATAAGCAGATAGGGAGGGAAGGAAGGAAATATGAAAGTAGTAAAACAGCAGGCTTAGAGAAAAACTAGCGCTGAGAAAATTAATCTGTGTAAAAAACTAGGCTTTTTAAAAAGACATCTGGGGAGAGCTAGAGACAATATAGAAATACTTATGTGTGTGTTCAGAGTGTACGGGGATGGGGAAAAGAAGGGAGAAGCGAAAATTTATGGGAGGGTGTTACATACTGAGGAATGACAGTACAAAGATGGGAAGAGGCTTGTCCACGCCAAGAATGGCACACCTCTCTGGTAGCTATAAAGGTACCGTCATTGTGGCTCAAAACTATATAGTAATCGATTGATTACATTCCTATAGTAGACCACAAGCTCACAAGGAGCAAAGGGGGGGAGGGGGAATCAATATGTGGTTACTGGATCTTTGGGGCCCAGTCACTTAGGAAATATCCTTTAGCAGCCAAAGGGTATGTTGTGATGACATTCAAGCTATATTTGGTACACTTCTTACAAAGGGTACACAGTGTTTCCTTTTGGAATGGATGCTTTTTAACCAGAACTATACTTACCCTGTTTGAACTTCCCACATTTTGATGGTTTTATCCCTTGAGGCAGAGACTATGTGATCTCCATTGGGCATGATGGCTACTGAAGAAACATTATGATCATGACCTAAAAACAAATCAAGCTTGTATTAAATGGTGCTCTGACACATAGTATTACAATGCATAAGCAATCCAATATTCAATTCTCTTGAGAAATTAAACTACGATGTACTACACATTTTATGGGAGAATCTTAATATGGAAGCTTATGGGGGTATTTAATGAGCTAAGTAATATTTCAATGCATCTGCACTGGCATGTCAAGCATTTCTGTATGGCAGTGTTCAGGCATTAAAATATTAGCCTCACTCCCTTTTGCAATTACTTTTACATACATGGTTTGCATTACAGGGTAACCACTGTTTACAATATATTCTGTGAATATGACACAGCAACACCATGTTTCTTGGAAAGAAACTTTTGAAGGAAAATAACTCAAGTTTTCACCAAGTGGGCAAGAACAAGGCCTAAATGAAAATCCTCATTCGGGGCTTAACACAATTTTAAAAATTAAACATTTCAAGAGTGCCTCATTTTAGGCATTAGTTATAGTACAATAACTATCATTGAGAGCAACATAACTGATGGTCTCTCCTATTATCTAGTGACTTAAGGAATGGGATCAGGACGGGTCAGAAAAAAGTCAGTTCTGGTCTCTGCTCTTCCAGATTCACGGTGACCTTGCATATGTAGTTTCACCACTTGGCTTCATTTATCCCCATCTATAAGAGAGGATACTACCATCCATCCCACGGGTGTTGAGGATTAATGAATGTGTTTTGGGTCAGAGATTTCACACATCTGAATAAAAGCGTTAATGAACAGAAAGTATTAGTAAATTTTGCTGAAATAATTTTAACACAAATCTCATCCAGAAAAAGTGTGTATTGTTTTGACAAGTCCAATAAAAAAAAACTTTGACCGTATCAACAATTATATTTGTCCATTCATGTAGAGGTTCTTAAACCAGTTAAGATGTTGGGGCAGAAGTTAATATTTCTAAAGCTTCGGGTACAATGATTTGAATAATCTCGGGGCAGCAGTTTAAGAGTATTAATTTAAGCAACTTTCTATGTTAATAAGAAATTCTAGTATTCCCCAAGAACTAGATTACTAACAAGGAGGTTTTAGTGGTAAATGCATAATGTCTTGCATACCAGATATCTATGAATAAAACAGGAAGACTCACTGAAAAAAAGTAAATCTTGCGGAATTTAAATTCCCACTAAAAAAAATTAGCCATTTCTGGGGATATCAAAAAAGTCTCAGAGGAATGCTAGTTTTTAAGGAGATTTTCTGTACTTCATACTGCTCCATCAAAGTGATATCCATTTGAATGGTCATTTTAAAAAAGGAAAAGGGAAAAAAGTTCAAAGAATGAAATTATGAAGTATGGAGTGAAGCCATTTCGCCCATACCCATGTTAACTGAAAGAACAAGGTTTACAAAAAACAAATACCCTATATGCTGGGCATATGTACAGAGGTTCTGAAATACTGCAGTAACCAAGGATCATTATTATATCAAGGGAAAAAAACAGAGGCAATAACACAGATGACATACTTTCTGTGGCATGCTTAAGGTGAATACAGCCCTCATTCACCTACTGCTGAATGACTCAGTAATGCTTAAAGAGCAGCAGATGCTTCACTGAAGACTGGGCACGAGAACATAAGAACGGCCATACTGGGTCAGACCAAAGGTTCATCTAGCCCAGTATCCTGTCTTCAGATAGTGGCCAAGGCCAGGTGCCCCAGAGGGAATGAACAGAACAGGTAATCAAGTGGTCCATTCCATGTCGCTCATTCCCAGCTTCTGGCAAACAGAGGCTAGGGAAACCAACCCTTCCTAATAGCCAATGATGGACCTATCTTCCATGAATTTATTTTGTTCTTTTTTGAATCATGTTATAATCTTGGCCTTCACAACATCCTCTGGCAAGAAATTCCACAGGTTGATTATGCATTGTATGAAAAAAATACTTCAGTTTGTTTTAAACTTGCTGCCTATTAATTTCATTTGGTGACCCCTGGTTCTTGTTATGAGAAGGAGTAAATGACACTTCCTCATTTACTTTCTCCACACCAGTCATGATTTTATAGACCTCTATCATAGCCCTCTCCTTAGTCACCTTTTTTCCAAGCTGAAAAGTCCCAGTCTTATTAATCTCTCCTCATATGGCAGCCATTCCATACCCCTAATTTTTGTTGCCCTTTTCTTAACCTTTTCCAATATATCTTTTTTTGAGATGGGGCAACCACATCTGCACACAGTATTCAAGATGTGGGCGTACCATGGATTTATATAGAGGCAATAGGATTTTTTTCATCTTATTATCTATCCCTTTAATTATTCCCAACATCCTGTTTGCTTTTTTGACTGCCACTGCACAGTGAGTAGATGTTTTCAGAGAACTATCCACAATTACTCCAACATCTCTTTCTTGAATGGTAACAGCTAATAGACCCCATTTTATATGTATAGTTGGGATTATGTTTTCCAATGTGCATTACTTTGCATTTATCAACATTGAATTTCATCTACCATTTTGTTGCCGTCACTCAGATTCGAGAGATCCTTTGTAGCTCTTGGCAATCTGCCTGGGACTTAATTATCTTGAGTAGTTTTGTATCATCTGCAAATTTTACCACCTCACTGTTTACCCCTTTTCTCAGATCATTTATGAATATGTTAAATAGGACTGGATCCAGTACAGACCCCTGGGGGACACCACTATTTGCCTCTCCATTCTGAAAACTGACCATTTATTCCTAGCCTTTGTTTCCTATCTTTTAACCATTTTACAAACCATAAGAGGACCTTCCCTCTTATTCCATGACTGTTTACTTAAGAACCTTTGGTGAAGGACCTTGTCAAAGGCTTTCTGAAAATCTAAAGTTATATCCACTGGATCCCCTTTGTCCACATGCTTGTTGGCCCCCTCAAAGAATTCTAGTAGATTGGTGAGGCATGATTTCCTTTTACAAAAAACATGTTGACTCTTCCCCTAATTATGGTCATCTATGGGTCTGAATTTTGTTCTTTACTATAGTTTCAACCAGTTTGCTCTGTACTGAAGTCAAGCTTACCGGTCTGTAATTGCCGGGATCACCTCTGGAGCCCTTTTTACAAACAGCAGGTGGGCAGTTAATTCTCTCTTCTCTTGCTCTTTAGTAGACTTTTCAATACAAACTTTGTTTCTTTAAAAAAAAGATTATCTATTCCCGCTGATCACTCATTTCTAATACAACTAACTATATCACAAAACAGAATTATCTAGAGATGATGCAGCAGCATATGAATACTTTTGTTCAGAACTTTCTGAAGACTGTAGGGGCAGCCTTCATATTCTCCATCCCACAACCACAACCCATCACCTCCACCATGTGCCTTTGTAACCTTGAATTGGGTGAGCCTGGAGGTTTTCACTTTCCTCTGCACCATGGGGCACAGATCACTTACGGGTTTATACTATGTAAAGAGTGAATTCTCTGTAACTTGAAGTCTTTAAATCATGATTTGAGGACTTCAGTAAATTAGCTTAGGCGTCTATTACAGGAGTGGGTGGGTGAGGTTCTGTGGCCTGCAGTGTGCAGGAGGATCATGATGGTCTCTTCTGAGCCATGCTATGGCTCCTGAAATTGACAGATTGGGAATGTGTTCATCCACCATTGTACAAGGAACCCACAATTTACATACACAGTTTATAGACCAAGAGCAGGAAGCACATTAATTCAAAACAAGAAAATGTGGAACAAGAGATTCCCATAAAAGGTGGATTCAATATACCAAGCAAAATAGCAAAAACCATTTATTCTTCCCACATGTACCAAGCTATGTTTTATAATCCCATTCTCTTGTGGGATGGTCCCATTTTCTATTGAGCTCTGGACATAGCAAGTACTAAAGCCCATCCATCTGCTGTTTCACTGAAACCACCACTACAGATATTTTATTTCCAGTACAGTCTCACACAGCAGATTAGAGTTGCATTTTCAATTAGCGATGGGACATAACAGACAGTTACGTACAAGGCACTCCAAAGGTTAAAGAGAACTCTTTTTGGTATTCTGATTATATATCCGTTCTCACATCAACAAAATAAAAAGATGTATTTCTCTTCATCTTATTAGATCACTAAGTCAGTCTCCTTACCATGCATGGTTCTGATGCAATCAAAGCCCTGGAAATCCCATAGCTTAATGGTCATATCAGCAGAACAGGAGGCCAAGAGTTTGCCACTGTGGTCAAAAGAAATATCCTGCACAGAGTCTGTATGTCCCTTAAGGGTTCGTTCAAAATCGCCTGTCTCATAATCCCACACCTGACAAGTGAACAGAAAATTCGTTAACACCAGCTTATCACTCTTCATGTTCTCCAGCTTTACATTTGCACCCCACAGGCTAGTCTGGCACCTTGTTCAATAATTAACTTGAGCAGGAGACAAAGGAAAGACTATCCTAGAAAAGCCAAGCAGTGGAGGAAAATAAGCTGTGCTATATTTATATGGTTTAGTTACTTTTAAGTTAATTATATTTAAAGAATAGGTGCACTTCCCAGATTTCAAAATAAATTAATGTAAATGGTCTCCTGTACAATGTGAATAGGAAAAGAGAGTTTGCAGCATCCCTGAAAAGTCTTGATACAATTTACCTTTAAAAAAAAAAAAAGAATAGATCATGCAAGCGAGTAAAATTTTAATTAGGTAGAAGAGTGTGTGTGTGCGCACGCACACTCACACCTTTTCTCTTCCACCTGTTTACCACCCACTTCCACAAACCCTTTCCAATGTTCTTCCCTTACACCCTACCCCTTTCTAAGCATCAGTGTACCGCTAGTAATTGTGTGATGCTAAAGAGCCATATGGTCAACACTCCCTACTGGAAAGCAGTATATGAACTCTGCAATATGCAGCATTTCAGTCAGGTTAGGGAAGAAGATCTGAGGTCACTTCCAAAATTTACTATTAAGTAAATAGACTCTTGCATCAGCCAGGACACTAGTCAATAGAAATATGAAACACATTTGTGGTAAATATGGAGCTAATCAAGAGGTGAAAACGAAGTATTCACACTATTAACTTGTCAGTACTCTAATAATTAAATAACCATGAACATAAACCTACTGCACTCTAAAAGAAACAAGCTACTACAGATGTTAATTTCTTAATGCCATTGGCCTCATCACAATCCAACTGAGGATTAACTAAATTAAGAGTTTCATTTTATAACATTTAGAAGCATGAAAACATCTGATTCTAAAATAATTAGCCTTATTTAATAATGCAAATAAAATGAGATTGATACTGGTCACAGCTTTCGTAAGGCTTCATTTCTGATGTGATCTGGTTTTTAAGGTGGCAACGCATAATTAAAATAGCCATGGTTTATGCTGGACCTACAAAATATATGGTTTGTAATCTGTCTAGCTCTCCACCATCACTTCAGCAATACTCGATGTGTTAACAAGTGATAATGCCTGTTTAGAAAAATGACAGATGGTACTAAATAGTTTGAATTAAAGAACAGCACCCACCAGATAAATTTCTACTAATAGAAGAGAGTGAAGGATACAGCGTTTATGAAAAAAAGTTTCCAGTAACATTTAACAAAGGCATGTAAGAATGCCACTGAACAGTTTTAGCTGACCTTGTTAGAGAAATAAGGCATGCCGTTCCTGCAGGGGGAGGAAATTAAGAGCCTAGAATTGTAGGCTCTGCTAGAAGATGGGAGCTTGCTCTCTTTTATTTATTTATTGGGGTGGGGGGGCTGATATACTGGTAATAAGCTAAATGAAAAAGTAACAAGTACACCTACCACTACCTATCTACCAGACTAATTAATTATTACAGAGGGACACTATGCTGTTCTGACTCACTGCCTAAGTTGGTTCAAAGGAACAGAGTGGCAGTTGGGGGTCGTCGTGCACTTTATGCCCGGGGGAAGAAGTGTCGTAAGGGCATGCAGGGTGCATATACAACCGCTGCAGACACTGCTGGTGAAAATGTTCTAAACTCCTGTGCTGGGGCAAATGGACACCATAAGTAGAATCTACGTGCAATAACTCGAAGAATGACATTATAATTGGTTAAAACTTGATGCAAAATTATTTGAATTTAATCTTTGTTGTATCCTCCATCACAACAGGTTGCTCAATATTTCCTTATAATAGTTGTTACCCAAACTCTAAGTCAGTATGACACTTTCAACCATTTCCAAAGCAGCATCAGCTCCATGGTAGTTTTCATGCAAGCATAAGTTTAAATTAATCCTCAAGCAAATGCTCAAGGAGAAAGTCCTCAAGGATTGTAGCCAACTGGAAGAACTCGTTTTCATTCCACGAATAAATCAGTTACACAAATATTTCTTTATAATTAGGACACTAAATGGACAAAGCACATGCCTACTACATGAGTCTCATATGGGTGCATTAACACCTGCAACAAGCGCTACAAAGATCTTAATAAAAATAACATTAGAAGTACTGGAAGACTAAACCTGTTTCTACACACACTATCTTCCATTTCCCAAGAATGTTTTTAGGAGGCTATTTTGAAAACCAGCATCAACTGGTGGCTGAGTATTACAAAAGAAGTAGAAGATATCAATCCTTTATACTAAAAAGTAGTGAGGGAGGAGGGAACATTAAAGTTTGGTATTTATTTAAAATTTTAGCCTGCAAAGAAGTCATTCTTTGATGAATCTTCTGAGATAGTCTTTTCTTTCTCTTGCTCAACATCTCATTATACCTCTACCCCAATATAATGCTGTCCTCGGGAGCCAAAAAAAATAATCTTACCACGTTATAGGTGAAACCGCATTATATCAAACTTGCTTTGATCCGCCAGAGCATGCAGCCCCACCCCCCTGGAGCACTGCTTTACCACATTATATTGGGTCGTGTTATATTGGGGTAGAGGTGTACTCTTAACCCAACCAAAGACTTCTATATTCCACATCATCTGCCTTAATCTTTGGCTCCTCTCCTTCCACAAAAGCGTTTATCCCTTAATCTTCTACCCAGTCCCTAAATCCACACTTGTGGTCTCAACAGCTTTCAAATATTTCTTTTGACCCAAGAGAAACCCCCACAGACGACTTGAAGGCATCAGACTAAAATCTGATGAATACCACCACATAACAGACTATGATCAATCTCTAAGTTATAAGGGGACTATGAAAGTAGGTAAATCTTGGGTCAGGATTGCATGTGTGTAGGTGGCATATATCCCTCATTATCTCAAACTGATTTGCTTAGCCCGTTGTATAAAGTGTCTATAGAAGCATTTACCTTTATTGTGGCATCCTCTGAAGCAGAGACCATAACACTGAAAACTGGGTGGAAAATTACTCTTGTGACAGGACTCCTATGTCCACTCAATGCATACTTCTCTGGAGGACGAGGGATCCATTCCTTAGGGTCTCGTTTCTGACCAAGAGGTCCACCTGATGTGAATTCTTCCTTTGCTTCATTTAGCTTAGATTCTAATTCCATCACCTGAGATTTATGGTGTTTAAAAAAAAAAAATCAATTGTTTCTACAACTTTCTACAGCAAGATTTAGCTAATCTGCACTGGTCATTAACAAAGCTACATTTTCTGAATGGCTTCGGATCTAGAATATTTTGCTTCTCTCTTAGGTGGAGAGCAAGTTACTGACCTCCAGTAGCTCTGACCATCCCTAAAATACAATGGAACAAGTTTCCTTGTAAAAAGAGTCTGAGTAATACTTGATTTGAACCCAAAATTTTCCCCAGAGGTTTTATGTGAGAATGGGACTAACATGCAAAGTCATTTAGCGCGGCCATACTGGAAAGTTCACTACTTCAAACTGGTTGAAAGTAACTTTTCAAGTTACTGAATTTTGTGAACACTTTTTTGGCAAAAGGTAATTTTACTACTAAAAATGCTTACACACCCCAAGGACCGCTGGTCAAAGACAATCTTGGGATTTACATATCAAGTGTTTATACAGGATATCCAAGAGCAAAAAAATATTAAAAACTCAGTAAAATCTTGCAACGTTTACCACTACAGTTGGTAGCCTCTGCTGTTGACATGCTATGATTTTTTATACTTTTAATACACTGTATACCTATCGATGCTCTATTAAGCACATACCATTTTGTATTGTGTGTTTGTATTAGAGTAAGAGCCACTTACTCTAATGCATCAGAACTAAAGGCTTCACTGCAAAGGAAGAGATAAAGAGGACTAGCAGCAGAGCTTTTGCCTTCTTCCCTGCTAAGGAAGCTTTTGAGGACAACTACTCAGCCTTTGCATTTCCAAAAAGCCTTGGGGCACTCTTTCCTTCTCACCATCTTCACAAAGTGCAACAGAAATCCATGAGATGAAGCAAAGAGTCAGATATCAGAGAAGCCACTATAGAAGAGTTAATATTTTTGCTGGAGATTAAATGGATAGAAGAAAACACATTTCAAGGCTAAATATTCTGCTTGATGGATACTGTTATCTTCCCTATTCTGCCCTCCAAAAATACTTTTAGGAGAACATTTAATAAGCCCACACGTCCTTTGAATGCATACAACAGTTTCTCTTCAATTTCAGTCCACCGAATACCGTTAATAATTTGCTTTAAAAACTGATTACTCATTGTAAAACTGTATAATATGAAAAACTCAAATCCTCTTCTTTACCTTCTTTTGTAATCTTATAACGGATGTCCATTTTTTCTCCAAAAGTCCAGCATACTTCTTATCTAGCTCTTCATTCTGAAACAATAATTAAAAAAGTTGTTATAATGTAGTTAAGAGACAAGCCAAAGCAAGTCATAATGTTTTCAAGAATGTCTAAACATTCAAATTAAGTAATTTGTGGGAGGAAAGAAGAGGAATCAGTTGATTTTTCATCAACTTAATTCAGTCACCATATGGACATCTTGATTTTTATTTATTTATTTTTAAAGACTAATACCATAAATACTTTGGCAATCTACTTTGGTTACAAAGTAACAGTGATGTTTAGCCAAAGATTTTCTGTGAATCAAATCCACAAACCCAAACTCTCAGGTCATCCACATTATTGTATTCTGGCTATTAAAACCCCCCACTATTTCTAGGGCTCATGAAAGCCTCTGAAATGAGTATTACTACTGGGGGAATTCTGTACCACTGCATGCGCACAGAATTCATGTCCCCCACAAATTTTTTTTGCTTCTCTGCAGATGATGGGGAAGCAAAAGAACAGTCGTGCATTGTTTCAGGCGCCTGGAGCAGCTGTCGGAGAGGTAAATCACTGCAGGATGAGCCTGGCGTCCACCCTGTGATGAACCCTGTTGTCCCAGTTGGGCTGGGGGAAGACGAGACTTCCTATTCCCCTGCAAGGGAGTAGCTGGGGCTGGGACTGGAGATGGGGCACCCGGTCAGACCCACATCCAAAAACCTCCCCCAGTTGCACAAAGCTTCACACCACACTCCTTGTCCCATCACTCCACAGCTACAGGTGGAAGGGTCACTATAAGGGTATTTGCCCCCCCCAGCCCCCATGTGTCGAGTTCTCCCCACATCCGGAACCCCCCCACTGAGCCACCCGCACCCAGACTGCCCCACACAAGCCTCTCACCCCACACCTGGATTCCCCCCACACTAAACCACTTCATACTTTGATCCTGCCCGAGCCTGCTTGCCCCACACCTTGGATCGGGGCAAGGGTTGGGCATGCGTGAGAGACTCCGTCCATCTCGCTTACTATCTTGGTGAGCCTGGCGGAGGCGAAGGGCCCCTGGGCGTTTCTGTGCAGACTCTCAGCTAAGTCTGTGTCGGGGCATGGTGGAGGCACTGCAGGATCTCGCACTTCCATGCAGCCAGTGGCCTATGCTTCCCCACTGCATCAGGATCCCCCATTGCCAGGCTAGAGCCTCCACATTTATTTATTGATAAAAATATGCAAAAAATTTTATTTTTGGCACAGAATTCCCTCGGGAGTAGAGTATACAATGAATAGCTGCGAAAACCCAACTTGTGATATTATCTTTCCCACCAACCCCCATCAATTAGAAAAGGAAAGATAGGAAGGGATGTGTTGATGGTGTGGACTGGAGAGTAAGCATGACCTGGTGATAATTAGGTTTTTGTAGTTACCTAACCTTTTGATCAAAAACTGATGGACCTGTATGTACAACAGCCAAGGAAATATGCTACCATTATGTTTGCACGCATAATCAGCTAACTTAAGACATCTGCTGCACTGCTTAAAAATTTACAAGCAGCTGCCAGAAGGCAGGCTTGCATATATAGGCTATGGTGGTTTCTTCTTATTTTTAGCTGATGAATACAACCCCAGCTCCAACAATGAGCAACTGACCCCACCACTACAGTGGGATAACTATCTTCCCAAGTAAACACCAAGAATATGAGGAAAGGAGGCAAACACATGAATCCTAATCCTCCCTCTGTGGGAGAAGAAAAGAACAAGAGAAAGAACCCAGCTTCAAGGAGGGGCAAAAAAAGGCAAGCAGACAAGGGCATCCTGCCTACATTACAGGTTATGTAGCTTCTGCCTCTGGGTCTTGAGATATCTGGAGCTGGAGGAAGAACAGACTGTGGACAAAGGCAGGGCAGAAGCAAGACTTCAGAGTGCAACACCTTGACACCCCAGTATTCACCACTGTCAAGTAATTAGCATATGTTTTGTACAAAGTATGCCTTGTGAGCTATCTTTCTAAAAGTCTTGATCTGCTAGACATTAAGATCTTGTTGGATTGTATGTGCTATTGTCGTATGTGAAATTACAAAGTTTGGCTATGTATGCGTTACTGAAACATGTGAGAGGTTGAAAACACCCACAAGCAGCCTTTCAGGTACATCAGTCAAAAGGCCAAACAATGTTAATGGCTTATTGAGGAAATGCACACAAGTACAAGGATTACCCCAGGAATTATGTACAAAAGAATCCTCTCAGAGATAGCACTACACAATGGGAACTGTTTGACCCAGGTCACAGCAAAAGAGCTTTCCAGCAAGTGGGAAGAAGATAAAAAAGGGAACAATGAGATCATGAGGGGACCTCATTCTCCTTGCAATAACACACTGGGAAACACCTGAGGGGCAAGGACTCAACTGTGGAAAGTGATGGTCCCAGGCTGCCAGCCTGTTTATCACTCAGGATAAGACTTTGCTAATTTATATCCTACCTATCTAGAGTATTAAACTCGGTTTGAGGTTTTTGTTTACTTACTAAGGTAACCTGCTTTAATCGTTTTGCTCTCCCTTATAATCACTTAAAATCTGTCTTGTGTAGTTAAACTTGTTTTTGCTTATTCTGAAGCCAGTTTGTGGAATTCATAACGGGGGGGGGGGGGGGCTCAAAAAGCTGTGTATATCTTCCTCCACATTGAGGGAGGGGGCAGATTTCATGAGCTTACGTTGTAATGTTCTCTGTGCAGCGCAAGATAATACAATTTTGGGTTTACACTCCAGAGGGACAATTCCCAAGTTAAGTCTTCCTACACAGAGCTGATCTCAGTGTCTGTCTTTCTGCGCCTGGGTGTGGCTCTACCCGTGTGTGTGCTGGAGGAGGCTTGAGTGCCTGGCTCAGCAGGGCAGTGCAAGGGAACCCAGACTGGTAGAACCAGCGGGTTCAGTGGTACCCCAGTACATCGGGTGGCGCCCTGGAGAGGGGGCAACCTGCCACACAAAGTTTCTAGACAAATATGCTATCTGGGTCAGACTCCATGGTGGAGCAGCCTATTACTCCAGCAATGTTTGTGAGAACTTGCTTTGTTTGCAGAATTAATCAGTATTGGAACGAGAACTGATCCCCAGATACGGCTCTGCTTAACTCCTTACCACTCATTGAACCCATTAATGTGTCAGATATTGTTAGTCCTTTTTAAGCTGTATTAAAGTAGTCCCACCTAATTCACATTTTCCTATGAGAAAGTTCCTATGTGCAACTTGATTTTCTTGTACCTCCCTTAAGACTATCAAATAACCAGACTGCCTAGCATATTTAGGGCTTTTAACCCTTTTTTTTTGGGGGGGGGGGGGGAGGGGGGACACTTAATTAGGTTGATAAGTGAATGTTTTTATGGTTTTCAATTATAAAACGTATGCTATCCCAATTAATCCTTTCTCCTGATTTGTTACTTAGAACACTGAGTACAGTTTAGGGAAATCAAGTAAAACCTCAACTGAATATTTTGGAAAATAGGATGAACATCCAAATTTTAAGAGAAATGCTAATTTACATAGTTTGCTAGTCTTGAGGGTTATTTTCAGAAATAGGTGGAAAGCACAATTACAAATGTAACCTGCTCATAGTCAACTCAACACTTCTCTTGATTAATCTTACATATATGTACACAATATTAATTTCACTACAGATTTTCAATCCAAAACAAGGGATATTTGTCCATTTTAGAGTCAGCTCCTAGATGTAAAACAAAGATCAGGGATTTTCTTCATATGGCTTGGAAGTGAGAAAATTGGCAAGTGTTTGGTCAAAAAGACATTGCACATATGCAAAAGAAGTTTTTGAATTTGAATATAATCCAGTTTTCAAGTTCCACTGACCAGTCGTTATGGAGACAAGTACCATACAAATGAAACAAAAATGAAAAGACAGGTTAAATTCACCTGTGTTGTGAATCCCAGTCAATGGAATTACGGTGACAATAAGTCTGGCCCACTATTTCCAATAAGCAGTAAACTGGCTATCCTGTCAAAATAAATTGTTTGGCAGGATTTTTGAGTAACTAAGTTAACATTACTAAAACTTTTCTTCCTTCTACATTACCACCAACTGACTTCTAGCAGTTTCAGGTGCTGAAGTAGCTTTATGAGTCCAACCCAGGACATAATAGAAACATTTTCTGGATACTCTCAGTATGATGAGCATAGAAAACGGTGACAAACATGGCACAGGCTTTACTGCTCATAGAACATTAGCAAAAAAGGGCAGGGCTGTTGTTATTGACAGTCTCTGCAGATGCAAACCATGCATCAATGTTATTAGCCTTTCCAGTTTCAAAAGGACCTTCATAACTTATTCCTCTATGAAATCTTAGATTATGGAGTAAAAAAGCAAGGTATGTGGATAACATGAGAATACTATGATTGCAGATCTGTTATTTTATAGAAATAGTACTTTTAATAAAAGTTTAAATAGACCTTCAAAAGAGGTTGATAAATGATTTTTTGGAAAGACATTAAGCACATTCTGACCCAAATACTTCAATACTCGGAAAAATCAAAGAAACAATTTTTAAACAAATTGCATATGTTCAACTGTTCAAGAGATGCTTTCACTTGAATTTTAAATGATTTATTTTTAAAAAATAAGTCTTTGCAGCCATCAAGTTCAAGGTGTCAAATATTAGTAATTTTACTGACATGCAAAATATTCTCAATCTGTAATAACTGACTAGATTTTAGAGGCTAGTATTTAGAACAGGATTAAAGGTGACATGAGCACTTTCAGTCAACACACCCTAGTACTTATTACACACACCTCTATCCCCTGCCTCCCATGACTATACAGAATACAATCAACGACAGTGTGAGAGGCACCAAACTGTTTCAGCCACATCTGGACAGTACTTACAGCTGGAGCAGAGACACCTGATTTCTTCACTTTAGTTCAGCAATTAGTATATCCACTACACAAACTAGTACATTAATCCTATATAGGTGGTGCCGACTAAGGTTTTGAAACAGGAGGCCCAGAATTCATAAGTCACTTAATAGGAGTTGATTAGATAAATGCTCTAGACTAATAAAGCCTCCTTTATTTCTCAGCTTCTATATAATTCTCAGTAAAAAATTAAATTTGGGAGTAAGAGAGGGGACCTTCTAGCAATTAAATAGACATCAGAAAGCCAGGAAATTTTAAAAGGTTAGAATATATGTATACAAGTACATGTAGCAGTGTTGTCTGTTCAGTCAGCAGGCCTAGTGGTCTGGCCTTCTGCCTCCAGTCTCTCTTTCAACCCAATGTGTCCTGGACCGAGTCCCAGCTGGGTCAGCTTCCTTGTCGGTAACCCATGGTCCCGTTCATCCCAGGGTTAGGAACAGGGGAATCTGGGCTGGGTAGGAAAAGCGTGGAATAGCCAGGATTAGGCCCACCTCCTGCTCACCTTCCCCATGGCCACTTCCTACCACACATGCCGCCTCCGTTTGAGGTGTGGCTGCTATTGGATTAGAATCCCTTGTCTCAAACCCCCCACAGTCTGGGGCTGATACAGGAGACCCTCGGTGCTACTGTGTGGTTCTCCCTCCCTCGAGTGATGTCTGGGGAGGGGACTCATACATAGACATCCTTATTAGGGGCGGCTTCTTCTACCACTGAAGAGCCATGCTCCTCCAGGAAATGCCTTCTCTCCCCCACTCCTCTGGACTGCTGGAGATCTCTTTATACTGGTCTTTTCCCCAGGAGCATGCTCAACAGTGCCTGAGGGGCAGAGCTTTCCTGGCCCAGTATTGCTCCAGCTCTCTTCCTGTCTCCGCCTTAGTTGCGGAGTCCATAAACCCCTTCCCAGTACAGAAGAGTAGAGGCCAAAAGATTAAAACCCCTTACAGCATTTTTAGAGTGAATACAAAAGGATATTTCTGGAAGTCTGACAATCCCCACATTTTCCCCTTATGGCACAAACAAACAATTCATCCTAGTTACTTCATGCATTCCAAAAGGTTTCCCCTCAGCTTAATACTTCCTGCCAAACTTGATATGGTCAGGGTTAGTTTTGACAAAGCTAGAGGGGTCAAAAGTGAATCAGTCTTACCACTGTTAAAGTTGAAACTAACAGTCTGTTTCCATAATACTAAATTGGAAAACTGAATAATTTGTACTCCTTTCTCCAGCTGGGACCCTTAAGCATTTTAGGAGGGGCTCTGATTCATCCTATATCCGGACAAAGTTCAGTATAAGAATTGAGTAACCAAGGAACTGGATTAATTTTCAAGCAGAGTTAAACTAATACAGCCAGGTTCAGATGATCACCATGATCAGAACACTCACGAAATATTATCTGTCTCAAAAAATTAAATGCATTCTCCTGAACATTCACTTTTTGGTATCAAGAAAAGTTTATTTTTATATTTCTATAGCACCTTTCATCCTGGAGGAACTCAGAGCCCTTTAGGAACTGGATCCCTACAATACCACAGAAAAGCGGGCTGCTCTGGAGTGATGGGTGACAGGCAGGTGGAAAACAGGCCTAAAGAACAATACACCAGTGTCAGGAATATGGGAGTAAAGGGGGATGAATTTTGCCCAAGAAACTTCACATTACAGAGTTGAGACCATCACAATATAGAGAGAACATTTACTGTGTCTTGAAGTGATTATTGCATGAAGCTTGTGTATGATGTATTGATTTCCACATTGTAAGGGCTAACAGGACTGTTTTAGCAGAAGTAGTGCACTCCACAGAACTTACATAATGTTTTACAGGACAAACAAGCTTTATGAAGAATCTTGTGTTTCAACTCACCACATCTAACTCAGCTTCCTTTTTAAAAACTGAATAAGCCTCTTCATAGCCATTGGATCGAAGGTAATCTGCTATTGCTCGATTTCTAGACAAAATAAAAACAATTTAACAATAAGACATCATCTTAGTCACAGTTCTGAACAGTACTGAAAAACAAAATACAGAATAATGCGTACAGGTTTTCAAATTGTAATCAATAAGGTAAACCTTGTTATTCATTGTATTAAGAAAGCATCAGCTAACAGGACGACTAAAACCTTCAAACCAACTTTAAAAGAAAACATGGCATACGAAGTTGTCACGTCAAAACATGACCAGTAAAGCAAAAATGCACATTTAGCATGCAGTTTTAAATTCTAGCAAACTTGCTGTGATTAAAAAATTCAGTATTTAATATACAAATTATGATAAAGGCAGCTCTTGCTCACTATTTTAATACTCATTATCCCTTTAAGTAAAGATGAAAACGCAGGTTAAGTACATAAAAGCCGCAAAGGTTTAAGAGCGGCTTTTGGTTTAGCTCAAGTAGATTTTGGGGAACAATTTTAAGACAAACCTAAATAAGCGTGCATACAGGGATTTACGCTGGTTTAACTAAGTTGGTTTAAATTCATATCTTAGGTTAAACAGTGCAACTCTCTCAAGTGAACATGTCCCAAGTTTTAGAATACACTATTATTTTGTAAAACTAAGTTTTTAATAGGTAAGTATCCCTACACGTATTTCTGCCACCAGTGTATAATATCTTCAAATTACAGGTAAATTAACATCCTTAAGTAGACAAAGTTTCAGACTTTCAGTTCTTTCTTATAAAGATTGTAAGTGACTTAGCAGTAACTAAAAAGGTTTATCATTATGTCCAACATAATTACAAAAGGAATTTATAAAAGGATGCCCTCATGTTCCTCCTTAACACAGTAAGTTTAATTCATACTCCTTCATTATAGCTTGGGGGAGAGGGACGGGGGGGGACTTATTCTTATGTGGTATAACTAACAGAAACCTAGACTATTCTGCAGTACATGTGTCGATCAACTGGGGACACTTCCAAATGAAACAGTCTTCCTCCTGGTCGTTGCCCATATTTGTCCTTATCAAACTAAAAGTTTGTCAAGAGTCAAATAACCAAGTCAAAAGGGCAGCTCTTACAGGTGGTTTCATGTAGTTCACTGATGTTGATTTTATTTGGTCAACCAGAGCTAACCTCCTAAAGAGATTTAGATAGCAAGCATTCTGCATCATGTCATGCATCCGACGAAGTGGGTATTCACCCACGAAAGCTCATGCTACAAAAACTTCTGTTAGTCTATAAGGTGCCACAGGACTCTTTGCTGCTTTTACAGATCCAGACTAACACGGCTACCCCTCTGATACTCTCTTAATAAAAGAGCCTGAATAGAACAAACCTCCACTCTGACTTCTCTTGGATCAGTAGCATTAGGAGCAAACTGTAAAACAAACAAAACCACCCACACCACCACTTATTTTTATCACAAAAAGAAGCAGAACTTTTAGATATACACAGGGACCAGATCTACACAGTAAAGCAGTTCCATTTTTACATAGTCACTTTTCTGAGTAGACCCATGCTTCAAAAAACAAAAAACAAAACAAAAAACCAAACCTACCTTTCCTGGGTATGGGCTAATATTCCAAAAGTCTAATCCGGTACTTGTATGTGTGCAGTAACTCAAGCAACAACAGAATGTCCAAGTCCTCAGTTTGTCTCCCATTATTAGGAACTCAGTTTCCTTGAGTGCATACCAATCTGTTACTGTAAAGCGGCTTATACTTCAGATGGCATTTTTTTGTTCATTGAATAACTAAAAAGCACTTAAAATATTCCAAGGCTTTAGACCAATTCCAGTTTAATAAAACCACAAATCTCACCTCACATCTAACTTTAAAAATCTTAAATAAGAAGCCACTTGCAATCTCAACCTCTCCTCATCCTATCACTTCTTGCCAAAGAAGTTCAGGGCCAGAGATAAACCTGGCAATTCTATGGCTAACCCAAAATATACACCAAACAGGTTTCTCCACTGAAAAAAAAAAGTGTGAAAGCCACTTCCTTTCAAAAGCCACAGATCCAAAAACCTGTTGTCAGAATATTTTCATAGAGAAAAGAATTCAATTGTTCAAACTAAAACCAGGTCAGTCAGAGGTTCTCTCATAGCATACTGCTTTACAGCTTACTAGAGACAACATGTTGTGCAGAGTCCATCATTGATATGAAACCAGACAAACTATAATCCCGTGCATGGCACACAGTGGACGTTTTACTCCCTTCAACTAGCACTACTTTACAAAATGACTTATTCGTCAAGAGGGTAATGAAAAATTTTGAGCAGCACTAATTTGTGCAAGTTACAGAAAGATTCCTGCTAAGTGCCAGCACTACTACAGAACTCACCCTTGTATTATCAGACAACCAGGCTGTGTTTTCCAGTCACCTGAGCAGTGAAAAAACCTGAGCAAATACACTTCTGAAGACAGAAATGAAACATGCGTCCAGCAATAAGGTGCCAACTTTAGAATTATTTGAACAATAAACGACTGCTTGGTTACGTTTAGAAGAGTCAGTAGTTTGTAAATCAGAAGCCCAGCACTGACTGACAGTCATTGTTTCCGTGAAGGTTAAGATCTCCTCCTTTTGCCCTATGTTTATATACTGGCTCTTGACTCTCCACTAAGGCAAGTTACTGGCATCATCAATATGGTCTCATTGGGGTAGGCTAATAACAGAAAACCTGCAACAGTCAAATGCTAAAGGATGATGTACTGAATGAACTGGGAGTGTTATGCGCTACACTCCACAGTGCATCACTAAGTACCACCAACAGTAGCAAGCTCAATTTATTTTGGGAATACAAGAATCTTTGTAACTAAGTTTTACTATCATTATGCTATGTACCAACATTTATTTCTCACAAAAGTCAAAAAATTGGAGGACTGCACTTGTCCAGTAACAAGTCTTTACAAAAACTTTTGAAGGACAAGTGTATGGTACTAATTCCTCGAGCTGAATTAAAGAACTTTCAAAAAACATTTTACGTCATTATGTGGATAATTATTTCAAAGTGCTATTTAAGCATTAAATATTCTTTCCTTAAGTGAAGCAGCAACCTCTAAAAATACAAATGTTTTACCCCTCACACCTATTAACAGGCCTAAACAAGATTCTTCAAAAAACAAAGAGGGGCCCCCAAAATACTTGGAGGACAAGCTTTTTAAAAAGAATCAATGGGATCCTCTCTCTTGCTCTCGCGCACACATTTGTCCCCAACACAATAAGGCATGTACTAAAATTTCTTCTAACTGCCTTCCCTTATAAACTACTGGGCCAGTAGACATCTCCAAGTCCCTCCCCAACTTCTACCAAGTCAGTTTCCCCCAGTTCCTCGGAATTCCCCATCCCTACTCATTCTCTAGGATCTTCATCACATCCCCCTCTTCCTGTTATACATTCCTCTTCCCTTATACATTCATTCTAGACATCAACCCACTGTCTGTATTCAGAGAGAACCATCAACCCGCTCCCAGTATTTCCTGCTCCCATATGCAGAACGAATGGATCTCTGACCTCTCTACTATCTTCTCAGGCCATCCCTCCTCTAAAGGCATCCCAATTGCCTTGTTAACTCCTAATTATCCATGCAGAATGTCTTGTTTTCCCCACCACCTTGTTCATATATTTGTTCCTTGAAGTTCTGGCTTCTAGCAACCAAAAGACAATATTTTAATTCTAGAGGTGTTCAGGAAGCCTTTCCTGCCTCACTTATCCCCAGCCCTTTCATAAACAATGCTATAAATACCCACATAACCCTTCATAAAAAAAAGGTAATAGTTCACCTGCCCTTTTAGTACCTCAGGGTTTTGCCTCACTTAAAATAATTTTAATACAATAAAACCTGGAAGAAATGGCATGTGAATACTATTTTTGTTTATATTAAGGAGATGTACTGACACTGAGGAGATACCTATCAGGGTGAAACTGAAGCAGAGAAGTGAAGTGAAGTGACTTGCCCAAGATCAGACAGTAAGACCAAAAGAGCCTGGATAAGAATGCTAGGGTTCTTGACTCCCAATCTGTTTTCATTCTTTTACCAAGCACTTTATTATTTTATTTTTAACAAGGCAAAATTCCTCCAACTTCTCCCTTTCCTTTTTATAACAGGGGGATAGTTCAGTCCATGCATTCATGAGCCATTTAAGCACTTTAGGCTGTTGTCCATCAACAATTGGGGCATTGTGCTAAACCAAACCAACTCCTGTATGCAACCACCATTTAAAACATCCCACCGTAGTTTTCTGCAAACGCACACACGCAGAAGTGTATATGCACAGAAGGCCATTCATAGGCAATTGTCACATGATAAACTATCTCCCAAACTGAACTGACACCATATTTGTCTCGTCTGCTTAAGCTGAACTTTCATTTTAGAAGAGGGAGGCAGGAGTAAGCTGCTCCAGTACTCCCAGAGTCCTGTGCTCTGGGCCAACAGGAACCCTGCTGACTAGAGCCATACCAGGCCAGAATGGTGGTAGAGTGGCAGGAGATGCACCAGCATCTGCCCAAGACACCACCTTCCTTCCCTGTTATTTCCCCCCATTAAAACAAGGAACTTGGAGAGACTTCTGATGGACTCATTTTGTATTAATTTCTTCATGACTAACTCCCCCCTCTTTCATTGATGGGGGAGAGGTGCTAAGGGTAACAGTGGAAATTGGAAAGTAAGTTATTGTTAACTCCAATGATGAAGGAGAGTGGGGCATGGACAGATTGCAAGAAGGGGATCATTTATTTTATGTCTGGAAACTAGAGACTTAGCAACACTATACCTTTATCATTTTACTTGCACTGTACATATATTTTTCTCATTTCACACACCTGCATATTGTTTTTACTCTATTTACATTGGTCCTGCAGAACTTGTGCGTGCTTGCTAGGCATCACAAACAGAATACAGAGCAAATATTTTAAAACTCTAAACTTCAATATTTTATTCATATATACTTTGAACAGACTACGTCTAATTTTCAACAAATCATTCCTATGCCAAAAACCAAAACTTCCAGTTTCGGACTCACACTATAAAAGTTTAAAAAGACTGTTTCAAATAATTGGTTATGTTTTCCCTCCTCCAGTCTACCATTCCTGAACTCCTATCCTTAAACACTCAAGTTTATACCAGCAAGTTCTGTACTTTGGTTATACTAGCAAAGAGGTCCAGAGATCATAAAAAGGTAATTCACAGAAACTTAACTGAAGTAGAACAAATACGCAAAGAGCCATTCCATTTCATGGAATCAAGCTGGAAGAGAAAGATCACTGTCTCTTTGGAAGGCTGATGAAATAAGAACCAAGTGTAAGCAAAGGTTAATTTTGCTATTTTAAATAAATACTGTAAAAATACTTACAGTTCGTCTCGTTGCCTCTGTGAAAGCACCATGGTGGCTGTGATGGCAGGCTAACGTGATTCAGCTGTGGCTGCCTCCTCAAGATTAAAAAAACCTTGTGAATCCTGGATCCAAAATTTAGTCTGCCACAGAGCAGCTTTAACCGAAAGGAAAATGTTTCTCCACACGTGAAATCCAACAGGAAATCTGGAGGCATTCAACAGGGAAGGTTCATTCCATCTAGAAGGGAAAAAAAATACATTTTCCTTTTCAAAAGGTTTATGAAGCCATTTGAAGACATTTTGGAGTCACATTAACATCTACATACCCAGGTTGGAATAGTGAAAATGAACAAGTGTGTGTGCAAATTACTGCATTCTTCCCACATTAATTTTTCTAACTTGCACCCTTGCAAGTTTTCTCCACCTCTCAGGAGAGGGGTCTGGATAGGCTACAGCTATCTCCTTCAATCTTTAGTTGCTTTCCCCACAGCAGTCTCCATAACTCTAATGATCTACATCTCCATACCACATTGTGAAGTGAAGATTTCCCAATTATTTTAATATCAGAGGGGTAGCCGTGTTAGTCTGGATCTGTAAAAAGCAACAAAGAGCCCTGTGGCACCTTACAGACTAACAGAAGTATTGGAGCATGAGCTTTCGTGGGTGGATACCCACTTTGTCAGACATGTGTCTGTTAGTCTATAACAGGGTTTCTCAAACAGGGGTTGCCGCTTGTGTAGGGAAAGCCCCTGGCGGGCCGGGCCAGTGTGTTTACCTGCCCCATCCACAGGTCCGGCCGATCGCGACTCCCATTGGCCTGGAGCAGCGATCCGCGGCTAGTGGGAGTCACGATCGGACGACCCCTGTTTGAGAAACCCTGGTCTATAAGGTGCCACAGGACTTTGTCCCAATTATTTTAGTCCATTTCAGTTTGCAACACCCAGCACCGAGTAGCGCTAATGATCTGAACCATCTTGGTACTGCTACTTTCTCCCAAATTCAAGGACGGACTTTAAGGCAATGTGCCTCTGAATTAAAGCTACAAAGCTATTGAGTGTACTCAAGCATTTAGGCCAAAGCCTACAACATGAAAAAGCAGTACTAACATGAGATTTTAAGCCTGTCACCACACCATCCAAAAAAGTTCACTAGAATTTCCACTGTAACGTGGACTAATCATCTGCTAAACATAATACTAATACCTTTAAAAAAAAAAGTAAGTCTTCACCCAGCCATTAAGTTTTAAAATAGATTTTTAAAATCTGACCAGGTAGTATGATTCTTGGTGTTCTGGGTTACCTTAATTAAAGCTTGTTACTTTAACTGTACTGAGGTGAGTCTTGCAAACAGTAACCAGTCACTTATGACAGAATTTTCAAATTCATTCTCAACACTATGTTCAAAATCTAAATCTTTACATTGGTAGGATGAGTCATGGAATAAGTTTTGCTTTTCACCACTTAACTTTATTCTATGCAGTACTGGAATTTTAGTGTGCAGACTACTTTTACTGGATGGTTATGATCAGATTTGGACTAGGAGCTGTCATTTGAATCACTTTAACACAGCTTCCCCTGCAGTTCCAGTGATCTTCCATGCTCTAGGTTCTGTTGCGCAAACATCATCATCATTATGAGCAAGCCAGGATCCTGCATCACTGCCTATTTTTTGCATGCACTTGACAAGTGTCTCTGTACTACACCATTTACTCAGTCCGCTGAAGAACAAAGCAGACTGACCAAACGAGTGATTTTTAGAAAGAGAGTAAAATGTGAAAATAAAAAAGTGTTACAGTACTTGTGTGCTCAGTTTACCTTGCATTTGGAATATTTATTTTTAATAACAGTTTAATCCAGAATTTTGGTAAGAAGCCTGTTCAAAGCAGACAGTGTTCTTTTATACACTAAACTCAATGCTTTCGTACACATACTTTAGTCCACATCCTCAAAAGCTAGATTTAGGAATAGTGTTTAAAAAAATATTCAGCTGTTATATGCTTAACACCACATGGCTATCCATTGTGGACATGGGGAAGATGTGCTCTGAAGTTAAGTCTAGGCTATAAGTTATTTGTATTATGGGAGAGCCTAGGTGCTCTGCTCTCGGCTCCTCTGTGCTAGGCATTGTACACACAATATTAACTATCCCTGCCCCAAAAAGCTTACAATCTCAATGAGATTGACAATTTAGTTTGCTTGACCCCATCCACAATAGCAGTCAAACAGTGTTTTTCATGAACTAACTGAAACAGTGCTGTAGGAGGTGACAGTATGGATTCCATGCCACCAGCAAGAGGCAGCAAAGATGACTACCTCTTCACTCAGTCTTGCACCTATGCCTTGTTTCATGATATGGGTTGTTACAAGGAGGAGAGAGAAAAATTGTTCTCCTTAACCTCTTAGGATAGGACAAGAAGCAATGGGCTTAAATTGCAGCAAGGGCGGTTTAGGATGGACATTAGGAGAAACTTCCTAACTGTCACAGTGGTTAAGCACTGGAATAAAATTGCCTAGGCAGGTTGTGGCATCTCCATCATTGGGGATTTTTAAGAGCAGGTTGGACACAAATCTGTCAGGGATGGTCTAGATCAGGGGTAGGCAACCTGTGGCACGCGAGCTGATTTTCAGTGGCACTCACACTGCCTGGGTCCTGGCCACCATCCGGAGGGGCTCCACATTCTACTTTAATTTTAAATGAAGCTTCTTAAACATTTTAAAAACCTTATTTACTTTACATACAACAATAGTTTAGTTATATACTATAGACTTAGAGAAAGACCTTCTAAAAACATTAAAATGTATTACTGGCACACGAAACCTTAAATCAGAGTGAATAAATGAAGACGCGGCACACCACTTCTGAAAGGTTGCCATCCTCTGGTCTAGATAATACTTAATCCTGCCTTGAGTGCAGGGGACTGGACTAGATGACCTCTCAAGGTCCCTTCCAGTTCTAGGATTCTACGCAGTTACAATGTAGCCCTTGAAGACTGACCTTTTGCAATACAGGGAAGAAATGGTATTCAAGTTAAGGGGGGAGAGAGGGAGGGAGAAGAGAGAATATGTAATACAAAACCATTGTCCCTTGAATTGATTAGAAAAGGTGCCTTCTAGTGGGCAATGCTGCCAGACCTTTGGGCATTCCAAACCACTACTTAGCCTTGCAATGGCTCTTTGGGTTTAAGAGTAAAGGTCTAGACTTATCTAGTTTATAGCACTCTAGTTGAAAACTGCAAATCAAAGTATTCTAAATACAAATACAAGCATTGTTCACAATGAAAGAATCCACTTGTTTCTGAAATACACTTGTCCTATAGGTAAGAGTATGAATAAAGGCAGACAGAAGTATTACTGAAAAGCTGATGATACACCCATTCAACCAGCTACAGAAATCAGGCTTCACAGCTGGCTGCCAAGAAGCTTGACCAGCTAAACTTCAAATAATGGGATACCAACACTGTCTGGACCATTAAACTTTAGATACTAGATCATATATTAAGAAAATACGAACTTCTAACACTCACTCAACCTAGCAAAAATATTAAGGCTCTCTCATGCAGACTTATTTAAATTCAGCATTCCAGATACATGGAGTCTATACTACAAAAGGTTTTCTCCATCTACACCTACAGTTTTAATTTAACACCTAGATTCTGGATTAATATAAATAAAATGCAATAAGTAGTCCCTATATTCATAGCAGGTATTTCAGTATACTGCACAAACACTACTAACTCACACAATAAAGTCATGACCCAATATTTTGTCAGACAATTTTACATCCAGGAACTACAGCCCTGTTTTTCTGTCACACTAGTTGATGTGATTCACTGTTTGGAGAGGAAGCGGTTAGCAGGCCATGATTCTCAATTTTTCAAAAGGGAACTGCACAGCAAAGAAGAAGGGTGTCCTTCAAAGTCAGCATTTGATTTGCTTGTAAAACTCAGTAATAGCAAGTCAAAAAAATGTAAATGGAAAGCAAACAAATTGGAGTTAGTGCCATTAATACCAAAACTAAAGAATTAGATTACTTTTAAACAAAAATCTAGTGAAATATGCTATATATACACACTTTTTTATTGGAACAGTGACGATTACGAAACTTACTATTTTAAGAAGCTTCTTTTGAGGCAGTTCTACCATACATGTTTAATGTAATATCAAAGGTGTGTGATTTTTGTAACTCTGATAACACTGCCTCTCCTCCTTTCCTCCTGCACACACCTCCCACCAGTGTGTTGTGGTAAGAGCTATGGAATGATGGGCAATTCCTAAAAGTTCTGGTTCATTTCTTACCACTTTCTATGCTGCTTTGCAAAAGTCAGACATCATACAGTGATGACATGATCATTCTGCCCATGTCATGGACTCCAAATGCCTTATGCAACTCTAGACCAACTAGCTGACTATTAATTTAGGTCTTCTCTATACTAAAACAGATAGTGTCTAGGTTTACCTGGCAAGAGCATTTGAATCCAGTTGCAAAACCTTGTATTTCTACAAAGGCTGAGCCAAATCACATAGACAGGGCTTTAGATCAGTAGGTTGTCTGGCCAAAATGGTCCTGTGAGGCGCACATACATCCTGAAAAATTCATAAAGAGATTCTGTTTCTAAACTGGAAGTTACTTCACATAAGGAATGAGCACTACTCACACATCTAAGAACACTAATCTCTTGATAACAGCTTTGAAACCTACCAGTACTTCCACTGAATATATTCATTTATATATAGATCTTGAACCATCATACCAAATTTTCATGTAGTTTGGAAATAAGTTATGTTTCATCTCTGAAAATTAGCAAAAAAACTGAATGAAGAGTCAAATGAAACAGTTTTTGATGATATGAAGGCTAACTAGAACAAGGAGCTTGATTTTCTGAAATGCTGATTCCCTCTCTCTCAAATGGAGAATGTGAGCTATAGGTGCTCTACAACTGTGAAGGCTAAGGGGGAAGAACAGAGGATAAAAATCAATGATGTTTAAAAGAAAACAATCAGATTTTTCATTTAAATCGGATTTTTTTCCTTACACATTTTATCTAAAAGATAGTTTTAATTAAGATACATTATAGCTCAAAGATCTCATCATGCAATAGGGATTATAAATTCTAATTCTATAGTATGAGACAATATATTCATGTAATGTTTAAGAAAAAATAGTTTTGTAAATGAATTCCAGTAGTTCATGGATTAGGGACCCAATCTTATGGGGTTCCAGGGGCTTCTGTATAGATTTATTTACTTTATCTACCCAATGGGACTCAGTGCTCAGTCTAGAAGATACCATCTGAGATTCTTAGTTTTGCAGTTGTCAAACTGTGGATTTGTGTCTCCAGAGATAATATACTTGTTAACAGCAAAAATGTTTTTAACTAAATAAATAAATATACAGAGGTGAGAAATAACATACCTCAACCTTATTGTCCCTCTGCAAATTTGTAGATACATTGTCAATCCCTCACCTCTCTTTAAAAGTGCAAAGTTTCAAAAAGTTCAATGAATAGAAGATTGTTGGGGGGCAGAACAGATCTGGACAAGGAGAAGACGTCTGGAGGTAAATGTGAGAAGGGAGGGGGACAGGCAGTAGAAACAAAAGTGAAACTGTTTGAGCAGCATATTCCAGGAGTCTTAAGGTCTTTCTGAGTGTAGCCTTCATTGATTTGAGATCTACCATACCATTCTCTCACTAGGAGGGAAAACCTATAATGGCAGCAGGCTGTAAAAGAGACCCAGTTTGGTAATATCTTAATGAAGTTCCTCTACCTGTGGGTAAGACAGGCATGTGTGCAAAATGAAAACAGTGCAAAGAAAAACTTGAATGTTTAACTAAATTCAACAATTCATAGGCTTGTTTTGTTAAAATATTATGTTTGCTGTTGAAGAAAAAAATCCAGAATACATAACATTGATTTAGTTAAATAAAAATGTAAACGTCTGTCTGGTTATGTTCTCCTCCTAATACAGCATGGCAAGAAAATCCTCCAAATATTAATAATTAACCTGTCGAATTGGAGATATTTATGAAGTCATTGGGAGGTGAACTATCTACTTCAATTACCTTTGGTAAATGAAATAACCAAACAATCATTCATTTTCTGATACAGCCATCAAACTAATCTGAAAAGTTTTCAAAATAAATCACTTTAAAAACAGCATGTACCTTCTAAGAATGAAACCTACATCTATCTCCGAGTTATGAATTAAGGTTAGAACTACCAAGAAGAATGCACTTTTATGTAGAAATCCATGATTAAATCGAGTCTTCCTGACTAGTGATTTAAGTCAAATTCACCCTGGGGAAGAACTACCACAATAAGGCCTGAAGTCCTATTTCTTCTAATGGTCACATTAACAACATGTGCATCATGGATAGCAATACAGTTCCCCCCCAGTGACCCATCACTTGCCTTGAAGGGACCATCTACAGGGGAAGCATAGTCTGATCTCCATCCCTAGTGTACAAAGCTGGCAAGGAAGATTAGGATGGTGGTTTCTGTAATGTGACAACAGTCCACTAAGAACCAGATCCCATTAGATAACAACTGTTTTCAGTCACTATAGACAGGCTAGATCTGAACTGTGACCTAGAAGTGGAAAGCTATTATTAACCAACCAGAACTATCAGTTCCTGTCAACTCCACTGCTTTAACTGTTTGTATGCATGTCTTGGTGAAGGTTTATAGTAAATTACATTAGTTCTCCTTGATTTGTCTTCTGATTCACACAATCTGAGTCCTTTCAGCAAATGGCTAGTTTTGTTCTGTCTGAGATTATGTCTTATTTAGATGGATTGAATTGAGCTAAAAGACTCAAATATCTTCATATTAAATAGTATTCAGTAGTTAAATAGTATTCAGCTGAGTGGCATTTATACTGTACCAAGTTGTTTAATTTTAAGTAAGATGTGCAAAAATCTGTCTTAGTTGTGAAAGTCAATTTCAAAGAGATTACACTACACAAGAAATATGGTAATGTTCCAGCCACAAGTTACAGTCAATGTCATCATTAAGGAGTCAAACTAGAGACAGCTCAGCCCTACGGTGTGCTTAACAGTGAGGTGCTACTGATATAATGCAGGCGGCCAGAGTAAGGTCATAGGTTGCTTCCACCAAAATGAGTTTCACAGCTGACTGGGGGTAAAAGTGTGTTTAACGACATAATTCACTCCAACAGGTTTTACACATTCATCTTATGAATAATTGCCTACTTTATCTGTTTAGACATCTTGCAGGACTTAAGAATCCAGAACTCTGTTTTAATAACTCAGTCTAGGCAAATGGAAGTATCAATAAGCCGAAACTCCTCTTCTCACTGGGAACAGGATACTGTCAGAGCCCAATAATCATACTTAGTGTTCAAGACACTGGTACTTCTACACCCATTTTATCTATACCAAATAGCTTCACGGTGCCAATGCTTTTCCAACAGTTTCAGATTTTTCAGTAATCTGATCACCCAACCCAGATACCTAAAATCCCTAGTGCATTAGAATGAAACTTCTGTCAGCAGGGACAGTGCAAACTGGCTTTTTCACCATGGTACCGCCTGCAAGTGCCACTGAGTCCTCACATCTCTGGTGTGGACCTTTGCTAGTAGATTCTGGGGTTCTTTATGTAAAGAAACTGGAGCCAATGCCAGTTTACATATGTAAATACCAGATATATACAAACAGTGAAACCACATATGCAAGAGATAAAGCTTAATTTACTGAGTAGTAAGGTAAGTTCCTGGTAGAAAAGTGGTTTTGACTTCCTCTTATTTCTTTTAGGTGTTATTGCAGAAATTGCAGATATTAAGGACTATGCTGTGCAAACAGTGCCATTTCTCGCAAATGAATGAAGGTTCTATCAAATTTGACATTCAAACAGCTGAGAAAACTCAAGCAAGGCTAACACATTAAGAACATAAGAATGGCCATACTGGGTCACACCAACGGTCCATCTAGCCCAGTATCCTGTCTTCTGACAGGATGGCCAATGGGCAATGCCGGGTGCCCCAGAGGGAAACAACAGAATAGGTAATTATCAAGTGATCCATGTCCTGTCACCCATTCCCAGCTTCTGACAAACAGAGGCTAGGGACACCGTCCATGTCCATCCTGGCTAATAGCTAATTCTTCCCACTTCACTAAAGGGCTGCAAGCACCTTATGAAAACTGAAATATGTTCCTCTTCCCTCATTACTAAGATCATGCTCACGAACAGGATCTTATAAAATTCACCTGTTTATTCCTTATCTGAATACAATCCTGTTACTGTCAACAGCTTACTCAGATAATATCTTGCAAAAAGAAGATTAAACTGCAATAGACTAAGGAGAAGATTCTTTTTCATGCAAATGTATGTTTTTCTTCATTTCTGATAAAGAACAAACAATATTAACAAGCAGGATTTTTTCTAAATAGAGTTATCTACTGAGTATTAGCAGCTATTTAAATACTAAAACTGAAACAGCCCTAGCCACTTATGGAGCTGTCTATACTATAGAATATTTTAGTTTCAAACCTGATTAAAGCAATGGTTGACTTCATAATGATGATGTCCACATGCAAAAGTTGTTTACTCCTATCCGTGTGGAACCCAACTCATGAACTGAGCAATATTATGAGGTTACACATGCTTCCAATAGTTCTTCACTGCTTAGATAAGACCATTTAACTATTTGTATAATTATGTTAACAAGTTCTACCTCCCAGGTCTTGTGCATCTCAATACAGCATAGATGTGAAACAAATTCACAGTCCTTTTCTTTACTTCTGGTACAAGCAGCTGAAGCAGTGGGATAGCTGCCCAGAATTTTCCTGAATATACATATATGAATGGCTGTAAGCGTGTGAGCAGGTCAACATGGTCACACACTGCTGGCATGGCTTAAAACAGATGCTTTTCCTCTGGAAATAGCATATCACAAAACAGTCAAAACTAATGATTTATTGTAATAGTATATCACCAAGAGGTCAACTGTGTAGCTAATTAAGGCCTTGTCTACACTGCCACTTTACAGCACTACAACTTTCTCGCTCAGGGGTTTCAGCTATACCCCTCGTGGGGGTGGGTTTTTTAACAGCACGGGAGAGATCTCCCAGCGCTGGTGCTGTGACTATGCAGCCACATTAGCGCTTTAACATTGCTAGTGAAGATATACCCTAAGGTACTCACTTTTCACTATTAAGTCTGAGCACTACCATTGGTTCAGCAGGATGCTAGCTGTAGAATACTATGCTATTTTGGAGATAGCAATAAGTTAGTTTTGCAGAATATCCTCAGCTCAGTTTATAAGAAAGCTACATGCCTCTACACACCAGCATGAGATGGACTGTACTCCCTTTACAAATGTTTAAACTGAGCCAAGGACTAACCAACAAGTCGAAGGTCACACAGCAAGTCAATTGCAGGCCTAGAACGCAGTATTTTCAATTCATGGACTAATTTAAGAGTACACTGCCTCCCCGTAATGATTTTTTTTTTAATTCAGCTAAAAAGCAAATTCCTGGTCAGACAGTTTATTATAAGCAGTCTTATTTTCCCACCGGCTAAAAAACAAAAGTGTCCTTTTCCAATGCATCTCCCAGAGCACAACCAGCTTTTAACAGCTTTGTTCTTGCAAAAGGCAGGAACTACTGGAACTTATTTCTTTGTATCTAGTGATACTAATGTTTTAAGAGAGTTTTACACTTTAGCTGTAAAAATTGAAAATACAGGCTAAATATTACCCATTCCTTAATTTTTTCTGGGTAAGAAGTTGGATTGCTAAAATCAGGGTTTAGTGTGTACTGATTACTGAACCAAGACTCAAGTTACAGGAAAAATGGTTTCTCTTTAAAGAAAAAAAGAAAAAAAAGTCCACACACATCTGTATCAGCTCAGAGCACTAACAGTTTACCAAAAAAAAAAAGTTCTACTGCTCAAACTACTTTGGTGTGGAATACCACAGAACACACGTACCAAAGGCAGCAGAGAATGTAGTCACATACAGTCCATCTGGCCATTTGATACAAGAGCCACAGGTCTTTTCCATCTCCTTGACCAAATAGGACTGGTCTCATCCCAGTGTTTTAATAGATGTTGCTGGAGATGATCCTAGAATGATGGGGGGGTTGGTTATGTTTAGGCTTTTTATTTATTTTTTTTTAATTTTTTTTTTGGGGGGAGGTGTTTTTTAAAATGCAGAAATATGATTGTTGGTGTTAGCTGGAAAATCCTATGAACAATTTAACTACAGAGATAAGATCTATAATACTGTACCTGCTGATCAATTTAAGAGTTAATGGATCATTCAAGTCTCCTAAAAAAAAGGCCAACTGAAAGACACTTTAGCCTAAAACAGCAGGAGACAACATTCCTTCCCTCACCCCAAAATGAGATTGTTTGTTTCTCCTATTGTCTGCCCTTAACCTCAGTACCACTTTCTCAGTTTAAGATGGCAATTCTGTGAAATAAACAGATGTACTTCAAGAACAGATTTTAATTTTCAGATATCAAATGGTTAGCAATAACTGATATGACTCCCACAGACTAACGGGGCACAGATGCAATAGTATGAAGCTTCTCTACTTCCTACTCCATGAAACTGAATGGAAACCAAAGAATAAAATGTGACAGACTTGCTCTTAACTAACTGCTTCCCTGCCAATATGCCTTGCTCTGAAGATATGTTCAATCTTCTGAAGGAAGAGATCTCCAGGAAGGAAAACTTCAAGTACAAAAACTTCTCCAAACGCTCCTACAGCAGCTCAACTAGAAGGCCCATCAGGACAATGAGACTGAGGCCATGTCTACACTATCGGGACTGTAGCTATGATGCCCTAGCTATGCCAGCATAATCTATAGTACAGATGCAACCCGAAGCGATAGAACGGGTATTTCAGTCTCTGTAGGAACCAATGCCCCAAATGATGACAGCTAGGCTGAAGGATGCATTCTTCCATCAAGCTAGCTGCATCTACACCAGGGGTTAGGTTGCCATCGATATATCGACCTATATTTTAAGCGTAGGCTAGACCTGAGAGAGAAAGAACAGGCGGCACACAATTTAGATATCATCCTGCTTGCTGCCCTGAGAAGGATATCTTCAGCATGAGATTCCTCTGACATATCTACTCTTCATATTACCAGAGGGTGCATCTTTCATTAAAAACTTTAAAGACTCTTGTCCAAACATTTCTGCAAAAAAAGATAAATAATGAACACCACAACAGTGTCAGCCCTCTACAAATACAGGACTAAGGAGTAGGAAACATGCTGAAGTACAACCTTTCAAAAGCAGTGTCAAGAAACAGACAAGTGAGGTTCTCATTGCAGCAAAATCAGGGTGTATTTGGACAGGCTAAATATGGAGGATAGTCAACCAGGCTGAGGAAAGGTGGAGACCTGTTAGATCCTTTCCTGTAGGGAAAAGGAGGAAGCAGAATGGCCCTGGAGCCTCTTATTCTTTTTCTAGGAGATGGGAAGGAAGAGAGTTCTTTTCCAATGGGAAGTAAGCAAGCAGAGAAAGAATAGTACAGGCACCCCTTCTCCTTTAAGAGAAGGGGAAGGCAGGAGCATGAAGCCCCTGTTTTTCCAACAGAGAAAAACAGCGGCAGAGCAGCATATGTTGAGAAGGAGTTATTGGGTGGCAAAGGGCCTCTTGTGTATCTTGGAGCCATGCAACAGGTAGATAGCAGGGCAGATCCTGCATTTATATTACAGAGAGAAGAGCCAAGAATCCATTTAATAGGGAGAAAAGAACAGAGGCCTCACTAATTAATGGGGCACTATGAGAACCCTCAATTACTATATTTGGGACAGGAGCCCATAGTTTACTGAAGACAAGACAGAGAGCCCAACTTAAATTAACTGAGTATGCCCAGCATCTTCCACTCCAGCTTAAGCCCCTAAGTATGCTACAACTTAAATTTGTAATTAGCTCCTAGCACAATTGGATCCAAGCATAGGTTATGTACACATACCACATAAAGGCTGTTACTACCTGTGACAGTTAACAGCATTTCATTCCTGCTAGCTGGTTGCCTTCCTGTAACCAGTTCAACACTTTGCTACAGCATAGACAGGATCCTATAACCATGTATGCATAACCAATTTAACTTGCCTTCCTTCTTCACAACAGCCTACGTACTGTGACACTCCAGAGCACATTACCATACGTATCAGCAATACAATTCTGTGTGCATGTCCTGCTTGTAACACTTTTCCTGGCTAAGGCTGCCTAGATTTTCCTAAAATGCATTGCTACAAACAGTAAGTGCTGACACACATGCACAGTTGAGATAACAAAAGCTGCTGTGTGGACAACCTATATTACTTATAACCAATTAAGGTGATCTAACTGGATATAAAAATGACAGTAAAAAGCTGTAATGAAGACAAGGCCAAAGTGCATATGTATAGTGTAATAAGCAGACATTTTTGGAGTGTCATGGGGAAGCATCCCACTGCAAAAAAGACAACTTAATTATATATAAATTACATTAGCATTCTTTTACAATTATTAAAAAAACCTAAATCTTACCAGCTTCTCCTGCAGTGGCAAACACCTACTAGTCAAAAGAAAAAGCTCAGTGGTTCAAAGTTGTTATAAGAGGAGGAGTCCCCATCAACACTGAGGAAGTCCCCAACAGCATCATGGTAGAAGCCAGTGACATCTGCTAGAATTCTATTCCAAGATCCAGCTTGGAATTCTATTCCAAGATCCAGGTGACATCTTCGTCATCCTGACAAAACAAGAAGTCCCCTAATCATTCCACCTTCTGGAAGCAGCAGCTTACTGTCTGCTATGAGAAGCCAATCCCCATTCCTCTATCACTCTTCCTAATTCTTTGTAAACCCCAAAACAGCATTTTTGATCATCCTCTCTTGTGAGCCTCCCAATAATCCTAGGTATCCTAGATTTCCTGCCATAGTTAAACTAACAAGTCTGATCAACTTCACTGCAGCCCACAGTGTTATGAATGAAGAAGTGAAACTGAAAATTAAGAGCCCCTGAAACTGACCTGAGTCGTCTTAATTTTACTCTACAGATGCTTGAGAAATCTAAAAGCAGATGCTAATTGATGGATCTATCCACAGACTCTGGCGAACACTATTAACATCTGTTTATATTCAGCATACTCTTTGAAATCACAGGGCTAGGGTTTTGGGGGAGGTTTTCTCTTTGTTTCTTTTAAAGAAGAGTTCTGCAGAAACTGATGGCTTAGGCTCCCCAAGCAAGTTTCCCCCACTCAAAATTGGCAGGTGGTTTTATGAGTTCCCTGCTGTGATAACTGACATAACAGACTCTCTTTTTGGTCTTAAAGTAAGTTTTTCTGTACATTTACAAGTAGACCCCAGTCATTCATAACTTTGGTAATTTAAAGGAGATAGTGGACTGCATGTAAAACTTGTTACCAAAACATCTTTGCTCAGTCGTTTTTTTTTTAAAGCCTTTATTAAAACCTTTAACATACTACTACTTTAAAGCTAAGATAAATGAAGTTTTGAAATGATTTTGTACTTACGTGTTTTTAAATAAAAAAAGTTTCTCAGTTTTCAATACAGTGGAAAGAAGTTATCCAATACTTTTTACTGTATTGCTGTACAACTTAAAGTCTGAAGGCAACAATTGTAAATGGCATCAGTAACGTTTCACTTTTAAAAACAGGCCCTGAATTAAGTTCAGGAATATTCCATGAAGGTACAGGTTTAGCTGTGAAGGAACACAGTTATAGCCTTAAAAAAAAAAAGTATTCAAATCCAGATTTTAAAGTTAATTTGTCCTAAAATATTTAAGAAAAAATATACAGTTCTCAAAACTTCTGTTTCATCTTAATGATTAGTCTAACACAAGTTACACATTTGAAGAATACAATCGCTTCCAAAACATTCAACTGCAGTTCTCAATATAGTGGCATACAAGCTGAAGGGTTAATCCTCATTTAATATTCATAGACCATATATAAACCTGGCCTAGGGGATTAATTTGTTACTAGATCTATTATGCCACCTTATCTTCTTGCAATATTTTAACATTAAAAATCAGAGTGTGGTGAAGAGGTAAAACTAAAATCGACAGGGGATTTCAGTAGTCAAAACTCAGGGTTACTTTAAAGGGCTGTCACGTACAAAATAAAAAAAACCACACAAACCAACCCATGTACCAGACAATCCATATCTGCCCTGGAAACTGAGGGACCAGCAACTAGCAGTAGATAGGAAATTTTAGTCCCAACTCTTCAATTAGGTTTTTTTTTCAGAAACAGGGTTATACAAATCTGTGTAACATTATGAAGAACATAGTATGGGTAGAAGAGAGTTACACTGAAGAATCAAAAGAAAATTATAGACATGGGGATTGGTTAAATGTAGTTTTGAGTTTAAATTGCAACTAGCAACCAATTTAGGATCCAAAGACCAGTGTAATTATGCAAGACTGAGTTGTCTTTCAAAATTAAAAGAGACAGATGAATATATCTAAGGAACATAATTAATACACTTCTGTTTGAAGACTTATTTACAAGCACACCTAAGGCTATAAGAATTCTCTAATATTTTTTTTTCTGTTTATACATTTGACAGAGTTATGTGTCTAGTCAGCCTTCTCTCTTCACACGAAGTTTTCAAATTCACCAAGAGGAAAGTGACTTAAAAAACTGTGTTAAGCCACAAGCACTGGCAAAGGGATTGAGTAGACGGAACTTGAAATCTATTCAGTAGATATGAGCTAATAGCATCCCTTTAAGCACTACCAAAGGCTAAACTACTGTTATATGTACAGCTGCACTGCTGGTGAATTACATATACATACAGGGCACTTGGGGCTTAATATGACTCTTTCAAAATACATTAAGAAAATGGTCATTCCCTGGCAGCTTCAGAGATATAATTCTCAAATGTATTATGGGAGAAGGGTGTCAAAGGCATTTCAGTGGATCTAGTCTCATTTCAATGGCTTCATTTTGTTCTAACATATATGAACAAAAAGCTACTCTGAACCAGTGAACTCTAAGGGTGTAACCACAAAATAGATCCAGTCTCTCTAGAATGAATTGGGGGTAGGGTGGGGGAGAGAGAAGGGGAAGACTATGAAGAGAGCACACCATTCAAGGAAGGAGAACGACCAGCTAGCCATGGAACTGGTCCAAAAAAAAAAAAAAAAAAAAAAGTGAATTAACATCCATATCTCAAAAAGAAGAAGTTTAAGGCATTTGTCTCCATCTGCTGGGAAGAAACTGCAAGGCAAATAAGGGGGATAAAATATAAACCTCCTATCCTTTTGTTATAATTTAGGTCATAAAATAAGCTAGTGAACAAAGCAGTCATCATACTAAGGTTTTATCCATCCTGCAAAAGTGACCATGCCAGGAAATTTGGTTAAAATACCATTGACTCTTCAAGTAGAGACAGAAACTGAGCTATATTTTAATAGTATTTCTAAATCATACTACAGCCCTGTAAGTCCATAGTTGTAGCAAAGTAGAGGGGAGGGAATTAAAAATGTTATTCATGTTCTTGAACTGTACTACATCAGAATCTTGATCATAGCATTATCTACAAATTAGATATGACCTAGTACATAGGTCCTACCCTGGAAGATATTTTAGGCTTACTACCTAACAGTGCAAAATGGGAACTCACTTATGAGGTGGACTAACCTTTCTTCTATTCAACCTATGTTGATACACAACTGGTTAAGAAGTTAGAGAAAACACTTATAAATCCTTCCACATTTTAAAAAAAAAAAAAGTTAAAGAGGTGTGAAACATAAATCAGACTCACCTTTAAAATATGGCCCAAATGAACAATTTAAAGCAAAATATCAATGTAACCTATTACACACAGGGTTTGATGGTAAGAAATACTTAACTGATCAAACAAAAGGAAAAGATACCAAATTGTTTTCAGAACATATTTACAAGCCAGTTTATTTAGTAAAAAATACAATTTAACATTGCACTTGTGCATGTTTTATTGGCCCAAGAAGAAGAGAAATTGGATGATGTTAAACCAGTGCCACCATTCATACAAGGAATTAAAACTCCCACACACCCCAGGTTGGAGATAAACAGTTTTTAGAAAGCAAGCAAGAGCCTACTAAGGTTTTAAAAAAATGAAAACATGTTGTACCATTCATTTTGTAAGGTATGTTCTTTGAACAATAAAGAGGTGCACAATGTCAAAAATTAAACTTACAATTCCATAACAGTCTACTTTAGAAAAAGCTGACTGGGAAATTCAGATTTATAACCAACATTCAGGTGCCTCTCAAGTACTATCAAGGCCTCAACACCAATGCAATATTACAAATACATTTGCCTTTTCAGCACCAAGCCTATTACGAAGTTTTGACCATACCAAACATGCTACGAAAAGGACTTGCTGGTGCAAAAGTGGGTATCAAATTTTGACAAGACTCTGAATTCACTTCTGTATTCCATCATTTTTTTCCCCTCAGCTTTCCACCAATTTTGATGGAATAAAGTTTGACAGCTTCCTTCAGAAACAGATTTTAAATCAGAAACCTGGATCTTTAGTTTTAAATACTTGAAAAGGAACAATCTCCTGATTATATTCCACTAAATATATTTCAGCTTCTTCCTGTTCTAGACTCAGTGAATAACCATTATTATTCATTTTGTTGGACACTGATGGAAAGGAGACAGCTTTTTTGTAGTGTTTTCCAGTTTTGCCCACGTGGTTCTCTGTTTATTAGAGCAAGCGAGATTTCTCCAACTGCAACCATAGCATCAGCCTGCAACCTGTCAAGCCCCTCCAATATCTAAAACAATTTTAAGCTTAATGCCTCTCTGTAGAGTCCTTTGTATAAAGAATGTTCTATGTTTTCATCAAACTCCTCCTGGCAATAGTTACAAGTTAAAACTAACATTTCTGATTGATACAGATATAAAGACAATCTTTACGAATTCCACTGTGTGTTGCTGGAAAGTTTTCACCTTACACAATCAGCTCGGAGATTGTTTAAAGTAGTGTCCCTCAACTACTCAGACATTTAAGATGACTGCACTCAAGAATTTCTTGTCTTTTTATACTTAGTTTTTGTTGTCCGACCAAATGGCAAAGGCTTCCTTATCATATTGCATCTTCAGGAGCTTGAACACATTTCACAGTTTTCTTTTTAAAGAGTTAACAGCATTAACAAACACCCCTTTTCCTTTGTGGAGCCATTATTGGGCCATATCTTATGTTTGGCCAGGCATCTTGCATTGGATTTCTATGTTGATTTTTACACTGCAAGTTTTTCCTCTCTCTCTTGCAGCATCCAGTAGTGGACCTGTAACTTTAAATTTGTCTGTAGGACTACATCCCAAGTACTGAAATTGTTTCCTTAAATTGACTGTGTATTACACTGACAGTGATGTGGCCATGAAAAACACTAATACAATCCTAGGATGCATCAGGTGAGGTATTTCTAGTAGAGGCAGAGAAGTGTTATTACCACTTACACAAGGCACTCATGAGACCTCATCTGGAATACTGTGTGCAATTCTGATCTATGTTTAAGAAAAATGAATTCAAATTGAAAATGGTTCAGGAATGGTCTACATGGATGATCAGAGGAACAGAGAACCTACTTTATGAAAGGAAACTTAAGGAGCCTGATTTGTTTAGACTAACAAAATAAAGAAGGAGAGGAGATGAGATTGCTCCCTATAAAATAAGTCAGAGGCGGCAGAGGAATTATTTAAGTTAAAGGCCAATGCTGGCACAAGACCATATGGATATAAACTGGCCATCAACAAGTTTAGGCTTGAAATTAAACAAAGGGTTCTAATCACCAAAGAAGTGAAGTTCTGGAACAGCCTTCTAAGGGTAGTAGAAGGAGCAAGAAACCCAACTTGTTTTAAGACTGAGCTTGATATGTTTAGGATGGGGATGGTATTATGAGATTGCCTACAGTGGCATATGGATCATCTGCAACTGTTATTAGCAAAAATATCTAACAGCTGGAGATGGGACACTAGGCGGGGAGGACTGAGTTACTACAGAGAATTCTTCCAAGGTGTCCAGCTGGTGAATCTTGCTCACATGTTCAGGGTCTGATTGCCATATTCGTATCAGAAAGGAATTTTTCCCAGGTCTCACCGGCAGAGACCTTGGGGGTTTTTTTGCCTTCCGCTGCTGTATCAGGTACAGGTCACTTGCTGGTTTGAACTAGAGTAAATGGTGGATTCTCTATAACTTAATGTCTTTAAATTAAGATTTGAGAACCTCAGGCTGAGTTATTGAAGTCATGAATCTATTACAAGAGTGGGTGGGTGAAGTTCTATGGCTTGCGATGTGCAGGAGGTGAGAGATGATCATGGATGGTCCCTTCTGGCTTTAAGTCTATGAATCTACATTAGCGTAAAATTAAGTTGCAACTTGATAAAGTTCAATTTGTCATCTTCTGGGTCTTTTAAAATGTTCTTTGCCATTCAGAGTGAAGTCATAGCCTATTTCCAGCATAGACACTCACATTGAAATTTGTTTATCTTAATACATTAGAAACAATAAAGTCAAAACATGAAAAACCCTAGGCAACACTTCACAGGACCAGACTTTTTTTTTTTTTTTTTTAAGAAGGGGGATGAACTTGTTTTCCCCCGCTGCTCTGATTAGAACCTAGTACAGTAGTGCTCCCCAACCATGGCCTGGCTTCAAACATATGAACCATATTTAATATCACTAAAATGGGTGGGAAAGATAAAGGAGAGAATAAAAAGAAAACAATCAAAGATGTATTTCCCAGTCATTGGGCATGAGACATGTGTCTCTAATTACTATTAATGTGAGAAACATTATGCATAAGGACAGATGTCAAATTTTGTAAGGAATAGTGCCAGCCAACACTGTAGTATTCTAATTGTTATTTTATTCATTACAAAGGTCAGTGAATAACTGCTCTCAAATTTTTATTCTGACATCTTCATTTTCCAAGGAGATTAACTGGATATTTTGATCCAGTGTGCCATTTCTGATAGTCATCTCTCCCCCCCACCGCCCCGCCCCCCCGCTCTATACAGCATTATGCCTCTAGTCTAGATCAATTAGGAAAAAATATTCCACTGTTAATAAACGCACCTTCTGCTTTTAAAAAAGTCATGCCTAAATTAATGAAGCCATACTATTCCTAACTGTATGCAAGCATTCAGGCATCTAAACAAACAAGTCAATTAAGAAAAATTGATTTCTTTTCCACTTAAAAGGCAGGTGGACCAAGTAGGGCAAGTTCAAACACTACCTAGTTACTTTAAAAAGAGTGGTATATCACCAGAGGAAAGCTTGAATCTATGGTAAGATGTATAAATTAACTGATTTTGTTTACTGTGTTAACCTTCTCTACCATACTATCTTACATTTAATACCCAAAATCGAGCTACCTTTGAGGAGAAAAGAAGTCAGACTTGGGGAGTAAAAAATGACTCATCCCGTTAAACTGAGTCAATTTAGTTTTGCCTAGCATAATAGGAGCCAATATCCTTCCGCTCACAAGCAAATCAGTAGGGTCCTACCAAATTCATGGTCCATTTTGGTCAATTTCATGGTCCTAGAATTTTAAAAATTGTAAATTTCATGATTGCAGCTATTTAAATCTGAAATTTCATGGTGTTGTAATTGTAGGGGTCCTGACCAAAAAGGAGTTGTGGGGAGATCACAAGGTTATTGTAGGGGGGGTTGCGGTACTGATATCCATACTTCTGCTCTGCTGCTGGTGGCGGTGCTGCCTTCAGAGCTGGGCAACTGGAGAGCAGTGGCTGCTGGCAGGGAGCCCAGCTCTGAAGGCAGAGCCGCCGCCAGCAGCAGTGCAGAAATAAGGATGGCATGGTATTGTCACCCTTACTTCTGTGCTGCTGCCTTCAAAGTAGCTGCCACTCTCCAGCCACCCAGCTCTGAAAGCAGTGGAGAAAGGTGGCAATTCTGCGACCCCCTTAAAATAACCTTGCCACTCCCCTGTAACTCCCTTTTGGGTCAGGACCCCCAATTTGAGAAACGTTCATCTCCCATGTGAAATCTGTATAGTGTAGAGTAAAAGCACACAAGAGACCAGATTTCACGGCCTGTGATGTGTTTTTCATGGCTGTGAATTTGATAGGGCCCTAGTCATCAGTATTAAAAACTGAATGTTGTAAAGGTCTTAGTTTTAGTCCCAGAGAAAGCACTCTATCCCATGCTAATATAAAAAACTATTACCTTTAATCAATGACTCAAAAGGAGACATGCCATCTCAGTCACCAACAACCCTTCCTACAACATCTTTTTATTCCTGAAGGTCTATCCAAGAACTGATCAGGCACAGCACTATTTCACATAGAAAATCTGATGAAACTGCAGCTGAAGATTGATGTGACTGCAGACACATCGATAGGAAGCCTCAAAGATCTGGACATGTAAAACAATTGGGCCTAACTCCATCCCAGAAACAAGACTTTAAAAAAAAAATCAATTAAGGTGGTAACAGACTAGTAATTATAGTCATTCACCAAGTCCAAGAACTTAAAAGCAAGGAAGACAATAGCCATACAAGAATCAAACACATACTTAATCACAATAACCCTTAACTGAGCCAATAATTGTTTTTTTGGTTATCATGATCTTTGTATATGAACTATTTCTTAGAAGCAATTCTATTAAGGGGGAAACTTAAAATATTTGTCAACTGATAATTTGCAGTGAAGTACTTGGAATTCTTTAAATGAATGCATAATATGGATTATTAGTAAAATTACGTGTGAGGTATTGCCCTTGACACTGCTTAGTGTGACAATGTACATATTTTTCAAGATTGTGTTATGTTTATATTTTGAGTGCTGCTGAAATAGCATTTTTGCTTGGGTCAGAACTAAGGTTTCTTGTGATGAAATATGCTCTTTATATTTTAAAATGAAGTGTTTATGACTCCATTAGTGCAAGATTTATTATATATCCCTTACTAGTCCTTTATTTGCTTTTATACCCTTGGGTTTTGTAAGTGATGGGATAGGTGAACTACATCATTGTTAACTAGTAACTAACAGTTTAAAGGACAAGACACCGAAAAACACACACCATCATTCCATTTTTTTCCTTGTAAAATGTTTAATTTTTTTTTAGCGACACAGGATGGAAAATTCACTAGGTTAAGTTAGAGAGGTACTAGTGATCAATACAGCAATGGTTCTAACAGAATCCTTCCTGCATCTGATAAGTGTTGATAAATCCCTTTTACTACAAAGCTAAATTAGACACTCATGGTATATGCAATACAGATTACAACAAGTTGTATGCCAGACTGAAGTATAGATCCCAAATCTGTTCCACATCCAACATATAACTATGTCATCTTAGACAAATCATTGAATCAGTGCCTCTTACTGGCCCCAGGTGAAAGATGTGGCTGCTAGAAGTACTTTGCATTATACAGTAGTCATCAGCAACCCCAAACACACTTTATCAAAGGCATTATCCTCATTACACTTGACTTTAGCACAGAAATTGGACTCATCCTGGTCAGAGAGGCTGTGTGGTCTAGTGAATGTGTTATGTGTCTACCACTTTAAAAAAAAAATCAAGGTTCTATTCTGAACTATAAACACATACTTGCATCTGGAAGATGACCTTGTACATATTCTCCCTAAGTCAAGGGAATATTTTGGTGGCGAATGCAGGAGTAGTGGTATTTTTTCTTTGAAGAATAGCCTTGGTCAGCTCAGACTTAAAGTGTTCTGACACCATGTTTTTCCTGTCAATTTCAATGACATGGCTCCTTCAGATGTCTAATTTACAGGTAGCGGCAGATTCTTGAACACTTTATACTCCTGTGCCCTCCAAGAGTCAGTGTCAAAGTTTACCTATTTCATATTTGAGATGTAATTGATTGTTGGGCAGACAGAAGAACTTAAAGCAACATTATAAATATTTACCAGTATTTATTATCATAACACCCAAAGGCCCCAATCAGCACTAGGATCCCCACTGTGCTGGAAACTACTTTTAATTACTATTCCAAGAGCTACTTTAAAGTATTTTAGTCACAAGAAGTATTTGTCTTCTGAAAATTGTTACGCTTTCTATTATCATACTTCATTCTAAAACAAGATGGGGAGGGGAGTTACAATGGAGCTCAAAATTAGCCTTTTAATAAAACTGTGGTTGCAAACTTAACTATATAGAGGCCAATGCTTCATCCTAACACTTAATGCCAGAACCAGAACCTGTTCTTCCAACACACAGGCCTCTAACATTCGAGAAAGGAGGATCTCTTAACTGGAACCTATGGAAATACCAATATATTCTAAGATGCAATGCAATGAGCCAATAAAGCGCACCTGTTAGAAGCAGGATTGGATTTCAAAATATCTACAACAAAAATCATTAATAGATTAAGGAGATTTAACTACATGGAAAGTTCAAACAGGCAATAACAAGCTGTTTTTAATTTAAGGGAACCAAACTTTCAAATCAGGATACATTTGTGTCTCCCCTGATCCAAACAGTTTCTTTCCTTGAAGGTGGATGAGTTTTCTAAATTTTCCTTTGCCTTTGGGCCAAACCAGTTTTCCAAATGGAAGTTAAGTGCATCATATTAAATTTACAACCAGATTCTCCTATGCAAAGGCTATTACTTCTCCTAACACAATAATTCAGACCTCTGCAGTTCATATCTAATAACTTCTCAAATAAGAATTTAAATATTCAACTTTTTGCTATTAACATACATAAATGTATTCAAGGACCATTCACATGCATAACATTTAACAATAGTAAAAATAACCATTGACAAACAAGACAAGGCCCTGAGTTCAAAAAATACAAATGTATAGTACAGCTGGATGCAAGTTAGATTGCATAGGCCTCGAGGAAAAGAGAGTTTTGAAAGTGAGGCAAGGCACTCAGCAAAAATTGACTGAATGGCTGTTCTAGGTATAAAAAAGGTAACATGGAAGGCACAAAGTTGAGAGTAGGCAATAAAGACTGAAATTTTTCAAAAGAAGATTGGGTGGAGCATAGGAAGCAGTGTAGAAAGAAATGTCGTCAGATTTGTAGGCAGGAGAGACCTTGCATAGAGCTATACAAGTGAGTATTAGCTGCTACTTCCTTCAGAGAATAGAAAATGAACAGGTTATTCCTGTACTAAAGGCACTTAAGAAGATGCATTTCATCTTTCCAAGGAGGAAAGTCAACCAAAGTTACAAGGAAGAAAGTATTCTGATAGATTTAGCTTTCTTCCTATTCTGGAGACATCTTACAGGACAGATGTTTTGTTAGTAAGCATAAACCTTTCCTGATCTGTAAAACCAGTTTCTCTAGTAAATCAAAAATTATCTTTTAAAAACAACTGCCCTGTAATAGATATTTACATTTTATGTTAATTTGGCAAATAAGTTAAGTCTATACTCATCTAATACCAGAGACTAAACCCCAAAATGAAAACGATACAAGCACCACACAAAAAAAACGATTCAGACAATTTATCAGAGAATCACCCCTAAATTCAATGTTATACTTTCTATGGTCAAGATTGGAGCGGGGTGGGAACACTGCTTCCTCTCATTAGAAGAGGAGAGTACTTCTAGAGAGAAGAAGCAGCCCTTCCTAGATGTCTACCAGTTGATCCCTATGGTGGTCCTCAAATCTCTTTGTTCTAAAGCTTTTTCTATTCATCTTTAAACCTAAGCACCAATATTACCCATGGTGCTGAAGGTTTTAGTTCTATGAGAATGCTACACAAAGCAACACGTTTGTACAAGAGCTTTAAAAAAATCTTTGCACATCACTTCATATAACTGCATCACCCAGCTTCAAGTCCGGCATTCCCTACACCTTATAAAATTACCCTGCTAGGGCACTGGAGGTGTAGGGAATACATCAAGTTATATGAATGAACAAACAGAGCACCAAACCACAATATAAGAATTCAGAATGTTTACACAGAAGAGGAATTAAAAAAAAATGATAATCTTTAGTTTATTCTTATTTAAATGAAATTAAGTCAACAACTGAAAAATCAAAGTCAACATATGAAAAGGATAATCAGACAACATAATCCTTGCTTTGCAACAGTGACTGGTCACTTTTTACTGCCAGACTAATCGATATCCACCCTGCAGAAATAAACCACAAAACAGAATACTAGATTTGTTTCATTTCAGAAGGTTCCTGCACCACTAGACTCTTCCTAAAGAAGAGACTTCATTGTTACACCATTTAGCATTCCCACACCCCAGCAAAATGCAAGCAAAGAAAAAAATGCTATGAAAGGGTAATCTAGCCATTTCGCAGCTTCTGCCTCCTTACTCCACCCAGTCTCTTCTCTGCTCAATGGCTGCACCCAGCATCCATAAACATGGTCAAATCAAAAGAAAACACAAAAACAATAGCCCTAAAAACAAACCAGATATCAGCAACAAAACCTTTTGTTAAATACATATTTTCTTTTTGTTTAGCTCCTTAGTATATTTTCCTGTTTTTCAGAGCCACTTTAAAGGCAAATGATACATTTTGGTAGGAGACCCTCCCTCTTCTGAAAGCCAGTTGAATATGAAACGATTGTGCAGCAAATGACAAATCATTGTGAACAGATTCTTCTCCCCACCTCATAAAACTAAAATGTGCAAGTAACATTTTGCCATAATATACCCCGACACCCCCCCCACACGCACACACACAGATGATTCAATCAGGTTAATAAATCTAAACAGACCACTTACGATTATTTTGCAGTCAAACAGTTCAATGAAGGCTTTTAATATAGCTTCAGTAACCTACCACCACCCTGGCAAGATAATTCATTATGAATTGATTTGACCTGCAACAACCAAGCCCTGCTGCAGCATTATCAGCAGAGAAATTTTACCACAGCTACTATGGCAAAGGAGGTGGGGGTGTCACATTATTGTTGTATCAAAGGCCAAGTACACTATCTCCTTCACCCTATATGCATAAATTTTACAGCCACAAAGCTGAGCCACCCCAACTTTTTATGAAGGTAAGAGAGAAGACACCATTCTCAACCCCTCACCCCCCACAAATCTGCCTGCATATAGACTCCATCCTGCACAAAAGCCAATAGCAGCAGGAAAGATTCCTACTTAGATTTCCATCCTTTCTCCCATCCACCTATTTTTGTCCTAAAACCCATTTTAATGCCAAGTACTAGGCAGGGGTTTGACGCCCCAAAAATGAGAGAGATTAGACCTCCCTCCATTTCTGCTGTAGCTGGTTCTGAAGGTCTGACCCACCTCCTAGCAATGTTTTTTTTTCCTTACTAAATCACTGCAAGGAGGTAGGGGTGGGTGGGAAACTGACCGAAAATAAAAGGCTAGACCTCTCCTCTCTGTTAGCAATCCTGTTTTGTTGTTACTGCTGCAGCTGGTTCCGAAGATCTGGGCCATCTAACAAATCTCAAAGGGAACAAGGGAAGGAAAAAACAAAACTAGATCCTCTAAGGGATTGGGGGCGGGGGGGAAGCGAGGGAGAGTTTATATAGCACACACCACCCTCAATTTTTTTTTTAAACTACCAGTCTCCTGTCCGGCCCATCAGCTCCGTCTTCTCCTCGCTGGTTTCTTGCCAAGTCATTAGGAAAAGGGGAGAACTAGTGGCCTGAAGGGGCGGGGGAGGGGTGCAAGAGACCCCAGAGAGAGGGGGCTGGAGCCCACCCAGAAGGGGCACGTCTCTCCCCCACCCCTTGTCTGGCCCACCCCCACCTTGGCCTATTTTCTTGTTAAATCACCGCGGGGGGGGGCTGAGACCCAGTGAAGGGGGGGCTGCCCCCTCGCGCCCCCAGCGCTGCGGAGAAGGGGAGGGGAGCCCCCCCCTTGTCCTCCCTCCTCGCCCTGCCCCCCCTCCCTCCTCACCACCAACGGGCGCGGCAGCCATTTTGAGAGCCGAGCTGGAGAGAAGGAGGGAGGGGGCAGGGGAGGAGGGAGGCGCACGGACCGCAGGGCCCGGCTCGCACCGCCGCTCGCGGATGGATGCGGGGGGGATGCTGGGGGCGGAGAGGGGCTCTCCCCCGGACACGGCCTTACCCGCGCCGCCGCCACCGCCGCTTCTCCTCGGTCCCTGAGGCCGGTGCCGCCCGTCGCTCCCATTCACCGGCGCCGAGCCCTGTGGAGTGGGTGGGGGTGGCGCTACAGGGGGTGCGGGGGAGGAGGGGGGGGTCTCGGCAGGCTCCGACCGGCTCTCGCCGCCGCCGCTCCGGCTCCTCGGTCTGTCAGTAGCGCCCCGGCCGCCAGGAGGGAGGGAGGGAGCAGCTCGGCCCGCCGCACTCACTGCGCATGTGCAGGAGGGAGGGCGGGGACAGGAGCCTAGAGCCCATCTTGGGAAGCTAAAGCTGAGGCTCGCCTCCCGGCATGCATCGCGCCAGCCTCCTCTCCCGGCATGCACCGCGGCAGCCCCTTCTTCAAGCGTCTCCTAGCCCAAGTCCCACTATCTCCCCCATGCCCTTTCTCACACGCCCCATCCCCCACTTCCAGCCCACATCCTATTCTCCAGCAGCCCCCCCACACCCTTTCCCCTAGTATGTCCTCTCTGCCAGCCCCACAAATACCATCCCCCAGCACATCCCCACTCACCCCATCCTCCAGCATCTACCAGTCCCACACACCCATCCCCCAGCAAATCCATTCCCAATCCCAATCCCAACCCCACACACCCCATTCTCCAGCATCCCACACACCCCATCTTCCAGCATCTACCAGCCCCAAACACCTTCATTCCCAGACCCACAAACCTCCTCCCTATCACTCTCCATTCCCATCTCCCCACCATACACTCCATTTCTCAGCATATCCAACTCCCAGACCCACAGAACGCCTGTCCCCTGCACAAAAGAGAGAGTCCTCTCAAACTGACAACCCTATCTTGTGACGTTCCACACAACTCTTCCCTGCCATGCCCACTCTCAACACTATCTCCCACATATCAGAAAGTGACTGCTCTCCAGTCTCTAGTTAAGTGCATATTTTCAAGTAGACTGCCAGAGATGCATGTGCAAAATCCCAGTTTGTGTGCACATGTAACAATAGATTTGCATGCAGCCATGGGCCCATGCATTTATTTATGTTTACTTATTTATTTGGATTGAAATTCAACATAAAAGAATGCCTAGCTGAAACTCTAGACACCCTTGACAGTAATTATAAATACAACATGAAAATAATTAAGAAGGTCAAACTGGAGCATGGGTCACTACATAACAATTATTAGTCTGCATGCATATTACAGATTAGAACCTTCCATTTCTCACATTACCATTAAGTCAGCTTCAGTTCTGCCAAAAATCCACTCAGAGAAATGGGCTATGGAGCATGCCTGGAAGAGCAACAGAGCTGAGCTATTTTGGACCAAAAAGGGGAGGTTATTCCAAAGCTGAGGAGCCCTGGAGAATGCCCAACCAGCAGCTCCCTCCTTTTTGTATTGAGGGGCTCCAGCTCAGATGTCTCTACTGATCTCAACTCCAGCACTATGGCACGTAAAAAGAAGTATCTCAGGTAGGAAAATCCTAGATCATTTAGGACTGTATAGGTCAAAATCAATACCTTATATTTCACTTTGAATCCAAGAGGCAGCTAGTGCAGATCCCAGAGCAGTGTTGTCATGGAGGTTGCATGGTGCATGTCAAATAATGTGCTCATAAAGTAGTCACACATTTTTGTGCACTCATGTATACATCCCAAGGGACAAAAAATCAGGCAGACTCTCAAAATCTTATTAGAAAAATGTATTCAAATTGGATTGAATATGAACCCTGTAGACTGAATACTGGTTCAAGGACAATAAACACAAGATAATGATAAATAGCATTGTATTAAGTTGTGGGGAGGGTTCTGGTGGGGGTATTGCAGGGCTCAGTTTGCGGTTCAATGTTATTTTTTTATTAATCTTTTAATTAATGATCTGGAATATGTAGTCAAAATAATTTTAATATTTGCAAATGATGCTAAACTGAGAAGAGTTGCAAATACTTGTGAAGAGACAAATATTAAAAAGGGACACGAAGACGGTAGCAATATAGGAAGAGGGTAACATAATTAAATCCACCGTGGAAAATACATCTTAAATAGAACAAATTTCTAAAACCTATGGAGAAAAATAATTTGAAACATACACTAAATGGGAAGAAATCTGGGAAACAGTAGTATTGAAAGAAGCTAAGGAGTGGTAGTAGCATTCAGGTAGATGTGAGTTGCAATGTGGTATGGCAATATCTTCATTGGAGATAGCTGCTGTGTGGAAAAAATCCCTAGAGCTAAGTCATCACTGTTCCTTTCTTGTGGGTGTTGCATTTGGTCTCACCACAAGGAGATGGATTGGCATGGTATGTTAATTCTGGCTTGTGCGAAATCTGCTGCTGAATCAGCAGTATTTTAACAAATGAACTTGCCCTCAGGACCTAAGGTCACTAGATCTGAAAGAAGCATGCACATCATTCATGACCCTTACCTCCTTTTGATTTGAGATCTAGCGACTCAGCAAGTCTCAGCACATCCTGCTGAGATACACTCATACCACCCTAGAGCAATATGAGAGAGTAATAATACTTGTCTGTGGTGTTATTGTAGCCATGTTGGTCCCAGGATATGAGAGAAACAGGATAGCTGAGGTAATATCTTTTATTAAACCAACTTCTGTTGGTAGACAGTCTGTCTGATCTTGTATTTAGCTTGGCCATTCTGGTTACCTTCTCCAGATCTGAGGAAGAGCTGTGTGACGCTAAAAAGCTTGTCCCTTTCACCAACAGAAGTTGGTTCAATAAAAGATATTACTTCACCACCTTGTCTTTCTCAGTAATAAAACTTGGCTCTTAAATAGAGTCTTTCAGCCAAACATCTCAAAGTCCTTCACAAAAACTAGTTAATTAAGTTGCACTACGTGCCTGTGAAGTAGGTAAGTGTTGATAGCTATGTTTCATGGAGGTAAACTGAGGCACAGAGAGATTTGTGTGCTTTGTCCACTAGTTTCCTGCAAGTAAGTAGCAGAAGTGGGCATAAAAGCTAAGACCTAGTTCCCTGCTCTGCCCATTTACAACACTCCTTTCTCAGGATTTATACCCCAACAGCCAAATTCTGCCCTCAGTTAGACCCATGCAATCCCCATTGACTTCACTGGCTTGCCTGAGTGTCAGTGACAGCAGACTCTAACATAGGTGCTTAAACACATATCTTGTGTGGGGTAAATGACAAAGCTGAGCTGGTAATAGACAGAATCAGTGCAACCACTTGCTTATAAATACATCAAGCTGAAAAGCAGAAAGAATTTTATTACAGGAAATGTTATAGAGAGATGAAATCACCCCTCATGTTGGCCGGCATAACTCCATAGTCCCATTCATTTTACACCAGGCCTGAATTTGGTCCATAACGTTTTCTATATTATTGGTGCCCAGTAAATACATAAATATTATTTTTCCATGTTTTTAGTTGTAAAGTATACATTTTAAGAGGATTAAAGGCACACTGCCATTTTCACAGTCACACTTCTGTTTGAATATTTTTACCCAGTATTATTGCAAGTAACATATAAGACTAGACACAAGTAACTGAAATTAGAAAAAAAACATTTTTCTGATTTTTCGGTTTGTTTACTTTGGGCATTTGACAGCACTTTGTGCATAGTCAATTTCATGTTTCCCTGTGTATCATCAGTTAGTCACTTTCCCCTTTCACTTTTTTGGGCTTTCACATAGCAATAAGAAAGAGAAAACAATATAAAAACAAATAATGAAATGTGATTATAAAACTGCTAAAATAGTAGTGTCACTTGGAGTAAGTGTAGAATATAAAGCTTCTTTTAACTTACTTTTTTAATTGAGTAGGTTGCAAACTGAGAGTCCCTTTTAAGTTCTGAAATCACTTGTACTTTATACCCAAAGCAGCTGATATGACAACTATTTCCAAAGGCAATTCTAGGGATCCATAATGTATCAAAAGCATAAAGTCATTCTCTATTACAGCTATGAATACTAGAACTAACAGTGAGCTAGATGGTATGATGGTTAGTACTGGCTTTGTATTGAGGAGACAAGAGTTCAAATCCTAACTTAAAGGGAAAGCAGTTTTGTGGGTCTGATCCTGTGCTCTATTTCTGTTCATCACAAAGGTGCATTGTTATTATTGTACAGTTCTGCATAACTGACTATTCTTGCATTCAGGAGAGCCAGGCTAGCACGCATATTACAGGTCAGGTTTGAGATGCAAAAGCCAAGTTGGGTTTAATTAGTACTTGCTTTTGCTGTGTTTAGCTCAGGTCTCTACTATGAGTCACTCATTTGCTCAAAACTAAATGCACTCATGGTCTAAAACAAAATTGAAAAAACTACAACTAAGGCCTCAACAATTCAAAGAGCTCCTTTCTGGCGTACTCCTGCTGCCACATGGAGCCTCATTGAGTACCGCGGAGCTCTGTGTGGATCTAATCGCAGGATTGGGGCTTAATGTTAAAGTATATTGATTTCAATGTTGAAAGGGTCAGTGTCAGTTAAAAATAATGTATCAGAACAAGCTTCCTTACTTCTGTTAGTTATAACACCTGAGATTAACAACACTAACAGGCTTTTAGACCAATTTAATTATTCTAAATTTCCCAGCATGCATTTTTCATTTAATTTTCACTATTTACACTGTTGACTTTTTGTATTTCACTCATCTTGAGCAGTGAAAACAGATCAGTCATTGTTTGATTTGATTTTAATTTATGCTAAGGTCCCCTTATACTGCGTTGGCATTGCAGAAATGTCTTGAAGTGGGTGCAAATGTAATTTATAACTATTTTAAGGAACCTTTGTACTGCTAGAAGAGTGTAAAAAAGAATGTTTCTTTTGCTTCTAGTCACTTCTACTTTCATGTTCTCATGCACTAGCAAGATTCTGCAAAGTTTGGGTTTCAAACAGTGAAGGGAATGTTGATATCCAGAAAGAAAATATCTACGTTGTTTGTTTGTATTTGTTTTTCATTTATGGAAATATTCAGTATATATTTGTTTTTGTAAAACATTTTCACTGTAACTAAACTTAAATTTTCAGCCTAAGCTACATGACATTGCTCTTCTACGTCCAGGATTTCTACTGCAGCTACATGGTAGCAGATAGATTGTGGCAGCATCTGTGAAGTCCTGTGCATTAACTCTAGGCATCCTGTATTTTAAGGAAAGCATTTGCCCACAAATCTAGACTATGTGGGTCCAGTTCATACCTGATATAAACTGATGCAACTCCACGACAGATTACAGTCAAGTAACACCTACTAATATTAGGCCTGAATTTTACCCTACATCTATACTCCCACTTCTTCTCTCTCTTTACTACCCCATTACCATAGTATCTGAGCACCATGCAAAGAAAACAATATTTTTTCAGGGAAATCTTGAACATGGTATCTTCCACTCAAAACATACCTTCCTCCTTCTCCTTCCCAAGCAGTTCTCTCTAAGGTACAGGTGCGTGATATTCCAGAAACTAGCCAACCAAGAGAACTTGTTTTGAGGGAAAATTTCCCAACCTTTTTTCATGGCCAATGAAAAAAAAAGTCACACTGCAAACTCTGAGTCTTAGCACACATGGAGCAATATCTCATTGTAACCTCTTAAAACACTAACCATTATCTGATATCATGTTTTTCATATTTAAATATTCTAAGTAAATCTTAATATCTATTTTATATTACGAGTCCAAGGGTCACTGGCTCGGATTCTAGTGGCGTAAGGACAGGCTCTTAGAAGTTGCATAGGCCCAGCTCCTCAAAAGATTAATTGAAGTAAGGAGCTTAAATACCTTTGAGGATCTGGGCCTAAGAGACTTGTTCATGGTCATAGAGAGAGTCAGCACAAGAGTCAAGGAATGGACCGTGGAATTCTAAGCATTCCTGTCTCCTAAATTTGTCCTTCATATCTCTCTAAAAGTGACATTGTTTGTGATACTCATAATATCATCAGATAGTGGGAACCAGTTTTTTCATCCTATGTGATCTTTTAGAATGTCAGGTAAAGAAACTGGACTTAGCTTTCTTTAAAGCACCATCTACATTTATATTCCCGTGGAAACCCTTAATAGATAGACTCCACACTGATATTAAATTAGAAGCCCAAGTGTATCAAGTTCAGTGGGTGTGGTCACAATTAGCTAAACACCTGACTTTCTGTGACAAATGGCTCCTACTCCTTTATATTGGATGATAATCCATTAATGGCCCCTCAGTAACAAACCAGGGCTCCCTGCTGTCCAGAAAGTGATATAATCATGTTAATAATACAAAGAACTGATACAATCAGGCTTGCCTGGAAGGATTGTTTGTCCCAGCAAGTGTATTCAGTAAGAAAGACTAGTAACGGGAACATACAAGGAGTGAATAATTGGAACTTCACTTTAAGGTTAACCTTACACAGTAAAAAAATTAATGATTTTTTAAATACAGAGTAAGACACTAAACAGAATTTAAACCACGAGCCTATAAGAGAAGGGATTCTCTAGAGATCCTGCATACAGATATAAAAGTCGTATATATACTTGGCATGATAAAAATTGCTTGGGGATCTTTAAATAAGATTTTTCAAATAAAATACTATAAACAACTATTTTGTAGGAAAACATTAATAGCCTTTCCTTGATTATTTAAAATATAGCTACTCTGTAAGGATGCATTTCAGTATTACTTTAAAAACTGCCATGAGGCACAGCTGCCTATAGAGTACAAAGTTAGTTCCATTTTACAAACCATAAAGACTTTTTCTGACAGTGTTTTAAGGATCAAACAAGGCTGAACTTCAGAATGTCGCCAACAAAATGGAGGTTTTTTTTCCAGTGACAGTATCGTATTTGCTATGGCCATCACTTGATCTCATTGTTAAATCGGATCTGCCCATTACATTAATTGCAACCTGTGTTCAGGCACTTTGAAGAAAGAGAGATTGAAATTTAGGATTAGAACTAATGCTGTAAATCAAAAGCATATATATATATATAGAGAGAGCGAGAGAGAGTTTTGTTTGGAAAGAATATTGGAATTAAAATGGTGAACCTCGTTTGGAATTTTTGAGAATTATAACTCTATATCAAATATTGTTTGAGGGACACATCCAATAATATTTTACACTTTTATCTAAGAATCTCAAGGCACTTCACAAACATGGATTAAGCCTCTTTAAACCCTTATGAGCTAGATATTGTTACCGGTATCCCCACTTTACAGATGAGGAATTTGAGACACAGAAAGATTGTGACTTTTCCAAAGTAAAAGTAGGCAGCAGAGTTGGATGTGTCCTGACTTCCAGTCATGTGTTCTAATAATAAATCACGCTTCTCTGTAAATAATGTGATACTAAACTACTCAGCTTTATCTTCCTTGTAATTTTCATTATTTAATCTTGATCTGAAACAAACTCCCAAATCAAAACACCATCTAATTTTGGAACTAGATTAAAACCTTTCGTTTGGTCCCTAAAATGTATTTTAATAATGGGCCAGAACATGATCTCAGATTAGAATACCCTCAAATTCTGAGTGGGTATCAAGATCCAAATGTTGTGACTAGGGCCCGTCTGTTGTAATTTGTCTTCATACTATTCCTAAAGTAAATGTTTACAGATTACACAGACATGCTTCAGAATGATCTCTTCCTCATTGTATTTTATACCTTTCCAGACATGCATAGCCTTATCTGTTACATTGTAGGTGTATTTTTATATATTTTTAAATTATTGCAACAAAATAATTTGTGGTTGAAGATCTAGCTTTAGATTTACAATAAAATCGAAGGAAATACATAGCTATATAGATAGATTATAGATAGATAATCTATGTATTCCCTTCAATCTTATTGTAAATCTAAATTGCAATCTCTATATATAATCTATTGTAATCTATCTATATATATATGTAGGTACTCATTTTGCTAAATTACAAAAGTAACCTTGCACATTGAAAGTGCCTTCCACTGGTCCTGTATGTATATTTTCTAATTGTTATGTATGAACAAAAGTTGTGGTGATTATTATACTAGTTTATGTATGTGCATGACAAAGCAGCTGTATTGGGGTATGCAACAAAATATAATGGCTAAAATATTCGTTGCTATAGAAGATGTTGGCTTTGAACGGTCACTTTACCTATTCAGGTCCCTAAGTGAGTGTTATCCACATTTTGCCTGTATTGACCTTGGTCTCTCACATATTTGGTGCCCTCTTTTATTTTGGTAAATTATTTACATTATAAATGCTGCATCAGTAGATGAAGGTTTGAGGAAATTCTGTTCTTGCTAAAGAAGTCAATTCTGCATCATATGAAGCCTCCTGCATTAGTCACTTTTGGTCTTTCCCCACATTTATTTTTGGTCAGAGTTTGGAGGTATTCACAGATCTCTGATAAATACCCTGGGTTTGGCTCATAGAAACTTATAGGAAACTCAAAGGTTATTTTTATCAGAAATATTATTTAGGATTACGGTAGGATTGCATCTAGTGGTTAGAAAAGTGGGCTGGAACTCAAGACTCCTGGGTTTTCTTCTGGCTTCTGTCACTGATTTTGTTTGCATTTGGGAAAATTTCTTAAACTCTCTGTTCTTCAGTTTACACATCTTTAAAATGAGTATTAAAAATCTAGTAAGGGCCATTATTACACATACTGTCATAGGGTGACTGGCCCTTTAAGGGGAGCTGTGCATAGCTTCATCTGTAACAGATCAGCTACCTCTCAGGTGAGACTGATCAGCTAAGGATCAGTTATAAAAGCCAGCAAGTGGGTTAGTTGAGGTAGAGTGCTGCTGGGAGCATGGAGGCTCTGATAGGAAGCTGCTGAGTGAAAAGAAAGGACTGGGTTTAGCTCTTGGATTTATGTTGAACTGTTTATTCTGAGGTTTTGTTGAGGATTGTTGATGTCATCAATGAATGAAGCCCTGAGAAAAAGAATCGGCATGACTTTAGGCATGGCACCAATCCTTCATGGGTTGGGGAGACAGGCCAGCGGCCTAAACTTGGTGGAGAATGCGGGCAGGCACTTGGCCCCTGGAACTGATAGGAAATTGAGGTAGCAAAAGAGAAAACAGCTATAGAAACAGAAGTGATAGCTGGCAAGGTTTATCTGAAGGAACCCTCTCTTGCTTTTTTTTACTGTGAAGAAACCGGATGGAGGAGATTGCCTGCCTGTTGGTGACACAACAGTAACTGACCTCCGTACTTCTCCTGGGTGGATAAAATCAGCTGGAGGCCCAATGCCAGTAACAAAAGCGGTTCCTGAAGTACCTTGAAAAGTGAGCTCCAGGGAGTCTTGCTGGTCCTTGAGAGGGTAGCTCAGGTAGGCCTGACCCTGGGTTGGTGAAGTTGGACCTAGAAGATGACCTGTGAGGTGTTCCTCCATACCTTTGTGCAAGTGGCCTGTGCTGCTACTTGGCAGGAGTCAACTTGGATGGCCAGAGTGGCATAATTTCTGTCCTGAGAGGCAGAGGCAACATAACAAGCCTTGAACAACAAGTGGTCTAGCTCATATCATGAGGTAACAGCAGCCAGACTGAGACTGACTCTGAAGGAATGTTGTCACTGGTTTTGGGTTAAATTGTTTCCACAGGGAGTACACCCATGTGTAAGTGGTGTAATTGTCGTGGCTTTGAAGATAAATTCCAAGGGTTGTGAAATCCTGCAAAACACACTGCAAGAACCTTTTACATTAAATTTTATGGGGGAAAAAAACAGTTAAATGGGACATTTTGCATAGCTCGAAGAGTAAGCCCTGCTTTAAACCACAAGAGAAGCCACTAATTATTGGTGAGTGAGAAGATGAGGAAATCCTCATTTTATGTGATATATGTTGGTGACAAAGGTAATGACACAGGTAGACATGCCCATTGACTCATTAAATTGAATGGTGAGACATTGCTAGACCTTAATTTTCCCTGTGTCATATATGGACAGCTAGTTATGACAATATTTGTGTCACAATAATTTATTCCCTATCTAGAGCTAGGTGAGTATTAATCCCATAGACCAGGTCCATGTAGGCATCTCTGAGCAGACTTTCTGATGTCTCTGTATTATTTCACCATACTGAGATGAATACACCACAGTGGGTGGGGTGACATTTTTGTCTCATGCCAACACCCATTTCTGTGGTGCATCAGCCAGAGGAAGCATACATTTGCCATTCTCTGTTCTGTTGAGTCTCCTCCAGTAAGGGGCACCAGCAGCAGGGACTAATATATGCTTTCAAGCAGGACACAATGTAGCAGTTAGAGAGACAGAGGCTTTCCAAAAGATAACATTTATGAATATTTTAAAGATACCAAGAGTGGCCTTCCTGAAAACAAGAGCATCGCTTTACAACAAAACCATTATGTCCCAACTATTGACGAAGAGATGTTATAGGGTAAAAATTGTTGGCCATAATTAAAAAGCATGGGAAAATGAAATGGAAAAGATGAATGATGGTCTTGTTGCTAAGCCACAGTACTCAGTGAGCTTTGTAGCACCACGGAGGATTGGCAAATCCAGATTCTAGCAAACTAAGAATGAGTTCCAACACTGAGGACCTGCAAATGGACCCAGTGTTGTGCAGTCTTCACCCGGCCTAGTGGAATTTTTGACCGAAGTGAGCTCATTTTCAAGTTCATAAAGAATGACAATCACATTACTTTCAATGTTTTGCATTTTGGTACAAATATTTCATAGCCCTCTATTCCACAGTGGTTATAGCCAAGGCTAGTGAGCCCTTGCTGTGTCATAAATGGCTCATGCAAACAAGAGTGTATTTCTTTCTTTCTTTGCCTTGATTGAACAGCTTGCATTTTGTGGCTAGGATCTTCTGTTTTTGTTTTTTTTTAAATCACGTGGTGATTCAGAATCTGCAAATTGTCTTTAAAGCTAAAGGACAAAGGTCCAGCTACAAATAGTGTTTCATTAGCTTATCAGTCCTATTTTATTGTTCTTGCACTAGCAAAGGACTTTATATAAACTTCGCTGCTCACCTTTGAAGTACAACTTTATCTAGCATCTGTAAATCTGGCTCATATGGTGAGTCACCATTCTTCTGCTGTCTCCTTTGTACTTTGGTGATGTGGTAAGCTCTTTTCTGCTACATTGCAAAGTTCAACCGCCTTTGGCACCAGTACTGGGGAATGTCATTCCTACAAATGTTGGAAGTATGTATTTATTTATTTATTGGTGACACCGTGAAATCTGGAAGCAAACATAGTGTCCTTGATGAAGCTTTTCATATTTAGTATAAACTGTGGACATTTATTTCCATACATTAAGAAATTCACTTAGTACATTCAGACATCTATCTACAGTTCTTATAAGGAACTAAAATCCCAACATAAGATAATATATACTATTTAAATAAGTTGCTGGTGGAAGTTCTCTTTCAATTATGCTTAAAAGAGCACTGTCAATGAATTTTAGGCCAAAACATAAACTTGTCAAAAAATGAGGGGAAAGGTGGGAGCATAGAAGATCTAACATGAATAAAAATGTTCATTTAACATTTCTACTAGCTGTGGGTATGACCTATGATGGGGTATACTTGTGCTAGTTGTGCTTATTTTGCATGTTACATCATAGTACATGTTAGTATCCAGATTTATATAATTTTTGTATGTTTTTGTACTTTCTGCTTCCTAATTTAAGAGCCCATGTACTTACCACAGAGCAATAGCCTCAGTAAAATCGAGTTCAGTATGTTTCAGCCATACAATTTTGCTGCCATCTCTGGCTTTGCTGAGGAAATTGGTGGTGCTCAACTTAGTTGCAAGAAGCAAATATCGTATCATGAACTTTCAACTGACATGTGGGATGACTAGATCAGTTTAGTAGGTAAAATATTTTTCAGTGGACTACCAGACCAATCAAAAAACTATCATAGGGACAGAAGCAATGTATCTTATATTTAACCATTCCCTGCAATAGCATACCTGCCAATATCCTCCAACAGAAAAAAGTAGATTTCTGATTTACCTGCACATTCATTTATTTCCATATATTAAGGCACTGTCCATTAGAAGCCCTGGTCTTCCCATTTTAAGGCAATGCTATAACAAACCCCAGTGTAGGGAGATAACTGCATGTGTTTGTGAGGAGACTGCAGTGTTTGACAGGTGCCCTATACAGTCCGTAATTCCAATACATAAGTAAAAATGAAAATCTTCCATTGCATATTTCCAAAATTATTCCTACTGCCTTTGCACTTTTTAGTTTTATAAAATAGAGTTAACACTATCAGTGATATGCAAAGCTCTGTTAATAAAAAGTACAGTAAAACCACATATATGCACACACATATCATAAACTACACCTCTACCTCGATATAATGCTGTCCTCAGGAGCCAAAAAATCTTACCTTGTTATAGGTGAAACCACGTTATATCAAACTTGCTTTGATCCCCTGGAGTGCGCAGCCCTGCCCCCCCACCCCCCCGCCATCTCTGGCTTTGCTGAGGAAATTGGAGCACTGATTTACTGTGTTATATCCGAATTCGTGTTATATCAGGTCACGTTATATCAAGGTAGAGGTGTAGTTAGGCTTTCAGTTCTACTTGTAAAATATATGTGCAATTATGCTGGTAATTTGGGCATGCAAATACTATGGAGGTACATGTAAATTAGGTAATCATAGCCTCAAATGGCTAATTTAGGTCATTTGTGGGCACAGATACACCTCTATCCTGATATAACGCAACCCGATAAAACATGAATTCGGATATAACGCGTTAAAGCAGTGCTCTGGAGGAGTGGGGGGTGTTTGCGAAGCTGTGCACTCTGGCAGGTCAAAGCAAGTTCGATATAAAGCGGTTTCACCTATAATGTGGTAAGATTTTTTGGCTCCCGAGGACAGCGTTATATCGGGGTAGAGGTGTACCTGATTTGCATAATAAAATCACTCAGTTGTGGAGCTAGCTTATTTAAAAATCAGACACCCACTGTCTGGATAGATAATTCCGTAATCCTAGCGTTATATCTCTGATCGCACGACAAGTGAAGTTCAATGTAATCTGAGCATTCTGAATAAAAGTTAGGAAGCAAGGAAGTACAAGTCTTCCTTGTATTTCAGTGACATCTTTTTCAATCAAACGTACACATTTAACAAGCACATGAATTCTAAATCATTTTAGTCAGAAAAAAACAGGAGTCCTTGTGGCACCTTAGAGACTAACAAATTTATGTGGTCATAAGCTTTCGTGGGCTAGAACCCACTTCATCAGATAAATGGAGTGGAAAATACAGTAGCAGGTATATATAAATAGTACATGAAAAGATGAGAGTTGCCTTACCAAGTGGGGAGGGGGGGTGTAAGTCTAATGAGACAATTCAATTAACAGTAGAATACCAAGGGAAGAAAAGATCACTTTTGTAGTGGTAATGAAGGTGGCCCATTTCAAACAGTTGACAAGAAGGTGTGAGTAACAGTAGGGGGAAAATTAGTATGGGGAAATTAGTTTTTACACAGCAGCTTGGCCAGCTTGTTATAAACAGTGATGTAAGGATGCATCATTAATTGTTTGTCATAAGAAAGAAGGTACTGTAACACTTACTAGTATGGGAGTAAAAAGTTTTGGAGGCAAATAATCCAAAGCATGTTAGCGTGAGGTCGTAGAATTAAAGGAGGGGAAAGCACAGGCTAATATCACAGCATTCTTAATCCATAGTTATCCCAGATTTGGATTGAAGTGCCTTCTGGGTTGTTTCTCCCCCGCCCACACCTTTTTTTTTTGTAAAGGTTCTTTTCATATTCTACTGTTGACCTTTGGTCACAGTGGTTTCCCCTTTAATAGGTCCAGGTTTAAAAGGAGATTTTTCTGTTGAATATATCTTTCTGTTGAATGAGTCTAAGACATCATTAAAAATACAGCGGATGTGTTGCATATTTTTTCATTCTTTAACTCGCACTGCTAATTATGGTAACTCATAATGTGTGTGTATTGCTACTGCGGCCGCCATCCGGAGTCCCTTGTAAATTAATTTCAGTGGGTTCCTTTCCTAGAAATAATAAAACAATGCAGGTGAAATTAAATGAAAATGTTTCAGGTTTATGTAATTATTATTCAGAAAAGGATAGTTTGTTTAAAAAATATTTGCTTTTCAATTCTAACACATTGCATTCACTCTGATATTAAAAGTTGTTGTCATGTTATTTTTAATCATTTTTATTATCTTTTATTTTATTGTTCATGTGCCTTAGGAATCTGAAATCTGCTGTCAAACGGAAATGTTCTTTCCTCCAATAGACTTTCAGCATACACACTGATTTGTTATTGCAGGGTTGCCAGGATGGCTATTAGCAATCATGTTTTAAAGCCAGGGACCACTATGCTAGACACTCTGCTAACACAGAGGTGGACATGGTCCCTGCCCTGAAGAGATTACAGTCTTCCAGTCATTCCCTGTGGTGTTGTGAACCCAGAGAGAACAAGGTAACGCTGGTGCAGGAGAACCAGAAAGATAAATTGACTGGGAGTGAAACTGATTAACTTAGTTCCAATGCTCTACCTGAGTGAAATGAGAAAACTGAAAACTAAATAAATACAATTCAATAATCTGAAGTGTTGCTAGTAAAATGGGCAAGGATATCTTGTTTATGTAGAAATAAATTTTATTTATGGAACAATGTTGCATAAAGTTTAAACTATATCCACTGTTGCAGTATAGTAGACCCGTAGACAATAATCAACTTTTCAGAATTGCTATATAACTGTCTTTCTTACTCTTCTCAGAAGCAGCACAGGGCTTAGCTGGCATAAAGACTGAATTGCTTCTTACCCCAGAGAAAGGTGATCTTTGCAGCTGAAGTCATTAGTAGTGTAACAGGAAATTCATGTTGCAGATTCTAAGATCTTCATGTAGCCTGGTGAGTAGCCCACCTGAGTGGCAATTTCTAACCTTTCTTATCTCCTAATTTTCTCAAATACAAATATTTATTGCCTGAGAATGAAGAGAAAAGGAATGCCCTTTTCCTGACCTTGAATGTCATCTATTGTTGTTTAGCAAATGCACCCGCTCCTATTGTAAAAGATTGATAGTCAATTGAAATATTAAGTATCTGCAAAATTTTGTAGAAAATAAAGGATAGCATTTTCGAAACCATTTCCTTGAAAAACAGTATTGTAAATATCATGTTGATTTATCACTTTAAGAAAGATTTGGGGTACTTTTCAAAAGAAATGGACCTGAACTAAAGTTTTACAGATCTGAATACCCCTGAATAGAGTCCCCCTAAAAATTTGTATAGTTCTCTTCTACTTCTGACATGAGTGTTATGGGCCTGACTAGCAGTTGTTACAGCTGTTTAAAATATGCAGCTAGTGTTCACTTCTCTTCTATAGAGGGTGGTTGTCAACTTTTTAAAAAATGGTTCCGATTAGGCTATTTTTCCTTCTAATCAAGATGTAGTATCTATGAGAATAGTGAAGGTTACTGTCTTGTCTGCCAAGAGCTAGGTCAGGGGTTCTCAAACTGGGGGTCAGGACCCCTCAGGGGGTCGTGAGGTTATTATGTGGGGGGTCACGAGCTGTCATCCTCCACCCCATACCCCGCTTCGCCGCCAGCATTTATAATGGTGTTAAATATATTGAAAAGTGTTTTTAATTTATAAAGGGGGGGTCGCACTCAGAGGCTTTCTATGTGAAAGGGGTCACCAGTACAAAAGTTTGAGAATCACTGAGCTAGGTGATTCACAATATGTTATGATTCACAAACATAGGACATGCCAAGCACAACCCTTATACAAATACACACAAAGACACACACACCCTAATGAAATTATACATTTGGCATTGCCTTAAAATGAAGGTTCCTGAAAATTAAAATGTTAATTAGTTATGCTGCTATTTGAATATCATACTAGCTACAAATTACATGCTTTGGTGGAATTTGGCCATTTTTTGTAGTGTATCCAATGGACAAACAGTAGTAAGCTTAGGTAGCCTTTTTCACTCGGGTTTGAATCTCTGGAGAACAGTTCTAATTAATATAACATTGCCGAAAACATGTGCTGAAGGAGGGCCTCTCTGAGGCACCAGCCGTCATTGTACGCCCTTTTTAATCAAATGAATTGAAAGTTGTAAAGGAAGAAAAAAATCCGAGTGCTTTAAGCCATTGTTTTTGCAGAAAATCTATGGAGTAAAAAGTCCAGTGGGAAAGAGAAAATCGCTGGTCTCAGTAATTTACCGTCAGAATGATAACAGCAATGGGAATGGGGGCTTATTACAAATACAAGGCTATGGAGGAAACTAAGTTGGCTGCCTGGGAGAGACAGAGATAGAGATAAAAAATCTTAAAGTCTATTACAGAAATGTTTCTCCTAAGGCAACTGGGGGAATTATTGGCTTATGTTTATTGTAATTCTCTCATCCTCCAGATACATTTTCCCAGCATTAGATTGAACATTAAAAAAAAGTCTTATAGAAGAGCAAATTGGGGGAGAAAAAACAAACAAAGAAGTCTTTCTGATACATTCTTTTGAATGTGAGAATCTAGATAAAGGATTGTTTTCCTAGCTACATAAATCATCTGAGACTGTACTGAAAATGGGCTCATAACTTGAGTGGTACTGTGAAGAAAGAGAGTAGTTGACTGACTCCCCTGATATGTTTCTTTATGGTCTAGCACTTTAAATGGATAGAAAAGGCACTTTAGACCTTCTCTAGTGAGTGAAATGATTTTACTAGACTTTCTAGTTTTACTTTTATATTTACAGAGGTGGCAAAAGCCACGGTACCTCATGGATTCAATAGTTCAAGGGCAGAGATTATAAATGATCGTGGCAACTAAATAAGCTCATTCTAATTTGTTCTAGTTCAAACCAAAATTTCTGTTACTCAAATAAATAACATTAGGAAAAGGGAGCAATCCTGTTGAATACCACCAGCGAACAGGAATGCAGGATCAGATAGGTTTGGGAGTATTGTCTAGCAATTAACATGTGAACTAGTGTGATAAATGTGATCATGGTTCCATGAGGTTCCTTTGGAGGATAGGATTAAAATTCAAAATGATTTGGACAAACTGGAGAAATGGTCTGAAGTAAATAGGATGAAATTCAATAAGGACAAATGCAAAGTGCTCCACTTAGGAAGGAACAAACAGTTGCACACCTACAAAATGGAAAATGACTGCCTAGGAAGGAGTACTGCGGAAAGGGATCTTGAGGTGATAATGGATCACAAGCTAAATATGAGCTAACAGTGTAACGCTGTTGCAAAAAAAGCAAACATCATTCTGGGATGTATTAGCAGGAGTATTGTAAGCAAGACACAAGAAGTAATTCTTCCACTCTACTCCGCGCAGGTTAGGCTTCAGCTGGAGTATTGTGTTCAGTTCTGGGTGCCGCATTTCAGGAAAGATGTGGACAAATTGGAGAAAGTCCAGAGAGGATCAACAAAAATGATGAAAGGTCTAGAAAACATGACCTATGAGGGAAGGTTGAAAAAATTGGGTTTGTTAAGTCTGGAGAAGAGAAGACAGAGAGGGGACTTGATAACAGTTTTCAAGTATATAAAAGGATGTTACAAGGAGGAGGCAGAAAAAATTGTTGCTCTTAACCTCTGAGGATAAGACAAGAAGCAATGAGCTTAAATTGCAGCAAGGGGGGGTTAGGTTGGACATTAGGAAAAATTGTCAGAGTGGTTAAGCACTGGAATAAATTGCCTAGGCAGGTTGTGAAATCTCCATCATTGGGGCTTTTAAGAGCAGGTTGGACAAACACCTGTCAGGGATGGTAGATAATATTTAGTCCTGCCTTGAGTGTAGAGGGACTGGACTAGATGAGGTCCCTTCCCATTCTATGATTCTATGCCTTGATCTGCTAATGCCTGTGTTACTTTGGGCAAGTCTTTTAACCTCTTTGTACCTCACTTTCCTCACCTGTAAAAAAGCTTAAATATTTGGTTCACGTTTATAAAAGCAAGTTTGTTTCCATGCTTTGATAGACAGCACCATAGAAATTAACAAAGTGTTGAAAAGTTCTTTTAGAAATCAGTGACAAAACTCCTGTTGACTGTGGTAGACAGAGCCATTAACTAATTGGTCTCTGCTTCAATTTTTTTTATAGTGGGACTTCAACACGAATACACATTCTACTGGCTCAAATGCTTTCTCAGCATCAAGTCCTAAATGTCTGATTTACCACAATCAATAACCTTACTATCTCAATATATATAATTATAAAGAGAGACATTAAAATATGCAAAATGTTTGGCCCTGATAAAAGAACCCTTTGGATTGATTCTAAGGATGAAATTCTCCTTGGTTCTATATTGTATCCTCTGTACTCTGGTATAGCTACCATCAGTGGTAGGCAGTAGTTAGAATATTTATTACATAGTTTCAGTTTATAAGTATTAAAGATATTATTAAGTGGGTAATAGTGAGACTGTCTCAGATAGTTTCAATATATTTGTGTTCGATACATTATTGAATAAATTGAGAGAGACATGGTGTGGTGGTCTCAGCAGCAGAATTAACACTATGAACAACAGAATTCTAACCTCATTTGTTTGTCCAGTGGTGATGCACAGCTATAACTAGGGACAATATTTGACACTAAAATTATAAAAATTACAGAGGGGTATTGTGATTAGGCCTAATTCACTACTGTTTGTAAAAGCATATTCAGATCCTTGGTTGGAAATTGTTATAATACATAAGGAGAGTTCTTATTTAGAAATGTCTGATTAAGAGGCAGGTTTAATAATTCTTCAGAAATAGGAATCAACTACTCTTGGGTTCCTTTATAGAATCCCAGTGGGATACATTGGGCTTGGAGAATTTTCTCTGTCCCCATTTTCAGGCTTCCTCATGTTATCTGTAGTCTCTTCTTTATCTTGTATGGCAGCTTTTTCATTAAACAGGCTCTGTGAAAGCTATATTAAATTAGATCATTTTTGACATTTTACAGCACAAGACAATACAAAATCTTTCCTGAGCTTTCTGATGGGTTACAAAGTATAGGATTTATTGATGTCATATGTATTGACTGAAGGCATCCAATATAGAGTACACGTCTAAAATGTATTTATTGAGCTGCACTTTTCTTTCTTTGTTTTAAGAATTAGTTTTCCATTTTAAAGAGGTGTTTGGAAAAACCAAAAACAACCAAAGAGGTAGAGCCTGACAAGTCAGAGAATGAGAATTATGTAAATATGAAGAGTATGTATCATCTCTTCAGTTGCAAAGTCATTTCTCCCAATATAGATCTTGCTTTGGATTCTGGATATACGATTCAATTATTTTACCGATTTGTGACATTGAGTCGGGGAATGTAGAGAACTCATCAAACAGGTGATGTGCAGCACAACTTTGAAAGATATATCTTCCATTTTGGATAGAGTTGGAAACTCTGCTTTAAAGATGTTATTGTGTTTGTGAGAAGTGACTAATTGACAGAAGAAGTGCAAGAAACAACTCTAGGGGAAACTAGTTTGACAATAAGGCACCTAGTAAGAAATTTAATTATGACCATCATGAGTAGTAACACAAGCAGGGAACACAATCGGCTCTGTCCAGGAGACCAGCACAAGACTTACACATCTCTTAAATCCCATCCTGAGAGCTTGTTTCTGAAGCATGAATGTACATAATTGCCCTTGGCCATCTGCCCTAGAGTGATTCAGACAAGAAGTCAGACAGGCCAGAGAGTGCTGCTAGGATCTATCTAGATGAGTTAAGAAAAACCCAACAATTATAAAAGTGAAATCTGTTTTTCCCTTACAACCTTGCTTGCCATTTGTGAGAAATAATGTGACTTTCAAACAGCCCAACCCTGTACCACGGAAGACAATTTATGTCAGTTTTGCCATTGACTTTCACGTTACCAGGATTGGGCTCTAAGTGAGAAATCCTAATGTAATAGTCCAAATGCTGATAAATGCCTTTAGCCAATCCAAGCAACAGCAAGATTTCTTTTTTTTTAAACTGTCTTTATTTAGAAAGTTTTAGCAAGTGTACAAATCCCAGCTATGTAAAATCACAGACAATACACTAATAATTACAACAGTGAGCTTTTGTTTAGAGAAACAGTATACTATAATACAATCAGATCTCTCTATTTAATAGGGTGTTACTATAATACAGAGTGAGCATCTTTATACTACCCCTGACATGTCATTTCTAGTGGTTTTATTACATTGAGTGAATTCTCTGATTATACATAATTAACAAACCAGGCATGTCTATCAAATGTTAATAGTAAAAAAATTGGACGGGTGAGCTGGATTTTTTGCAGGCAAATGTACTTTGAGCATTGAATAAATGGTAACCGAATGTCTAAGTATCTCTTTGTGCTCTGACTATTTTGCTGGGTACGTAATTGCTGCATTCATTTTTCCATAACAACCACCTCTCATAGTTTTGAGCCATTCATCTAGAGTAAGACTAACAAGATTTTCATTTGAGAGAATGAGACCACACCCTCAAAACTGGGAGGACCATTTTTTCTTGTTGGACAACCAGATTTGAAGTCTTAGATGCCTGCAAACAAATTATCAAGAAAAAAACCTCCCTGCCTGATACTCAGGAGTTTCTGACTGAAAGCCCCACTCAGTCCATTAGAGTATGTTACCTACTAGATCATTACATGTGCCCCCTTAGGTACATGATACAGATCACCTTTTTTCAAGGTTTCATGGAATTTTTTCCTATGAGTTAGTCCTTTTGTGCCCCAATTAATTATGTTTGTCTCCTCTGTGATTTGTTTGGTACTCAGAAATCAAACATAATCTATTTTAGATTTTTCTATGGTGTCCGCTGCTGTAATGTCTAAGCACTAGTCTAAAGGGATGACCTAAATCTGAATGGTTTCAGAGTGGTAGCCATGTTAGTCTGTATCAGCAAAAGCAACAAGGAGTCCTTGTGGCACCTTAGAGACTAACAAATTTATTTGGGCATAAGCTTTCAGGGGCCAGAACCCACTTCATCGGATGCATGAAGTGAAAAATACAGGAGCAGGTATAAATACATGAAAGGATGGGGGTTGCTTTACCAAGTGTGAGGTCAGTGAAGACGAGGACATTCAGGGATCATCCTAGTTCTCACAGAGCATAATGTTTTCTGGCTATCTTAAATAGTTGTCCTGCAGTAGTACTACATTATGCTAGGCAGAATCCTGTACACTTAATGAGGTGCTTTAATCCCTATATTCTAGGAAAAGACCTTGATAGCATTATCAGTCATTACTTACACATACAGTATCTATTATAGTGTATAGATCTATTCTTGTACCACTAGGTCAGTTAAATGAAAACAAACTCCTAAAGTGATCTGCAGCTTTGTGTGTGCATGCTCCTGGCTCAGTGACTGCCAGAGAACACCAGAGACAAGAAGCCACTACTGAGCTGGGCTGTGAGGGGGCAATATTGGGTCTGATCCTGTAAGATGCTGAGCGCCCACAGCTCTCACTGAAGCCAATGGAAATTGCAAGTGCTCAGCACCTCTCATGGTCAGTACTAGCAGCAGCTACATCAGATAATAGTCTGTACACGCTACCATAGGCGCTGACTTCCCCTCTTTTCCTGTGGGTGCTCTACACCCCCCTCTACCACTGGCCATACCCCCACTCCACCCCTTCCATGAGGCCCCACCCCTGCCTGCCTCTTCTCATCCCTTCCCTGCCCCCATTCCAACCCCTTCCCCAAATCCCCACCCTGGCCTCACCTCTTCCCCACCTTCTCCCCTGAGTGCGCCATGTTCCCACTCCTCCCTGCCTCCCAGAGCATTCCAGTGCTGCCAAACAGGTGTTTGGCGGCAGCCGGGCGGGAATCGCTTGGGAGGTAGGTGGAAGAGTGGGGGCGTGGCACACTCAGGGGAGGAGGAGGAGGTGGGGCAGGGGGTGAGAGGAGCTTGGCTGCCAGTTGGTGCAGAGCACCCACTAATTTTTCCCAGAGTTGGCACCTATGCACGCTACTGAAATAGTCCTAAATGTTGATTGAAAGTTTCAATCTCCCCTCTTTGCCCCACAATTGCTGCCATCATTGTCCACGACAGTGAACCTTTAAATCCTGTTAGATAAAAGCAACAAGAATCCCACTGACATGTAAGGTGGAGGAAATAAACTACTCGTAGTGCTAAATGTCATGCTTGGAAATGAGCCTTGCACGTGTTCAGCAGCCCTTTACCAGTTGAAGATTAAAAAATAATGTGAGGGGATGCATCACCAGTCAGAAAAATAGAAAGCACTCTCCTCTCAAAAAGAGCTGAGCCAGCTGAAAGCACTGGGAGGATCTCTGGGCCAGTGAGCTGTTACCTAGTAGCTTAGCAGTTCAGTCTCTGGGAGATACAGTCACAGAGCACAGGAGAGCAATAGACAGCTGTAGCTTGATATTTTGGCACCTGAAAGAGAGAATTAAATAAAATCACTGGCTTTTAAAAAAAAATTAAAATTTGTGTGCTCCCATCAGCTGTGAGGCATAAAAGAGAGCAAATTCAAGTCAAACAAGACTGTAAAGCCCCCAAACCAGCCTTGTGGCATGGGATTTACCATACAGGTGTGGCTAGAGTGGCCAGTGGTAGTATGGCTGCTGGGGGAATCCTGCTCCCAGATAGGAAGGGGGCCCATCTATATGGCTAGAACATCCATTTCTATCAGATCCTTGGGATCTGCGTGGCTTGGATTCCTGACTCATCTACAGACCCTTGATTCCCTCACCTATGAAAGGAACATTTGTAGCGAACTCTGCAAGGTGCATGTTGTGATGAGCTTGTAAGTTGTATTCATTCTGCTTACCCACTAAATATCAAGGCCTAGATCTTCCAGTCTGTCCAAACTGCAATAAGTGCAAGACCAGGGGATGGAGCTTTATGCATCTCAAATGCCAGAGCTGGCTGAGGATTAGGCCAGCCCCCCATCAGAGCTGCTTCTAATTATGACCAACTGATCACAGCTTCCAAGGGGCCATTTCAAAAGCTGGGGACTGCGGAAGCATAGGGACTACGGCTGCTGTGTGCTGTGAATTCTCATAGGCAAAGGCAATCTTATGTGGTTTGGATCTTCCAGCTTTATAATTCTTTTGTGATGCCAGAGGAGGCTCAGGAGCCGGCCCATAATTAACAAAATTCAATGCTGGTATAACTTTTTTACTTTAGTGGAGTTACAGAGGGCATTAATTTGGCCTGATAGGATGATATTTAAGCCTTGCATTTCTTCAGCAGGAAAATCATCAAGCACAGAAAAAACAGAAGTGAGAGAGTCTCTTGGTCGCTTCTAAGAAATAATTTAAAGCATGTATGACAGCATTTTTCCTGGTACAGGTCTGCATAGTAGAGAGACATTGCTCAAAGGTAGGCATAGAAGCTGCCAATATATGCTCTCTCAATGGCAATAATTGATTCTGATACCTTCTCAAGTGTAGATCAAAGAAAATCATACATTTGACTGAAATAAGGACATTTTTAACTGGGAAGGCATCCTAGCTTTACTAATTTAATACGGCTACTTAAAATAGTTTCTCCTACCTTCAAACTAGAAAAAGAATCTTTCTCTAATTATGGCTGTATTAAGATAAGTGACAAAAAAGCTACAAAGGATAAGTAGGCTAATTCCAGGGAAGCATAGGGACTTGGAAGCTCACACAGCCACTGTACTTTGTAAAAAGGTGATAGCACTTTATTTAAATGTCTTCTTGTGAAATCTAACTTGAACTTAGGTATGTTATAGGTGAGTAAAAGCATTTGTTTTTCACCTCTGTTGTGCTGTCTATGACTTGGATACTGTGCCTATGACAAAAGAGTAAAAGGGATATTTAAAATGACAAATCAGCAATGGAACTAAAGTTTCTTTCTTTCTTTCTTTCACATATGCTTTCAATAAACTATATTAATATACATATATAAAATTAAGTAACAATAAATTTACACAGAGAGAGAGAGAATATCCATGAACTGAACTGGTCATAACAGACTGATGACAGTCTTCAAATATGTTGATGTGATAGGTCTGTTATAAAGAGGATGGCAATCAATTGTTCTCCATGTCCACTGAAGGTAATATGAGAAGTAATCAGCTTAATCTACAGCAAGGGAGATTTAGGTTAGATATTAGGAAAAACATTCTAACCATAAGGATAGTTAAGTACTAGAATAGGTTACCAAGGGAATTATGGAATCCCTGTCACGGGAGGTTTTTAAGAACAGGTTAGACAAACACCACTCAGGGATGGTCCAGGAGGGATACTTGGTGCTGCCTTAGTGCAAGGGGCTAGACTGATTGACCTCTCAAAGTCCTTTGCAGCACTATGATTCTATTATTTTATAAATATCCAGAAAATTGGACCAAATTTTGTAATTTCTTTCTTATATGAAAAGAAACCCTCCCAGGATTAACCACATCTGCTAAGCCAATATGCTATTTTTCAATATACATTTTAAAGCTAATAACTTCTTAGTTGCTAAGCTAGCCCTCAATGAAAATTTCCCAGGTGCTATCATTATTTGAGATGAATTACTTAGATGTGCAATATGCTTCTTTTAATTAGTTTTAACTTTTGTAAAATCAAAAGACAAAAACACTCCATATCTAGAGCAAAAACCCTCACTTGTTTGATATCAACAGAGATATGCCATTTTATACCAGCTGAGAATCTGGCTCCCTAGAAAAAACAGTTTCTCTGCACTGATTGGTACATTTTCCATTGACTAGTCAGTGGAAAGTCTTCCATTGCCTTCAATGGGACAAGAAGCTAGAAGAAACAAATTAATCTCTGGTTAATATTAATGAAGTTACACCAGAGATGAATTTGACCCTATATATTTCAACCAGCAATTTAATTTTTGTACAAAGATTGCAATTAACAAAGTACATTATTTTCAAACCCACGTTAATGAACAGAAAAACCTGATATTAGCTATTAATTATATTAGTAGGCAAAATTTAAAATACCACAATACCTCATCATAACACACTTGTAATTGGAAAAAAATCATTTGCAGTGTAAAGGATTAAAAAAATAATAATCTAAACTGCAATGCATGGTGGGAAACTTACAGTGCATGTTAAATATTCCAGAAACAAGTTAATTCTTTCCAGTGGGCCAGATCTCAGATGAACTATAATGGCATAGCTCTATTGACTTCAATAGAGCTATGCTGATTTATACCTGTTGAGGATCTAGTCCATTGGGGCCTGATTCTCATTGACTCTAAAATCACTTTACCCACCGCTCTGGTGTTGTAATGGGTGTAATTTACATACACTCACTTCAAGGTCCTTTTACAGTGGTGTAAAGAGGCTTAATGTAAATGAGAATACAGATCCATGTTTTGTGGCAGTTACTCCAATATTAACCTTCTCTCTTTCTTTCTCATCTCACTCCAAATAAATATATGCATCTCCTGTTGTGGGAAATTATTTCAGATTTCCTGCCTTTGATACTATGAGGAATCTTCTGCATAGCATCATAAGGGCTAATCTTTTGGATCAATTAACCAGATTAAGGAAAATTTCCTTTTTTCTGGTGTAGCAAATTAGGTATATTCCATCAGTTAAGGAAACCTGATAAATGATATTAGGTCATAAATTATCATGATAATAAATGACCTTTGAACTGTTTTGAGAGTCACTGAGTTAGTAAAAAGCGACAAAGAGTCCTGTGGCACCTTATAGACTAACAGACGTATTGGAGCATGAGCTTTCGTGGGTGTATACCCCATGCATCTGACGAAGTGAGTATTCACCCATGAAAGCTTATGCTCCAATACGTCTGTTAGTCTATAAGGTGCCACAGAACGCTTTGTCGCTTTTTACAGATCCAGACTAACACGGCTACCCCTCTGATACTGAGTTAGTAGACTCAGAATAAACATATTTCATACAGAATCATAATTCTAGGATTTATCTTTACATTATTCAGTCTCAGTTGAATTATTTGGAAAAAATATTTTAATTGCTTTTGATCGATTAAAAAAAATTGGATGTTAGGTCTCTATTTAAAAAAATAAGGGATGGTGAATAGAGAGCAGTCCATCATTCATTATTTAAGTTGTTCACTGTGCTGTGTTATAACCGATGTGAGAATACCTAATGAAGCATGAGAGATAGAAAAATAAGCTGTAATGACCGGGACTCCTGTATTGTTTTTATGTGAGTTATAGTTAATGCTGGTGGGTCCTAATATACTCATGAAGGGCCTGATTTGGGCACTACCACTGAATTCAGTTAGCTTTGCCTCAGGCCCTGGAAGCCCCTAAACAGATTCCAACCCAGCAGTAGGCTGTTAAGAGAGGCATGGAGACAGGTGGGCTCCACATCTTGCTGTGCACCATGGAGAAGATCTCCATGACAGAATCACCAGACAGGGAGGTGTAACTTATGCCTCTCTTTGCCAGTTAATCCTCCTGATTTACAATAGAAGGTAGGTGGTGTTGCTGTTGTTGCCATTCCTCAGAGTTTTCCACTGAGGAGAGTAACTTTGGTTTCTAGCTCTGGATTCATACAAGCCCTACTAGTGGCTGATGGGATGTGCTGAATCATAGCATCCTGTGGCTGGCCTTGCCGTGCCCTCTTCCCAGCTAGGGCTGTCCACTTTTGCTATGAGATGCCCCCACCGACCTTGCAGAAGGAAGGTTGCAGCAGTTTTCTGTCAGTGCAACCTCATCCTCCATAGTAAACTTTTCCCTTAGGGAAAGCCCTTTGCCTGAGTTTACCCTTGTGAAAGTCAGAGCAAACCTGGGCTGACTCTGACCTATGGCTTTCAGCCACATCATAATTGCTGGTTACTTGTTGGAAATGACGTCTGGGTTAGGAGATGAGGTGGAGAACATTGCATTTGCCTATGTCACTCACTGGTGGAATACCAAGCATTTCCTAGAATATAAGAATTATCAGTGTACTCAGAACTTGTCTAGTGTGTTCCATCCAAGGATCCCAAAGCCATTTATAAACTTTAATTAATGGATTCTTACAACATTCCTTGTGAAGTATTAAAGTATTATTATGCCCATGGACAGAAGAGGAAACTAAAGTAGAGAGATTTTAAGTGACTTGTACAAAATCAAAAAGTGAGTCAATGGCAGAGTTGGGAATAGAACCCAGAAGCAGTGTGCCAACTCTTCTGATATTACGAGTCTCTCGCTATTTGATGTAGCCTAACTCCTCAAAAAACTGAAGATAAACAAAACCCCTCTACATTTATTATTAATTAATATTATTTAATTAATTAAAACTCAGGATTTTCGGCCAATCTCTGGGTCACCTAGGTTGGATTGGCAATATACTGCTGAAGTCTTACTGACCCGTGCTTGCGTGCTTTGGGTCTGATTCTCCACTGCATTGAACCTTGTGGAGTCCTTTACATCTGTGCAAAACGAATGTAAAATACTACCGAATCAGAATGCACCATTTAGCACTCCCATTTCACAGATGAGGGCATGACACCAGGTACAAGGCAGTGGAGGCAGATGCTCTCAGGGCCTGAATCTGATCTCACTTACACCAGTTTCATGCTGTTCTAACCCCTCTGGCTTTGATGGAGTTACTTCTGATTATACAGGCATGAGGACAGAATCAAGCCCCTTGCAGTCACAAGAAATGTTCAGTGAGCTGCTGCTACAGCATTCATGAACTGCTATCAACCATGCCAAGTGTAATCTGGAATGCTGAGGACCTTAGGTTAGAGCAGGGGTTGGCAACCTTTCAGAAGTGGTGTGCCGAGTCTTCATTTATTCACTCTAATTTAAGGTTTCGCGTGCCAGTCATACATTTTAACGTTTTTAGAAGGTCTCTTTCTATAAGTCTATAATATATAACTAAACTATTGTTGTATGTAAAGTAAATAAAGTTTTTTAAATGTTTAAGAAGCTTCATTTAAAATTAAATTAAAATGCAGAGCCCCCTGGACCGATAGCCAGGACCCGGGCAGTGTGAGTGCCACTGAATATCAGCTCACGTACCGCCTTTGGCACGCGTGCCATAGGTTGCCTACCCCTGGGTTAGAGGCAGGAGGGGAGATGAGGGGGGAAGGGAGCTTGGAAGAAGCTATGGAAATGGGAGGAGAAGGGAGAGAAGCTGATGTCAGTCTCATTTAGCAATTAAGGAAAGAATCTGCCTTTATCCGTGTGGCAGACAGACGGAGGAAAGTAAGGAGGGGAAGGGGTTGGTCTGGGGTGTTTTCTTAGGAACACAGGCTAGGGTGAGACAGCTGAGTGAGAGCAAAAGAGAGTGTCTGCTGTCAGTATCAACAATAAAGAAATGTCTTATCAGGTTGACAGTCAGCTAGTCAAATATTCCATAGCCCATTTATTAGCCAGGTGGCCAGTTCCCCACTTAGCCTGCCAAATGAGTTGATCCATCAGCTAAGCGCCAGACAGAATGCCAGGTGGCCAGATCCATCACTCAGGATCCAATTAACAATGAGACTCGTTCAAAGCCAAATAGCAAGCCAGCTACAAAACAAGGACAAGGCAGCACCCCAGAACTCCTGTGCTGCTTCCAATGTCATGTCTGTTTTGTCCCCCAGCCTTTAATTCTCCCATAAAGCCCCCCCCCTCTCTGACTGTCCACTCTCAGTTCCTTTTCTTACAGCCCTCAACTTTCTCTGTCTCTCCTTCCTGTATCCTCTACCTCTTTTGGGGAACCCATCCGTCGTTTCTGAAATTCCACATTGTCAGAATTGTGCATGACCATGTGTGGTGGCACTGGGTCTGTCTAGTCTACAAAGAAACTCCCAAACTCGTTTCTGAATGGTGCGCAGTATTATCCCAGAGACGAATAAACCAATTGGATGTTAGCAGGTAGCTGGTACCCCAAGAAGTAGAGCAGGTGAATTCTGCCTGACTGGACCTGAAATATTTGGTAGCAAACAATGGACCGACCCACTGTCCCTCCTGGTCCCCATCGAGAGTGTCCTTTACCCAAGAGAGCTGTCTTGTGAGTGGTTTTTTGCACAAAGGCACAGTTATAAACAAGAATCTACTTTTGGAGCCTGATTTGACACCATTAAAGCCAATGGAAAGGCTCCTATTGACTTCAAAGGGTATAGTGTATGGCCTTTATTATATAAGGGTCATTGAAGGTATGTCTACATTGCAAGCCCCTGTGGCAACAAGCCAGGTCAACTCAGAGGCTCGTGCTACAGGGCTAAGAATACAGTGTAGACGTTCCCGCTTGGGCTGGCGCCTGGGCTCAGAGACCCACCCCCTTGCCAGGTTTCAGCACCTGGGTGCCAGCCCAAGCCACAACATCTACACTGCTATTTTTAGCCCCATAGTGTGAGTGCCTGCGAGCCTGAGTCAGCTGACCTGGGCTCTGAGACTGTGGAGATGTGCCCTGAAGGGCCTGATCCTTTTCCACTTAAAGTCTTTGGCAAACCTCCCTTTGACTGAAATGGGAGCAGGATAGAGTCCATATCAATTAGAGAGAGAGAAAAGAAAGGATTTATTTAGAAATCCAGCACCCTTCAGAGCAGTGTTAGTGTGTCACAGCAGAATGTTCCATCTTTACAGCTTGAGGCTGACAGTTAAGGCAAGATAAACATTCATGAATGAAACTATTTGACTGGCTAAAAGCGACATGATAGTTTATAGGGAAGCATCTATATATGGCATCCAAGATATAGCAGCTCAGTTTGAAATGCAGTAGCCAGGGACTCATGAGTAACTCATGGGGGAGGGATAGCTCAGTAGTTTGAGTATTGGCCTGCTAAACCTGGGGTTGTGAGTTCAATCCTTGAGGGGGACCACTTAGGGATCTGGGGCAAAATCAGTACTTGGTCCTGCTAATGAAGGCAGGGGGCTGGACTCAATGACCTTTCAGGGGTCCCTTCCAGTTCTATGAGAGAGGTATATCTCTATATATTAGGAATCATCTGGCACCACATCCAGAAATCTGTTAGATGGTACAAAATCCTTCTGAAGAACTGCTACTGCCATTGATACAAATACATGCCTCCACCTGAGGACTAGTGGTCTCTAGACAGCTAGGATAAGCAGATAGAAAGTTAAGAACATTTAAAAGTCCATTCCAGAAGATAGATATTACATATGTTGCGCCTGATTGTTTCATTTTTGTTTAAAGCATAAATAAATGTATATAAAAGGCAATTGAATAAATATTATGGAGGTATGTTGCAGTGAGAGAGAGGTGTGGTAAACTGGTCTGACCACTGAGAAGAAGGAGACCTGTGTTTATTTTCTGGCTCTCTCAGAGAGTTAATCTGGGAACCAGGTCAAATCACTTAATACCCGTGCCTCAGTTTCACCAGCTGTAAAACAGGAATAACAATACTTGCCAACCTCACAGGTACATTTTGAGGCTTAATTTATTAATGTTTACAAAGCCTCTTGAGAGCTTTGGAGGCAGGATATTAACTGATTAATTGGAATCCTGAGTCTGCCTTTGATACCCTCTGTGATCTTGGGTAGGTTTCTTAGCTTCCCTTCCTCAGTTTCCCATATGTAAAATGGGGCTAATGATACTTAATCTTGTATTTTACAGGGCTGTTGTGGGGCTTAATTACTGTTTTTAAACAGCTTTGAAGATAAGTGACTAAATATCAGCGCTGACTGTTATACTGTGCCCTGTAATTTCTGGAATAACTTCATGAGAGTAAGAAGCAAAACATGGCTCGTATTCAGGCAGGGTTAACAAGCAGATGAAAATGCTATGCACTATGTCACTGTTGGCTCTGCAGTCAGAGTACTCTCCACTCTCAGTGACTGCATCCATACATCCGTGCTGTCTCTCTTGGCTACGCATGCTTCATTGGCTTCTTACGAAAGGACGCAGTCTGGTGATTGCTGAGCGTGATACCAAACCCCTTGCATCATCCTCTTTCCTCCCCCTCTCGGTAGCACAGCTGTTATAGTCACAATGCTGCCAGGAGGAGTGTATCTGTCTGTGGTACTGCTACCCATTTCAGTCCCTTTCAAATGATCACAAGAAGGTGTGGTTTCTGTCTTGCTGACGTGTCTATGTTTTTAAAGATCCTCTGCAGTTAAGATACCACCCAACCGTGTCTCTGCGCTGCACTATGTATAGCAACGTGTCTGCATCAGAGGCTGACAACTTGTGGCTTGAAAACATTATGCAGCTTTTCAAAGACAGTCAAGCAGCTTGGGGGCAAGGCCTTGAAAAAATCAAATATCATACCAGACACTCTGTCCCCTGTTCAACTCCCAAGTGCCAACGGTTCAACTCTGCCTCTTCACTCTCTCTGATTGGCTATTTGGTGTCCTTGAGAGGAAAGAGAGAGGGATTTTCTCTTTTATAACGTATGTTAGAGATGGAAAAGACCCATTACACAGTTGAGCCCTATCCCCTGACAGTTGCAGGATACAGACCCCCTGATAGGGATATTAAACTGATACAGCACTAATACTGAACACCATATACACTAAAAAAAGAACTGTGTTAAGTTGAACCTGTATATAGTACAAGTAGGTCTAGATGCACTTGATCCTGCAAAGGTGAGGTGCCCAGCCCCTCTCAGAAGACACTGAGCTCCTCACAGGATTAAATCCTCTTGAAAACAGATTTCTAAAATAGATTTAACATACTCTGGCTGAGACACACTTACCAGGCAAAGCATCTTAAACCCTGGGTTGGCTACAGCATTTTCTAAATAGTGTTCAGATAACAGATTTTTTGTACTCTAGATGGGGCCATCCCCTTATCCAAAAATGCTTCTTCTCTCTTTCTTTTGTCCTTTGTGTTTTGAGTAGAACTGGTTGGGAACTTTTCAACTAAATGTTTATTCGTCAGAAAATGCCAATTTGTCAAAAAAAGAAATTTAGTGAAAATGTATCAGTTTTGACTAAAGTTTACTCAGGAAGATGTCTTAGTTCCAGGATGAAATTTCAGTCAAAAGTGGAGGGGAAGGGCCCTTGGTTTTGTTTCACATCAGGACAGAAACCAGTGTCAAGACCTTGCATTTTTTGCAAAGCAGAAGTTTTATTTTCTGGCCAACCCTAATTTTGAGGACTTTGTTTTTGTTATTGTTTTCAGTTTGGCTGTTTTTAAACATCTCCCCAGTTTCGGGGTGGAGGTAGGTGGCTATTGCATCAATTTACTGATGCGAGTTTATTAATATAATATTAGTAATATCCATTGATTCAATCAGTTTACCAGAAAGAAAGTGACCAGCTTCATCAATTTCAAAGCACAAGGGTCCTATAGATCCCCAGGCTGTAGGGTGTCTTTTGCCATTTAAATCATCTTAGCTGGAGATATATTTAGCTAACCAGTCTCTGTAGATATTATTTATTCCAGGCTTATCATTGTGATATCTGAGCACCTATGGACAAAGTATTTTCATTTGTTCGTCTTGATTCTCAGAGCTCTATCCCGGCTCTTCATCTGACAAACAATATACAAAACTTGAATGGGATCAAAATCAGTTGACAGTGTACAAACAATGTACCATTCTAAGTCAGTTGGGGACTATTTTTGTGGTCAAGGGTCTCACAGAACCAGATGCCAGATGGAAAGCAATTATGATTAGGTTTGTGGACCTGATCTTGAAAGGTGCTGAATAGCTCCTTAGTAGACTGTGGGAGTTGAGGTTGCTTGGCGTCTCCTCAGGATCAGAGCAACAAGACCTTTTGGGGGCAAAAAGGTGCTGTTTGCCTTGAGCACAGGGGCTTCCACCAGTGATATCTCTATGTTCATGCAGATTTAGACATGTTTTTAGGTGCACGTTAAGCCTCATGCACTACCAGGGGTGTAGCCATTAATTTGAAATTTCTTCACACACTGGCCTATCCGTTGTCCCCTGACAGCAGCATACCCATTATTTCCCATGACAGACATGCCATTGCACACAATTTGATCACTAACACAGCGGGTGCTGCTATAGATCTCTGGCAGTGTGTTAATAAAAAGCCTTATGAAATTCAGAAAGCCCCTGCCAGTCACCATAAGCAATGTTGCCCCAAGGAAATGAAAAATTGCTTGCCTGCATATACCCATGTGCATTACAGATTAGAAAGTGGCTCCAGGTATTTAGGTGCTTGAAGCCTGTCTGTAAGATTACTCTCCCCCATAATAATGCAGTGGAACCAAATGATCCATTTTCCAATATGCCACGAGGCTGATTAAAATGGGAGGTTGGCAAGGAGTTTTAGACCCAACATTTAGCTTTGTTTTTTAAAATGGGGGAAGGGTGGGGAAAGATTACAAAGCCTGGAATGAATAGAAATAGTTTCATGATTAAAAACAAAAAACCCCAAGAAGAATTTAATTTAAATCTTGCCCTGCAGAGCTGGAAACCCAAAGACAACAGCATGTGCTACAGGAGAACCCCAAAGGGCAACAGACTGTGAACAGAAAACGTAACTGACCTCGCTGCTCTCACGTCAAGAAATTCTTTCAACCTGACTGGTTATGGCTACTAAGATGGGTAAAGAAATTATTATTTATAGTAGTGCCTATGTAACATTTCTCATCTTCAAAGCGCTTTGCTCGCATTAAGTGATTCTCACAACACCCCTCCGAGTTAACAATAATCGTAATAATTAATCATTGTTTGTACCTAAATAGCACTTTACATCTTTGCAAACACTAGCCAGTCAATCCTTGCACAACACCCAAGAAGTAAATAAGTTACCTACCCATATATAAGTAGTGGGTAGGTGTGAATGACGCTTTACAAAGAAAACAGTCTTTGCCCCCATGAGCTTGCGGTATAAGGCTTCAACCTTGCAATTGCATCTGTTCAGGAGGACATCTGTGTCTGCATGGAACGTCATTGGGTTCTCCATTCAGGTGCATTTTCTGCTGGTCTAGAGCCACTTGTGGGATTGCGGCCTACAAAGTTATACAAACATGGATAATGAGAGCAGATAAAGGTAGGGTAAGTGAATGGAGGGAAACAGGTGACAGTAGAGATTGGCTGCTTTGTTGTGCTTTCTTGTATATGCCGTTTTCTGAGAATAAGTCAGGCAGGGGAGCAGGAGTGGAGAAAAGGGAGAGGAAGGCTGTTTTAGCTGTAACATGTTGGATGAATGGATTGAAGAGAGAAGAAGTTAGAGACAGGAAGGCTGAAGAAGAAGTTGCCGTAGTCTGGGTGAGTGAGAACCGAGGCGTAAACCAGGGCTTTTGCAATGGGAATAAGGCAGGAAGGGATGCAATTTAGATTTGTTAGAGAGGGAGAAGCAGCAAGATTTTGTTGAAAACCTGAATGTGCGGGGAGAAGGAAAAGGAAGAAAACTCCAAGATTGTGATCTTGAGTGACCAGGAAGAGACTGGATTTGTCAGCAGAGATGACAAAAGCAAGAAGAAAAATTTGTAGATGGGAAGTTTGTGAGGGGTTGTGGAAGTGGATTAAATCATGGGGTGGGTTACAAGGACACAATGAGGGTGGGGATTAGGCCATAAGGGTGATTGGAGAAGGCCTAGGGTGAGGTGAGGGAGATGGGAAGCCAGCAAGAGCAGTGATTTCGCTAATAGGAACATAAAACTTAAAATTACCATCTGAAGCTCTTTCGGGTCCCATAATTTGTATTTGAAGCACGCTACAAGCACATTGGTTAGATTGTAAACTAGGGTAAGAACATCTAACACAACAGGGCCCTTATCCTGACTGGGTCAACTTGGGCCCCGCCACAACATTAATAGTAAATATCATAATAACGTCATTAATTAGTCCTTATAAACTCTGTGTGACAAGGGCAAGTAAAATTGTCCTTCCTGAGAGGTGGGGCAAAAAAAAGGCACAGAGGAGTTAAGTAACCCAAGGTTGGCAAGAGAATCAGTGACAGAGCCAAGATTAGAACACCAGTCTTCTGATTCCCACTCCCACGTCCTAACCTCCAGACAGGGCAGCTTCCCACCTCACTACCACGCAGCCTTTCTAAAGGAATCAGGCAGTGGATCAAGTGGAGCATAATGGAAAACCTCTTCCACGTGCCAACGACAAACCCCAAAGCATTTTGCATTTATTTCTACTGCACAGATCGGATGATCTAACAGGACTTTCCATCTCTATTTTGTCTTGTTTCTAGCAGGATTGTTTTGTGAGCATGCCACCTTTAGGCCTGTTTTTGTGTGGTGTATTGCCATAGCCTATGTTTATAGCAAATATAGGGCCAGGTTCTCAATTAATGTAAATGGGCACAGCTCTAATGACCGCTGATTTACACTGGCTGAGAATTGTGCCCATAGTATCCGCAGCATGTAGTGTAAGATAATCCAAAATAAATCCGGCAGGTGGAGACCAATCCTAGACCTATGAAACCTCAACAAATTCATCAAACTGCAACGTTTCAAGATGGTTACCCTATTGACCGTTATCTCAGCTCTGGAACAGGGGATTGGTTCTTGGCCTTCAATGTCCAAGACGTGTATTTTCACATCACAATGCACCCTGCTCACAGACAGTTCCTCCAATTCATCATGGGAACCGTTCACTACCAATAAAGGACCTTTATTGTCCACTACCTTTGGACTCTCTACAGCCCCCTGAGTAGTCTCCAAAGTCCTCGCAGTAGTGGCCACCTACCTACACAAACAGGGAATTGTAATATTTCCCTACTCAGACAACTGTCTCATCAAGGCCCCATCTGAACCCCGACGCCTTTTATGCCAATAGGCCTCTCTTCAAGCCTCGAAGAAAAATCCACACTGTCAGCAGTACAACATCTGGAGTTTATCAGGGCACAATTGGGTGCCATACAAGCCAGAGACTTCCTCCCAGTTCACAGATTTTCGGCAATAGTCGATCTCGTGTCAATGGTGAGAACCTGTCCCCAGATCTCAGCCAGGGCATGTCTCCAGCTGCTTGGCCACGTGGCAGTAGCCAAGTTTGTGGTAAAGTATCCAAGGTTGCACATGCGCTGTCTCCAGGCTATAAACAGTCTGTGTACAGTAACTCCTCACTTAAAGTCATCCCGGTTAACGTTGTTTCGTTGTTACGTTGCTGATCAGTTAGGGAACATGCTCGTTTAAAGGTGTGCAATGTTCCCTTATAACGTTTGGCAGCTGCCTGCTTTGTCCACTGCTTGCAGGAAGAGCAGCCCGTTGGAGCTAGCTGGTGGGAGCTTGGAACCAGGGTGGACCAGCAGCCCCCCTATCAGCTCCCTGTTTCCCTAAATTCCCTAACTTCCCCCCACTGCCATGTGCTGCTCCTGCCCTCTGCCTTGGAGCTGCTCCCCGAAGCCTCCTGCTTGCTGTGCGGGGGAAGGAGGGAAGAAGAGGGGGCTAATGCAGGGTGTCCTCCTCCCTCCTGCTCCTGCACCCTACTTACCCCATCTTCCATACGTGCTGTCTTGTAGAGTGAGGCTACATTAACAATGAGTTAACCCTTGAGGGCTCAGCCAGTTGCTAGTTCATCATTTAGCAGTAAGGCATTCCCTGGGAAATATCCCACCCTCTGACTTCACCACCTCAACCAAGCTTCACAATCATCATTGCTGTGTACAGTATTAAATTGTTTGTTTAAAACTTATACTCTGTGTGTGTGTGTGTGTGTGTGTGTGTGTGTATGCACAGGGTGAGTAACTTCTCTTCTTGTCTATAGACAGTGCTATCAATCTCTCATTTCCACTAGCATTGAACAGAGACAGATTTGACCCAGACTGCCTGGGTGTGGATAGCTGACTAGGGTTTTTTTTAGATATAAAATGCAATATTATGATTTAACGTTTTCTGAGCAATAATATATATAAGTCAAGAGCCCCTTTCTCAGCTGATATAAATCATCTTAGCAACATTAAAGTCCAGGGAGCTACACCAACGTACGCTAGCTGAGGTTCTGGCTCCAAGTATCTTATTCTTGTCACTTGATGTACGTTACCATGCTTAGCTACAGATTAATACATATTGCTTATCAGCTTATCATTCCCTGTATTCTTTACAAACTGTTCCAGTTGAGGATGGCCCTTAATAAATCAATGAAACAAGTGCAAGGACAAGCTGCCTGAGTTTGCTTATCTGGCATCTAAATACCCAGTTTTTAAGCAGCATGAGCAGATAAACTTGTCTAGAAGAGTGTGGTAGGTCAACGTCGAAAGGAATACTTCATTTAAATGATATTAAGGGCCTGACCCTCCATTGTCTTGCACCTTGTGTAGTCATTTAAACCACTGCAAAAGGATATAAATGCTACCAGATCAGGGTGGCAGTGTTTTACACCCACCTTGGAAAGGTATAAATGTTTACACAAGGTGCAAGACAGTAGGGAATCAGGCCCTTAAATTAAGCAATATGTCCTATGCATGTACGTATTGCATATTGACAGCTAGGTATTATCGATGGACAAACCATTATTTTTGTTCAAGAGAGAGGAAACTGCACAATCCAAAACACAGCAAACAAAGTCCAAACATGACCAAAACATTTAATTGTGAGCTGTGAAATAACCTGTAGCCAGTGTCATTTTTCAGAAAACCCTAAAGAGAGGATTATTGCGCCGATCTCACAGAAAGACCCCTGTGGATTGACTCCATAGCCAAATCATGCTGCTACCTGTTAAACTAAAGCAAGGGTGTTTCAATTCTTAATTACTTTTTAGGTTTGTTTGAAGTTAAGGTTAATTTTGTTCCTACCTTTCATCAGGGTATGCAACAGTTCTACTATCTTTGGGAGCCAAAAATATACCAAAAACACCATCTAGTTTCATAGCCTTTTGGAGGCAAGGGGATAACAATTCATTATGAACCCTGATCTAAATTTTTTTAAAGTGACTAGTAATTTTGGATACCTCACATTTTTGGTGTCCAAATTAAGACACCTTAAAAGGGCCTGATTTTCATAAAGTGCCACACTCGAATAATCAGAGATATGTCAAGTGGGGCATCACTCACCATTTTTGAAAATTTAGGCCACTAGCTTTTCTGATTTTTAGTTTTCAGCTTTTTGTTAGTATTAGCTAGATGACCTCTCGAGGTCCCTTCCAGTCCTATGATTCTATGAATCTATGAATTCTGAGTATCAAAGAGAATCTATAGTCATAATTTATTCAGTTCCAGTGTAAAATTTGGCTTCACGATATGAGGCAGTTAAAGAGAAACTAAATCCTTGAAGAAAAGCTTTCCCAGATTTCCTAAGAAAAGCATTTCCTCTGGGGACCTTCCCGTCCCATTTTTTTATTTCCCCTGCTGCAGGTGAAACGTTTTGGTAGGAGAGGTCATTAAGTATGGAGGCATCTGTACTTTCCTTCTCCTCCTTCATGTATTGGGATCTCTATGGCTCCCTGCTAACGTGTTCTATCTGACTGCCAGCTGCAGTTGAATTCCCTTGCACTTCAGTAGTGAGCGCACACCAAGCACTTCTGCAGCTAAGCATGGATGTAATCGATCCACACTTGGCTGCTGCGGAAGATCTGTTTGATACACATTCTCTCTTGGAGCATGAGGGGCACTGAACTGCAATCGGTGGCCATCCACCATGGAGCAAATTGAACAGACAGTAAGCTGGTTGCCATAGTGGCAATTCTGAGACAATATATCACCGAATTGAAGTCTCAAAGGTGACCTTACAGTAGCATTTCTTTCACCCTGGCTGAGAGTCACTTTTATAGATAGATGCTCTATGTTTAAAGGAGTTTGTCTTTGTTCCGAGGAACTTCTCATGAATAGGTTTTGTATAATGTTCACTGGACAATCAAGTGTTTCTGTATTTTAAATGTAAGTAGTGTTTCAAAAAAGCATGCTTCTGCTTTACAATTACTTGTATAATTTCAAATATTCACATGGGGTTTCATATCATCTAGAAAATGGGTCTTATTTGCTTTTCATTTACACCTACCTGTTTTATACCCAGAGAGTTCCATCGCCTTCAGTGGACCTACTCCTGATTTACAGAGGTAGGAATTAGACCTAGTGTTTTTATTTTTGATGCAATTTTCTGTAAATTGCCAGATCCCCAAAACAAACCTTAATGTGTATATTAGACAAGAGTTGGTTCATTATTGTTATTATATCTTATTCTTTAGCCAATGTTATAGAACCAAGAAATGAGCAAGCTAGTTAATGTCAGTATTTGAATCCTGTGATTGCTACCGCAGTATGGGTAGGTAAACTTCTTTCTGGTTTTGCTAAGGAATTAGCAGCAACACAGCTTTGACGTGAAAAATGCAGGTATCTGGAGGCGATACAGAGACTAGTAATAATAAAGATCAATGAAGTAGGTCACCCCCAAAATAATCCCCCGTCTTTTCGTACACAGGATAGCAATCATTAAAATAATTATTTTTGTGAAGTGAGGGAATGTCAAATTTTTGCTCAGGTCATAGCAACTATTTTGTGGCTCTTGAGATGTCTTTCTTCCCTCTTAAAATAATGTTGCTGAGCCAGATTCTGGCACCGCTATTCACACACATGTGAGTAGTCCTGTTGAAACCAATGGGTCTACTGGAGTAAATTCTCCCCACTATGTATATGGACTCCCCAGTATAATTCATTACTTTAGATTAATCAGATTTTTAACGTCCAGGTACTGTCTTTTCTGTTTTTGAGGGCTTGTTTGTTTTGCCTTCTTCCTATGGACAGATATTGGCTTTATGTTATGCAAAGGCACCAGACTTCCTGATACCCAGGTTTTCCACCAGCTAGCTCTCTTGCCTTTTTGTGGGGCATTTGAGAGTTATTTGCTTGGTGAAGGGTGGGTTCAGTCTCTATGCTCATGGCTTTAAAATTTTCCCTGAACAAGGAAAGTCCCCACTCTAGGCAGACTGACTAACAGCCAGTTCTTGCTCCCCTGTGTAAGATAACATCAGCAGCAGCTAGACAGAATGGTCGTCTCGACTGTCTAGCAGACTTCCAGTTTTGCACAGTGTATTTGTGGTTCTTGGTTTCTTGTAACCTTGCTGAAACTGACTTTTTAAAAGGCAAGATTGAAATGTCTTAATTTTTTAGGATTTTTGTTCTAATTTTTAGCTGATTCTTCATTTTCTCTTACCCATTGGGCCTGATTCTCCCTGGGTATGGTCACAAGTTGCGGTAAAATGTTACCATTCTAATTTGGTAGCATTCTGCAGCCACTTTTCACAGCAGTAAATTACTGCAAAAAGTGCAAGACATCAGAGAAGCAGGCCTATTGGTTGTTAACCCTATAAGGAAGCATACTGCTTTATTCACTTTTTTCATTCTTTGCTTTGATATTTTGGATATATTGAGACATCCAGGAATAAACTCTAAAGTCTGTTTAAACTCTTTTCCTCCTCTTTTGCTTAATGGGCAATTTTTTTTGCAGATCTTGATGTACACCATTTTGTCTCTCCCTAGTACTTCTGTAGTTCTGGTATGTTGTGATGTCCCTAGGTAAGTCATCAGCAGTGGGACTAAAACCGTAGCATCTAGAGCTGAAAGAATGAACCTCTGCTGCCTGAGCCAAAGGACCCATCTCAACCTTGTACCCAATTCATACACCTTCCTATGTGATCCAGCCACTAGAGGGAGACAGAGAGCCACCCTATATTAAGGGAAGGAAATACTTTTGGTCTGTAACTCAGAAATAGCATCATCACAGCTGCTGCATTACTAGTAAGGTTGCAGGATCTGGGGGAGAGCATGCATTTGAGTTCCATCCAGAACAACACATGACATAGGAGATTAAACTCACCATCACCAAGAAAGTGAAGTTGATTGTATATCTGGCCTATGGTCAGCGTTTTACAGCCGGTTAGACTAGATGAGCACAGTGGTCTCTTCTCGCCTTATAATTTATGAATCTATTAATCAAACTGCTAACAAATTCACAAATAGACTACAAAGAGGAATATTGATGCAGGTGTTTCTTGTCACAATACACATGTTCAGATAGAAAATGTGATCAATTTTCTTTCAGAATCTGAAAGCCATATTTCTAATCGTGTGCAGTGGGGTTCAGAGTCATCCTATCATCTTTAAATATTTTCTATTGCCAAACAAATGCCATTTTGTTTTTGTGTGTGTAGACAAGTGGCAGCCAACACATCCCTTAGCCCATGCCACTTCCCACAGCCCCCATTGGCCTGGAACGGTGAACTGCGGCCAGTGGGAGCTGCAATCGGCCAAACCTGTGGATGCTGCAGGTAAACAAACCGTACTGGCCCGCCAGCGGATTTCCCTGATGGGCCGCGTGCCAAAGGTTGCCGATCCCTGGTGTAGACTAACAGTGACATCCAGTGGCTGAGCAGCCTAATCCCCAAAATAGTAGCACTCATTTCACCTGGAGCATCTTAATAGGGTGAGCCTGTGACGTAGAGCAGATTTAGTTTGTGGGAAGATCATTGCAAGATTTTGTGACTGATACAAAGTTGTCAGCTTTGCATTTATTCCTTTGGAAATATGCTAGTGAAAGTCTCAGACCTGCTCCCACAGTAACCAAAGGAGATGATGTTTTCGTTAGTGTACAGTTGCTTCCTTTTAGATTTCCTTGACAGCAAATTTGATTTACTCAGATGCCTACAGATTTCCCTGTGGTTTAAATCAGGGGTCGGCCACCTTTCAGAAGTGGTGTGCTGAGTCTTCATTTATTCACTCTGATTTAAGGTTTCACGTGCCAGTCATACATTTTAACATTTTTAGAAGGTCTCTTTCTATAAGTCTATAATATATAACTAAACTATTGTTGTATGTAAAGTAAATAAGGTTTTTAAAATGTTTAAGAAGCTTTATTTAAAATTAATTAAAATGCAGAGCCCCCTGGACCGGTGGCCAGGACCCGGGCAGTATGAGTGCCACTGCAAATCAGCTCACGTGCCGCCTTCGGCACGCGTGCCATAGTTTGCCTACCCCTGGTTTAAATGCATGACAATGCAAATCTTTGTATAGCTTCTAAGCAGAGCACAGTAGCCACTGAACATATAATTAGCCAGTTCTACCTATATTACTAGGCCTTATTGAATATTACTTTATAAGGCTTTTGAGCACACAAATGAATATAAGTTTTTAAAAAATATGTACATTTTGGTTAGCTAACGTGAAGCTACCTCAGGCTGAAGTGATAGGGCCCTGGAATGACAGGAATCCATTTCTCTCAAAGCAGAATTGATAAGAACAGGTCCGGGATAGATATAGTGAGGTCAGATGCTCAGCTGGCGTAAATCAGCCTAGCTCCATTAAAGTCAGTGGTGCTACACTCATTTACAGCAACATAGCTCTAGCCCATTTATCTTTTAAGTCCTGGTTGTTTTCAGGATAGATAGTTAGTTATGAAGAAAAGTGTCAAGAACTGAATTCAGAATTAGTTACATTTTCTAATTAGTGTATGGGAGGCAGAACATGTTAAACAATGCAATGCCATTGGCCAATAAAGAATTGATTTACAATGTAAAAAGTCATTTCATATAGACCAAAATATAACCAACCCCTTATGAAGTAAATTATACCAAAAGCGTACTCCCAGAAGCAATAATAGGACAGTATCCTAACAGTGGCTAGAAGTAAAGGGCAAAAAAGAATACGGTAATTTCACTGTGCCATGTGACTGGGGTTTGACAAGAGCAGGTGCTCGATGAGGATATTGTTTATCATTGCAGTGGATCGCCTCGGGCAATGAGACTGAAATTAAAGCTCTCATTGCAATCAGTGATTACTACAGTGATGGGTGTAGTGTAAGATGAGAGTATCTGTTGCATGTTTGTTGGTAATGCAGTGTTTATTCTGTTTGCAAATTGCTGATGTCGGGTCAGGGATAGACAGCTATTAAGGAATCCTGTTACCACACTATCTGCATTCTGTGGAGATGATTTTAGGGTTGTTTCCTACAATCTGCTGTAAATTTGAGTTAATCTTAATGATGCATCATACACAGAACCTACCTGGCTGGGGAAAGGGGGGGATATTATATTATCATTAGGCCTACCCATACTTACAGAAGCGTATCTTGCCCTAGACTTACTCATAATAGTAATATTGTGTTTCAGCTGTTATGCAAGCTGTTTCAGAAAAATCTGGTACAAAAGCGATACTGTATCCCATAAGAAGCTGTCTTCTGATACCAAACACACAAATAACCTGATAGAATGAATGGTTGCTTCCAATGGGAACACATCTAATTTTAGACAGTAGTACTTTGTGTGCCCGCCAGTACTTCAGAAATGAATGATTTACAGTTAAAAATAGATTTTTTTTCATGTGTTTACTTGTGTCAGGTCTGAGAGCTTTGGGGGATATAATGTTTAGCTCCAGAACTATTTATTTCAGTATATTCTGGGGATGGGTTTCACAAGGACTGCTTAGCATAACCAATTGCACTGTCACAAGTGGAAAATGTTTCCAACCCTGGTTATAATTCCAAGAAGTAGCTTGCAAATTTATTCTGACTTGACTGCCTTCTGTTGTTTGGTTAATTTAAAAAGTAAATGAGATAACTGTTATAATAGCTGGTTGAGTAAGCCATGCATTGTGGCATAATTTCCTTTCTACTAAATAAATGTATAGGATATAAATTGTGTGCAAAATGAGGATTCTGTTTCAGAATAAGAATGCTGTGTATGGAAATGCCGCCTTTGGTTGAGAGTAATATATATTGGTAAATTGTTATTATATTACATTTACCAAATGTCTCTTTGCAACAAGGGGCCCAATTTTCTTCTCATGTACACCAAAGTAATCCTGTTGTACTATGTACTATACATACAATATGATGAGGGCTAATTTAGCTACAGCGAGTCAGGAAAAAGATCTTGGAGTCATTGTGGATAGTTCTCTGAAGATGTCCACGCAGAGTGCAGAGGTGGTCAAAAAAGCAAACAGGATGTTAGGAATCATTAAAAAGGGGATAGAGAATAAGACTGAGAATATATTATTGCCTTTATATAAATCCATGGTACGCCCACATCTCGAATACTGTGTACAGATGTGGTCTCCTCACCTCAAAAAAGATATTCTAGAACTAGAAAAGGTTCAGAAAAGGGCAACTAAAATGATTAGGGGTTTGGAGAGGGTCCCATACAAGGAAAGATTAAAGAGGCTAAGACTCTTCAGCTTGGAAAAGAGGAGACTAAGGGGGGGATATGATAGAGGTATATAAAATCATGAGTGATGTTGAGAAAGTGGATAAGGAAAAGTTATTTACTTATTCCCATAATACAAGAACTAGGGGTCACCAAATGAAATTAATAGGCAGCAGGTTTAAAACAAATAAAAGGAAGTTCTTCTTCACGCAGCGCACAGTCAACTTGTGGAACTCCTTGCCTGAGGAGATTGTGAAGGCTAGGACTATAACAATGTTTAAAAGGGAACTGGATAAATTCATGGTGGCTAAGTCCATAAATGGCTATGAGCCAGGATGGGTAAAGAATGGTGTCCCTAGCCTCTGTTCGGCGGAGGATGGAGATGGATGGCAGGAGAGAGATCACTTGATCATTGCCTGTTAGGTTCACTCCCTCTGGGGCACCTGGCATTGGCCACTGTCGGTAGACAGATACTGGGCTAGATGGACCTTTGGTCTGACCCGGTACGGCCGTTCTTATGTTCTATTGAAGTCAGTGGAGTTACACCACTGAAACTGGCATAACTGGGGCCCTGCACAAATACACTGAAGAAATTTGACATGTCAACCACTGTGTGTTTCCCTAGCATACCTGTAACATATCTTGCATCCACACACAAAGAAGCTCCCAACAATGCAGACTTTCACTCCGCTATTTGGACTAGACATTCTTTGAGAACAGTGAGTATTTCAGCAGTCCAGATTAGTGGACCTAAATAAAAAGGTATTTTCTCTTTTAAGAAGTTAACGTTCATGTACTGCCACTGGAAAGGAATGGGAACATTTCCCCCCACCTCTTGTTCTTAGTTAATTTTTTTACTTGTTATTTGCCATCTCACTTATCTTGTGTTTGTTAATCTCCACTTTAAACATTTTTCTCCCCAAGTCATTTCACTCTGCTTACCTCCTTCCTACTCTGTGATGTACTTTTAATCAAATACCATCAGAAAACTAACAGATATTTTAAATGCGCACATTTGCAAACAGTGCTCCCTTCACAAAGCCGGCTTGTTCTTCTAGCATCCTGAGCACTGCATGTTATGAGCACTAAGGGACCACAAGATTTAACAGCCTATTGTGCAAAACCTGGAAAGCAAATATATACAGCACATGTTCTTTAAGGGCCAAATGATTCCACTATTTTCTAAGCATGTAATATATCCACAGAGAACTGATTTTGTATTAAGTGCTTAATTAGCAATCAAAGAGTAAAGTCAGGAAAATCCAGTTAATTATTTTTCTTGGGTACATAGTATGTTTCAGGTTGCTATGTTCAGTAATACGTTTATATTAAGACTTAACACTTTCATGGTTCACAGGTCAAGATTAATCATTTGTGACCTTGGAATGTAGCTCTTCTGTTCATGAAGTAAAAGCTGAGTAAGGGAGACTCAGACAAGAGTCCATACGTTTGATCTGATAGAGTGGTTAAAGTGTAATTGAACAGCGAAGATAACATTACTTTTTGGAGAGAAGAATTTAAAACCTCAGGGACAAGAAAGGTGAAATATGAGTAATTGTTCAGTGTGAGAGAATTATGAATTAAGCCGTAACAGGACTGAGGATGCTTGTCACACTGTTATTTTTCCACTAGAATTGTTTTTCAAGATCAATTTTATCTGTTTAAAATATTAAGTGGCTTTTTTTTTAATGTATCAGATGCACTGATGGCAAGACTACCTACTGCCTCATTGACCGTAGCAAGTATCTTTACTTCTTCATGGCAAGAAAAAAATAGTTTGACAGTGGATTACTGAAGCCTTTTTAGCACTGATTTTGGACAGATGTACGACTGGTTTGTTAGTAAACAAGCCATGATGCCTAATATCTATGGGGCAGCGTCTCAGCTGCATCTGAACATCACTTGGACTCAGGGAGTGAGGGGGTCAGGAAACTGATGGCAGCTTCCCGATCCTGAGTGACACCCAAACCCCTGCAGAAAAGCAGCTCTGACTTACATTTGTTCAATGACTTTGTGCCAGTCTTGGGGGGCAGCTGATCCCTGCTCTTCCACATTCCATTCCTGCCCCACACCTATCCCAGAATGACCTAACATGCCATCTCCCCTACTACATCAGGGATGGGGAGGCAGCTATACTATCTCTGCCAACCTTACACCAGTGGAGGTCTCCTACACAAGGGGAGTTCTCCACTGTTGCCTATTTAAGGACTTTTTTTTGGTAGCTCAGTGGGTTTAACAGACCAAAGAATCTCAGCCTGATCGTCTGAATGAATATTTTTTTTGTTAAACTGAAAACAAAAAGCCCTTACAGTTCTATGCATTGCATTGGTATGAGAATCAGTTTTCTGCTGTGGGTTGGCTGGAGGGCTTCTATTCAAATTGTATTAGTCAGCTGCCTTTACAATCATTTTAAAATTATCCACTCTTCACTTTAGAAAACCGTAAACTGAACAGATTTAGGAGAAATTCAGAAAGGAAATATCATTTTTGCCTGGTTGCATGGCTTTTTCTATCCTACTGTACACTAAACATTATAAATTAAAGCTAACATGTTCCTGGGTAGAAAATGAATGACTTTCACCATAATACATGATCTCTTAGAGCAACAAGCCTTTTCCCTATTATTTTCTGCTTTTATGAGATTCTGTGCCAAGACAAATCGTTATTTTATAACTCCTTATGGTTGTTTCTCCTATCACCTATTTTATATTAAAACTCAAATACTTTTACAAATATTTAATTATTGCCAACTCTCATGATTTATTTTGAGTCTCATGATATTTGGTGTTTCTCTTAGCTCCTGAAGGCATGCGATTGACTGAGAATCTTTGTTTTAATTAAAAAAAAAAAAAAAGATTCCAGCCCTCATGGTTGCAGATAAACACATGAAAACATGACCCATAAGGCTCAAAGGCCAGAAGACAAATAAAAAGAACCCCACATTTATTATTTTTAAAATAATTTCATTCTTTTAAAACATGTCTTGTGATTATTTGCATCCTCCCTCATGATTTTTGAACAGCTGGAATTGGCACCACTGATGTCTGATTTACTTTTCATATTTTCACTTTGTCTTGGACAATGAAATGGAGAGGAGTCCTTTCACAGTTGTTTTTAGTCGGTTTCACTTTCTGGTTCTCATGCACTAGCACATTGCAGCAATGTTTGGTTTGTAAAGTGTCACCCTGCTGGGTACGATATAAATCCGAACTAATATTTTCATCAACTTCTTCTTTTAATCCAGGGAATCATTTGTATTTTTATTGGTTTTGTTATTTTCTGTTTAAACACACACACACAATTTTGGTGTATATGTGCTTGATGGTGTCCCTTGTAGCATTGTTTGCCTGTTATTATGAGGATAATAAGATGGAACAATTTATTAGTCAGTCAGAGCTTAACAAAGTTATTTATTCCGCAGCCCTAATGTAGTGGTTATAGGTTAACCATCTTGTAAATTCCATAGCATTTCTATATATGTGTAAATAAAATAAACTAGATTCTTACTGGTTGACTACATCAAGGAAAACTATGGTGAAATCCTGGCCCTATTGAAGTCAACAGCAAACCTCCCATTTGGGTTAATAGGGACAAGAATTAACCTGTGGCGCCAGTCCTGCAATGCATTGCATCCTTGCAAAGCGATACTAACTTCAGTGAGGCTCCATACAGGCACAGCAGTGCACCTGCATGCAGCAGATTGCAGGATCAGGACTGAATTGACACACTTCATTTACCCAACTGGTGGTCATGCAGCAAGAAATACTTTCAAACAACATATTCCTGTCCCTATCTATGCTTGAAGTAGTTTCGTAGTACTCGGCTTTTTTAAAACCTTCGTTTAGACTTGTTTTGTACATTGTGTGTGTATAAGATTTGTTATATAAGATTTGACACAGAAGTAAGCATGCGGTGTTGACTTGCTCATGCCTGGTATTACTCTCCAATTTGAAAATTGTCTCTGAAACATCAGCGTTTGATTCTTCTTTACGCTCAATTAATAGAGTTAAGCCTTATATAAATGCCACGTGCTTGCCATGTGCACATGATTGAACACACCAATGGTGTAATGGACAGCTATGAAAATACCGGAAGTGGAGTCCTTTACAGTTGCTACAAATTTATATCTAATTTGTTCAACTTATTTTTGTCCAGGGGGATGTCTGCACTGCACAGAGATGTGACTGCAGTACGTGTAGACACACGCAAACTAGCTTTGATCTAGTTAGCGCCAATAAGATAGCCGTGAAGCCATGGCAGCATGGGCTGTAGAAGCCCACCTGGGACCCTGGGTTTGTATTCAAGTGGCTAGTCTGTGTTGCTGTCCATCACACCTCTGTAGTATAGACATACCCAATGTTTGGTACTTTATTTCAAAGGACACTGGCAAAGACTCTTGCACTAAAATGATACTGGCAACAGAACATTGGATACCAACTGTTTTATAAGGATTCTTTTGTTTACATGCATTTTGATATTATTCAGCGTAAATGTCAAGAATCTAGAAGCTATTAAAGTTCTAATGTACTCTCCTGAAAAAAGAGTTTGGACTTGCAATTGATACACCTTCGGAAAGGTTAATTCCAACTGTTTTCTTAGGGGTTAACTTTATCCACTGGGTAGAAGATCTGATTGAACATGATGCTGACAAAAACACAAAACTTTCTTTGATGGGGAATTTTACATAAACATACAGTATGCTACTTACTAATCCACTTCTAATTTATCTGGATGATGTTGGTACACCAGTTCACTTTCACCATTAAAGCTTGTAAGTGATGCTTTTGATTGACTGTGGCTTTGTCTACACTGCAGCTGGGAGCATGCCTTCTAGTGCGGTTAGACAGACTCTGCTCAAGCTAGCGTGCTAAAAATAGAAGCATGGCTGTCACAGGACGGGCTAGCCACCTGCTCTCCCCTCTGGTTCTGAGCTCAGGTGTCTGGCTAGCCTGTGCTGCAGAATCAGTCCTGCTATTTTTAATGCGCTAGCTTGAGCAGAGCTAGCCCAAGTCTGAGCTGGGAGGCATGCTCCCAGCTGCAATGTAGGCCTACCCTAAGAGACCCTGATATGCATCTACTGATATTACGTGTTTGCAGTTGTTCCAAACAAAAGTTGGTGTGTGGGTGAGAGACTGGATAACATCTGTCCTCACAATACTTGGTTCAAACCTCTGCTAAGCTCCTCCATACTTCAGCCTGGACTAGAAATACCCCTTCTTTTCCCATCCTGGATCTCTTCTGAAGATACAGAATTGTGTTACATTTTCTTGTGGCTTAGTAATGTGCACACACAGATCTACTTTGACGTTAATTTTTGAGTCTGGTTTTCCTTTATTAAAAATATTCTGTAATGAATCCATATTATTCACATACAGTAATTTATTTCTCCAGTCTTTGTCAATAGCAGTGCTTCCTAGCTTTCTCATTTTGTGCTGTGTAGGATATCAGCTCATCTTCAGTTACTCTTTATACTGATTTTTCTCTTGAACATCTGTGATTTATTACAACCTGAATACAGCCACAACAAATTTTAGCTTTGCTTTTTGATCAGTTCACTCTTCAATTAATCCAGCTTCTCAATTCCACATGCATTTATCAAATTGTTTGATTTCTTGAGTGTTTAATTTTTTTTCAACTCAGAACTCTCTTGTGTGATAAGCCACAAAGAGAGTTTAAACAGAAGCCAAGGAAAACACCAGGAAAACCATATCTGACGTATGATACCCTGTGCTGTGCAATTGTACATTAATTCAGTTAGAAGAGGGATATGATTAGTCTGATCCATTTGGGGAAAGATGTCAAATCTTGTAAGCCAAGATATTTTGCTGATGCAAATACACTGTCCACCGTCTTTCCTATCTCTTCCCAGCAGTTTTCTGGGCTGCTGCTTTTACCAACTCTTCTTTTAGAGAGAAAGTTCATAGCACTGTTGTTTTGGGTTTTTTTAAGCAGACAGGACAAATAAGCTGACTCCCTGACTTCCAACCCTGCAAAAAATGATCACATCACTAGATCTCCCAATAGGCAGCACATTAATCTTTTACCAAATCATACATATGACCCATTTGTTATATAATTAATGAAAAATGGCTTTTTCACGTCAGGCTAACTTAACCATCAGCATCCTTATTTTAAAAATACCCTGGCTCATATGGCATTACCGCAGCTGATGTTTTATAGTTTTAAAAAAATATAAGGCACAGATCTTGAAGAATGTGGTTTTCAGAATATGGTGAATTCTTTCTTTGTATATTATTTAGGTGATTTGAATGTGGTAGGGCATTGCATGAGCTTGATATCTATGCAGAAAATTTACCATATGAAAAATGCAAGCGTTTTCAAAAGAATCCTAACCTCATTGTTCTTTGTCTCAGAATTTCCAAGACCCTGTTTCATCTTATCCCACACACATAACTTTTCCCTTAATATTTACCGTTAGTATATGTTTACATAGGGAAGGTTTCACTGCAGAAACATCTGCTGCAACCGGGTTGTATTGCTCCCAAAGAGAGCATGGATTGAACAGCATGTTAGCATCCTGGATGAGCTCCCCTCAGTGGGCACTCACCAGGCGGCTGGACTGGACCCAAGCTTGGAGCGTGTGCATCTCTGTGGCTGTAAGCTTTAGGCTCACACTTTAGGTGCAGATTCCATGTCTGACCCCGCCTCTTGGCAGCGGGGTCACTGCAGTCCGATTGCCAAGGCCCTGAAACCAGCACCAGCTCTTCCAAGCTTCCTCAGTAGCTGTTGTATGCTCTCAGAGTTCTCCTGATGGAGTGGACCCTCTGGTTTACCGTTTCCCTCTTTGAGGCAACATGACAGTTGAAAGACATAGACTCTGCAAAGGAATTTATTCTAAACTCACTCACACTTTACTCTTAGACAGCACGAGAGATACACAGATCTGTGGAAGACAACAAAAATCTGTATGTAAATCCCTGCCTCGGTTTTTGCATCCCCCAAAGAGCCCTTTGGGATTTGGTCAGTGTTTGTCCATGATTCTCCTCTTCTCCTTCTGCTGCTCAGTCTCCCCAAAACGGCTGATGAGAGAGACTCCTTTGTATAAGGTTGCACTCCCCTTTGTCAGCTGGCCACCGTCAGTGACTTCAAGTCCCTTTTCAGGTGATCCATTGCTTGGTTACCAGCTCACCTGGAAGAACAGGTTTCCTTAGGTGTTAGCTAACTCATTGTCCAAGAGTGTTTCCATTTTCATAGGAGATCCTCCAGTTTAAGGAGCTTTGACCGCTCTGCATTGATCAGCCTCAGCCAAGGCCTGCAGGAATCCCAGTCCGTGATGGAGGTAAAACAACAACAGTGGTGATAGAGTGCAGTTTTGCAATCTAGACGGTGTTCACAAAACAAAATGGAGTTTGTACTTTGCTAGAGAGATGTACAGTCATACACTAATCCTTCACACAGTACAATGTAAATCTATAATACCTTCATTTGGATTTGCAGTTTTGGGGATAAAATCGAGTTGAGCTAAGGAACTGGTGGGTTAACCTGCCTTACCCTTTGTGGTACAGCTACAACCAGTGACTAAATAAACTTCTCCGTCCTCAGACTCCCGGGTACCATTCTTCCCATTTGCGTTCCCAGTCTATGTTCCGTTGTGCTATGTAACTTTTGCAGCTCTGCTGTTCTTGTTTGTGTGGGAAGGGGGGAGAGCTGAAAATGGGGAGTTTTCTGCTGTAGTTCTGCCATTTGCATCACATGAACTGCATGTTCTCTGAGCTCTCTTCTCAAGCAGCTTTGAAAAGAATGCAGGCCTAACGCAGCCCTCACACCCATGTAACGCTGCTCTGTAGGCCCATTTCCCATGCACAAGCTGTCATTCGTCTAGTCCACTTGGGTGCAGTAGTCCATCTCAGCAGGACATCTTTCGATTCCCTTTTAGGGTGACCAGATGTCCCGATTTTATAGGGACAGTCCTGATTTTGGAGTCTTTTTCTTATATAGGTTCCTATTGCCCCCCATCCCTGTCCCAGTTTTTCACATTTGCTGTCTGGTCACCCTATTCCCTTTCCAAGTCTGACCTAGATACAATGCAGCTTCTCCCTGTCAAGATTAAGCAACAGCCAGTTTCAGTTTGATATGGCAGCATCATAAGATTAGTACTTTCCCCCACCTATCAGCATCGGTGAGTGTTCTTCCAATGAAAACTGCAACCCCCCATTTGGCAGCTCTTCTGAGTCACCTCACACTGTGTGACCCCCATAAACTGAGAGCAGGGATTCCATCTGCCTTCCTTGTCACAGATTCATGTACGGCAAAACATTCTCCCTGTGTCAAATCCAAACCCACAAGTTTTTCCCTGGACTTCCCCCGTCAGAATCCACAAGTTCTGTCTGTCCTTCCTAGGCTCAGCCAAACATCTTAAAACTTCTAATTCTCTCTCATCTCCCATGAACTGGATTCTGAGCTCAGAGTTACAGGAGACAATCAATTTGCAACTTTCCTGATACTTCCACTGCGTATTCCTCTCCTGTGCTCTATAGATTTCATCTATCTTCTTCCAGGAAAATTTAAAGGTATTTTTTGCTCTACTTTGCAGTTCCCAACAGTTCTGTTAAGGTAATCCTGTTCAGGACCCAAAGTGGCTCCATGATTTCATGTCAAAGGCTTTTCAGGAGGGAGACCACAAGTATTGTGTTTTCAGCAATCAGCTGAGGGAATTCTAAGTAACGTTGTATTTAAAGAGTGTACTTACCTGTGCCAGTAGCCATATGGTACTGGAATTATCTCATCTTCATCCTTAGCTTTTTACATATTTTATAGCATAGATTTCTCCTTTAACTTAACTATTGCATTGAAGATATTCTCCAAACCAGTGATCAAATTGAGATAAGGGAACAATTTCATCACTACGTATTTGGGCTGGCTCAAAGTTCCTAGTGAGTTGTTGTTCCTCCATTAAGTGTTCATTGTGCATCAGACCAAGGGTGAAGTGAGTAAAGAATGCTTTCTTTCCTTCTTTCTCAGAAATCCGGGTCAGCTTTATCATCTGGGTGGGCAAGATGTTTTGCTCCAGGGGGAGAGTTCAGAGAAACCATATGGAAACCTCAACTATTAGTTTGCTCCATCAGGCTGTTTTCACCTGTTGGAGTATTTTAGCATCATGTTGGAAATGGTTGAGAACACAGGAATTGCCGTACTGGATCAGACATCACACCAATGGTCCATTTAGTCCAGTATTCTATCTCTATCGGCAGCCAATATGCTCCACATGCTCCAGAGCAAAGTGCCGGAAACCCTGCCGAAGGTCGTTATAAATAACTTGCCCATGGGAAAGTTTCTTCCTAATGCCCATTAGTGAGCTTGAGAATGTATATCCCTTCTAAATCTTTCTTTTTAAAAACAGAAAATCTTTACTATCATACCTCTAGATATCCTTGTTAGCCATATAAATGTCCAGTTCTTTATGATTCCAGGAGGATTCCATCTTTTCCAATTACAATGTTATTTCCCAATTTCTTGGTATTTATTATATAATGGGAACACATTTGTTAAAATACGGAGGCTGAAACTTACCTATGGGTATGTCTGCACTGCAAAAAACAACCCATGGCAGCGAGCCTCAGCTTGAAACCTTGAGGAGAATGGGGTGAATCTCAGAACCTAGGCTCCAGTCTGAGCCCGAAAACCTACACTGCTAGTTTTATCTCTGTAGCACAAACCCCTTGAGCCCGAGTCTGATCTGGCCTCTGGGTTTTTTTGTGGCATTCATCACTGTAGTACAAGGGTGGGCAAACTACGGCCCGTAGGCTGGATGGTCTGGGGCTTGCCCCGCTCCGGCGCTCCAGCCAGGGCACAGGGTCGGGGGCCGCACCACACAGCTCCCAGAAGCCGCAGCATGGCCCCACTCTGGCTCCTACGTGCTCCAATGGCCCCCTCCAGTGCTCCAATGGGAGCTGCAGGGGCGGTGCCTGCAGATGGGGCAGTATTCAGAGCCGCACCTCTGCATAAGAGCCAGAGAAAGGACATGCCACTGCTTCCGAGAGCCGCTTGACGTAAGTGCCGCTCGGAGCCTGCGCCTCTGAGCCTCTCCCCACACCCCAACCCCCTGCCCCAGCCCTGATCCCATTCCTGCTCTCCAAACCCCTCAATCCCAGCCCGGACCACCCTCCTGCACCCCAAACCTCTCATCCCCAGCCCCACCCCAGAGTCCGCACCCCCAGCCAGAACCTGGAGCCCTTCTCGCACCCCTACCCCAATTTTGTGAGCATTTCATGGCCTGCCATACAATTTCTATTCTCCGATGTGGCCCTCAGGCCAAAAATTTTGCCCACCCCTGCTGTAGTATCTGAATGCTTCACAAATACTAATGAATTTATTTTCACCCCACCACCGTGAGATACAGAGGTGCAGTTCCTCATCTGTAAAATGGGGATATAGTGGCACAGAGGGATTAAGGTCAAAAGTAATTACTAATGTTGGGTTCCTGATTGAGATGCCTAGGACCCAATTTTTCAGAGCATGTAGCATTATATAGTATTTAATATGTTCAAAGCGTAGCGCCCGACGACTTCAGTTCGGTGTAAATGCTCAGCACTTCCGCGTATCAGATCTCTGGGTCTCAAGCCAGGCACCAGTAAAAGAGGAACACACAATTGGTGACTAGCTGTGAAAAGTTTGATTTAAGTGACTTGCCTAGCAGCAAGTATCAGAGGGGGAGCCGTGTTAGTCTGGATCTGTAAAAAGCGACAAAGAGTCCTGGGGCACCTTACAGACTAACAGACATATTGGAGCATAAGCTTTTGTGGGTGATTATTCTCTTATAATACAGCAGGCACCATGAAATCACTAACCAGCAACCATACACCGCACCATAGTAACTCTAACTCAAGAAGCAATCCATGCAACAAACCTCAATGCCAACTCTGCCCACATATCTACACCAGCGACACCATCACAGGACCTAACCAGATCAGCCACAACATCACCGATTCATTCACCTGCATGTCCACCAATGCAGTATATGCCATCATATGCCAGCAATGCCCCCTGATATGTACATCGGCCAAACTGGACAGTCACATAAAAGGATGAATGGACACAAGTCAGATATTAGGAATGGCAATATACAAAAACCTGTAGGAGAACACTTCAATCTCCCTGGACACACAAGAGCAGATTTAAAGGTAGCCATCCTGCTGCAAAAAAACTTCAGGACCAGACCCCAAAGAGAAACTGCTGAGCTTCAGTTCATCTGCAAATTTGACACCATCAGCTCAGGATTAAACAAAGACTGTGAATGGCTTGCCAGCTACAAAATCAGTTTCTCCTCCCTTGGTGTTCACACCTCAGCTGCTAGAAGAGGGCCTCATCCCCCCGATTGAACTAACCTCGTTATCTCTAGACTGATTCTTGCCTGCATATTTATACCTGCCTCTGGAAATTTCCACTACATGCATTGGACGAAGTGAGTATTCACTCACGAAAGCTCATGCTCCAATACGTTTGTTAGTCTATAAGGTGCCACAGGACTATTTGTTGCTTGCCTAGCAGCATCACACAGGAACTCTATGGCACAGGGATAAAATCCAGTTCCCCAAGAAACCATTCAACTGCCTTAACCCTTGACCCGTCTTTCTCTTCCTCTACAGACACCTGCTTCATTCACTCTTCACCTTCCAGCTTCTGCAACAAATAAAGCAGTTCTACAGGCAAGAGTCTCCTTCACTACACAACCCTGATTCATCCCAGAGCAGATTGCCCCTATATACTAAATGACGCAGGGGTCCTGTGGAAAAAATAGTATGTGATCATGTAATTAAAGAATGCATCATAATGCACGTGCACAAGAATGCTGATTTAGGGGGCCCAGGCCACCTTAATTCTCGCATTTTCTATCTTCTGAGAGCTTGATTTTGCAACCTTAGCAATATTCTCTTAACATAGGTTTTTGTGAGTTATTTCAGACCTCTGGGTCTCAAAGTTTTGAAAAAAGGAATCTGAAAAAAAAAAACCACCCCAGAAATTCCATCATATGCAGCTCTGCCTATTCTTAAGGTTGGCCAACATTCCATTATAAGAACCTGTTGTCAGTTGCTTGTAACTTGCCAAACTTTGGCTGTCTATAATGGGACAAATCAGACAATTTTAATAACAGCCCCAGCTGTAACATATAGATCGATAGCTCGATCATCTTGACTGTGGAAATTTTGATTAGATCCTGAGCGTGAAGAGGGAATTACCATTAGTCTGAAGGTACCAAACATTTCCTTGTGTTCTTAGTTGCTATTATTACATGGTTCATAAGGTGGGTTAATTCATCAGTTCAGTGTGATTGATCGGGTGGAAAAAATGTTGGCAACAAAAAGTTCATTGCAGGATCAGAGCCTACAGGTGAAAAATGCCAGATGGAGTACCACAGCCCAGATAAATTGGTTAATGGTTACATATAGGTGTGTGGATATCATGATGTTTGCTGTATTATAAGAGAATAATTCAGATAGATGCAGCTTAAATGAAGAGAGCCATCTATCACTGGTTAGGGCAGAAAGAGAAAGTCTATGTGATTATATTGCTGACACCAGTATTGTACTGTGATTAAAATATGGCTTTTGATTAGTAAACAGATGGGGTTTGATCTGCATCACAAGCCTGAATAAATTTGATGCCAATTCTTGAAGCGATTTGTGTTCTTGGAATCAAACTACCAAACAATAACAGATGTGAGAACATTGAGCTGTCAAAGAGCTTAATGAAGTAAAACTGAGATCACTAACCAGTTTTAGAGAAAGGTGAAGGGGATCCCCTTTTGAAATCTAATTATTTAGGACAGCACACCTGTCATTAGGCAGCAGCAGATACCAAAAAATAACCATTTGTCTCGCATGAATTCTTGCTCTGCCACATGTTGTTGAAATGATAGACAGAGTTGTAGTTCAAAATTAATTGAGCTTTCAACCCTAGAATTTAAGTGGGGGGAAATGCAGATTTAAGGTTATTAGAAACCATTAAAATCTTTAGCATGGTGCACTTCCTATAATTATGAAACATTTCCTATTAATTCTTACCATCATAAGGATGTCTTGGTTGCTAGAAAATGATAATTAAATCCAACATATTAAATGCAAATATGTCTGAATGTCTGGACTTTGCATGCTGTGGTTTATCATGGAAAAGACATGATCTTGTAGTTAAGGCAGTGGACTGAGACACTTCCATTCCTGACTGCTTAGATTCATGTGTAACCTTGGCCAAGTTCCTTCACCTCTGTGCATCTCTTCTGCCTTCTGTGCAGCTCTAAAATCGGAATAAGAATACTTCTTTTGTCCATCTTGTACACATAGATTGTAAACTGTCCTTGGCAAAGACTGTCTTCTAATGTGTTTGGACGGTGCCTGACACATAAGGACTTTGATCTGCAGCCTGCAGAGCTACTGTAATACAAATAACAAATAGTGGTTGCCTAATTTGGGCTGAGCAGTGGAACTGTGTGTCGATAATTTAGTATGTTGCTTTGAACTGTGTGCTCAGTGGACCAGTAATTTTTTTAAAACTTTAATAGTTGATGTGTATCTAAATCCTCTGCACTGCTTTAAAAACCCAGCCCTTATGTTTAATTAAGGCGACGTTGCTCCTCTCCGTGACCCAGGAATATACATTTATAGCAAAGTCACAGGCACAGATTTGAAGTTTCTGGCTTTTGTTGTTTGTCACACATGAACCACTATTTAAACATGGATATTAACTTACTATACATGGACTATACAAGACTCCATTTCCTCTTCTTACATTAAGATCAAGGCTCTACGCTGTCGCCTGTAGCCAGACTGGCTAGATACCCTCAAACGTTGCTACAGAGCATCTTTGCCATTTCTTACAGTTCTCAGATTATTATCCACTTCCCATCTCCACACAGTCTCTCTTGTACATTCTGACCTTTATAGCTTGAGCTATGCATGTGACCTTTTACTGTTGTATTCATCCCCTTCCCATGGATCAGTCTGCACTCATGTCACAAACATACACATTGTATGTCTCTTTCTGCAGTGCATGAATTCCATACTCACTCACTGTTCAGTGGTAGATCCTGCGTTTTCCCAGCTGATGCTCAGCATCATCCTTGCACAGTGCACCCAGGACCATATAGCCTTTTCGTTTGTGCCTCTGCCAAGAACCAGCTCTCTGATTCACTGGCAATTTCCTTTCACCTCACATGATGCATTAGGCAGTTGTAGTCAGTGTGGCTAGTGGGGGATAAATCATTTTCTTGCAAAATGATTATTTCAATTTAAGTAGTTATTTAATCTTTCCAATGTGATCATTTTAGGTTAATCACACCATCTTTATTAGCCTTATTGCTACTGTAAAACAGCTATTGTGGGAAACCAATATATTTGTGCAGGCAGATGGAAACAGGCAGTTCTGAATACTTTAGCTCTTTCCAATGAGAGGTGCTTTCCATGATTGTGCATTGAAAATACCATCTCAGTTTGTTGTTGTTTTTTGTTTTTTAAGCTTGAAGCCATTGGGAAGGCTGCATATTAGAAATACAAAACAAATATTTGTTTGTACAATATCATGATTCTGGTTACAGTAAATATCACTTCAAATCTTTCTGTAAAAAAAAAATCCCATTATCTATGGTGGATTTTTCTCCCCTCCCTGAAGTTGATGCCAAGGATCTTAAATTTATCTTCCAGGACCCTTTTTCCTGCCCCCTCCCCTAACCTTTCTGGAGAATAGTGTTTGTATATGTTACCTATAACAGTATTTGGAGGTTTTGAGTGTGAAAACTGTTCTGTTTCTCTGTGTATCTCTAGCTAGGTTCTTATATGGCTCCTTCTCATTATTAAAAACAATAACCATCTCTCTTCTTTCCAGCCTGTCAGAGAATTGTGATTTGTTTACAGGGAGGGGTTTATTAGTTTTGTGTACAGATGATGTGTGTGAAAAAGAATTTATGCATGTGCCATGTAAGAAGTTTCAGTGAAGTCAAAGGGACTATTCTTGTGTTCAAATGGCTTGCTGTGTTGAAGCATTGCTGAGGAAAAACGAAGTCAAAGAAACGTATTTTGCATCAAACCCCTGTCCTACAAACACTTAAGCACATGCATAAAGTCTCACTTGAATTGTCCCACTGAGTTCAATTTGTACATATGTGTGTAAGTGTTTGCAGATCAGAGCCTGCGTTCTGAGAGCACTTAGTTCTGTGGTCATTCTATTTTCTTGCCAGGAAAAAGTTGCTCAATCTCGAGGCCAGCTCCTGTGAAAGTTCTGTCTCCTTCCCTAATGAGCTTCCCCAGACTGGTCAGTGGAGTGGACAGTAACTGCGGTGGAAGGTAACAATCATAGGAAGAGGCAGGTTCTCAGTCAGGTAGGCCCAATCCAATGAAAGGCTTTGAATATCAGGATAGAGACTTGGAGTATATTCAAAAGCGTGTCTACTTGGTAATATTTTCTAGCTATTAGGTGAAAACAGTATGGTGATGATATGTTTTTTTACCTAAAAGTTTGTAACCAAACATTTATCAAAGCAGCTTTACAAAATGCACCAGATGGGACAGCTCTTGAGCTCTCGGTGCCACAATGCATTCTTTTACATAGGGGTTTGCATTGAGATTGAGACTATTGCGCCATGTATTTTGAATATTTTTTTTCTGGGAACTTTTCACATTATGTACGTAAATTGCTGGCTGAAACCACAAACTGTTTTTGACACTCAAAATTGTACATAATCTGATGATAGAATGTGCATAATTTTAAAAAATGTTGCACCAGATTCTTGGACATGCAATTATACTTTCAGCTTTCCTTATAGCTGTGGTTTATTAGTGGATAACTAATTCCTACTTCACGTTGAAATTGCAACATCAGTCTGTAAAGTTTCCATACTGTCTCTTTGCTAACATGGCAGATTAGTAACTGGGAAACCATTCACTAGATGGTGGAAAGATTATGAATGTTTGCTCATCCTAAATGGTCTATGAGTCCAATCTTGTAATGACTTTGTGAGTAATTTTACTCCCGTGAGCAGTACTATTGAAGTCAATAGCCTTACTTAAGAAAATCATAGCTACTCATGTCAAACTTGGAGACTTTTCTAAAATAAGATTTTTTTTAGAGGGTAGTTAATACAGGAAAAGCTGTGTTATCCAGCACTTTACCATCCAGAAAGCTCTAGAAACCAACATTTCTGATATTCCCCAATACAAATCTTCAATAGGGTTGCCAGGCTCACTACCTGACTCCGCATGGCTCCCCGGAAGCGGTGACATGTCCCTGCTACTCCTAGGTGGAGGAACGGCCACGGGAGCTCCATGCAGTGCCCCGCCCTGAGCACTGGCTCTGCAGCTCCCATTGGCTGGGAACTGCAGCCAATGGGAGCTGCAAAGGTGGCGCCTGCAGGTGGAGCCAGCATGCAGATCTGCCTGGCCACGCCTCCACCTAGGTGCTGCAGGGACATATCGCCGCTTCCGGGGAGCCAACCTAGGTGAGTGCCACCCGGATGCGGCACCCCGAAGCCCCTCCCGTGTCCCAACCCCCAGCCCTGAGCCCCCTCTCGCACCCAAACTCCCTCCTTCCACTGGTAAGTATAACTCTTAATTAACTGGAACTTTTGACTAACTGGCACCCTCCATTCCCCCAACATGCCAGATAACAAAGCTTTTACTGTATATTGAAAGAAAAATAACATAATCTTTCCCTCTTTAACATGAAAGATGCACATTTTTGCCACTAGGTTCCTGTACTGAAAAGCAAGTTTACAAGTCCTAGAAGGTCGCTTCATTTTCACAAAGGATTGGTTCTTTCTTTCATTTGGCATCCTACTGATGTCTATTTTCTTCTTTTAGGCATTATTCCTAAATTCCCAGAGATCAATCTTTGAACACTAACAAATTGTCCCTCTTCCTGTTAGTGAGATAACTCTCACTGTTCCAGTACAAAGAGTAACATTTTAAGTCTGTATGTTAGAAGGATGGAGATCTGTTGCTTCTTCCTGCATAGAAAATCTGCTCTGTGGTTCTTCATTTATCCTGTTCTTTTTTATATAAATCTTTATAATAGGTATGAACATCAACTTGCTAAGTTTACTTAAATTAGTTATTTCCTCTGATGGATTTAAAGATGCTTTTTTATTTCTTTCTGAGAAAATGGCAGAAAGAAATAGAACAATAAAGCCCTGCTCCAGCGAAACATAGATCCACAGAAGCATAGAACTGTAGGGCTGAAAGGGACCTCAAGATTCCCCAGCCTTCCTTGGAAGTCTGTTCCCGTGCTTAACTATCCATATAGTTAGAAAGGTTTTCCTAATATCTAACCTAAATTTCCATTGCTGCAAATTAAGCTGATTTCTTCTTGTCCTACCATCAGTGGGCATGGAGAATAATTGATCACCATCCTCTTTCAAAAAGCCCTTCACATATTTGAAGACTGTCATCATATCCCCATCAGTCTTCTTGTCTCAAAACTAAACATGTCCAGTTTTTTTAACCTTTCCTAATAGGTCAGGTTTTCTAAAGCTTTTATCATTTTTGTTGCTCTCCTCTGGACTCTCTCCAATTTTTCCACATCTTTCTTAAAGTGTGGCACCCAGAACGGGACACCGTACTCCACCTGAGGTCTCACTAGTGCTGACTAGCAAAACAGTTAATACACCCCAGAATGATATTAGTGTTTTTCGTAACTGCATCAGATTAAATGTGTGATCCTCTACAACCTCCAAGAACTTTTCTGCAGTACTGCTGCCTAGCCAGTTATTCTCCATTTTGTAGTTGTGCTTTGATTGGTCTTCCTAAGTGTAGTACTTTGCACTTGTCTTTATGAATTTCGTCTTGTTGATTTCAGTTCTCCAATTTATCAAGATCATTTTGAATTAAAATCCTAGCCTCCAAAGTGCTTGCAAACCGTCCCAGCTTGGTATCATCCGCAAATTTTATAAGCAGATTCTTGACTTCATTATCCAAGTCATTAATGAAAATATTGAATAGTACCGAACCCAGGACTGACCCCCGCGGGGTACGTCCCCCCAGTTTGTTAGTGAACCAATGATAACTACTCTTTAAGTCACAGGCACTGGCTTCTAACTTTCCCTGGGAGTGCTTAACTCCCATTCACCCCCACTCCACCTCTTCTTCCAAGCCCCCACCCCAGCTCCACCCCCAGCTTCTCCCCCACGCGCACCCTGTACCCACTTTGCTCCCTCCTAGCATCTCCTGCACGCCAGGGAATAGCTGATTGCAGCGGATGGGAGGTGCTGAGAGGGAGTAGGAGCAGTTCATCGGCAGGGCTGCTGGTGGGCAGGAGGCGCTGGGGTGGGTGGGGGAGAGCTGGCTGCCAGTGGGTGCTAAGCACCCACTATTTTTTTTCCATGGTGCTCCAGCCCTGGAGCACCCATGGAATCGGCGCCTATGCTTTAAGTATAGTTTTTCAACCAGTTTTGCACCCACTTAATATCAATTTCATATAGAGCACATTCCCCTAGTTTGCTTATGAGAATGTCAAGTGGGACCATGGCAAAAGCCTTACTAAAATCAAGATATATCACATCTACAGCTTCCCTCCCTCATCCACTAGGCCAGTAAGAACATGTAAGTACAGGTACTGAGTGGACCCATTGTCTTCAGGACTACTCAGATGCTTAGAGTTAAGCATGTGTTAAAGTACCTTGCTGAACTCAGGCCTGTTAGGATAAAACAGAATGATTTGCTTTTGAGTTAATGATTTTTAACACGCAATTCTGAAGTTTTTAGTATTTTTAAAGATGTAGTATTACTTTATAAATGGCAAGATATCATTTTTATTTTTAAAAGTCCCATTGTAGCATAATACGGGCCCAATCCTACAAAAGGGTATCTGAGTAACTTTACTCATATGAATTGCCCCATTAATATTAATAGGGAGAGTAAATTTACACATTTACATAAGTGTTTGCAAGAGCTGATCTTAATTTTGACATTTTTAGGTCAAAAGACCTTTAGCTAATTTACATTAGCTGTTTCAGTGGTAGCTGTCATAGCGGTAGATAAAAACATAGCTTTAAATCTGACTAAACTCTTAACTGCAGTGTGACTAGCAGTCTCAGTATAATCGTAGGCATTTTTCTGTCTGAAAGCCACTAAAACCAACAGAAAAACATGATGTAATTGGTATCGTTTTGACACAAGTGACATATTATCCCTATTTACAGAGCTCAGGCGCTGAAATAGCTGCTGTGTTACACAGAGCGGGAGGGAGCGGGAAGAGAATTGGCAGTGCTACAGCCTGTGAAGAAGGCTGCAATGCAACATGCTTCTTTTATGCTACATTTTACTTGATCCCTCATTTACACTTAATTAATAAAACCGTTTGGCCATTTGAGAATTATTTACTAGTACAACATACACAGGGAGAAATGTGTTCTTTGATTTTTAATTTGAATAAAAAAACCCCAACCTTCTAGAAATGTCTGTAAACAACAATTGGATTTTAACATGGTCTCTAGATATCTTCTTGTGGATTTAAGACCCTTTTATCCTGAAGTGGGTTTTTTGGGGTTTTTTTTTGTTCTTCACTGACTTCCTTTTTCCTTCCCAGAGGGAGGTGTCCCACATATCAAATCAAGCAGAGTAGCAGACATAGAATTAGACTCTTGCTTTCCCTATGAATTCACTGCTAAAACCTATACAATAGAGCAGGGGTAGGCAACCTATGGCACACGTGCCGAAAGTGGCATGCGAGCTGATTTTCAGTGGCACTCACACTGCCCGGGTCCTGGCCACCGGTCCGGGGGGCTCTGCATTTTAATTTAATTTTAAATGAAGCTTCTTAAACATTTTAAAAACCTTATTAACTTTACATACAACAATAATTTAGTTCTATATTATAGACTTATAGAAAGAGACCTTCTAAAAACGTTAAAATGTCTGACTGGCACGCAAAACCTTAAATTAGGGTGAATAAATGAAGACTCGGCACCCCACTTCTGAAAGGTTGCTGACCCCTGCAATTGAGGGTACAAACAGGTTCCTTTTATGTCTTTAATGCTAGCAACTGTGATCAGTTGTCCTCCCCCTTCGCCCCCACCCATCAAAAGCAGGTGCTTGAAGTACAATTATTATGAATTACTTGCATTACAGGAGCACTTAGAGAGGCTGCAACCAAGATTGCGGCCTCATTGTTCAGGGCACTGTCCAAACACATAGTAAGAGTTCCCGCCTGAAGAGCTCACAACCTAAATTGACAAGAAAATCAAATGGTGGCAGGGAAAACAAAGACACAGAGCGGGGAAGTGACATGCCCAGGATCACACGGCAGAGCCAAGAATTGATCTCAGGGCTTAGACCTCGTCTATACTAGAGAAAGGTTTGCCAGTGTAGCTATACCAGCAAACTCTCTTAGTATAGACACAGCTTATACTGGCAAAAGCCTACGATAGCATATACCAGTCCCCGGACAAAATAAACAATGCAGGCAAAAGCACTCTTCTGCCAGCACAACTGCATTTACACTAGGACTTGTGCCAGTATAAAAATGTCATTAAAAAAATCACACCCTATGCAACATTAGTACACTGGGAAACGTTTTGAATGAAATATCTGGGGGCTGGTCTACACTAAGGGGAAAAATCGATATAAGATATGCAACTTCAGCTACGTGAATAACGTAGCTGAAGTCGAAGTATCTTATATCGATAACTTACCCGTCCTCACGGCGCGGGATCGATGTCCGGGGCTCTCCATATCGACGCCGCCACCGCCGTTCGGGGCGGTGGAGTTCCGGAATCGATAGAAGCGCGTTCGGGGATCGATATATCGCGTCTAGATGAGACGCGATATATCGATCCCTGAAAAATCGATCGCTACCCGCCGATACGGTGGGTAGTGTAGACGTAGCCTGAGCCTTGTACCATAATAGACTGCTAGCATTTTTTATTTATTTATTTATTTATTTTTTACAGAATAAACTAGAACTTAATCCATAGGAATGTTTTGAAGTACACATCAAAACTGGCTTTTATGGCTATTTCTTGATTCACAATCAGCAGATAATTGCATTAAACTATCATTAACTAGAGGGATTTGAAAATCATATTAAATGTAACAGTCATATCATAGCTTCCGTGACATAGATCACTTACCGATTAAGATGTTCTTTCCCCCTGCAAAACCTTTTAAAGGGAAAGATATTATTGTCAGCTACCTGTCTCTCCAGCTGTCAAGATCTTGAGTTAATTGATTAAAGACATGCAAGTTTTCAAATTATGCAGTTGATCATATGTTTTCATGAGTCTATTGAATTCAGTTAAACAATATTTTTACCGTGCACATTAAAACATTCTTCAACCGAGCCATGCTGGACAATATGACTGGTTGTGAAAGAGTTCTGCTTCCCCTTGCTGTATACCTCGTGCATTGTTTTTGGCCATTTTCTTTCAAACGTTGTTACCTTTCAAAGTGCTCCTCTTTAATAAAGCATTGTGACTTCTGCTGATGAAAAGCTGCTCTGTAAGAACTAGTTGTTGTTGTTGTTGGTTTATTAACCAAGGAAAGCATTTATTTATGAGACCAAGGTTGAAGGGAATTTGAAAGAAGTTGGTTGTTCATTGTGGGGTAGATCATGACTCCCCCTGATGGAGCTATGCAGGGGAGTAGTAGGAAATAGTCCCCCACCCCCACCCCATGGCTGCATTATAGTACCAGATCTTAGGTCCCTACCTGGGGATGAGAGTGGTATTGCCCGTTATTCCCTTGCCGTGAGCAAGTAGAGGCGACAGAGAGAGGCAGGAGTGCATAGAGTGATGGACAACAATGAGCTAGTTGCACAAATGGGGATGTGTAGGTCCTTTGGCTTCTACAGGCTCTTTAGTCTTGAAATATGTTTGTATTAACTCATAGGGTCTCTGATTTTTAGATACATGAACCACGTCAAACTGGGCAAATGCAATAGCTGGTTTTACAAGATATGCAGCCTTGCACCATTGAAAGGCGCCACTTCATAGATAGTACCAATTGAAATACTTCCATGGTATGCTGCTGTTATAGGTGGGGGTAAACTTCTTTGAAGCTGGTGGGTGTGATAACCCCAGCCTTTCACCTAAGACAGCTCAAGCAGTTAAGCTCCTTTATGATATAATAGCCGTTTCCATTGAAAACAAAGGCACACCCAAGGCCACTCAGGAATTTGAATTATGTGGGTGGAGGGCTTTGCTGGGCATTGCTTGAATAGAGGTGTAGGGGAAGACAAGCGGAGAAAGAGACACACAGAGACAAACACAGAAGGAAGGAAGCACCAGACTCAGCCGCCCTACACAAGCACCATGTTCGGCCTTCAGAGAATCCTAGAAAATGGGCTTTTGGGTCTGGTGCTGAGTAAAAGAGGCTTGGGGGCTGCGAGGAAGGAAACTGTCACATGTTGTTTGGTTCCTCCTGTGGCGTGCCATCTATGTATGCAACGCATGCATTGCATATCCCAGGACCACTTGTGCCCAAGGAATGATTCCACCAGGCCCCCAGAAATCCTCGGCACACCATGCATATGTAGCATTGCATGCCTTCCTGAAAATGGCATGGCACACCGCTGGGTTCCTCCCATGTTCAGAGAAACAGGACTTCATACATTCTTTATAGATAAACAAGAATATATCAAAGATCTCTGACTCCATCATCAATTTCTTTTCCTAACTGGAACAACCTGCAAGACCCTGAATTTTTGGCTAGCTGCTCAGCTCAAAAGGGGTAGTGATGTTAAGGATGGAATAGCTGAAGGAAAGGTGCAGTGATTCACCCTGAATACCTGAGATAACTAAATAAATATTAGAATGCATTTTAAATGTTTAAAAATATCTTCTAGACAGCAGCTTGCTCATGATTTTGTTCTGGAAATGTTGGCTTGTGTAGTCGTCAGATATCTTGACCTGCACTTGTAAATAGCGTTCTTCATTCATTAACATATATCAAGTTCGATGGGTAAAAGCTGCACACGCTCTTTTATTTTAAAGTGCTCTATATTCAAAATAGATTAAAACAATGACTTTCATATATTTCTAACTGAATTTCTTTTAATGGGTGTTTTGTAAAGATTGGTGGTATCTGCTAGCTAGATAAAGACTGGGATACATATTATCTGAGCAAATATTTATGCTAGAGTTCCTTTCTTACAAGAGGGACACAATCTAGCCCAGGCAGAAATGAGTGTAAAAAAAAAAAGGTTTCTTCTTTTGCTGGCATATTTTCACTTAGGATTCAGTAAAAGCAAAACAGCCCACTGAATATTTAGTAGGCTCTTCTGCTTTTGCTCAGTCCTCAAGTGAAGCAGTGGCAATGGAATTAAATAGATTGTCCTGTCCACATGATTAAAAGGAAGATGTAACAATAACATGCTCCTTAGGCGCAAAAATAAATAACAGTTCAGCAATCATCATTTACATTAAACTCTTAAAAGCATTTTTTTCTTTGCAGGCAATCATCAGCAACTGCAAAGGGATAGATCTGTGGCTGTTTTCAACCACATATTGCACAGGCTTTCAGAATTGCAGACCTGATCCAAAGCCCATTGAAATTGCAGAGTACATAGCAGGGCTTGTAATTACTAGTTCTAGTATTACCTACTGCAGCTCCTTGAATAGAAAACATATGTGGATTAGCGAGGGCTAAAGGTTCAGGCCATCAGTCTGTATTTATATACTTTGTATAGTTCTTTCCATCTGAGCATCTCAGAGGGTTTTACAAACACTTCACACCATCTCAGTGAGGGAACGAAGTATTGTCTTCATTTTACAGATGAGAAAACTGAGGTAAACTGAGAAAAGGAAAAGTTTATTTTAAATAAGAAGCTGACTAATATTACAGTGTAAATAGCATGTTTGAAATAAAAAACTCGTGCTGATTTCTTTCAGTCCTTTTTGCCCAGTTCATTGTGAATAATATGAAGAATGCTGTTTGCTGAAGGCTTAAAACCGCTCATGTACTGGAGTACTCATCACCCTACTGTTAATAATACATTCCCAAGCGTTCCATTAGATGCACTTAACCTGCTGCAGGAAACAACGCTGATTCCTGATTCGTAGTAACCCAGCAACAGTTTCTTAGCACTGGCTCAGCTGATGTGTGTGCAGAACAGCAGTTTTCCTGGGGAGGTGGGGGCAAGGGCGTTTCTGTGTTGGAAAAAAAATAGATGCACCTCATGTAGCTCCAGAATCCAGGCAAGCTGAAGAGCCAGCCGAGAATGGGAGCCAGCTAAGCAGAAATATTGGCCTACATTTTTTCCTTCTCTTTAGTGTAAGGCATGCAAGTTTCTATGGCAACTTCTGTTTTCTGTTCTGTAAGGCCTACTGACTCATTTTGTGTAAGAGCTGCACACTGGAAAAAAAATTGTTTTCTTTCCCTGCCATGTCAAGTGGCTCCTTTTTTTGTAGCCCATTGCTCCTGTCTGAGTTTGTCAGAGTGACAAAATGTCTGGTGTTTGATGCTGGCACGATTCTCGCAGTTTAGATTGACAACAAAAGACAATTACCCGTAAAAGCACCCTCCTCTTTTTGAAGAATTGCCATAAGGAAGCTTTACTTTGCCATATCTTAAAATAACACATCAGCCTAGTTAAAACATGGGACTGCATTAGGTCAGTGCTCCTTGAGATAAAGCAGGGTTATGCCAAGAAGGTAGCATTTCCCTCGAGAAAAACATCTGCAAATGGGGCAGTAGCTATCAGACCATTGTGACTTACCCATTTTGTGAGACACAAATGCAATGTCTCTAACAAAGACTAAATCAAAATATGCATCTATGATGTATTGGATCATTTTGACTGGAACGCTGCGCACAGACTCTGTCATTGCCTTCTGGGATTTGTATGCGCACAGTCCTCCATTAGGTCTTGAAAATGTAACCCTGTATAGCTTAGCTATTAGCACATGGCTGTATCTCATATAGAAGCCAGCTGAGTCTTGCGTTAGACCAGTTGAGGCTTTGCAAAGATGACAGCCTTGGGTAAGGACGTTGAATGTGTGGCGATCCTTTTGGAACATCTCTCAGATCCAGTGAGGAGTATCAGAAGCTTTTGAAATAAAGAGATGGTACTTTGGGATTACTTTGGAGATGAATGAAAGGAGCAGTATAAGACCAGGGCCTTCGTCAGAGCCTGCATAATTGCTGCCTTAAGGGGATTCGGGTGCTATTAGACCCAATGGCTAGAAGGAATCAGTACATGCTCAGAGCCTCACACCAGGCAATGCAAGGTAGATTCTTATCTATGTATATCAGTAACTGTGTGCTATTTTTAAAAATCCACTTCTTTTATCTTGCCTTGGTTAGAACATTGACCTTGATTAACGGCCATGTCCAAAATTATTTTTCCAAAACATGCTAGTCTCCATTTCAAAAATGGTTTAATTCAGGCTTTAAATTTTTGTGGTCTCACTCTAGAGATGAGCTCTATGGGCCAGATCGTCAAATGGTGAGAATCAGTCTGGCATCAAGGATCTGACCCTACAATTCCAGTTTATTATTGGGGAACCAGACTAGACATTTAGGCGTGGCTTTTCAAAGGAGCCCTGGGAAGGTTGAAATTCTACGAGAAGAGTGTGCCTAACTCCCTTAGCCTCCGTTGAAAAGCTCAGTCTTAATGTACCAAAGAACACTATGAAGATTAGTACTGCCATGGATTCCTCTGGAGCGTTCGTCCTCCTAATCACAAACATATGGCGTGCTTTAAGGGAGATTATATTGTTAGTGTTAACATGCTGTCTTCTTGCTAGTTTTATTAAGCAGGTATCCAGTCAATGGTTAAAGCAGAAGTTCAGGGAATAAAACCCAGGAATAGATTCAGCCAGTAACTCAGTGACCATGGACTGTCAGTTAACCTCTCTGCATCAGTATCCCCACCTGTACAATGGGAATACATACCCTCACCCTACAAAGTGCTTGGAAATCCCTGGATGAAAGGCACTGTGTGAGTGCAAAGTATTAATTATTTAAGCGCTGATACAATGCTCAATATTATAGAGAATACAGGTGAGCTTGTGATCTATTATTGCCTGTCTATTTATTACTAGTTTTTACATTGATTGCAGGTAGGCACAGTGATGCAGCTGTCAGTAAACTGTGTAGGTTGTAGTTAGCAGAAACCGCACATTAGCCTTCCTGCATTTGCTGTTCATGCCATAACACTTAGAAATGACAGTCAGATACTTGGGGATTCAAGCAAGCCTAGTCCTACTAGTTCAGTGAGTAGGAATATTTTAAAGGACTTGTGTCAGCATTTTATAGAGAGAGGCCCATTAATTATACTGTGTGAGGAGGGAGCCAGCACTCTGAGCCACAGCGTAATGTCGTGAATGAAACACGTATTCTAGAAAATGGTATAAATGTGTGTAACATGGAAAAGGCAAAGGCTTCTTGTTCCATATAGTGATTTCAGTTATGTGGTTTTGTGGGGAAACTTAATCTGAAATCACTCATAAATTGGCCTTCTGGTTGTTGCGTTAAGCTGGATTACCCAGCGTAAAGCATTGATTTTTCGATTTTAAAATGTTGAATAATGTATGTGCACATTGCCTGCTAAACTAGATTGTGGCAGTTTGACTGGTGTGTCCCTTTCTAAAATAGGTCCAGATAATGACCGGTTTAGAGATTGGCAAACTTATCATCCTTTTGTTTGGCTAACACCCTCGTTAAAAAAGTGAGCACATCTTTTCCAAGGCTGTCCTATTTTATTGTTGGGCTCATTTTATGATTTCCAATTGCACAGTCCTACTGGGAGCCTTGTGGATGATTTTGAAGTGGTTAAAACCTTCTCTTGTTATTCATTTCCTTTTAATACAAGCATACACTGCAATCAGGAATGTTCAGTACAAACTGGAATCCATATAAATCATAAATGGAAATAAAATCCTGTCAGAACTTCCATCAAATAAATTTGAGACGTTCAGGCTTTACTATATTCATGAATAATGCTGCGCACTGCCGCTTAAAAATAAAACCGCATTTTGAGGAGTAACTTGTTTAGGTGAACTGAAGAGCTTTATATACCTGTGATTAAGACCCAGATGTTGGGGCATTGGTGCTGGGGAAGGTATTCTCCTTAAGGATTTTATTTTTTTTTAATATAGTGCATTTTTATAGACCACTGGAAAAGTGGCCAGAGTGTGTTGATGATCCTCTTATGCTGGGTCAGCTTTACCTAAGACTCCTCAAAAGCGAGAAACATCTATTAAATGCTCTTTTGCTGAATCCTCAATATAAATGAATTTGCAAGAAGCAGCAATTTTTCCTCCTCCCATTTCCCCTGGACTAGCTTCTGCATCCTTCAGAGGTCAAAGCTTCCCCAGTGTCTGGGAGACACTGGTCTAAACAAGTCCAAATGCAGCTATTCAGCGACAGTACAATAATCTCACTCAACTACACTAACTTCCATCCATCAAAACGATTGACCCTATATATAATAGGATGGGGGATGAGAATAGGTAATTGTAATAACACAAAGCCTGATGGCAAACTATTCTTTATAGTAGCCTTTACCTAAGACAGTGCATTATCCTTACACAAAAGGCTATTGACACAGTGTCAGATGTTGACATTTATAGCAGAGTTATTGACAGTGATTGTCCCATGTTGTAAATAGATTGGCTGCTTATAGCTTTTTACCGGTATCTTACCGTGTTTATCGCTAGCTTTATAAACACATCGGCTGAGGGATCATTCCTGCTCTCCAGTTCAGGGCATGCATTACGGAGACGCCAGTCACAGCTCCAAAGGTAAAGACTTAAAGCAGGGATTCAGACACTGTTAGGTATGAAAAATATAGCATATCCTCTCCCAATTAATAGCACTTGCTCTTCGAGTATTACCACCTAGCTTGGGAAATCAGTTATTGCTTTCCACCATCCCTAACTAAACCTGCGTATTGGCTAGATGGCACTAAATGGAGTTTTCTACTTGTATCTCCTCCTTCAGCACCTTCTGGGTTTTGTTTTTTTAACTAGCTGCTATTGCTTGGTTGGGGTTTTAATTTCCCTGATAAAGTGACTCCACTGTAATTTTTAATATTTTCCCCCCAAATCAAGGGCTAATATTATTTAAATGGTTCAGCCAAATGCTGAAAACCAAATCTTGGTTTACAGCCTCAAAGGGAAACTACTGCTCCACTTCGCTATAGTAAATAGATTTCTGACTGGCTAGTCGCTCCAGCAATAAGTGAAATCCAGTTTACACAATGGAATCAGTGCTGCTGTACAAGAGCACTGGCACTATAATAGCTTTGCCTCTCGATTTACACTACACCAGATGAGTTAGCTCCATTTATGCTTCGTTCCACATATCTTTAGACCTAAAGCTAATTATTGCCTGCTAAAAACTGTATAACATTTTTTCAGTTAATGATCTCTATCGATAATGTTTGGTTCTTTGAAAAGGTGCCTTTATAAAGCAACTTGCAGTGTTTTCCTTGCTGTGCTAAAGCTTTTTCTCTCCTGGCCGCATGTGCTGTTACTACACATTAACCCTGGCCTACATAAATTGTAATTGTTTCAGTGAGAGACCGGATGTTTTTTGAAATCTGAATTGCCACGTCTCTGTCAAAGCACAAAACTCATAAGACTTTGTCTACACTACACAGCTTTTAGTGACACGGCCGTGTCACTAAAAGTCGGACAGCGTAAACACTGTTTGTTGGCACTTTTGCAGACAAAATACTTCCACCCTCTCCGAGCGCGTTGTCAACAGGAGAGCGCTCCTGCTGACAACGAGCCATTTATGCTGCCACTTGCCACGGCAAAATTTTTGTCTGAGAGTGGGGTGGGGCTTTTTAAAGAACCTGTGAATGACAAAAGTTTTGTCGTTCAACTGGCAGTGTAGACAAAGCCTAAAAGATATTGCTCTTTACAAAATCAACCGGAAGACCTGAATTTTTAAGGTGAAAATACATGTTCTGGAGTCATCAGTTTGTAGCAGAGTTTGGGTCCATCTAGTGGTGGTAGTAAAGAAGATAACCATAAATATATTTTATAAATATAAAGAAAATAAACATGTAGTGTAACTTATGCAGTCCACTAAATGCCCAAATAACAACTAGGTGGGTGAAATGAGACAATCACCATGCTCTCGAATGAACTCGCACAGAAAAGTATAAAAAGACAAAAACACCATATCACCTGTGAGTGAACACTTTTCACAAAGCAGTCACTCTGTCTGGCCTCTCAGTCCTCATCCTCAAAGGAAACCTGCACAACGCCTTTAAAAGATGTGCCTAGGAGCGTAAATACATAACTTTGCTAGACACTAAAAATCACGGACTGAATAGAGACACTGGATTTATGGTTTATTACAAAAATCTGTAACCCACTAACTCCCCCTCCCCCCCCAAATACAGCTTTTTTTCTCTCTCTCCTTTCCCCAATATGACTGGAGAGGTGTAAACTGGCCACTTCACCTTGAATGGTCCCTTGAAATATGTATTAACTACTTATGCTAAAAAAAACAATGAGGAGTGAGTCCGGTGGCACCTTAACGACTAACAGATTTATTTGGACATAAGCTTTCGTGGGTAAAACAATCTGTTCCACCTTGTATTTAGTTTTGACTCTCTGAGTACATTTCTCAGACCTGATGAAGAGCTCTGTGTAAGCTCAAAAGGTTCTCGCTCTCACCAACAGAAGCTGGTCCCATAAAAGGTATTACCTCATCCACCTTGTCTCTGTAGTAAAGAATTGTTTGTTAGTTGTCTTGCTTGATAAAGAAGGAAGAGGAGGGGTGATTTGTGTTTCGCTGGCTGTTTAATTTGTGTGTGTGTGTGTGTGTGGTTTTGAGATTTATGGTAAGGGGACCAAGAGTGTTGCCGATTTTATTTTTGTATACACATCTAAATGAATAAATAATAAAAGGAATGTCAGAGACCAACCAGACTGCATAGCTGTAACCAATTTTCAGCTGTACATTTTAGTAGCAGTACCACAGGCGCCAGCTTCTTCCAGGCCCCAGGGGAGCTCAACTCCCTGCTTGGCTCCAACCCCACTCACCCCTTTCCCCCAAGTTCCCAGTCCTGCCCTGCCTCTTCCCAGCCCCACTCCACCCCAGGACCAGTCCACACTCCGCCCCCTTCCCACAAACCCCCATGCCGCCTCTTCCCGGTTCCCACCCCCTCCTCCAAGCTTGCCCCGTTCCTCCCCCCTCCCTCCGCACCCCAGCGCCTCCTGCACGCCACGGAACAGCTGATCGCGGCGGGCAAGAGGCCTTGAGAGGGAGGGGGAGGAGTTGATCAGCGGGGCCACCGGTGGGCAGAAGGCGTTGTGGGGAGCTGGCTGCTGGTGGGTGCTTAGCACCCACTAATTTTTTCAGTGGGTGCTCCAGCCCTGGAGCACCCACGGAGTCCGCGCCTATGAGCAGTGGTATTTTCCTGTCACAGCCCTTGGCTTGCGTATCTCATGAGTGAAAGCAAATTAAGTGCCTGTAAGAATACGTCTACACAGCAATTAAACACCTGTCACTGACCCAGTTCAGCTGACTCTGGCTCGCTGGTTCCATGCTACGGGGCTGTAAAACTGCTGTGTGGATGTTCAGGCGGGAGCCCAAGCTCTGGGATCCTGCGAGGAAAGAGGTCCAAGAGCCCACAACAAATTTTAGCCCCACAGCCCAAGTCCTGCGAGCCCAAGTCAGCTGACCCAGGCCAGCCGCAACTGTGCTGTGGGTCTTTTATTCCAGGGCAAACCTACCCTGAGGGGGAAAGCAAGCCACCAATGAACTGACAAGCAAAGCCAAGATGCTGACATATTTTTTTTCTCCTGCACTGAATTTTTAAAGTAAGTAGACACAACAAGCACTAGAATTCTGGTATCTCATAGTAATGAAGACAACAACTTCATACAGCTGTACAGTAATCCCTTACAAGTACTTACTAGGCAGATGCAAGAGGAGATAACTTCCCTGGGTAGGCACCGAGCATGCATTTGGCATGCATCCCTGTCTGTCTCAAGTACTTCTGTGGCCTCATTACCATAGTACCTGAGGTCCTCACTCTTTTTAACAGCACCCCTGTGAGGCAGGGCAGTGGTCTGGTCCCCATTTTACAGATGGGGAACTGAAGCACAGGGAGACTAAGTGATCTGCCCAAGGTCACACAGATAGTGTGGCAGAGCAAAGAATTAGACTTGAGTTTCCCATGGCCCAGGCTAGCACCCAAATCACTGGAATGTCATTCCTCCCTGACCATGTGATCTCCTTCTGCAGGCCTCTCACATGTCAGCCCTTACTGTCAGTGAAGAGAATTTTGAATTCTCCTAGAAGGCCACCGAACCACAGCTGTGGATGGAATGAGCTAAAAAGTAAGGCCATGGTTAGCAAGGATCTAAGGAGTGAATGGTACTTGCACTGGCCTCCACAGCGTAGGCTCGGTTCTATACCCTTCCTGATGTTCTAGTTCTACGAGGGATCTGGGGCAAAAATCTGTCTGGGGATTGGTCCTGCTTTGAGCAGGGGGTTGGACTAGATGACCTCCTGAGGTCCCTTCCAACCCTGATATTCTGTGATTCTGTGGTTATACAGTAGGAGTTCACCTATCCAAGTTGTATCTAAGATGCATCACCTACGTGGAAAAACTCCCCCTCCTGTCTAATAAATTCAACACCCCCCTTCAGATAAGATAAATAGGGTTCCACTGTCTAAAAAAAAAAGAAGGTTAATTAACAATGCATTACAACAAATGCTAAGCTAGTCCGTGAGGAACACTTGAAATATTTTCTCACTTTATTCATGAAGGATTCCAGAAAATGTAGTAGAACTCACATCTGGCTTTTGCACTAGGGAAACCAGACATGTTATCTGTCAAATCTGTTCCTTAGTCTCTGAACTTTAGCTAAGCAGGGACACGGTGTTGGCTTTGGTGTGTCAAAACTGTTCTGCTGCTTTATCAGAGTTATTTTATTTGGCTCAGATTTTAACACAATTCTGAGGTGACTCACTCAGAGGAAAGTGGAGGTGAGTCATCTCCATTCTTTGTAACAGAAACTTTCTAATTTTTTGGCAAACTGCCTGATAATTTGAAAACAGATTCATCGGAAGGGGCAAGTACACGTAACACATTGGTTTAACTGGAAATAAAAAAGGGAAAATGAGGAAAATGTTGTAAAGTATGTATGTAAAGTATCTGCTCTTTCTGCTTGATGAAAAGGCCTGCTTTTGATGGTTTTCCAGTTAAGAGACAACATCAGAGAGTTCTGTTTGGAGAATATTTAGATTTCTTTTCATATTTGATGCATGACATTATATAATTTCAGCGAAGTATGTTATTGCAGATAGCAGGCATTGGTTTATATTTGATTGGGACGGTGTGTACAGACTAGGATTAAATTTTAAGTGGGTATTGCTCCTTTGGCCAAGCGGTTCTTAAACTGTGGGACATAGACCACTGATGATCCCCAGAGCTCGCGCACGTGGTCCTTGGAGCTGCTTTTGTCTCACTGGTGTATAAACCATTTCAGAAACATTTCTAGAGCCAGTTATGATTTGGTCTTTCACATGCTCGGCAACAGGACAAGGCCTTTGCCTCTCTGGAACTATACAGGGCTTCTGTTGACTTCAGTGGGCTTTGGATCGGGCCTTACATGGAGCTCAAGTTCAGACGTAGAGATTGCAGGAGTAAGGATTGCGCAGTCCAGCCCTAAAGAGCAGCCCTAAGTGTAAATATTGGGAAGACAATCGATATTTCTGAAAATAAGAGCAACTTTGTGGTTCAGTTTTGCTGAACCAATATCTCTTGTGTATGTAGGGCCATTTATGATACATTTTGTAAGAATATTATTAATGATGCAAGGGGAATCTAGCCATTTCCAGAAACAGAATGCACAATCATGTTTCCAGTGCAATGCTGTGACAAAAAGGGCTAATGCAATCCTTGGATATATAAACAAGGAGGTAGCAAGTAGGAGTCAGGAGGTGATTTTAGTGCTATATAGGGCATTGGTGAGACTGATACAGGAATGCTGAGTATACTTCTGGAGTCCAAGTTTTAAAGAGGATGTTAAAAATTGGAGAGGGTTCAGAAAAGTCCCACAAAAATCATTTGAAGGAGGGAGAAAATGTGTGACAGTCAGAGACTTAAAGAGCTCGATCTGTTTAGCTGATCAAAGAAGATTGAGAGGTGACTCTATTACAGAGTATAAGTATCTTCATGCTGAGAAAAGGGCTCTTTAATCTAGCAGAGAAAGGCAGAACAAGAACCAATGGCTGGAAGCTGAAGCTACACAAATTCAAACTAGAAATCAGGCACAGTTTTAAATGCAAACTAGAAATCAGACACTGTTTTTTAGCAAGGAGGGTGATTAACCATTGGAGTAAGTTACCAAGGGACATGGTGGATTCTCCTTCTTTTGATGTCTTCAGATTAAGACTTGAAGTCTTTCTGGAAGACATGCTTTAGCCAAACACAAGTTATGTTTTAGTCAGAGCCAAGTTATTGAGCTCAGTACAGGGCTAACTGGGTAAAATGTAATGGCTTGTGATCTACAGGAGAGCAGATTAGATGATCTAAGGTCTCTTCTGGCCTTGAAGTCTATGAATCGGTGATGTCTTCTGATAAATTGCAAAATATGATTTAGCCCTCCACCCCCCCCACACAAAATCCCCTATGCATCTAAGAGAAACATGAAGATTTGATTTGAAGACATTACAAATAAAACCTCAGCACTTCCTGTGGTTGCCAGAAGGTGGCACATTTGTCATTTACATCCTACATTGCATTTTTATTGCAGAGGGGAGGTAAGAAGCTGCTATGCACACACAATGAAATTCATTCCTGTGCGCAGAAGGCCCAGACATGGCCTGGGCATCATTGAAGTCCCAGTTAAGCCCTACAGAATTCACTAGTGCCTGGGCCTTGAGCTGGCTCTCCACACCGGGGTTAATTTCACCCATCATGTCAGACTGAAGTAGCCTTCTATTGTAATGATTAAAACTCTGCAATCAATACTGAGTGTCTTGTTAGAAAAAGACCCACAGGAATCCAATAAGGTAAGACTACTAGCTATTTTCACCACTGTATTGTTTGCATGCAGCACCGGCATTCAAAGTCCAAAATATTAAGCTGAAGTCCAGTTTTTAAATAAGTACAACTGGAATAGTTTCTTAGACCCAACCGTCTAGTCCAGTATGAAGGAGATTGGCTAAAAGAGGAAAGAAATAATCTTGCCTTCTTAACTTAAATCTTAGCTCTTTCAGGCCCCAGTTCAGCAAAGTATTTAAGCATGCGCTTAACTTTAGCATTTGAGTATTCCTGTTGACTTGAATGGAAATATTCACCTGCCTAAAGTTTAGCATATATCTTGCTGGATCAGGGCCTATTAGAGAAAAGCAAGTTGAAAAGACAGTGGTCAACAGTGCAATATTGTGCATGGTTAGAACATGGGAGGTGGAATCAGGGATCCTGGGTTCTATTCTTAGAGAGGCAATGTGGTCCATTAGGATGTAGGACTGCTACTTGGGAGACGGAGGTTCAATTCTCTGCTCTATCACAGACTTCCTGTGTGACCTGGGGTACGTCACAGTCTCTCTGTGCCTCAGATCCCCATCTGGAAAATGGGGACAATAGCACGCCCCACCTTGCAGGCATGTTGTGCGGCACTCAGATACTATGGTAAGAGAAGTCATCTAAAGACATTAGATAACCGGGAACCAGAAAGTAAAACTGACTGGCAGCACAAACTGGTCTGATTTCTGTGTCCAAACTGAAAGCAGTACAAATAGCATAAGTAGTGAAAGCTAATGAATCTTATAAAATGGAGTTAGGAGCCCAGTGCGCCTTGTAAGTCATTTGTTTTGTAAACTAGGAAAGAAGAGTTTTGGTTTGTACCTGATTTTTAACCTTGGCCATAAAAATGTGACACCACAGGAGGCCACTTTGCCAGGGTTTGGTCACAGAAGTTATATAGAACTGTTCAAAATAAAGCCTGCATTTTTGGAGGATCGCATAATAGAGCTACTCAGACACCAATACAAGTGGAGGTGGATACTTCCATAAATGCTGCTTTCCAAATGAGAAGAACATGCAAACAGCGGTGATACAAGCATACTGGACTCTTGCGTTCCATGTCACAGTATGACGCAGCAGAATGTCTGCAACTGACAGAAAGTTTGTACTTGGGCTCAGCAGCAATGGAACTGTGTGGGGAGATTGGGAGAAAACTGGCTGCCCCTAAGTGATCGCAGTGCGGCCAGCATGCCTCTTCCAGAGCAGTGCCTTAAGAGTGCCCATAATGCCAAGAGCATAAACCCCCAACAGCTGTTCCTTATAAACGCAACAATGGTTATTAGCCAGGATGGGCAGGGATAAAAAAGCCAAACCAACATGACATTCTGTTCCAAACATCTGATGCAGGAAAACCAAATGCAAATAATTTCCTTAAGCTGGTTCTCCAAAGGAAAAAACCAAAAATCATAGACTGAATTGCAAATATTACAAAGAAGCAGACCGTATAAAAGCTTGTGTTGGCAAAAGTTGTGCTTATGGCTTTGTAAAATAGGAGAAAGGAAATAAGAACAGAATATTAGAAAAAGGAGAACTGTCAAGTCCTTAACCATATTAGAGGGTTTCTCCCATGGCCAGACAGGCAAGATCTAGACATCCAAGTTGTTGCTACATGATCTTCAGTAGGTTGTTTAGATGCTTAGATTATTATGTCATACTTATCCCATTATGTGAGTATATGACATTGGACAATAAGAACTTCTCTACAGTACCTGTTTCTTATCTTCAGCTGTGATTTATTTTCTTCCCTTGTTAGCAGGATGTTGGTCCGAGGAGAGATAATGAGCCCAATAATCACTGCTCGTTCACTTGCTCTTTCTGCATGTAACTATCCTGATCTTAATGTTACCTACTTACATCTAAATATATGTACACAGTGTCCCTCACAAGAACCGAAGGGAGGACAGCACATTTCACAAAGTACAATACGGCATTATATTTATGCTTTGCCGAGCCTATTTGGGGCACTTAAATTATGTTCTGGCAACCAGCCTTCATGCTTAATTGTGGTAGCCCAAATCATCACTCATATTGTACAAGAAATGGAGCCAATTTTATTCCCCGTGCAACTCCATTGATTTCAGGCTCACTTCATCAAGGATAAAACTGACTGAATATTTACAGACGGCAACATGTACTAAATAAACCACAGAGTGGGACAAGTAGGAAAAGAGAAAAACCTCAACATCCCTCCACCACCTGCAATAAAATATAGACCTGCCAGACCACATCCACTTGAAAAGGAAAGGAAGGCTTGAGATTCTGCACTCTGGATGCCACATCTGATCTTTCGAATAGATCAAAGAGAAGAAAATTTCACTCACCAGGCCTCGCTGCCCAAACTTTCAGGATTATACCTTGGGGAAAAGTTGACCATTTCAGTCCTACTGTGACGGAAAATAAGGAAGCAGGTGGTCCCATAACTACACAGGAGTGATATTTAAGGCTTTGAATACTAAAGGCAGGGTTGCTAAAGAATAAGCAGACGGTGCAGGTCTCACAGCACAAGCCTCAGTGACTCTGGCATCCTGCAATTATTTGCAACCCATGTTTGGTTTTCAAGGGTAGCCCAGATAAACAGCATAGAGTGACCCCAGCACAGAGCCCACCAAGGTGTGGATTGCTGTGATGAGAGTTGTTTCTACAAGAAAAGGCTCTGAGTTTAATAAAATTTGAGTGATAATAAAAAAAAAACCCAACAAATGTTCTGCTCTTTCCGTAAGCTACAGGGTGAAACAGAAGGCAGAATGTGACCTACTATGGACTTATGGCACATCTGCACAGTTTAAAGGCTCTTAACGAGGGTTGAAGAAGTCAGTCCAAATAACTGGAATGTTTTATTTTATTGCTGGCCATCGTAACAGGGTCAAATGATTCAGCAAAAAACTTTCTTAGGATAATCCTCCAGTGGTAAATGAATTCAGGAGTGATGGATTTTGGATAATTTCCCAAAATGCTGTATTAGTTGGGTCCCAAAGCCCTCAATAAACGAATTTAATCAGGTGCTGTGTAAGAAGCGTTACTTTGATACGAATGTGTAGCAGCAGTAATTTGTACATACTGCTGCCAGACAAAGCCAGGAGGCATCATAGTGAACAAGAGGCCAGTGGACTAAAGGTTTTAGAACAGACAGCTCTCTTTGGAGATTACAGTGTTGCGAAAGGGGTTGCTAGACAGGGAGAGGGAGAATGTTACCTCCTGTTAATCAGTTAACATGACACATGCTTCAGCTATTCCAGTGCATCTGAAATCATTTCCTTACCAAGCCATGTTCTAACACATGCTCCACTACAATTGCTTGTTGTTGTATTTTTAATGAACATCAGATCCAATTCGTTTTTCCAGTTTTGGAAAGTTTCTCTTTTTTAACCAATCTGCTAAAAATTAATCGTTTACAACATTTCTGCATGTGGACACTATATAGACCGCAGTTGGCTGTTTTGACAATTGACTATAAAGCAGTAGAAGGGAGCCATGTAGCAAACAAAAGCATAATTTATGTCGTTACGAAGAGGCCAAATTATGCCTTTCGCAATGTAACCTGGTATTATTTGTAAAACCACAATGTTTGATAACAAATTAGCTATCCATTCCTGGAAAAGGCCATATATAGGAACATTGGGTGCATGATATACAGGATTAGATATAGTGTATAAAAAAGGAAAGAGGGAGGGTGTTTGAGGAAGAATTTTCAGATGAATAAAGTCACATACATAGGCCTATTGCCACTCGGTTACAGCCCCATTGCAGCAACTTAAAATGCAACAAATGATTTTGTCTGAGACTGAGAAATTCTATTTCTTGCTTCTCTCAGCTAGTCAGTACAGGTAGCAGGAATTGTACGCGTTCCCTCATAATACCTTGCTGATGTGCTTCAAGTCTGACTCTCAGGGACCATTCACTTCGTGGCTTCCCTCCTGGGACTTGCCAAATATCGTTGTTTCTGATATAATGTTATACACAAAAAAACTGTGTTAAAAGAACAAATTAAGAAATGCCGGAATTAACATTGCCTGTGTAGCTTTAAGTCAGCTCTGTTGTGCATCTATGCATGATGAGACCGTTTCCATTATGTGATCACTTTATTTTTCCCGTAGGACCGTTGCCTCATTCAGTGCACAGGATGGACCTGTTCAGGGATGAATCAGGGTTGTGTAGTGAAAGATTCTTGTCTATAGGACCCAGGCTTCATTTGTTGCAGAAGTTGGAAGGTGTGTAATGAATGAGGCAGGGGACTGCAGGAAGAGAAAGGGTAGTTCTCTGGTAGGGAGTTCCTGTCCGATGCTAGAATAAGTCACTAAAACAAACTTTTCACACGTGGTCACTAATTGTGTGTTTTTCATTCTCTGGGGCCTGACTTGAGACCATGGGCTCTGATTTGCAGAAATGCTGAAAACTCACATCTGCAGCTGAAGTCAATGGGAGTTGTACTTGAGTGCTGTAAAAACCCAAGTTCCCCGAAATGTCATACCGTAGGCATCTGAGATTGGGCACCCAAAATTAATGTACATTTTTGACATTCATGACTCTGTGCAGTTCCCTATCTGGCATTTCCTCACCGTTGAGTGTTTGACTTTGCAACCTCAATAATAGTCTTTTAATGTAGTTTTTTTGTATTTAAATTCCTAGGTGTTCTAAAAAGCAAACTGAGAATTCCATCATGTGGCAGCATATTGACACCCTCAGCAGGTTGAAACTCTTAGATCCACAGCACAGACCTCTGCCACTTAAGCTAGTTGAGTAACTGACAACAGTGTAGGTTGTCGTCCTTTGTGTGGACCAGCCACTAGAGGAGGATGAGAGACACATTTTGCCAGTGGGTTTCACAGATATTTGCTGACCACAGGGGAAAGGTGAGACTCAGGAATCTCAGGTCCCATTCCAGTGTCAGGAGGGGAGTGTCCTCTAGTAGTCACAGACTCTTCTGCCTCTGTTCCCACCAAGCCTCTATCCCTTCCAGCTTGTCCGTGACTCAAGCCCTTCTCCCCACCAGCTCCTCATCCAGGTGTCCATCCCATATCCCCCCTGCTGCCACCTCATCCCAATCCCAGTCTTCCCCACACTCGTCTCAGCCCCAGTCCTAGTCCCCCCAAAATCCTTGTCCCAATCTACTCCCAATCTACTCCTTCAACTCGTACCCAATTTTGGTTATTGTCCACATGCATCTAAGTCAGATGCTTCCTCCTCCTCCTCCTCCTCGTTTCCTAGGTGCCAGCAAGGGGAGCATTGAGAGCACAGTAGAAATATACCCCTTCCTGTCAGTTCCCTGCCCAGTTCCCAGCAGCCAGGGTGAACAATTGCAAGGAAAGTCCCACTCAGGCAGCCCTGGGACGGAACATGAGCAGTAGCACTGCGCGGCTGGAGCAATGTTGCCAACCTCAATGATTTTTCACCAGATGGGCTATGTTTGGAAGGCCGGAATCAGTGACAGAGGACTTTTGGGGCTGCCAATTTGTTGCCTGCTCCAAAATTTGGGCAATTTTACTTGGGGTTTGTCTACAGGGGCCCAGCCCAGCACAGTGGCAAAGCCCTGGCACCTTAGAGGGGTGTGTAGGTAAAGTGCTCTATCGTGGTGCTGTGCGCTAACTGCCCTGTGTATACCTGCTAGCATGCTGTAAATGCCTTGCTTGCATTACCCTGTCTGTGGACGTAGGTACCTTTTACAGGGTGCCAGCAGGGTCTACACAGGGCAAGGCAGAGCACAGCACCATGTTACAGCCCTCTGTACGTACCTCCACTAGCACCCCCAGCAGGAAGCACCTCTGAAGCCTGGGCACTGTAGGGGCACCGTTCACAGTCCACTCCCCCAGTGGGGATTGTATGGCTTCATTCCTCCAGAGCATGATCAATAACAGGAGAGCCTGGGTCACAGTGGCACACACACTTGTAGCCGTGATTAGGAAGACTTATTAATTTCACTTGTCTATATATAGTTAATTTCTGGTCAGTTCCACTTTCTGGCTCCAGTGCACTAACGCGAGGATGCAGGTTTTGGGTTGCAAGGTCTGCAGAAGGAACGTCTGGTGTTTAATTAAACTTATTTAGATTGAATGGATTTAATTAAAACCCTATTTGGATTGAATGGTATCGTTTCTATATGGTGCTAGATGGTTTTTACAAAAATTCTGTGAAGTGCTTTGGGCCGGATCCTCAGCTAGTGTCAATCAGAACAACTCTATTGACTTGGAGCTATCCCAGTTTATACCAACACAGGATCTGGCCTCTCATGTGAAAGGAGCTGTAGAAGGGCAACATTGTTATTAGGGTTTTTTTTCCACGCAGCATATTTAAAACTTCTCCTTTACATTACCATGGAGAACTGAGCAATCTGGTCCTCTCCCTCCTCAGAGAGCCATGCTAAATTGAAAGCTTTGCTTGATAATCACTGCCTTTATGTTGTCATCTGAAATTCTGACCGAATTCTTAGTTTGCAACACCAAATAACTGGGCTTTTGTTCTGCATGTGCTATTGTGTTATGTGATGCATACGCCTATTAAGAGGCACTGAGACAAAGAGGTGAGTTATATTACAAATCTCTACTCCTTTTATTGGTCCAAATTAATAACACCAAAGGAGGTAAATGACCTATTTCGAGCATGGCCTCTACAGAGACCCCGGGTCCTTCAGATGCATGATGGCAGATGGAGGAAATTATTGAAATGAAATTTAAAATATAGGATTCCCTTAAAAAAGTACATGAGGACCTCAGCTGAGGGCAAAAGACTTCAGCATTTGAAGCAGCAGCAGTCCCAGCTCCGACAGTGGCCATGGACAAGACACTTTATCCATCCGCACTTTGGTTTCCTCGTCTATAAAATGAAGATAATCACACTTACCTTAATAATGGTGAAGACTGATTAATTAGTATTTTACAGCACGTTGTAGTTGAAAAGTGCCGAGTTATGAAGATTGCAGATGGTTTGAGAGGTCAAAGCAGCTCTGATGCCAGAGCAGCTCAGTATATTGGTGAAGAGGTGATGAGGAAGGTAGCCCAGGTATTGGAATTTGCAAGTGAGCTTCCTCTCTCTAAAAACTAAACAAAACTTCTTGAGGTTTCCAGGACTTGGCTGCTACTGTCTGGGGATGCATCTGGTGTAGATCTTTCCTTACAAGGGGATAACACTGCTCTGGTGGGTGATTTGGGTTAACCAGTTTTTAAGGCAAAGTCTAGCGCACTGGACCATTAGCCCTTGCCTGTGCCACAAAAAGGCATCATGTTAAAAAACATGCTAGCGACCATAATCTTAAACACAATGTTGTCCTTAGGGTGGACAAGGACAATCACGTTTAAAAATGCATTACTAGGGCATGGTTAACCCTACTGTTGATTTATAGTACAGTGGTCCAGAGCATGTGATCATGGTTCCTGGGCCTGGCTTCTATACAGCCTTTTATTATCTCACAGCTAAAGGAGCTCAGACTTTTCTCTTGAGTGGTAGACGTAATAAGCGTGAGCTGCTAAGAGACTGGTCTGTATTCTCTGGCTTCAGTCACGGGGAATAGGATTACAAAAAGTTATATCCCATCACTGTTAAAATAGAGGCCTGTGGTGCTGAAGGTCTTAGGTTCATTGCCAACTGATGGCCATGGTGTCTGTATGCCATATGGCCATTGTTTGTTACACACTCAAGCAACCAACTCCAGCCCTCCTGTAAAAAGATGCACCTTCAATACAGAGCTGGGCCTAAAGTCACACATGCAGCATCACTGCATCCCCATGGCATCCATTTGTTAGTCAATGGACTGGATGGGGTTGGGATTGGGAGTAGCAGGTAGTGCTGTTGGAGAGAACAGGCCAAAGGAAAATAGACTGGAGAAACTGTCTTCTGTTTCCAAATAAATCTTGCACTTCCTCTAAAGATATGTCAGATCAACACTGCTCCAGTGAGATCAGCAGAATTACAGAAGGATTGATAATTGTCCAAGATTTCTCTCATTGCCACATCACCACTGTACATATTAGTCTTTGTCTCTCTCTTAAATATTAATTCATGTCTTGTTATTTTACTTTTTTGCTGCCATGGACTTGGGGCAACAAGGAGAGAGAGAGCTGCAAATCTCGCCTCTGGGTCACTGAATCAAATCCCAACTTCCCCATCAAGCTTTACTTTTGGAAACTCATGGTTTTGACTGGGTTGAAACTGTATCGTGTTGCACACTATAATGTTGCACTTGTTAAACTTTCCCCTTTCTAGTCTTTTTGAAATCTAATCCGAAGCCCTGTGAAGTCAGTGGAAGTCAGTCCACTGTCTTCTGTGGGCTTTGGATCTGACCCTTAGTCTTAAACAGTTCTGCCCCAAATGCTTCCTATAAATAGCAGGATGGGAAAGGATTGTCTGTGGTTAAAGCTCAGCACTAGGAGTCAGCAGATGTGGGTTCTGTTCCTAGATCAGCCATAGGTTCACTGCATGACCTTGGCCAAATCACTTAATCTCTCTGTCTCAGATCACCTAGCTATAAAATGAGGATAATACTTAACAGACCTACCTCATGGGGGTGCTGTGAGACTTATAATATTAACATTTGTAAAGTGCTTTCAAACCTTTAGCTGGAAGGTGCCGGAGAAATATAAATTAGTGGTATTATTATTTGGCTCTAATATTTGCCCAGACCATAACTCTATTTTGATCATTGAAAAGTTTTCAACACAAGAGAGAGGAAACCTCCTCTTTAGTTGGGGATGGATGATTTAGTTGGGGATTGGTCCTGCTTTGAGCAGAGGGTTGGACTAGATACCTCCTGAGGTCCCTTCCAACTCTGATATTCTATGATTCTATGCCATAAACAAGGTTTTGTTGGACTTTTCATATAAGTATAATGTTCTTGTTACCAAAACTGATTCCTAAACTGCTTTTCTCTTTGCAGTCCATGGCCTCCGGCTTTGTTTATAGATCAGACATTGCTCTTACAAAGGGCAATGGGTTTCAGGTCTTTGAACCAGATCCTCACAGGTATTTAGGCACCTAACTCCCATTCAGTGGAAGCCTTTGTGTCCATTACCATGAGAACTGGGCCTTCTATTATACAGTTCAAGCAGTCACCTGAGACACCAAATATGCAGGGCAGTGCAGCACAATCTTTTTAGTAATGATACTGATCACATGCTCACATCCAGGACCCAGTGCCTAAAAAGCTGGACCAATACACACACTATTGGACTCAGCAGCCCCATGTAAAATTTAAGGGTGGGTAGAGGGAGCACAGCAACACAACCAGAAACCTTGATATATTTCTTTATAGATTGATTGGAAAGATATAGATCTGATTTTAACCAGTCTCACAAATCTGTAACCACAGCTGGCAGGATCTGGCATTCTTATCGAAGAGGCCAAGGACTGAAGTGGCCTTGAGGACTCAGCTACCTTCTCACCATCACCAGGTCAGGGTTGAGCTACAAAGGCAGGACAGAATGCAGTGAGCTCGCACTGCACACGCTGTACCTGTAGTGTAGTCAAAGGACTTTAGTCTCTAGGGTTGCCAAGCCCCAGTACCTTTCACTGACACTACATTCACACCAATCACGGGAAAGACATCATTAGAATCAGAGAAGACTAGGGTTGGAAGAGACCTCAGGAGGTCATCTAGTCCAACCCCCTGCTCAAAGCAGGACCAATCCCAACTAAATCATCCCAGCCAGGGCTTTGTCAAGCCGGGCCTTAAAAACCTCTAAGGATGGAGTTTCCACCACCACCCTAGGTAACCCATTCCAGTGCTTCACCACCCTTCTAGTGAAATAGTTTTTCCTAATATCCAACCTAGACCTCTCCCACTGCAACTTGAGACCATTGCTCCTTGTTCTGTCATCTGCCACCAATGAGAACAGCCGAGCTCCATCCTTTTTGGAACCCCCCTTCAGGTAGTTGAAGGCTGCTATCAAATCCCCCCTCACTATTCTCTTTTGCAGACTAAATAAGCCCAGTTCCATCAGCCTCTCCTCATAAGTCATGTGCCCCAAATCCCCTAACCATTTTTGTTGCCCTCCACTGGACACTCTCCAATTTGTTCACATTCTTTCTGTAGTGGAGGGCCCAAAACAGGATGCAGTTCTCCAGATGTGGCCTCACCAGTGCTGAATAGAGGGGAATAATCACTTCCCTCGATCTGCTGGCAATGCTCCCACTAATGCAGCCCAAGTTGGCCTTCTTAGCAACAAGGGCACACTGTTGACACATATCCAGCTTCTTGTCCACTGTAATCCCCAGGTCCTTTTCTGCAGAACTGCTGCTTAGCCAGTCGATCCCCAGCCTGTAGCAGTGCATGGGATTCTTCCCTCCTAAGTGTAGGACTCTGCACTTGTCCTTGTTGAACCTCATCCGATTTCTTTTGGCCCAATCCTCCAATTTGTCTAGGTCACTCTGGACCCTGTCCCTACCTTCCAGCGTATCTACGTCTCCCCCCAGCTTAGTTTAGTGTCATCTGTGAACTTGCTGAGGGTGCAGTTCATCCCATCATCCAGATCATTAAAGAAGATGTTGAACAAAACCAGCCCCAGGACCGACCCCTGGAGCACTCTGTCTGATACCAGCTGCCAACTAGACATTGAGCCGTTGATCACTGCCTGTTGAGCCTGACGATCTAGCCAGCTTTCTATCCACTTTATAGTCCATTCATCCAATCCATACTACTTTAACTTGCTGGCAAGAATACTGTGGGAGACTGTATCATATATGGCCAAGGTATATCCCGTCCACCACTTTCCTCATATCCACAGAGCCAGTTCCATTCATTCAGCAGGGAGTAGCATTATTGATCCTATCCCCATTTTTCTCTCCTTTTGTTCTTTTCCCATTTCTAGTCCCTTCCCCTTTGTTACTGTAATTGCACTGTTGTGAGTATAGTTGTAATTCAATTTAAATATTAATCCATTTGAGGGTTACATCCTATCAACTAGGAACTGTTTGAGTTGCTTTGCGAAGGGGCAGCTAGAGCCGGGATTCCTTTAGGGCAGTGGTTCTCAGACTTTTGTACTGGTGACCCCTTTCACATAGCAAGCCTCTGAGTGTGATCCCCCTTATAAATTAAAAACACTTTTTTATATATATTTAACCCCATTATAAATGCTGGATGCAAAGCGGGGTTTGGGGTGGAGGCTGCTCACGACCCCCCATGTAATAACCATGTGATCCCCTGCGGGGTCCCGACCCCCAGTTTGAGAACTCCTGGTTTAGGGCCTGATCGTGCAAAGCGCTGAGCAGCTTCTGAGAGGTGCTGAGCCCCTCAGCTGCCATGAGAGAGATTTACAATGAGGCGCCTGCCATGGGAGTTGAGTGCAATGGTGGTGTAGCCGTGTGGGTCCCAGGATATATGAGAGAGAAGTGGGTGAGGTAATATCTTTTATGGCACCAACTTGGCTGGCGAGAGAGACAAGCTGTGGAGCATACAGAGGGCTCTTCTGCAGGCCAGCTGCTCAGGAGGCGCTCAGTTTTGCAGGATCTGGCGCTTAGGGCCTGCTTTTCACAGGTGCTGAGCGCTGAGCATCCTGCAGCTCTCACTGAAGACAAATGGAGCTGAGCGACCGATGCTTTGCGGGCTCAGGCCCTTATTTTTAAGCCTTTCCCTTGGGTGCTGAAAGATATTTTTACACGTGTGACACTTAGATGCTGCTTTTCTATCTTTTTTTTTTCGTGCAGGGATGACTAACAGCAGGGAACTCCCTGTATTCCAATCCTGGGCAGAGCCAGCTCCATTTTCCTGTGTGCTGCACAAACTTCCCTGCCTGGTCTGTCACGTAGTGTGTGCCCGGGTCACGTGTTTCCCCGGCGGGGCCTTTGCAGAAATGGGGCGCAGTTCCCTTTAAGGCGCAGGCTTGCCCGTAGCAAGCCATGACTAGACAGATTATCCTGTCCGGGGTGACTGAGCTCCGCCTCCCGCTCCCACCCCCTGCAACATCAGGCGGTTTGTGTAATCCCTGCAGCTCCGCCTCCCTCCACGTTGTTTGTCTTGATTTATTGTGAAAGATTAAACACCGCAGAAGATGTTGCTTTGCCTTTGCTTTCCGCACCACACCCTCCTCCTTCAGTCCCCCCCCCCCAAGATCTGTCTTCTTCTTTCTTAATCATCAACACGCAGAGGAGAGAGACCACAAGCAACAGGAATAAGGAGCCTGGGAGATCACACCAGTTCCTGTGCACTTTTTACTGTCTAAGGGGTTAGCGGTCGGGAGTGACGCACAGCCCCGTGTCTGGGGGGGAGGAGTGGAGATCACCTCCTCAAATGCCCTCCCCCAGGCTCATAAACCCTGCAGCGTAGTGTGAGTGTCAAATAAAACGTGCCCCCCGCTCCCCCCAGGTGAATACACCTGGCACTGCCCCCCATCATTAGGTACCGTTCACTGGAGCCATTTATAACCGAACTGAATCCAGCCAGCGGAGCGGAACCGCTTCCCTCCCCCAAAACAAGACGCCCCGCTGCGTGCAGGCAAATGCGCCAGTTCCTTATCCCCGAAGATCGAGCGGACTCCCCCGCGGTAATGCTTCCGGTATCCACCCAAAACCAAGCGTGCTCAGCACATACCCCCGACCTACGGTCTCCTGCACTAGGCCGGGTATCGTAAAGCACCGAATCGTTCGGGGCTCCGGATTGCACCAGCTTCTGAGCACCTGGCATCAGGTGCACCCAGCAGACCGTGCGAGGCGCCTGCCGGCTGCCCTTGATTGGAGGTAATTCATTTGGCTCGGAAATGAATGCAATGCGCCTACTGGAGGCAGAGACCTCCCCTCCTGGAAACAGGCAGGGTTTTCTGTGCCCTGCAGTTTCCTGAGCCTCGCTAAAACGTTTCACTGGTTCATTGGGTTCGCAGCATATTAGGATTTTTGTTTCCTGATCCCACTGCGGGTTGTTTTATTCGTCCGTCCCTCTCCCCCCGCCCTTTATACTCCATGACTTTGCGCATCTCTGTACCAGGAGCGTGGGAAGGAAAAACCCTCTCCCAGTGGCACACTGACGGAGGAGCTGCTATCAGGGTTCACCGGGGGTAACGTGCCCTCCTCCCTCTCCAGTGCGCTGTTCCTGGCTGCCGGGGAAACTCCAAGGGTGGCTGGCCCTTTAAAGAAGACGCCGTCGGAGGCAGACGGAGCAGGGTGCCCATGTGGAGCTGCTCCATGCCTTGTTGTTTTCCAAGCGGATTGGCTCAGGGCAGGATGACATATTTTAATAGGATGCAAACGCACTGCGGGGGGAGGACCAGGTGGAAAACCCGGCTACTGGATTCTCCCTCCTCCTGCATCCCACAGAAAACTCACCTCCCTCCTTCATCCCCTTGCAATTAGACCTTAGACATCATTTAATACAAAATAATAAATTGGGATCATGGGCCTGTCTCTTTCTCTCTTGTGGGCAAAGTTTATCTGAAAGCAAGATGCATCCTTTCTCCCTAAGAATGAACAAAGTAAAAGAAACTGACACAGTGCAACTGAAAATAAGGCAGATGTCTTTGTCAAAATAAATGCTGCAGAGGTTTTTTTTTTCCTCTGCAGAAACACCTGAAGTAGCCTTAATCTGTATTTGTACACAGTTGTGTACAATGAAACTTCCCTCCCTGTGCTGCAAGGAGTAATCCTGTGTTGGCAACAAGGGGTGAATTAAATGGTCTAACAGGCCTTTTCCATCTCTATTTGGATACACAGTTTATTTAGCTTGTCCTGTATTATGCATGGAACCTCATTTCTATTCAGTAATATATATAGGCATATATCAACAATTGTGGTAACATTTTGTCTTCTTTCCATTTCCTTGTAAAATCCCATAATAAGTTAAATATTTGAAAAGTACATACGGATACGATGATGCAATACCCTTTCCTTTTCTAGGGACCTGGTGCTGTAAACTGAGCCATATAGGTTGTTCCCTGTCCCGGCATAGACCATCTTGCAGAATCAGTAACTGCAACATTATCATGTTTATCTGTTTTTATGAAAGATCTGTCATTTACGTTGAGTTGTATGCACAATTAATAGAGGTATTTCCAAATAATTCATGACATCTGCAGAAAAATCAGCTGAGGTGGGAGTTCCAAGTTCCATTTGTGTTAATAAAATATCAGGTGACTGTTAAATTGGCACAAGCTATTTCGGGCCTGGTAGTGCAGAGCACCCAAAAGTCCAGATGAAGTCCAGGGGAGCTGGAGGTACTTAACACCTCTGAAAAATCAGATCCCAATAAATAATAACAGGCTAATTCGACTGGAAATGACATGTGAGCAATGATACTGCAGCAGCAGTGGGTTGGGAAAGAGAACAGAGAGCAAAATGACCTAATTTTTTCCATCTATAATTATTATAATTCCATGAATGACCCTCCAAAATCAGACCAAACCAGTCTAATTTATGGGACAGAGTCTTTTTGGATCAAGCTGTAGATAGTTTTTAAACTATCTCAAACAAGTCCAAGTTAAAATAAAGTTCCATGAAGCTATTGTCTATCTATGCCAGTTTGAATGACAGATGGCATTTTAAATGTCTCACTCAAATACACACCAGCAAAAATAAATCTGCCACGAAAAGGAGAAATTAAAAATAAAATCCAACACATTTAAAAAGGATCCCAAATAAGAGCTTTGGCAGATTTGCTCCCTCTGAGTAAAGAGGATTCACTCAAAACAGCAGTGGTTAAACTCCACCCCTGCAGAATGGCATTGACGAGTTCCAGTCCAGTGACCTACAAAGATCCAGGCCGGGTTTTGTCTGCAGCTGTCTGTATAGTAGCTGAGGGCAGTGTTAGTCCTTTTTTCTTGTTGTGTTTCTGTTACATACTCATCGCCATCTTGTTGCAAACCCTTTTCTTGTCTGGAAGATTCGCAGGGGATCGGGGTGGGGGGTGGTTCGATTCGGCATTTTTACTGGGGAGAAGGCAAGGAGAAGGAAACCCCCGTTTTTGTTTTTGTTTTTTTTAAAGTCTCCAGGATTTTGGATCCTCCACTGAAAGGCAACCCAAGCGATGAGCATTGAGACACTTTTGGAAGCGGCCAGATTTCTGGAATGGCAAGCCCAGCAACAACAGAAAACACGTGGTAAGGGGGGGGGGGGAGAGACAGCATGCAAAATCGGAATTAGAGCTGTTTAAAGACACAGGACACCATTTTCCAAAAGCTGAAAAAAATATATAGTCTTTTATTTTTACAAGAAAGCAGCCTGATTTCCAGCCACCCGTCGCTGCACGGTGTGTTACTTACTGTGTCTTAGGCGGGTGGAGGGTACACCTTGCTTTCAAAGCTGATTTGGTAAGAAAAAAAGCATGGTCTCCGGAACATTATGTTCTGAATTAAAATAAATTGAAGGGATGATTGCAAAGGGGCTTGGAGTTAAATCAGTCTCCCTTTAGGCTTTCCCGTCGCCTCTGAAGCAGGCACGTCTTAATTTTTGTTGGGAGTTGAGCACTTAGTAGCGATGTGCTGACACATGCTTGTGGGCGATCGGAAAGCCCTGGTTTTCGGGAGATTAACGTTGCCTTCCCCCTTTTCTCTCTCATTCACCCATAATGCAGAGACTCTTATTCTTTGGACGGGAGTCTGCAAAATGCACTTTTTTTCCGTTGCTGAAATGATGAAAACGATCGTGTTCAAAAAGTCAGAGCAATCGAAGCCTGTTTTATTTTTATATTTTTTTTGCTCAAAACCTAAAGTATATTATAGTGTGTCTGTGCTGGTGGGTTGGGAGGGGGGTAGTTATTCTCCAAAATGACCCGCAGCCTGTCTGCATAGAACCTGCCGGCGATCTGCTTTGCAGTTGAATTCGTACAATGGTCATTAATATATGTAACGTGTACAGTTTTTTTCCCCTTGTGGGGAAAATCTCCTCCTGTATTTCAGATCTTAGGGCGGTGGCAGTACTCCAGCAGAGGGGAGGCTGCTTTTGCATAATGAAATGACATAGAGTGTCATATGATACACTCCACCGTTCCGCCTCCCTCCTTTTTTGTATGTTCTGCCTTCCCGGAAATTTGCAGAGGGGAACCTTGGGTTGTCCCCCCCCTCCCTCAGCCGATGGGGTGATTGGGGTGGGTGGGGAGATCCGTGCTCTCCTGCGCCCTTGATTCCGTCTGGGGGGAAGGATCTGGGCCAAGGCAAAGGCAGGGCTGTAGCTTTCCTCTCTCATTTGGAATGTAGCATGTTGCTGCGTTCCAAACTAGTTAGTTTCATTGGGGGGGGAGGATGACGTGTCAAGCCCCGCCCTCTACCACGTGCGCCGGGGACACTCCCTCTGGGGCTTCTGCTGGGTTGCTTCACCGCTGCACTTTCATTCTTACAACAGAGCGTGTGGTTGGTTGGGGGAAGGGCTTCTCCAATCGGAGCTGGTGCGATCAGAAGTGCAAGGTGTTAAAGAATATTCCACCCCCCCGCCCCCCGATCATCTGCTAATGAATGTTGGTGCAGTGCTTTGAAAATGTAAAGTGCAAAATATGTTTAGCAGTGCATCTCCTGATGCAGGAAGAACCAGCTGTCACCCCAAGGAGTTTATAGTCTAAACTGGATGAAAATAGGGCAGCAAGGACTTTGGTATTTTCCCTCCAGCTCATCTCTCTCACCCCCTCCCCCCAACCTCCCCATGTGATCTTCATCCTGCAGGTAACAACGTGTGTATATGTTACGATGATTATTTAATTTCTTATATTGTGGTGGCATCCATTGTGCTAGGCATGCCACACACACAGAGGCAGACCTGGTCCCTAAGTGCATCAATCTGATCTACCAATTCCCACTTGCTTGCAGGGAAGTGTTTTGATCAATTTTAGTGATAGTTTTAAAATCGTCGTCCTGTCGCTGACGATGATTTTATGTGTGAGTGCGTGTACAAGTACAGCACTTCCTTTGTGGGGATATTTTTGGCTGAGTGGGTGTGGAAATCTCATTCTAATTGTACTTTAGACCTGGGCCTACATCATGACGAGCCTAGACAAAATTGAACTCGGGACCTTGACTGGCATTCATGATAGTGGGTGCAGGAGAGTACGGGCAGGATGAGACCTCCTGTATGAGGTAGTATAGAGTAGGGCATCCCCACTTCCAACCTGTCATTTTTAATCACATGGTAGCATAGTTGTAGGTGCAGATGGTACTTGCTGCTTGGCAAGAATGCCACCTTTCCTGATGGATCTCTGTACTTGTTATTGACCTTAACCCAGGCATAATTCACTTCGAGTGTAACCTTTTCAAAAGGAGAAGATCAAGTGTGTGTGCACGCACACACGTGTGGTTTTAGATTAGCAATGTATTAATACAATTAGTGGGCTTTCAGTTAATTATTCTTGAAAATATTGCAGTAGAATTTTGGGATTCCCCTTTTTATTTATTAATTTTATGTACACGTTGTCAAGGCTGCTAGAGCTGTAATGCAGCATTAGCTCGGTGACACTACTGTACCTGCTGCAAAAGCAAGAAGGAACAGTTCTCTTTGTGTGTCATTGCTGTGGGATGGAGCTGAAAATCTATTGTTTCACTGATGAGTCATGCAGGAGATAGTGGTTGTTGCAAAGAAAGGCAGCTTGGAGACATGAAAGGGCAGACAGCTTTCTGGTTAACTAAGAAGGAAAAATAGTCAACCTATGCTTGTGGGTTAACATATCTTCTCCTCCTGAGCAAGTGCTAATGTCATTGCTGGGGCCTGGAAGTTGTACTGCATCCTGGAGCAGTACAGCTTTAGGGTGAATTGAAAAATCCATGTGTACATTTAAGACAGTGATGGTTTACAGTCTCCATATTCAGACTTGCTCACTGCTTAGTGCTAATATTCCTAGCGGCACGACAAATGCATTCTAGAAGTAGAAGAGATGAAATATGTGAGACGTGGTGTCAGGCCGTGCCGTTCATTGCGCAAACCACCTCTTGAGAAGATGGTTATTTTTGAGGCGCCCAAAAATGTGCGAGGCCCATCTCAGAACAAGTAGAGGAACGGTCCCAGCTGTGGCTGGCAAGGTGAGCTCATCATGACACAACAAATGAGGGGCACAAACACACAGGAGCAGGTGGCAGCAGCATGAGCGAGAAGGCACAAGAATGACTCAGGTCAGCCAGGCTTGTGCACAGCTTGCGAGCTGCGGGGGACTTTTGTTAAAATTAGGCTTCGTGGCAGAACTGAGTTTGAGGAGGGGCTTGAGCAAGGTGGTGTGGCAAACCAAGCACAGAGAAAAAAGGCCCCGAGGTGTCTTCTTGAGTCTGTAAACCCTTCAGGGCAGGGATTGTCTCTTTTCCCCCCTCTGCCTGTATAGCACTCAGCACAAATGCCCCTGATCCTGAGTGGGCTCTTTGGGTGCTACCTTCATAGAAATACTGACTACAAGTGCTGTGAGAGGTGGTCTCAACACTGGCAGAGCGGAGAGGGCGTGTGGTAGGGGAGCGTCAATGTGAAAGGAGACCAGGTCAGAGAAATGGGTGGTACCTGGTGAACAGCCTCAAAGGAACAGCAAGTTGTACGGACTTGGTATATGGAGGAAACAGCTGAGCAACTCAAAGGTCGGGGGGAGTGACACAGTTGACGCGATGGGCAAGAAAAAATATTTTGGGCAACGGCGAATGTGTGGGGCTGACACTGGGAGGAGGAAGACCCCGGAAGAGCGGCTGCCGGTGCTGCTGGGGTTTGATGTTGCTCTGGCAAGGACACACTGGAATGTGCTGGCCTTGTAGGAAAGCGAAGCAGGAAGCTGCTGGGGAGGCCCTGCTGTCCAGAGCAAACTCCAAACTCATAGACCATGTCGCTCTCCCTCTCCATCCCATTGCCGGAGAGGGAGAAAACTTTCGGCCATGGCTCCTTATGCCTCCACCCAGCCATGGAACTGGATGGGAAGAAATCACTGCTCTCAGAGGTCCCTCTGCTACAGTTTCCTCTTTTTTTTTTGGCAAGACTCTCATGTTTCTAACATGGAACTGTTTGTTTGCCAGAGCCAGCAGAGTAAAGATCAGTGTATCCTTTGCTGTGCTGCTCTGGGGAGAGATCCAGCCACTAGTAAACACTTTATAGCGTGGGCTGTCATTTTCTGTGCCTTTCTACAGCACTTGGCCCAATGGGACAACAAGCTGTTGGCCTCCAGGCTCTTCCACAATATCAATGCTAAATGTCAAGAGGGAAGGAGGAGAAGATTAAAGTAAGGCTGAGCCTGTTTTTGGAGATCCCCGTAAATGTTAAGTGTGGCGGTGGAACTTTTCGCTTCAGTAGTTGGTACCCAGGGTTCCGTACTGTCTGTGACTACGTACTGTGGGGGGTACATCTATTGATGTAGAGGTTTGCACCAGTCTTGTATTGAACCACGGGAGCAATGTCAGAGCAATGCGTTAGAATGTTGATTCGCTGGTGAGGAGACAGTGGCTGGGATACAGTATATGCTGTCTCAGGAAATCTTCAGTGAAAACATGGGATGGGGACCCAGGAGACCTGAGTTCTGTACCTGGCTCTGTGACTTGTGCAATATGAGTGTCGGCAAATTACTTTACCTCTCTGTGCTTCGTGTGTGAAATGGGGCTATCAGTGCTGATATGCCTCCCAAGGCTGTTGTGAAGCTTAATTCACTAATGTTTGTCAATTGCCTTGAGGTCCCTGGGCAGAGGGTGCTAAAGGGCAGAGAATTACGAAGTAGTATTAAAGCACTTGATCCTTCTTTGACCCAAATACATAACACAAACTCAGGACGAGCGATACCAACGGAGACAAATATTAATACAGTGTAAAGCATGTAGCTTTCACTTTGACACAAAATTACAAAGGCGCCACCCTCCCCCCTGGTAGTGAGAGGCCAATGGACAGCCTACCGGGTGAGGCCTTTGGTTGAAGCACAGGGTGCCGATGCGTCCAGCCAGTCCAGAAATCCAGATTGGCTGAACACTCTAGAGTTCTTTATAGCAGGAAGTGGAAGACTATTCAAAGGAGGCAGTGTGGCCAGTTTGATTTCTATCTAGGGCAGTGCACCCACCTGCAGAGGCTCCACCCATCTGGGCAGGCATGATGGATGGACTGGTCTTGACAGCGAGTCAGGGTTGAGGAGGAGAAGATCTGCTTGAAAACAGAGGAAGCCGTAAGATCCAGTGAAGAGAGCAGTGGTTATTCTGTTGTTCGACGTGCTGAGCAGCTTCTATCACCAGCTGGTTTGTATTTTTTTTTTTTCCAGATTGACCCTGTTAGTAGATTGCAGCTTGAATGTTCTCAAACTTCAGGGATTACTGCAAGGAAGAACTACTGGGAAGGCTTCTTTTGCTAAACAGTAATGAAATCACATTCTTAAGGGAGTCAGCTGATCTCTGCAGAAGTGTGAAGGGGATCTCTATCCCCATACATTGCACTGAACAGTCGCTTAAGAGATCTCTGAAGCATCTAGAAAAGGCCTGTAGGATACCAGGCTTGATAGAATGAGCTATGTGGTCTGAGCTGAGATGGCAAGTCCTGTGTTTGTAGGACTGTCATGTCACTGTCAAATCTAGTGCATAAAACATTGTCAGTTTCACAGCAGAAACAGTACTAGCTCCTGAGGATCATGTCTCTTCCGTTTAATTGTGTATCTCAGAAGGCTGGTTTCCCCTGATCACACATGTGGCTTCCAAATGTTTTATAAAGCTGACTCAAGTATTTCCAAATATTTCATTTCCTCAGAAGTTACACTGATGCCTTTGCTCTTGGCCGTCCTGCATTTCCTATCAGACATACGTGGCTTTTTGTTGCTCTTCCATCCTTTCTGATGTGAAGAAAAAACTAAACCAGGTAGGGGATTGTTTACCTTAACTGGTAACCTGGGTGATCATCTCCTTCAGTTCTCTAGCGACCTATGTAAACTAGGACATTTACTGTGTTGTGGAATTGTGTTTATAACACAGTTTGGTCTTGCCTTTGTGGATGAGATAAAATCATGCCATTAGCCATGTTATTCCTCATCAAAACCAAACAATTTCTGACCCAGTTGCGAAACTGCCTTGTTGTTACCCAGTGCCCCAAAATGGTAAATATTTTTCTGTACATGGGTTGTAAGGCCTTGTCTACTATTCAAACTGTGTTTAAAAATGGGTCTTACTACAAAAGTGCTTGGATGCTATGATATTTTAATATGCCTAAGATACCTGCTAACACGGTTTCAAATAGCAGCATAAACAGGACCGAAATATGTTATTAAATGGTATACAACAGCATGGTGTAGGTTAGGTAGGGACCTCTGGAGTGAACGCCAGTGCATAGAGGATCTAAAAGTTGTACCATGGTTAAAAGAGGTGCCAAGTTTTCAGCCTTTGCTAAAAGATGCACCAGGGTCTTCAAAAGATGGCACAAGTGGGAAACTGCCATCTCCATTCAGCGTTGGAGCACAGACTCTGTAACACATATGAATATAATTCGGGGCTTGTGTTTTAGGGGTACTGTGCATGTATTGCCTCTTTAAATGGACACTGTCCAGCAGTCCCTCATGAGTTGCCTACACACACGCTTCATAAGGTCTTTGCAACATGAAAATATCTGCTTCTTTACTAACATTTATTTTTTTCTTGATCTTTGTTACTGTGGTGTTGCTCTTAACTGCCAGTTGCATGCATGGGTTTGCTATTGTAGGGTTGCTGCATGCCTAGTTTGCTGATGGGGAAATGGAAGCACCGAGAGATGAATGGCCTAATTTTAGAAGGGCTGAGCTCCCCTGTTCCCCATTGCAGGCACCCCCTGAAAGTCAGGCTGTAAGTGACACGCCCAGGAGCACACTGCAAGTTGCTGGCAGACTAAGCACAGAACCCAGGCTTCTTGATTCACAGTCTCCCACTCTAACCACTAGCCTTGCCAGCTTCTTGATCATTAGTCATGCTGCATGCAGCAGCTTGATTCTTTCCAGAGGTTAGACTCTGCTTCCCCAAAGAATATGGTGGGGATTTTATTTTTTTCTTCCCTCAAAGGCTTCCGGTTCAATTGCATTGGTGCTCCACTGTGGTAAGAGAGGAGGCATGTGCCACAATAGATGGATGGCTGGTGGACATAGCTCTGATGTAAACACTAGTTTGACTTTTATGAGTCTGCACAGGCCGGCTGAAACCACAGAATAAATTGACAGCAGGCTGGTTTCAGGAAAATAATTGCCTCTCATATCCCTGACCTATCTTGTTACTTTACCGCTTGACTAAATAGCTGTTGTGTTCACCTTATTTTTTTTTTAACTTTATGATGAATGCAAACCTAGTACATGCGTACAGATAATCAGGACAGATGATCTGATGAGCAGAAGAGTATCTCTGCGTATCTGGAATTTAAATCTTCTCTCAATCTGGTGCTGTCTTCACAATTCATTTGTATTTGACACACTAAAAAGAAAGTATTTTGTATCATTGTCTAAGGAGATGGGGTTGGTTAGTGGGCTGAGCAGAAAAGAAACCAGAAACTCCTGGCTTCTTCTCCTAGCTCTGCCGCTGTCTCCTTGTGTGGCCTTGGGAAAGTCATTTAAATTCTACAGGTGAAATCCTGACCCCGTAAAGCAAATGACATAACTCCCATTTGACTTCAGTGGTGGTTGTTTTCCAATCTGTAAAATGGGGGTAATAGTATTTATCTACCTCACAGGGATACTGTGCTGATAAATTTCCTACATTTTGGATGGCCCTTGAAGTGTGTGAAAAGTTATATATGTCCCTAGGGCCAGACTTTCTACTAGTATAATCGATGTAGCTTTGTTGAGTTCAACAGATCCGATCCTTAGTATTTTATACATGAGTGTTTGATGGATGCATATGCTGGGCTGCTATGAAAAATTCAGGGAAGGAAGGGAACCATCTGCCTCCAACCCTCCCCCACACATGCATAGCATTTCCATAACACTTTGTTCTTCGGGCTCTATAAATGTTTCAGACTTACCATTCTGCATAGTCTGAATCTTGCTGTTCAGGATTTGGGATTCCCCAGAACGAATTGCGTGTAAGTGCCTGCATAATTCCATCAGGAACATGGGAATTGTCTTACCAGATCAGACAAGGAGTCCATCTAGTCCAATATCCCGGATTAAACAGTTGGCAGTACTAGCAGCTTCAGAAGAAGGTGTAAGAAATTTTGTAGTGGACAATTAGCAACCACCTGCCCATAGGGGAAGTTTCTTCTTAACCTTTGGCGGAAGATGGTTCGTTTATGCCCTGAGGGATAAAGGCTTAGAGTTCTTTGTGTTTTAAGGTGTTGTCATCCATATAATGTCTAATTTATATTATTTTTAATCTCACGGAACGCTTGGCCTCTGTGATATCACTTCAGTGAATTGCACAGGTTAAGTGTGTGTGTGTGTGTGTGTGTGTGCAAAGTATGAGGGACTCCCGGACAATGTCCATTTAAAGAGCAAGAGGCTTTCCTTTGATAAGTTTTCAACTTGTTGCTTTTCAGTTCTGTTGAGAGTCCCGTGGTTTTTGTATTATGAAACAGAGTGAATCGGCGTTCCCACTTTACTGTCTCTGGTCCATTTGTTAGTTTATGTACCTTTGCCACATCCCCTCTGATTTCTCTGTCTAAAATAAACAAGCCCAATCTCTCTTTGTACAGAAGTCTTTCCATTTCTCTCATATTCATCGTTCATTTCTGAGCCGCCTCAATTTCTACTCTCTCCTCGCGGGGTTAAGGGGGAGGAGCAGGGTTGAACAGAGCATTCAAGGACAGGGGGACCCTGGGTTCATATAATGGCACAAGAACATTGCAGAGCATGGGAGTGGGGTGAATAATGAGGATTTTTAACTGACTTAAAAATCTTTGACTGTCCCGGTCAAAGTGGGGCAGCTGTCTCTTCTCATTCTTACCTATTCAGAAAGAGATCATCTCAGTTTGGCTTCTGAGTCCACACGCTCTTGCATGATCATACTCCTCTGCTTGTTAGGAAAGCTGCTATATTTCTTCTGATGTCTTGTTTTTCTTTTTCCCTAATACAACATACAGGTCCCTACAAAACCAGGAATAACTTGTATATGTTTCAGTGTTTGCATTAATCCCGGCACCGCCCTAGAATCTCCTGCCTTGCTACCCCTCCCCCCTTTCTGCTTCCTGAATCGTCTTCATAAGACTAGCAGAATCTGATTTAAAAAAAGCAAAATGTTTAGCTGAAGGCACCTGGGGAAAGCCTACACAGTGGTGATAACCTCTTGGAAGGTGAGGGATGGACCTGCCATGTGTTAGCATAGTTGTGAGGTGCTCTCCATGGCACAGATGAAATCATGCTAGTAGCAGCTGTGTTTAAAGCTACTAATGGGATTCTTGGTTTCCCTGGTCTGTATGGGGAAGAAGTTTTGTGCATGTCTGAGAGTCCCTTTAGACCCATGTTATGGACTAACTAGAGGAGGCAATGTTTTTGGGGCTTTGTCTGTGCTAGGAAACTGCTGTTTAGTGAGTATGAAACCCAAATTCCTACCACTCCCAGTACCCTTCAAATAGGGTTGGAAAGTGTTTGAGTTGATCATCCATTACAGGATATCTAGGTTTTACCCCTTAGTTCATTCTTTCATCCAGCTATCCATCCAGTTGGTTAGAAATGCCTCTCTGGAACGCTAGATAGCCTCTATAGTCTTTAAATACACCTCGGAGAATTCATAGGGCTCAGGGTTCAGAAGTCTCTCCCATCACTGCACAACTAAAATCCTCTCTTGTCAACGGATTGCTACCCCATTCAAGCCACCCTTTGTGGAAAGCCTGGGAATAAATAGGTCTTAGAGTTTTCCACAAAAGTCGGTAGGTTCAGGTTCTGACAGATCAAATGAGGAAAGAATTCTAGAGGCCGGGACCATCTCCTGAAAATATCCTGCTCCTAGCCATACAGCTTGACGCGTTCAAACAGGTTTGCTCACTGTTCCGGGTTAGCATTTTTTCTCTAAAAAATAACTCTGGCCTTGTTGGCCATGGAATCAGTGCCAGAAGCCTGCTTGCAACAATATGGCAGAATTTTACCTGTGATCTGGAGAGCCTTGCCGTAAGCAGAGCACACTAGGCTCTTATCAAGTCAGTTCCATGAGGAATAGGCAAGTTTTGAGCTTGCCTGAGCCGCTGATGAAATGCCACGGAGGTAAAGAGTTGCAATGAAGCTATTAATTGTGCCACAAGAGGACACGGCCCTGTTTTGCTAAGCAGATGCCTGGGCATACCACCCGGTGTGACACCTGTTCCCTCTTTGATCCTGTTTATTAGAAATGACTGGAAAAACCCTTGCGCGAAGATGAATATTGACGTTCTTGTGAACTCGGAGACAGTGTGAATGCTTGTTGCGCCATGAGGAGTCCTTGATACCAAAAAAGCTGTGAAGGCTGGCGACTCCAATGCTTGTGTGCTGTCCTTTGATAAGTAGATGTCTTTACATTCGTAGCTGCTTCTCATTTGCAAATATTAGAGTGGAAATTTCAGAAGCACTCCATGTGCTCCCATTGACTTCAGTGGGAGTAGAATTAGCCCAGTGCTAACTACTTTCAAAAATCCCACTCTTGCAGCCCTTTGACCAGTAAGCTGTGGTGTACTGTGCTTCTGTTGTTAGAATCTAATAAAACTGGTATTGCATGCTTTGTACTTAGTGTTGCGTAAAATAGTGCCAAACAAATATACCATTTAAAGAGACAGATGGTTAACACACAGTTACAACGCTGCCATCATGACTCAATGTGATGTTGGGTAAGCCACTTAACCAGCCTGTGGCTTACCTTCCAGAATCTCTAAAACTGAAATATTAATTCACCCACCTGCCAGAAGCATCGTGAGGCTTACTTCATCTACATCTTTGAGATCCTTGGCTGGAAGTTGTGAGAGACATGCTAAGGATTTTTGTTTTAGCAAGTAATTTCTTGTTTTCTTTTGAAATATCTTTTATTAAAGTAAGCACGGATTTACAGTTAACATTTGACCTGCATATTTAAATAGCTCATAGTTCCATTGGGTTTCTGCAGGCTTTCGGATAGATCTCAAGCCAACCCGATTTGCAATTCACAGTCCCTCATGTGAGTGTTTGTTTAGAGAACATGGGACTGGATTCCATGAAAAGTCCCTTCTTTCTGTGGGGTCTTGCATGGAAGCCATTCAGCTGACAAATAGCTTCTTATAAGAATAAACTGGTTTTCTGGGTATTCCTTCAAAAAAAGCAGCTGATGCCCAATAGAAAAAAAAATTAAATAAACATCCTATTTACAAACAACTCTGGTGATTATACTCCTAAGGGCCCATCATATGATGCAGTGCAGTCAGTAGTAAATCAGGTGCCATTTGTGGTTGTTCTGTCTGCTGAAGCCATCATAGTTCTGCATTTTCGCATCTGGACTCTCTATATCTTTGTACCTTCCGCCGATTTCAGACTGTCAGACCCTTAGCGTGCGCCAAGGAAAGGGGCTCGACTATTATACAGCGTTACCTTCTGAAGGCAACGGCGTTAGAGCTTTTGTATAAATTGTGTCGTGATGACTAACAAAGGGGGAAAAATAAACCCTGGTCTTTCCTTTGACTGTTTTCCTTTGAGTGTTTTTTCTCTTGGCAAGTAGGCACTATCGTGTACATAACACAACAAACACTACGCCCCACCCCAGAATGGGAGCATGATATACAAACCTCTAGATCTGCTGCGTTGGGAAACTGCCAGCATTGGAGACCTGATGGAACAAGGGCCCTGAAGCTTTCTGAGTCCACGCGCAGATCATCAGAAGCCATTTTGAGAGACAAAGGCCCGCAAGTATAAGTGTACTTAGGGTTGAGTTTTCTCTTGTCATCCAGAAGCCAGGTGTGATGTTGTAACTTGAGTTCCTTCCAACTGTGCCTGGTCAGTAACCTCACATGTTATCTGTGGGCCAGCAACATCTCATTTGTCCAAGCCTCTTGTGTTAGACACCCCTGCTAAGCTTAAAGGGCACCTCTTTATTACTTGAAGACCAGCTTTGGCGCTGTTACTCTGGGAGTCCACATAACAGCACTCTGAGGGTCTTATTTAGAACTCTCCCCTCCCAGGCTGGGGTAAGAGCTCCCTAGCAGAGTCGTTGGGAGAAAAAGGTTAAACGATTTTCCCTTGTACCTATGTTGAATTGAGTTCCCACCCCATCCCCATCCTTGATTTTTAATTTAAGGGCCCTATATCCAGTCAGGAATGTGATTCTGTGCCAGCTGACTGTGCATCTTAAAACTCTAGAAACTGGAGCTGGAAGTTTCCTAGCACTTTATCTGATCTCTTTTGAGATGTCAAATCCTTTGATGCATTCTATTTTTTCCCCCACTCAGAACTGCATAAGGACAACTAGATCCAGCTCTTGACCAACGGGACTTGAATTAGGGTTTCAGGAGCAGATTGGTGATTGTGGTGAGGGGAAGTATGCACTGCCCAACAAATCCCCCATAAAGTATGGTAAAGTACGTGTGCCCCTTCCTCTCACTTAGCAGCTTATAGGATCTTGCAGTCATTTCCTTCTCTGTTCATTTAGGTTGGGTTATGAGTGTTGCTTAGTTTTCTGAAAGAGTTTCAAATAAGCATGTCATAGTGAAACCTCCAATAGCCTCTCTTAGTTGATGCTGCAGAAGGCCTTTCGGCGTAAAGTCTGATTTGATCTGCTTAAACAGATATGTTCATATTTCTTCTGAGTGGGGAAACAGGGACTCAAGCTTTTTGGCGGTAGTAGTGCCTAGTGACTAATCTTCTGCACCTGAATTGCTAATAGCAAATATTACCTCAGTGTTAGAAAGGATGACTTTGTGGGGTGGGCGTCAGCTAGGCATACCTACCCTTCCTAGAACCACACATTCAAATCCCAGCAGGTTTGACTTCATCCTTTAGAGTGTGGTGTTGTGCGAGCACAGGACTGGGAGCCAGGGTTTTTTGAGTTCTAATCCTTGCTCTGCTGCTGACTCCCTCCATTGCTTTGGGCAGGTGGCTTATCGTTGGCTGCCTTTCCCACAGCCGAAGCAGCATTGACTCCCGCTTGGAAATCCTCTGGGGTTCAGCTGCTGTGGTGGAACATAGCTGCTTCCTGGCTCTGTCCCTTCCTGTTCCCCAGAAATACACCACAGAGCTTCAGCAAAAGGGTTTCTGCAGGGCTCCAGGGGGGGAGATGATATCATGGATTGGTAATAAACCGAAGCCCTGTCTCTTCTGCACTGACAGTAAAGATACCAAGGTACACTCCTAAGAGTAGTAATTTGTCTTGGGTCCTTTTTGCCAGTATTTCAGCTTTCTACCACTTTGGCAGACAGTGTCACACTCCAGAGGTGGATGCATTTCAGTGGCACTGTGCGTACAAACAACTAGTGAAACATTTTACCATCCTTTGTGATGAAAGACCGTCTTGGAAATACTGAGATATTGATTGTGATTTATCTTCAGTTGAATAATACAGTATCAGTAGCCCTATCTCCATATGGCATGAGAACAGGGCATCTTGCTAGCACCCTGGAATTTGAATGAAGTACTTGGATCAGCAACGTTGGGGAAACACTGACGGAGAAGAAACAGCTGGCACTTTTCCTGTGGGCACATTTTTGTTGTGTTAATGAAGGCCCAGCCCCACACTGGAGATATCTGTCAAGCCACATCATACTAGAAAGATGTTGATGGCTATAAATGGCTATTAGCCAGGATGGGTAAGGAATGGTGTCCCTAGCCTCTGTTTGTCAGAGGGTGGAGATGGATGGCAGGAGAGAGAGCACTTGATCATTGCCTGTTAGGTTCACACCCTCTGGGGCACCTTGCATTGGCCACTGTCAGTAGACAGGATACTGGGCTGGATGGACCTTTGGTCTGACCCGGTCCGGCCGTTCTTATGTTCTTATGATAAATTGGAGAGGGTTCAGAGAAGAGCCACGAGAATGAGTAAAGAATTAGAAAATATGCCTTAGAGTGATAGACTCAAGGAGCTCAGTCTATTAGCTATAAAGAGAAGGTCAAGGGGTGAGTTGATCACTGTCTCTAAGTACCTGCGTGGGGATCAGATATTTGATAATGGGCTCTTCAGTCTAGCAAAAAAAGGTAAAACATGATCAGGTAGCTAGAAGTTGAAGCTAGACAAACTGGAAATAGGAAATAAGGCGTAAATGTTTAACAGTGAGAGTTACATTGGAACAATTGGACCAGGGTCATGGTGTATTCTCTGTCACTAACAATTTTTAAATCAAGAGTGGATATTTTTCTAAAATGTATGCGCTAGAAATTATTTTGGGGAAGTTTATGGCTTGTATTATACCGGAGGTCAGTCTAGATCACAATGGTTCCTTTTGGTCTTGGAATCTGTGAATCTGTGACCACAGAGACAAAAGATAGAGGATAGAGAGCAGATGGGGGGAAGGCATTAACATCTCTTATAGAGGAAGGAGTGAACAGTGCGAGCCCCAGAGTCAGGAGAGTATTATAAATAAACCATAACCCCTGGTATTCGAGGTGTGCGTAAAGCGAGGCAGATGCCAAGTGCAGCTGGTCAGCACTCACCCTCATGCTATGCATGTTGCGGATGAGCTAGTGCCAAGTACATGTGTGTTGTGTGTGGAGAAAGTAGTTTGTGAGGATTGTGCCTGTATGTCATAATTCTGCATAAAGACGGTCACAGGTGAAAGGCCCATAGGAACTTTTAAAGGCAAATAGACCCATAAGGTATGTAGTTTTATCCCCATGTGTCTTACTCCTGTCTCTTGCTTCTTTGAAAGTCCTTTCCATTCAAACCAGTGCCTCCAGCCAAGACCAGATTTATTATTTTGCTCTGGTACAATGATTCTGGTATTATTTTTTGAGACAGCATCCTCCTCAATCTCTTATTGCTCACAAATTCTCCCTCCTCCTCCCCATGAAAAAAACAACCCTCCATCAGCTTTACAGCATTGATGTGGTACTTTCCTGAAACTGGGATGCTCTTCCTCCCACACGAATCAGGCTCTTCAATGCCTAGGGTGGAGGGTTTGAGGATCCTAAGAGCTGCCTCTGTAGAATCACGTGACAATATCCTGCCTTTCCTAGGGTGGATGGACTTGACCGTCTAATAATACTTAGCTCCTATTTCATCTATCGGTTTCAAAGTGCTTTAAAGAGGAAGATAAATATCATGTTACTGATGGGAAAACGGAGGTGGAGTGATTTTGGCCAATGCTACACAGCAGGTTGAAGGTAGAGCCAGGGATAGAATCTAGGTTTCTTGATTCCCACTTCAGTGGAGAATAAAGGGGTGAGTGGTTGGGGTCAAGCCAGGTCGGAAAATGACTCAACCCTCTTGGGCATAGGTTGGGTCAGGTGGGCTCGAGTCCAGGTTAGGCTTAAAAACTAGGCCCGAGCAGAGCTCTAGTCCAGTGCCTTATTCACCGTAATAGATACTGACTTAATAGACTCTCATTACTATGGTCCTTATACATTTGAGAGATGGATGTTGAACTATCAACTGGGGAAGAAGGTAAAATACAGCTAAACAGAAGTGTATTCAGTCGAGATGGGAGGGAGCAGTTGGGGACGGGTTTTGTCATTTTTATCTCAACTGCCAAAGCTCAGGAATGCATACTTCATTCCATCTCCTACTCACACCTGAATCCAGGCCCACACATGTGCCCAGCTGTTATCTACCTTTGTGTCAGCAGGGAACCAACCACTTCTTGAGGGAGGGATTGTCTCCACCATCACCCACCGTGCATGTTCTTGTCATCGGTTTCTCATCTTCTCAGCCCCTCTCTCCGCAATCTGGGATCTGCAAAAGTAGAAAATAGTCTTCACACTTGCAATAGTAGTTATTTGTAAGGGCCTTGTCCTGCCATTTTCCAAACACAACTAACAGTGGTCTCAGTAGATTATAGGAATGAGGACGTGAGCTGCATCATGAGTATTATTTTATGTTACAATGGAAAACCAAAAGTATTGTGTTGCTTTTGAAGTCTAAGACCCTAACGTGAAAAAAACAGCTTCCTCCCCATCCCTTCTTTGTCAAAGTCTGTCCTCTTTTCCTATTCCCGACCAGGGGACTCCCACCAGAAAGATCAAATCAAAGCACGTATTCATTTCAGAACTCAGTTGTTTGTAGCTACAGTGTCCTGCCCAAACATTTATAAGCAAACTTTAGCTCGATGGCATTGTCCTCCATACAGCTGCTTATTGCGTCAGTCCGCTTGCGATGCTGGGATAGCTGATGTTTGCTGTAACATAAGATGCTTATGTTAGTGCTGCACTAAAACATGAAATGACCAAAATGCGCCGATGCAGATGGTCTTTAAAAGCTGAGCTAAGATCCATTTCTAGCACAATTCAACAGGATTTATTTGTTCCATTTTCCCCAGTGCTACCCCATGAAGCAACCAAACTGCCAGGAAAGGAATCCTGTGTTTAATACACAGTTAATGTGCTTGTTATTCAATATACACTACTAACATTTTTATGGAGGGGCCTGTTTAGTTAGATAGCCATGTTGGAACTGCAGTGAAGTTCTGATTTACGCCAAGAGAATTAGGCCCAGTGCATAACTAACTGCATGTAGAGTTATGGAATGGTACTCTCAATATTCCAGCATAAGATGACTGATTTGGCAAAGGCAGGCGCTCTTTACACCTGATTTATGAATGCTGACGGTCTGTCCAGTTAGGAGCACTAATAACAGCAGGGAATCCTTCAAATTGTAGTCTTGCAAAATGTGTTTTCTTGAAAGGCCGCCCGCAGCCTGCTCCTTCAGTGAACTTCTGCATTCTCGACAGTGGCTGCTCCTGACTGGTGGTAGCAGGCGCCTGGGTAGCTCTGTCTGCAGAACTAGTGCTTGTAATTGCAGCTTGAGAAAATGTCCAGGCCAGTCGAAGGGGCGGCGTTAGACTTAAACCCAGCAGATTATTAGATAACGGAGTTAGAGTCCCTGCCGCTGGGTGCGTCTGAACCAGTTAGGCTTTCGGACTAGTCCACTGGTCCGAGAATGTTGACGCTGCTTCCTGTGTCCTCATGTGACATGATTTGCTGTCTCTTGTGTTTCTGTTGCTGCTAGCGCTGCCGTCCTCCTCCTTTATTATGTGCAGCCACTGTAGTTGGGTTGGCAGCTGAACTAAAATCCTCAGCCCGAGGGACTGAAATGTATTCACAGAACATAGGCAGCTTGAGCGGTGGTAGTGAAAGTTTCCCTATTCCAGTGTGCCTCCTTTGTTTCCCTATTCCAGTGTGCCTCCTTTGTGACCCTGGGGATCAGAGGGGGGGTTCCGCTTTCATGGTCCACTCAGACCTTGTTCTCTCTGCTGAGAATGTCAAAAGCGGGTCACAGTTACGAGGGTGAATTTTGGGATGTTGACCCCTGTTCAGCAATCCGTGTGGGCCAGAAATACTGGTGACTTGTACGTGAATGTCACAAACATCACGTGTGTCCTACATATTGGATTTGTATGAGATCATGTACTGGCTTGTAGGTGAACTAATATGAAAGTGACCCTTTATGTGTGTGTCTGGACTGTAAATATCTGATATATAGTATGCCATTTGCTTCTATATCTGGGCATATGAAGCAGATGGAAAAAACTTGCTTGAGACCACCCAAGTTATGTCATACAAACTACTAAAAAGCTCTTAGATGGACTTCTTAAAATCATAGAATCATAGAAATGTAGGGCTGGAAGGGAGTTCAAGAGGTCATCAAGTCTCACATTGAGGCAGACAAGTGTTTGTCTGACCTGTTGTTAAAAATCTCCAATAATGGGGTATCTACAATCTCCCTAGGTAACCAGTGCTTAACTCTCCTTAAAGTTAGTAAGTTTTCCTAATATCTAACCTGAATCTCCCTTGCTGCAAACCAAGCTGATCGCTTCTTATCCTATCCTCCGTGGACATGGAGAATGATTGTTCACCAACTTCCTTATAACAAAGTTTTACATATTTGAAGACTGTTATCTCTAAACTAAACATGCCTATTTTTTTCAACCTTTCCTCACAGGTCATGTTTTCCAAGTCTCTTATCATTTTTGTTGCTCTCTTCTGGATTTTGTCCAATTTGCTCACCGCTTTCTTAAAGTGTGGTGTCCAGAGCTGGACACAATACCCCAGCTGAGGCCTCACCAGTTAGGCACAGGTATAAAACTGAGAAGGAAGTCTGTTCCCTGTGGTTTGATGCATCTACAAGCACTGTTTCCATCCCATGGAATCTGCTTCCCAGAGGTATATCGGGTGTAATTAAGAGAGGCGTCTTAGGCACAATTTTCCCTTTTGCATTTTCAGGAGCAGATGCCCGTTCAGGTCCTTTGTGTTTATAAACAACTCAGGTCATTGATCTACTGGTGTCAGATTTGGGCTACAACATCCTTGAAATGAATCCTGTAGCACAGGGGAGCCCAGCCTTTGTGATGCCGAAGGCCTGATGGGCAGCTTGTCGGGAGCCTGAGTGAGGGCTGTACCTGCTTTGCAGATGCATTTACATAAACATTTCTGAGCAGGAGTATGTGCCTATAACCTTGCTTTCCTGCACTCGTATCTTCCTGGATGAATTAAATTTGCTCATTTGTATGATTTTCACTAACAACACTGATCTGTACATTGATTAGCATTGTCCTCACTTTGGGGTCACAGCACAAGGGCAGCTGCAGGCCACATTCTGGGGTCTTACACTATTTTTATCCCGACTTAAATACCAGGAGCCAGGACAGACATTCATTCATCATTGACTTCAGTTGAGTTATCCCAGGAATGAATTTGATTTCAGGATTTACCAGCCCTAACCAGACTTGCAGTAAGTCCAGGAGTTTCTGTTTATCAGACCAGTATTTAACTTCTTACAACTAGTTAGAGGTTCTCCTTCCATCCATCACAGGCAGTAAAAACTGGCACCAGTGTGGCGCTGGTGACATACCCCTTGCCTCTGTGAGCACAAGTGCCCAGCAGCTCTGATGCTGGAATACCTGCTCAAACAATTAGTCATCAGGTCACCCGGATCGAATTTCCTCTTGCATTCTGTGCCAGGGCCATCCTGTTGGTTCTGGCTGCAAACCAGGCAGCAAATTGGAGCAAAAGAATTGCAAACAAAAGGGCTTTTATTTATTCGTTCTTAATGTTGTTTGGTTTAAGTGAATCAGTCTGAAATGGGTGGTAACTCAGGTTTAAAACCTTCTACATCAGTGGATTTCTGCTGATGGGTTTTTGCCCTTACATCTTCCTTTTTAAAAAACATGTTGATAATGTTATTTTCCCAATATCGCTTATATTAGAGGAGGCCAGAATCAAGGTTGGCACCCCGATCCAAACACCCCCTTGCTTTGAGGACGTCCAGATCCCAACTTCATCACCTTGATCTCCGTAACAGGCTGAATCCAAATGCTGTGTACGAATATTCTGCGACCTTAGGAGAGTCCAGATCACATGTGAAACGCCTTCCAAGCCGTGGAGTTTCACATGCTTTCCGGCCAAAGTGCCCCCATCTCACTGAAAGGGATGGAAACCTAGTCCTAGGTTTTGAGCATGATCCAAAGGCTGCCTTCATTTTTTCTAGACCAGTGGTTCTCAAAGTTTTCTACTGGTGACCGCTTTCACACAGCAAACCTCTGAGTGCAACCCCCTTATACATTAAAACCACTGTTTTATATTTAGCACTATTATAAATGGTGGAGGCGAAGCAGGGCTTGGAGTGGAGGCTGACAGCTCACGACCCCCCACGTAATAACCTTGCTACCCCCAGAGGGGTCATGCCCCCCGGTTTGAGAACTCCTGCTCCAGATGCTGGGGTGTACTGAACCACCAAGTCCTTGGGCCAGGCAGTGGTCCGATTGGGTTTATGCTTTGCTTATAACTGCTGCTGAGAAATGAACCAGGATTCTCAACATTTGTAGGCAGCAGCTGTAATAGAGGAGTAAAAGGGAGGCTTCTTTCCCTCCTCTGCCTCAGCCAGTAGGATCCACACTGAGCTGCCCTCAGCTGGAATTTGCTCTTTGCATATTTTACACTGCCTGCTGCAGATACTCTTCCTGCTGCATTTTGTATCCTGTCCCTGACATGCACTGGGCCAAAGTCTGCTTTCTGTCTCTCTATGGCAAGCCTGGTTGATTCTAAGCAGGTCTGTGCCAGTTTATCTGAGCGCAGAATTGGGCCTGAATACTTTTCTGTGAGTGGGTTGGTGGGAGGAAATATCCTGTATCATGTCAGACAGCGAGCGTGCATGTTGGAACGGGACAAGCGTTCTTTCGGAATCTGGAAGAACATTGTATTCCCCCACCTCCTTCCCCACTTGCCCCACAAAGCAACGTAACTAATGCAAAAAGCTTTTGTTTTTAACGGAGGAAAACGGCCATGAAGTGGAACTGAGCTTTCAGCTGTGTGTACGTGAAAAGGATTATTTCGCTGTGTGTGTTGGAAGATTGCTTGGTTTGGGGTTTTCGTTTTTTGTTTTGTTTAACTTTTATTTAGTTATTCCCTAAGGGGACTAGTTTTATCAGTGGCGTTTGTTTCTCTCGTACAAAAGGGAAATCCCCTATTAAATTGATAGGTTGATGTGGGTTTCTTTTTGTTTGTTTAATTTGACTACTCTTCCCACGTACGGTGCCGGCCAATGTACTGTGGGGACCGACCGGAGTCATCAAAGGACCAGGTGGACAATAGAGGAATTGCATTACATTTTAAGTAAAGCGAGTGATGTGCTGTATGGATTTTTAGGGTGGATGAAGAGCAGTGTCAGATGTTTGGGGTTCATTACTGACTCAGGGCCAAATTCTGCTCCCCCACAGTAACTAAAATGCTTCGGTGGAATGACATCCATGGCATAGTATTATTTATATTGTGGTAGCCCCTCGAGGCCCCAACTGAGAGCAGGGACCCATTGTAGTAGACTCTGTACACACAGATAATGAGAGATGGTCCCAGTCTAAACAGAGACCTAGACGGGGGAAGCATCTTGCCCAAGGTCATACAGCAAATCAGTGTCAGAGCCAGGCATTTTCTGACTCATAGTCCGGAGCCCGCTGCCTTGGCCCACACTGCTCCTGTAGTACAGAGATGATCATGTCTAGCTTCAGGAGGTGAAGATACCAGCCCCGCTAGAATAAGCAAGTGCTCAAATTCCACTGGCTCAAAATCCCCATTTTCTGGTATTACGAACCTCCTTTATATCCATCCTGTTTTGACGCTGCTGTTTGGGGGAAAGTGGTGAAAAAATGGAGGTCCTGGTGTGCAGTGTAAATATCTTCATTGAGTCAGACACCTTACATACACACAAGGCCTTGTGCTTCATAGTACAAGCCAACCGCTAGTTTCTCCTGTGGACAGTTGTGTTTGACAATTGTGGATGTTTCTTGCATCTTCCTCTGCAGTATTTGGTACTGGCCACTGTCAGAGACCGGATACTAGACTAGATGTATCACTACTCTGATACAGCCTGGTAATTCCTTGGTTCCTAAGTATTTGTAGATGATTAAGAGGGAGGAGGGGTCATTGGTACACAGATGCAGTCAATGGACCAGATTCGTGACTGCAATCACTCCTGAAAACTTGAGGGCAGTGGATTATCTGCCCATTTCAAAGGAGTGAGTTGGTTTTCTAGATGTTTGATTTAAAGCTCGGAGGTGTCGAGATTCCAAGTCAATCTGTTTCTATAAATAAATTTCAGTTGTGCCGTATTTGCACTATGAAAGCCAAAGACCTGGAATGTATTTCATGAGGTTTATTTTGCTAGTCAGGACACACACATTTTGTCTGGTGTTGTCAAAACGCATGGCCACATGCATGTCAAAGTTGAGTTAACGGGCCGACTATAATGCACAATGGCAAAGAAATGTAGTTAATGAGCCTTACTGTCTTCTCTGAACAGTTTCACATCAGTCTGTGGGTTTCAGCTGGATTCCTCCTCACTGAGTGCTTTATGCAGCTCCCATTGAAGTCAGTGGCCAACCTGCCATTGACTTCAGTGTTGCTGGATCACACCCTCACACAGCTGTAAATCAGAAGGTTCTCCAGCCCAACAAATCCATTCTGTCCTGAACTCACCCCAGGGAGACCAATTTGAACCACATGCCCACTGTTGATATTACTCAGCCTTTGAATGTGCTGGATCACATCTGTGTGAATTCGAAGAGAGGCATGCCTGAGTCTGTAGGGTTTGCCAGTCTCTCACATACAGGATGTCCTTAGGGAGATGGGGCTGGAATGATTTTTTTATGCTGGATGCCCTCATTGTCTCTGCTGTCTTTGGGCCTGATTCTGCACCCACTGAAATCCATAGGAGTTTTGTCATTGCAGCTTTAACAGTTGCAGGATGGGGGCCTTTTAAAGACATTCAGCAGCCCCTTTGCCTGTTTATAAATGGAAAAGGAAGACTTGGACAGACGTGCTGTGGATTGAATTCTGCTGCAGTAAATTAAGCTACAGCAGTTTCTTTCTAGAAGAATATAGGCATACAGAGCTTGGAGGATAAACAAAGCAGGTGGGGAAAGGGTTTTCTAGACATGCACTGTTTTGAAAGCTCAGTGCAAAGAGCCTACTTAAAATTGTGTGACAGCATAGGGAGGCAAGGACCAGGGCTTCCTTTTTCTTAAGTTTCCTTGTTTTGTTTTTTTTTCTCATGATGAAATGTTAAGAACAAGCTTCTTGGAGGCAAGGGGTTAAAATAAATGCACTTCATGTTTATTAACGCCAAGACTCCAGATTTGTAACCAGGGTTCAGAGGTATTTAGAGCTGAGGTTTTGCTTTGGACCTGTCAGGGTATAAGACAATAGCTCTGGGGGCCAAAAGGGTATTCCCTGTCCCAGCCCATAGATACGTTATTGCACAACTAGCTAGGCCTGTTGTGAAAGAGTTTTTATCCTCCTCTGAAGAACCTGGGATAAGGCCAGTACCCGAGGCAAGATGCAGATCTTTATGGTCTGTTGGTCTTGTCTGGTATGGGAAGTTCTGTGTAACCATAAAGGCAGTCAGGCCCGGCCTTCTAGTCTGGGGTGTGTGTGTATGTCAAATTTTGGGAGGGGGAATTGGGCCAGGACATCCGCAGTCCCACTGCTTGAGACAGTAGGAGAAGGATTATCTAGCAGTATGTCTCTTTTAAGAACATAAGAACGGCCAGACTGGTTAGACCAAACAAAGGTCCATCTAGCCCGGTAGCCTGTCTTCCGACAGTGGCCAATGCCAGGCGCCCCATAGGGAATGAGAACAGGGAATCATCCAGCGATCCATCCCCTGTTGCCCATTCCCAGCTTCTGGCAAACAGAGGCCAGGGACACCATCCCTGCCCATCCTGGCTAATAGCCATTGATGGACCCATCCTCCATGAACTTATCTAGTTCTTTTTTGAACCCTGTTTCTGCCAGAATGCCTGGTCTCACTGCTGCTGGGGAGAGCAGGCTGGTTGATTTGTTGCTGAATGTGAGCAGGACCTTAAAAACGGAGGGTTAACAAGCAGTCCCTTCAGTTTCTTGTGCTGAAGGTCTGGTTGTGAAGGCAGCTCATGTATTTTAATAATTGATGCTTGAATAAAGGGAAAATGTAGGGAGAGAGCAGCATGATCCAATGACTAGATTGCAGGACTGGGAATCAAGAGACCTAACCTCTATTCCTCACTCTGCACTGACATACTGCATGGCCCTGGGCAAGCCATTTCATGGCCCTGGGCCTCAGTTTCCCCATCAGGAAAAGTGTGTGGGGGGGGATACTGATACTTACCAATTTTGTAAAGAGACCTAAAGATGGAAAATACGGTGTCAGAGGAAAGTGCTTCACTGTTGGTGCTTTTTGTTTCTTTTACAGAAGAAAATGAAAAGCACGAAAAGCTCCGCCTAGAAAGAGAACAGGAGCAGAAGAAGGCCAGCGTACAAAAGGTTAACAATGCCTTTCACCCAGAGGATCCAAGGAACGAAATCCCAGCAGTGCCCGTCTCTCCCCCTGCACCAGCTCCTCCTCCTCCTCTGCCGCCACCCCTAGCAGCCCCCATATCAGTCATTCCCATCCCCGTGGTCACTAGCTCACCTCAGCAAGCAGCCCAAACCACTCTGTCCCCTCCGCTCCTACAACGCCACCAGCCTCTCATAAGCACTCCCAGCATCAGCAAGGAAGTGTCATCAGTTGCACCTGTTATACAGAGACCATCCGGCCCACTTCTTCCAGACGTCAAGGCTGCTACGCCCCCTTCAGGTAGCCCCAAGCAGTTACCGCAGTATGCAGCTCCCGTGCTGGCCATCTCTCAGCATCATGTGGTTCAGCAGCCAATCCAGCCCCAGCCTCAGCCACATCAACCTCTGCAGCAGCACCAGGCACCGCCTCAGCAGCTCAATGCTCTTAAGCTGGCCCCGGCAGAAGATGCCAAACCAAATGAGCAGAAGAAGAGACCTGGAGGGTGAGTCCCCAGAAACGTATAAACCGTTGTACAAATACGTCATGTTGCCGCGGTGTAGGATCTTTGGAGAGCTTGTGAGGGAAAGGAAATGGAGGCGGAGTGGGGGGAATGGGATCTCTGAATACTGCATCAAACCCGAGACACCGCTGCTTTGTGGAGGGTTCTCCGACCCTGTCCACAGTCAGATCACAACCATGCAGACTCCATGAGCGTTTGAATACATTCGCTGGCGGTGGGATTTTACCTTGGCTTTCTCTGACCCCACACTACATTATAAACCAGTTCTCTAGACTACCTCTCTGATGTGGAACAGTGCTCAGGCAAAAAACCCGTCCCTGATGGCCAGGGAAACCATGCAGGGACCCCCTTAGCAACCACTCTGTTTAAACGTGTCATTACAGTATCCCAGTTCAGACATCACCGTAATTATTTCTTTGTGCAATGATCATTTTAAATTCTAAATTACATGAAAGGTGAGCACACGGGCACCGTGCTTCACGGAGAAGGAATGCCCTGGCTCTGATGTGCAGAAAGTAACAGAGCAAACATGCTCACGCTTAGCTCTGGTGGATGAGGTCTTTGTGGTTGGTATCTGAGTTCACGAATTAAAGGGGAACCTTGTCGAGACAAAATTATACATAACTGGTAACTAAAGTCCCCGCTTTAACCAGGTAGCAGGTACAGCAGAGATGAAGGCTCTGCAAGCTGCTCCTACGCTGTCCTGCCAATATGTCTCAATCCTGGCCTGGAGAGATCACCGTTAGGGGTAGGGACGGCATTCAGTCCCTATTGTCCATCAGCCTTCCATGCCTCTGCTGAAAACAAGGATGCCAGATGTGATGCTGGCCTTTTTGGTGTGCATGGCTGTTCACCAAGAACTGGGTTGGTACCAAGCAATGAAAAGTGCCATTGTCTTTTGCTCATTACCAAACTGAGCTGGATTTGTACCTCTGGTCTAGAGGTTCAAAGCTCCATAGTCCATTGTTTATCTCCTATTCTCTCCAGGCCCCTCTGCATTAGTTCTCAGCATTGCTCTAATGCGACTGGCAAAACAGCAAGAATGGAGGGCTGTGAATTCTGCTCATTTGTGGAGAGAGGGTGCCTGGCATTGCTGAACAGTATCCTCCATCCCTGGGCTGACTGAGGCGTGATATTGACGCTCTGCCAAAGGGGAATCTCATCTTGTTTGCCTCAGCCAAAGGATAATGGCTGCAGTATGGTGCCTTGAGAGCAGGGGAGAGCTATCAGGTGTAAGAGAAGATTAAAGGATCCATAGTGTCTTTGGGGGATGCAGAGGTTTCTGTCCTCTACCTGCTTTCCTGGGAAGAGGGATAGAAAAGAGCCTAAACGGGAAGCTGTGAAGAGGATGGCAGTTTTTCTCCTCAAAATATGATTATAATTCCAGCTAGAAAGGTTATGATCTTTACCGCTTGATTATCAAAAATGCCAGTTGCTACCAGGATTGCTTGTGAAAAAGAGATTGCTCGTACAGATGGCTAGACGGACACGTAACTGGCCCTTTGTGTTCATGCAAGTCCATGGTCTATGCAATTCCAGTGATTACGCTTCCTTAATAAGTGAGCAGTTGGGTGCCTGATTTTTGGGAACAGGCCCTAAGTGTTGGTTTCTTTTTGTAGAACTAGCTCTGTTTTTGTGGAACGGGAAAAGTGCTGCTTCAAAACGGATCACCAAAGCCCCAGTCCCTGGGTCTGTTTCTAGGACTCTGCTTGTTGTAAGCAGCCCATCTCCAGACTTGCACCCATTATTCCTGGAGGGTTCTAACAGTGTGCAACACACTTGACAGTTTGGCTTCAAACATGATATGCTTGTTTCCAGGACAACAGGCCTATTAAGTTTTGCACTCCATACCAGGTGTGCCAGGATCTAAGAGCGTGTACCATACGCTGAGCAAGCCACCTTGGAAATGCTACCCTGTTTAATGCATGTGGGTCAGACACCTCATGGTCTCTTCAGAGCTGTTGTCTCTCCAGAGCTGCTTGTCCAGACACACGTATATGGAGAGATGTTTTATTCGGCTCATAAACGTTTCATGGGAAAAGGCCCTTGGCTATTTATTTTTAATTGATTGAATAGTTTTAGCCCTTATTAAAAAAAATGACCCCACTTTCAGCATATTTTTAATTAAAGGTAAATCATTTTGTAGAGACTTTATGGACGATACTAGAGCTCTCTCCCTGTCTAACAATATAACATAGAATCTGAACACCTGAGCTAAGTTGTAGTGAGGTGGAGGTGACATTGGTGAATTCATTCTGAAAGCAGTTTTTCTCTGTTTTTATGCAAATCTGGAGCACCTGGCCCCTTACTGTCTTTGTTGGACAGTGACTGGAGAATTCTGTTTTCCTTGATTATATTATTTCATATTTATATTTGGTTACATTATTTCAGTTGCAGCAGAAAACGAAAAGCTTTAAAGTAGGCCTGCCAAGTAGCATATGTTTTAGTTTATAATGGCAGAACTCCCACTCCGACTGGTGGGTGGGCATGGCTTAGAAATGGGCCTGAAATCTGGCTCCAAACACGCTGTCAGAGCTTGGATACTATAGTGATTAGTGCTGTATACATACCTAAAATTCACACTACTGTAAATACCTCTGAGCTTTGCATCTTGTCCCCTCTTTAATGTATATACCTAATATACTAACTGGAACCTATATGTACCTAGTATACAGTATATACATTATATATTGTGTATGTGTATGAGATATGTGTGTGTGTTTATAATATATTATTTACATCTATAGTATAGATCATATATAATAGGTCTATACTATATTTACAAATAATACATTATAAATACTTCTGATTTCTGAACACTTTTCAAACGTTCTTTACAATCTCCCCCTATATCTCAGATACACACACTGCTGAAAGCTCAAGCTGAATGGACATAGTTCTAACCCTGACACTGAGTTTATCTTTGTTCTGTTTGGGTTGCAGGGTTGGGACCAGGGAAGTACATAATAAATTGGAGAAGAACAGGTGCGTAGAAAGCCAGATTTTTGTTTATTGTAACACCCTTTCTTTTGCTTGTAGTCTATAAATACTCGTTTTTCTAGAAAGACTTGAATGAAATTTGTAGTGATTTTAATTAATCCTATATTACCCGGCTTCCTTTTAGCTGACTCTTGTATCTGTTGCTTCCTAATATGTTTTGCTTACTACCTAATTTGCATTACAATAACCTTGCAAAGCCCTGATCCAGCAAAGCACATCAGCACATGCATATTATTATTGTTGCTTATCATTGTATTAAAGAAGTACCTAGAGGCCTCACCTGAGATCAGGGCCCCACTGTACTGCAACTAAATAGTAAGAAACAATCCCTGTCCCAAAGATCTTACAATCTAAATAGGTAAGTGGTGAGAGGGAAAACAGAGGCACAAAGAGTTGACAGGATTTACCTAAGACCACACAACACTTCATGGCATAATTGGGAACAGCATCCCGGTCTCATACGCTCCAATCCAGTAACCTATCCACTGGAACACGCTGGCTCAGTTTTAAGAGTACAAGTAATCCCACTGATTGCAACTCACCGGTTTAAATGCTTTGCTGGATCGGGCCCCAAATTAAGTCCTAATCCTCAATCAAATCACCCTTTTGGTTTGTGGTCCCTCAAACTGACGTGCAACTCCTGTTGTTTCTTCAGACGTGCACATTTGAAAGAATGCTTTGAGACGTTAAAACGCAACATCCCCAGTGTAGACGAAAAGAAGACCTCAAACCTCAGCGTTCTAAGGAGTGCCTTGCGATACATCCAGGTATGGCCTGCTGATTGGAGAATGCTTTACTTGATGGAGCAAAAATCCAGTATTACATTTTTTTTAAAGTTTATTGTTGTAATCTTTGGTTGAATTCTTTTGGTTTCAATGCTTACAAAGGTAAAAGGAACAGGGAACATCTCCTTAATTTATAGTTGTCATTCGTAACTTGCAAAATTTTCAGCATCTTTGGATCTGCTAGGACTACCTTGTGTTATCCAAACTCCTGTTGTCAGAAACTCCTAGTTAACCAAAGGTCATTCATGCCCCTGAGAGCAATCCACTTTGGATCATATTTCACTCTGGCGCAGTGGGCCACCCAGAGGATTGTGCAGCACTTAAACCTGATTTTAGGGGGCTTAAAAAGGGACGTAAGTGGTATATAACCCAGGCGCTGGTTCTGTGCACCTCTCTTGCATTTTTCTCCCTGGGTACCTAAAACACTAGTAGTTTTTGTGACGGTTTTGAATTTCTCTAAAATTTGTGGGGAAAACAGGGCTGTACTGAATATATGATATGCTCTATGGCAAGAATCTTGAGCTACGGGCCTGGAAGCTATGAGTGGTTGTGATGCAGGAGTTGTCAATGAGAGATTAAGGATAAAATTCAGCCCTTGTGTAAGGAGGCCTGACTCTTGTTGAAATCGGTGCACAGGTTTTCCGTGATTATCTGTAGCTAAGTGTGGCACTGTCAGTGGTGAAGGCCGGAAGCCTTGTTCATATGCATTCCTCTGTAGATACCAAACACCTTTTCCTTCTTTAACGTTTGTCAGAGGGGTTAAAAAGAAATTCCCAACACGGTGCTCTGTGATTTGGAACGTTACTGTAAGCGTGAGTTAAAACTAGCTTTGTTATTTAAGATGGGTGTTTCCTAAATATCTGTACATGTGCTATATTATTGCTGACTTTCAGAGTTGCTGAGCACCCACAGCTCCCAGTGACTTCACTTGGAGATCGAGGTGCCCAGCAATTACTTGCCTACTCTCAGGATGAGACCATTACTCATCCTTCGGCTTTCTTATCAGCTGTGCTCAATTTTTTGTTTGTTTGTTTGTGTTTTGCCAGGAGGGCTGCCTTCAGTGGGGGAGGTGTGCGGGTGGGGAAGCCAGACAAATGTCAATGGGAACCAGCACCTAAAGGCTGTGTAAACAAAAGGAGTAGAGCTGTGTTCCCGAGAAAGGTCATTTCTGGAGACGCAGCTGTTTTGCAGCTAATGGGCATCGGGGAAAGTCGTGAGCCTTTCGTCTAATTTCCAAAGCAGGTTGCTGTCAGTAAGGAGCTGAGCTTCCGTTCGCGCTAACGGAGACAGAGTGAGCTGATCGCCTACTCTCACATCTGGGAGTCGAGTCCGAAGTCACGATGTCACGAACAGAGACGTCTCTGGCGTTGTTAGCTGACACTCTGTGAATATTGATACAAGTGCAGATCTATCCCCATGCAGACTCTGTTCACAAGCAGAATTCTTATGCTGTGCCTCTGGCATGCAGCTTAAAATTCTCCTGAGGATGTCATTGGGAATGATTGGTTCTCTCTGTCTCTGTAGTCTAGATCCACTGTAAAATGCTTTGAGGGTTAGGAACAGTGCAGACTGCAGCACCATACTGTAAACAAATGTGCAATCAGATCTGTAAATTGCTAAGAATTAAGCTCTTGCACTAGTTACAGCAGAATGTTTTCCTGATGATGGAGCTGTTTGTAAGAGGAGGATAAATGTTTCCATTCAGTTAATGAAATATGTGGTCATGTCCTTAAGTGCCTAGGAAGCATAATTTGCATTTAGGACAGTCCAAAATGTGGCGGTTGACTCAGAAGAGCAGCGCACTTCCCATGAGTTTCCACCATGTGGTATCTGCTTCAGTTTGATCTCTGAAGTGCCTCCCCTTTGCTCATCCATTCCTGACTTAGGAGGCCGGTCTTTATTTGTGCAGATCTGAGAGGTAAATGAAACTAATGTGATGCTGGGTTTACAGTTGCCCAGTTGCCTTTGAAAAATGTCTTGGGAGCTGGGTACAGTTTTGGGGGGCCCTGGGGAAAACCACCTGCCTATGCACTCATCTGCACACCCCCCACCGATTGGAACTGGAAGGCATGTCATGGTAGTCTGTCGATGCAGCATACCTAGCCATTCAGTCAAGTGACACATGTAGAAATCCAGGCCATTTCGACGTTGTTGTTTTGATGCCAGGCTATTACAAAAATGGCTCTGAACTAAAGCAAATCTTTGTATAATTATCCCCATTCATCCTTCCGTTAAGTTCACAACGACCACATTGTGGTGTCAGAGCTTTCAGGTGCCTGCTGTTCATTTCTTCCTGTTGTAAAAGCCACTTCTTGCCTTGGAAGTTACAAGCAAAGAAAAAAGAGAAGACGAACGGGTAAGAAAACAACGCAGCAGTTTCCTCTTCCCCTTCTGCTCCAAGAGTGATCTCATCAGCTTTCCTCTAGTGAAGTCCTTGGTAGGTTTCGGCCGGACTTGGAGAATTGTGCAGCGTGGGGAATGAAAACATAACTGCGTAGCTGACCAAGCCAGGTGTTAAGAGTTGTTAAACGGGGAGCGGGGGCAGCAATATTTGAAGCCTCTCCAGTTTCAGTCTTGTCTCTGGAATATATCCAGTGTTTCAGCCAGCCCACAGTAGCTGTGTTAACCTCATAATGGCATTTTGCAACACCCTCGGTGAACCTTCTGTAGGAGATAGCCTGGATTGCAATGTGCATGAATCCAAATGCAGTGGGTAAGCTCAGGGTAGCTTCTGTCCCCATAATCCCAAGGTTCGCAATAAGAGAAAGCACTAAGAAACAAAACGGGGGTGATTTCCTCTCAAAAGTGCAGTGCACTGGTCTCAGAGATTGGCATGAAGATCTTCACAAACCCATCTGAACAATGGGCTTTGACTAGTCCAGAGAATGAGGGCTCTGGACTTTTCCCATCAAAACAGGCCATTGACGTCAGTGGAGGATTGTCCAGATCCTGTCCTATCTGCGCTCTGCTCACACGTGGCCCTACAGGTAACTGAACTGTTTCAGTTTCACTGTGCAAGGTTGGGAAGGTTATGGGGTGTGGATGTCTACCCACCTGCCCACTGTGGAGCTTTGCATCCTGGGGACTACATTGGTGGTAACGCAGGCCAGAGGACAGGGTTGGGGGCAGGTGCATCTGCAGATAGTGGGTGCATAGTGCTTGTAGATGCTTTTGTGGATTGTTGTAGCATTGTGACGGGGAGGTGGGGGGAGGCGAACTCCCACAGGATCTGTGCACTTTGCGTTTGTGCAAAGGGACAGCATTTGGGCCTGGCTGAGGAATAAGGACCAGAAGGCCATGCATGATTGCCATTGCAATTTCATCAATGCAGTCATGTTGCTAACAGGACTGGTTAGGCTGCTCTTATTGTCTGGTGAATCATTTCTAGAAGATATTTTGGAGTTTTGTGATAAGAAGTGGAAGATGGGCAGTTCTGTGCTTTCCTTTTGAAAAACACCTCTACAGTCAGATTCATATGTCACTACCAATTTAGATCTTGCCATGATGATCATAAGAAAATGTGTTACAGTGGATGGATTCAGCAGGGCTAGTTGGAAGATGACAGTCTGTCTATCTTTATATAAAAGATTTAATTTAGTCACATTTTGGGCACTGAAGGAAATAATATGCTTCCCCCCCCCCCCCAAAAAAAAAAATAAAAATCAGTTCAGTCTCTGGTAGCCCTTACACCTCTTTCTTCCTGCCATTTCAATCCCCAAGACAAGACCAGTAGAGCAGAAAGGTACCCCAACAATCCTGCCTCTGAAACATCACGGTAGTTAGTAATGCATTTCTCTCCATTCCTGGGTAGGGCTGCGCCTGCTGGCCCTACCCAGGGCGATGAGGAAGTGAAGCTAATTAATTGGTGTTTGCACTAAGCAGACAGTGTGTGGAGTTGATTCATTATAAATGTAGGGGACCCAATTTGAAGTTGTCATAAGTGTGTGTGATTCTGTTGGCAATAGTGGAGCAACACCTGCTTATGCATTGATGAATTTGCTGCAGAAGGGGAATCACCACAGGTCCCCCCACTTCCATCATTACCTCTGAACACCAGTGCAGTGGCCTGTTCTTCCCAGTATAGGTAGCACCGGGTTGTTTACAAATAGGCACATCTGAGTCTTGGAGGCTGAGATAGGAATAGTACTGCTAATTCGTACTATATGACTCCCCACACACTAGGACCTCATGCTATGATCCTGGCAGATCTCACAAGCTACACCAGGTCAGGCCAGAATAGTACTTGGAGGGGAACCCCAAGATCACTTTGGTGCTCTGAGAAGTGATATTGGTGATTCAGCAGGTGGCACTTTTTTCATGCTGAGTCAATAGTGAACCCGAATTCCAGCATAGTGTCAGGGGACTGCTGGCCAGGCCTTTAGAGTGAGGGTGAACCGAGGCCCCAGCAACTTGTAGGCATTAAAGATCCGAAGGCCTTTTTCATAAAAAAAAGCGCAGAGAAGTGCGATCAGGGTGACTTCCCCTCCCAAAATCCCCATGACTGTCCCGTTGTAAAATTCCTCCTACCACCTGCTGATTGAATTTCAGCTCTGTTGTTCTTGCTGCATACATCGGGTGCCTACCATCATGTCAGGGAGGTAGATGCACAACTTCTTCAGCTTTATCCGGATAGTTTTGACTTCCTCTCCTAAATGGCTCTGGAGTGTTTCTGTGGCCTGTTAAGTAGCTCAGAGATGGGCCACAATGCTTGGTTCTCTCTGTAAATCTTTTTGGGATCCTTCAAGATAATGATATCCCGCCCCCATCCCGCCAGGGGCATGTTACAATGCTACTGGGATGCTCATTATTTCTGATCCAGTGCTGCCTCTGGTGTGCTGTCTTGGTGAATCACGACACGTCCCTTTTAACGTGGCCTGAGTAGGCCACATCACCACATCCTCCTGCTTGACAGAACACCCCCCCTTTCCGCTATTCTTCCATAAATGCGAAGATCAGTTTTACACCCACCTCCCTTTTGTCTCTCCCCACCATCCCTGGGGGCGTGGCAGAGCAGTTTGGAGCAGCTGGATTAGATCAAATCTCTGGTTGTTTCTTGGATGCCAGGGGTTCAGCTGAATGACGGGGGGGGGGGGCTGCAAAGAGCGGACCCCAGCTCTCCCCAGTCCCAGGTTCGTGCCTTAGCCAGGAGCCCGCGCAGACACCCAGCGCGGGGGAGCCCTAGGGGCAGCATTTCGGAGTCAGAGCGGTCGGATCGGGGCGTGTAAACGCCTGCCCGTCTGCAGGGCGGCCAATGCCGGCCGGCCGGGGGCGGGCCGTGGGCCGTGCACACACCCCGGCGTGCAGCGCCCTCGTGATGGCGGTGAAGGTCGCGGTGACCGCACCACCCCGCCCTCTTCCTCCCGCCCCCCCCCCGCAGCCACGTGTGCAGCGAGCACATGGCGAGCGCCGCCCGCCCGGGGACGTCACCGGCCGGGCGAGCCGGGGCGGAGCCGCCGAGCCGCCCGGGATGCTCGGGGCTGCCCTGCCGCGGGGGGGCCAGCGGCCGCCTCTCTGGCAGGTGCGGGGCTGTAATGCAGGGAAGGGCCCCCCCCGGAGAGCGGGGCGTGTCCTTGGGGTCGGGCACTGGGGGGGGGCAGCTCTCTGCAGAATCTCAGCCCGAGAATTAACAAAGCGATCGTTCAACCCCCCCCGCCCCGTGTGGAAAACCCCCGGGGAGCTTTCGCTTTGGGTAAGGAAAAGAAACGGGTCAGTTTCACTTTGAAGTCAGTTTCCTGCCCCGAAGGTAGCAGGGCAGGGTGAGGGTTTCAGAGGCGCCGGGGTTGCTTACAAATGAAATCCCGATGGCATTTGAATTTGAAAAGCCCCGGAGCCTAAATGGGGGGCCACCTTCAATCTGACAGCATCCCCGAAACGCCCCATTCCGTAGTGCTAGGGTGACCGGATAGAAAGCATGAAAAATCAGGGGTGCAGGGTAATAGGCACCAAATACCAGGACTGCCCCATAAAATCAGGACATCTGGTCACCCTAGGTAGTGCTTTCAATGTCAAATGTAGAATCAGGAATATATGTTCCCCGCAAACCCCCAGGGCCACCCTCTTGGCTTTTTGCCAGGTATCTATGCATAATTATTGTTTGCATCCATGTTTTTCAAAGTTTAACACCTCCTCGAAAAAAATACAGCGTGGGATCCACAGAATTATGAAGGGTGAAGTGGCAGCCTGTTACATGTAGGCTGTGCCTTTACTGCAAAAAAAGAGGTGTGTCTTTACATCAAGATAGCTATCTTGCTGTAAAAATCTCAGTGGAGTTTTTACCACAATTAGCTACATCAAGGTAAAAATTAGACTCCAGTGTAGGGTTGAGCCCAACTACAAAAACTACCTATGACTCATCTGAACTAGGATTTTACATCCCGTTAGCTATCTCAAGCCAAAAATACACACTCCTTTTTTGCAGTGAAGACATAGCTTGAGTGAATGTACCTACATATCTGGTACAAACAGTGAATTTACCTAATGCTGTCTGAGTCTCTGTCAGAAATTCCCTTCCTCTTTTCCTCTACTCCCCTTCCCCTACCAGCTCTCCTCTCCTCCTTCCTGTTTGCCAGAAGCTGGAAATGAGCGACAGGGAATGGATCACTGGATGATTACCTGTTGTGTTCATTCCCGCTGGGGCACCTGGCACTGGTCACTGGCGGAAGACAGGATAGTGGGCTAGATGGACCTTTGGTCTGACCAAGTAGGGCCATTCTTACGTTCCTGAGTACCACAAGAAGCACTCAGAATCCCAACACTTCTTTAACAGATTTGACACTTACCTGTTACTGTCCATTGTGGCACAGGATTTGTGCAAGGGAGAGTTAAAAAGTCTTGACACAGCAAAATAGTTCAGCACAAGAGTGAAGGACTTCTCACGCCTCTCCCACCCCCCCAAAAGAAAACTTACGATAAAATTAATCCCCTTCAAAACAAGTAAGCCTTGCCAACTCTGAAGCTGCAGTTAGCTGATGCTGTGTGCCCTCAAGGAGTGTCGTGCTAATTTTGGAGCATTTTTTCTGGCAAAAGACTTTTCCCCCCTTTCGTTCCAGCTGGAACTTCTTGGAAATGAGCCTGTTTGTTTCCTTGGTTGGATTTAAATATTTGTGTCTGTGTCACATCAGATAAATCAGACAGTGAAATTCCGAACGCCCCATGTAGCTGTCATTTTAATTTATCCTCCAAGTTGGGTTTGTGATCTGCAGCAACAAACGAGGATTTCTACAATTAAACAAATTATTGCACAAAGGAAATTAGCCTGAATGCAGTTGGAAGTTGTTAATCTTTTAAAATAAACCTCCAGGCAATGTAGCAGTTGTGCTGCAAAGCACCTTGCTCCAGTGCTTTCAGTGGGAGGGAGGGACTGTGCCCTATTGGTTAGAGCAGCTGACCGGGCCTTAGGAATCTTGTGTTATAACCCAGGCTCTGTCACGCATTTGTTGTGCAAGCCACTTAACCTCTCTGTACCACAATTCACTCTGATGTAAAATATGGATAACAATTCTTAACTCATACAGGTGTCGTGAGGTTCAGTATATGTAAAATGCCTTGAGGTGCTGTGAGAAAAGGTGCTTTGGAGGAAGTACGAGTATTGCTTATTTAGTATATTCTTTTGGTCGAAACGGTGGTGGGCCAGATCCTCAGCCTAACTGCAGTGAAGCCCACTGAGAGCTCAGGGGAGTAAGCTCCCTTCTTTCAAAAAACGGGGGAACCTCAGAAATGTGGAATTGAGCCTGTCTCTAGCTATGCTGAATAGGGCCTTGCCTCACTGGCCAATAAGCAAATAAATTGTAAGTGGAGGATAGCGAGGAGGCAAAGCATAGCCTAACTCAGATAGGAGTTTTGTTTCTGAGCATCTTTAGAGTTTGAAGGGTTTCCCTCCTGCCCCCACCCCTCCTGTAAACCTGTATATATGTGAGGCCCTTAAAGCAAGGCTGTGTTTCTCTTCTATTTGTGTTCTCAAACCGTGCTCATCACCATCATCTCTGAACACTTTCCAGGTGCAGAGGTTATTTTCTACTGTGTGTTAGTTTAAAACAAGATCCAAGTGATTAGCTCACCGGGTAACATTGAGGGCATCAGGACAGTCAGAATCAGACTGATCAGTGGCTACAGACTGAGTCAAAGCCTGGCAGGTTTCAGAGCCCACTGCAAGCCCTATTTGTTTGCCAAAGCTTTCCCACTCCACCCAAAGTCCAATGCCAACTAAATAACAACCTGCTTACAAAAAATAAGACCAAGCTGAGCTTCCCGGAGCCGGCAGAGGCAGAGGGCAGAATCCCATTGTGAAGGCTGTAATGGACAAAGACAGGCAGATCTAAATTACCATGTACAGGGCTTAGCTACTATGATGGTGGGTGCTATAAAAGGCCTAAAATAGACAAATATTAAGGCCCAGGCAAACCACGGGAATGTTTACGGTTAGAGGGAGTTGGCTTAGTTTATTATTCACAAAAGATGTCTGCCAGCCCTGCTTCCTGTTCCTGGTTTTGTATAGACTAGCCATCAAACAGATGGAAAATCATGAAATACACTGGCATTACCAAACTGTGATCTATCAGCTATATTTTGGCATGAGAAGGAGCAAAGGGGAGAAGGGTAGGAGTTATTTGTGCCTTGGGACAGATGGAAAGTCAGGAGTTAAATTCTGTCCTGAGTTACACGCAGTGAAGTCAATGGGCTTGTACAGGGACTAAGGTGGCACAGAATTTGCCTCCTGGCATCCATATAATCATCAGTTGGATTTTTGTGGCGGAAGTCGACTTTTTTTCAATGTGATTTTTGGTTGTAGCCATAGATGTTTGGGGAGTTGTATGAATGATTCACTAAGAAAGCACTCACAGTAAGGGCCTGATTCAATAGAACTGCTCTAAACCAGCTGACTAGAGAGGTATTTTTTCCCCTTTCCAAAATAAAATTAAAATAACCTTTGTTTTTATGAAATGTCCTCTCAGTCCTATTCCCCGGGGGCAAGAGAGCACGTCATAAAACCCACATGCCTTCAGCTGGGAATAACTGGCTCTGAGAAGCCAAGCATTACATGGATATAGACCCTGAAATACCCTCTCACCCTAGCATTAGTTCCTCCAAATCCTGGCTGAGATACATCGGCAGAGCTTTGTGGGAGGAGCTTGCACTTCAGCTGCCCAGGTGATGTTCTGTACCGAGGCTAAAATAGCAGTGAAGACACGGCAGCTTAGCTTTTTAGCTTGGGTTAGCAGCCTGAGTTCATATTACTGAACCAACTGAAATATTGTCTCAACCCTAAAATGAGAGAGAAACAATGTGGTTTCCATAGAGGTCAGTCTACAATCCATGCTATATGTACCTTGCGGAATGCGATGGAAAACCAACTAGAGCGACGCAAGGAAGTTACCATGTTTATAGACTTTGCAGCTGTTTTTCAGTCAGCACAGTGGTTACTGCTATATCAGTATGGGGTGCCTGAGGATGATGGCAATGGCATCAAGTGGATGAACAGTTTTGTCTATCTGGGTAGATAACTGACAGCAGGAAGTTCAATAACCAAAGAAGACAATGACTGCAATGATGGCGTTATGTCCAGCATGTAGAAGAAGGTAGAGTAGTTCTACAGAAGGTTTACAGAGCTGAGGTCAAAGGGAGTAGAGTACAAGGTCACCTACAAATGAGGTGGGAAGATGCAATTTTGGAGGATTTAAGCCTGTATCCTCTCATACTGACTGTTGACGAAGGGAGACAACTTGCAAGGGATCGTTTGAGATGGAAATCCATTCTACATGATATCGTGGCCACATTATAGCCATGTGAATCTGCTGCTGCTCCAGACTCCCCTATAGGTTTTAACTCTGGCTGCTAGCCAGAGTTAAAAAACAAGTTTCTTTGTCATCATTGCTATTTTAAGCCAAGTTAAGTCTGTGTTTTTTTGCAGTGTAGACAAATGCACACGTGTCTGAACGAGGTAATGAACTGCAGTTTCCATGGCTAGCAATCTGACTCCTTTCACAGGAGCTGAATTCACACAAAAAATGGAAGTATAATTGAATTGAGCTAGTTGGAATCTTTTTAGATTCCGGAATGAATCTAGTTTATTGTTCATTCCTAGGGAAGAGTGTCTGACTTCCTCATCCAATTACAAGTACAAGCTTCTTCATTTAAAAAACCCCAAACTTACTTCAAATCACAGAACATTGACCTCAGCTCACCTTATGACTAGGTCATGACTGTCCAAAGCAACATTACTATTGCTCATCATATGCAAGCATTTCGAAGTTAAAGCAAGGAAGAAAGTTCATAATTTATATTCATTATCAAAATGAAGGATCAGTTGCTTGATCCATCAGATGATTGACGATAGAAATAATCCTTCAGTAAAGGCCGGGTCTTGTTCAGATTCTGGTCCAGTGTATAAGGCCCTGGACGGTGACTCAGGAGGTGTTGGTTCTGTTCCCAGCACTACCACTGACTTTTGTGTGATGTTAGGCAAGTTGCTTCATCTCTGTGTGTTTTTGGTTTCCCCTTTGTCTTTTCTATTTAGATTCTAAGTTCTTCAGGCGAGGGCTTGTCTATTACTATTTATTTGTACAGTGGTGCCCTCATCTTGCGGGGGCCTCTCGATGCTACTGTAGTACAAATAATAAATAAAGATAGGATTCCCAACTTGCTACAAGGGGTAGAAGATTGCTCATGGATCAGTTTGTCCATGATAATTGGTAACGATCAGAATGCTGCTTCTTATCAAGTACTTTCAGTTTTTTACGTTTGTCATGTGATTTCAGTTAATTCCAGCCTAACCTCTCTCATAAATTTAAAGCGGAAAAAATTACTTGCATCACTTTAGGTGAACAAATGATTACTGCACGTTACCCAACCACATTAGTAAGCGGCAGTGAAACTGACTGAGGGCAAATATTATCCAAATGATGTCAAATTAGCGCAGCTAAGAAATGTTAGTGCTCAGTCTTTTTGCTGATCCTGTAGAGGAGAGGGTTGGGGAGACACCATTGTCATAAGATGACATGAGGGATCTTTTTGCTTAGTGGCAAATGAATTTGTTGAAAACCCCATAGCTTAGTTCTGAGTTTTCCAGTTGATATCACAACACCTCTTGTTTGTTTTAAGTTGCAGTTAGTACCACCTAATCAGAGCCTGGATACAGTGGTGCTCTATAAGGGATTCATCCCACATGTGCAGAGGATCAGAACAAAGCCTGTACACCACTTTACATCCCATGGAAACGCTCAGACTAGTCCTTAAAGGGTACATAGTCGTGCACAGGGATGAAATTCACACTGCACTATGAGCTTGCTCCTGCATCATTGAAGTAAATGGAAGTTTTGTCACTGACTTCAGTGAGAGCTGGATCAGGCCCTATGACAGAAAATCCCTCCGTGTTTGATGAACACTGCGACCCATGTTCATCCCTGCAGTAGTGAACCCCAGTTGCACCATGTCTAAATTTTGACCTTCCCTATATTGTTCTTATAATGAACTGAGCTTGTTAAACTCAAATGCCACAACAGCTGAATTACTGATCAAAATGCCCGAAAACGAGCTTTGGTGTCCAATCCAATAACTACATTTTTTCTTTCCCCACCTTTTGAAAGTACAAACATAACCCCGTTCGTTCCTTTTTATTTTATGCCGACTACTAGAGAAATGACCTCTTATAAAACTTGCCTGATCAGAGCCTGCCTCTGTTCGGAGGATTCCTCCTTCATGTGGCCAGCATTCACGTGCCAAGTGCTGCCTCTTCATGTTGTTTACCTGACCTGATCCATTGTTTCCATCTCATCTAATTAGCCTGGATTTCACTACACAGAATAAAGGCTTCCAGCAGCAACAGGCTGTGCTCATGCACTAGGGTATTTTATATTCTGCAGGTTTCAGAAAGAGGAGAAACTGATTTAAAAAAAAAATCACGGATAAATTCATGTGGAGCAGCAGTTTGTAACCCTGTGTTAAAAGTATGATATAGATGGGAGGTGAGATATAGGGGCTGATCCTTCACTGGAGTCAATGGGAGTTTTGGGGTTCACAAGAAATGCAGGATTTAGCTCCCGTGACCAGTTTCTCATCTCATGTAAATCAGCGTGGCTCCATTGACTTCAGTGGAGCTATCTCAGTGTACATCAGTGGAGCATCTGAGCCCTAGAGTTTAAAGGGCCAATCCCGTGCGGGCTTTCAGTCCATTGGTACTGGGGGCACTCGGCATCTTTCATGCCTGGGTCCAAAGACGTTCAGATCTGCTCCGCCATCATATTGTCCGGAGGGGTTCTACTCTTCTGCCGCTGGCTTCAGTGGGAGCAAGTCAAGACCTATGAGAAATCTTGCAATATGGTTTTGATTTAAAAATTGTCACTGTTGGATAATCTACCACAATCCTTGGCAAATTGTTTCAGTGGTTAATTACTCCCCCCCATTAAAAATTTATGCCTTATTTCCAGTCTGAATTTGTCTACCTTCTACTTCCTGCCATTGTTACATTTGACAATAGTTGCCTTGCCTTTGAGTAACTCGCATATTCATTAACCCGAAGAAACATAGGATTTCCATACTTGCATCAGACAGTTGATGCATCTGATCTGGCATCCTAGCTTGAGCAGTGGCCAATGCCTGACTGGGTCCAAAAGCAGCCACAGAACAATGAAAAGTTCCAACCCACACGTACGGCAGCCCTGGCCAGTTGTGGAATTCTTGACACAACGGAAGATTCCTTCCGGAGGGCTGCAGCAGCCAACGGATGACTTTTCCATTAGCATGTTTGACTGCAAAAGACAGTGTGATCTGTAGCATAACATGACCCTGGTCTTTTTAAAAATCCAGCCCCACTGTTTGTCTCCCGTTGGATGGATGATCAATGTGTACGTTAGCTTTACCGTGGGAGATGGCGGTGTTCCAACAAAATGGAAACAGGGTTTTAAACATTTGTTTTCTTTTATCTGTTTTAAATGTTAAAAAATCTACGCCTATCAAACCATTATCACGTAAGCAATTTAGAGAGCCATTGTCGAGGTTGTGATGCCTACCATTGTCCCAGGCTGCAGATGTTTATTATTGCTATTTATGTCTAGCTTGTATCAGGTAGCACGCACAATGTGCTTGGGACTGTACAAACACGAAGGAAAGTGCAATCCCTGCTCCAAAGTGCTTGCAATCTTAAAAACTGCGGAGAAAGCCTAGGGGCAAGCAACCAAGATGATCATTGGCCAGGCCATGATAACACACAGGCTTTATTTTCCATTAGTTATATAGCAGTTACCCCCTCTTGCCAACCTTGTCGTGATTAGGTTGTTAGTGCTTTGCAGGCATCACATTAGAAGTGGGTCTTCAGGAGGGATTTGAATGCAGAGAGTGGCAATGGCCATGCAGACTCTTAAGCTGTCCAACAAAGTAGCTGTTTTGTTTCTTTTTTTGTTGGGGGAGGGGGTATTTTTTTCAGGAAAGACTGGTTGTGTAGAGGGGCTACAAGGCCTTTCACTCCTGGGTGAACAGTTTTGAATCTGGCTCAGCTCCGCAGTGACCATCTGATGGTTTTGTTTTGGTGGCCATGGGGAAATGAGATTGGTGGTGCCAGGCCAGCAACCAGTGGGCTGGGATCCAAAGAAAGCTACCATGGGTAGATCTAAGTGACCCCTTGCTGGCAGTCTCAGCAAGGATCAAATGGACCCTGGAGACTGAGCTGCCTCTCTTGGTCTATTGTCAGCTTTTTGGGGCAGGCAGTCGCTTTTTGTTCTGAGTTTGCACAGCACCTCGCGCAGTAGGGGTCAGGGTCTGTGATTAATGCTCATCGGCGCTGTGATAGTAGTACTAGTAGAAGTGGTCTCTTCAGGTCAGGATGGAGGCTCATTAGCGGGGCCGAGTGGAGGAAGCTTGAGCTGCTTGTGCTCTACCTTTTCCGTGTCCAGAGAAAGGACTTTGGTGCCCAGGGCTGTCGTTTGAGGAGGTGGCCTTCCATTATTGCCCACCAGCCCCCAGGGTTTACATAGGCCGTCACCTTCCACTGGGACTCACAAGTAAAATATTATCGTTAGCCTTTGCTTTTCAATCTTAGATTTCCTATTACAACTCCGTGACATGAGACTAAGCCTGGCCACACAGAGACTAAAACAGCCACTATGGTTCTTGGAATCACAGAAGTGTCATGAGAAGGTGGAGAACCAGGGTGTTAAAATGTTCTCCAGCGTGGCAGTTTGTTGAAACAATGTATAATGCGTTATGTGATATCATTACACTCCGGAACAGGGCTCCGGCACATACAGCACTTTGACCCGGTCTCCTCGTTTACATAAGCCACGTGGTGTTCCGGACCTGACACTTTTCAGTAATTGAGTGAGCAGATTAAGGTCACTCACCCAAACAGATCTCTTGTTTCCTTAAATAGCTTGGTACAGATCACAGATCTTGTGGTGACTGCCGATGGGAACAGATGTTAACATACAAATGGAGGAAGGACTAACTACCAGGGAGGGCTGCTACCAAACAAGGGTGCAAGCCAAGTGCTTCTCTGCCGTAGCCTTTTCCTCCAGGGGACCGAATGGAATGGGCTTTGTGCACTGTGTGATGGGTTAGTAAGTACGACTCTTCACCTGGGATCTGTTCTATAACTGGAGTCTCAGTGAATAAGTTCAATTGCAGTTTTACACTGCACGTATTGTACTTACATACACCTGAGTGTACAGAACGTATGTACCCAGACATGCCAAATTAATCCCGGATAAATGGTCTAAATATTCACAACTACCACATCACATGCATTTTAAAAGTCAGCCTTTGGGATTTTACAGGTGCAGTGCTATAGGCATGAGTTACCACCTTTCCCAGATCCATTGTTCACCTTCCTTCTAATGCCTTGTTCCAGAGAAACAAATGCTTGCGTAAAAAAGATGTCAGTTAAATTTTTCTCTGGCTCTTTTTGGACCCAGTTTCATATTTAAAACAAGAAATGAATCAGTAAGTTTACACCTCTCCTGGGGCTGCCCAAACAGCGCCTTTGGGCTTTCTAGAAATTCAGGGTGAGTGAAATCACTTTTCTCTTGTAATTCCTGTCCCTGGGGGGAATGCATTGCCTAATGGTTAGAGAAGGAAGCAGTGTGGATTATATCTCATTTTGGCGAAGTCACTTGGCTGTTGCACTGTTTCCGTGTCTTTAACGTGGGGCTAATAATACATACCCATTTCTATCAAGGGCTTTGAGATCCTCTGATGAAAGGTTTTATAGAAATGTAAAAATATTATTTTTGTATTATTATCCTAAAGGGATTCTTGTGTCTTTTCCATGTGGGACACTGTTAAACATCTGCACCAGCCACTAAAAGACGGAGGGAGAAGGGAAAAAACAAAGAGAATTGTGGAGGAAAAACAAATGGGAACATCTTCTTTCTCCTACTTTTCAGTTAATTTTCTAACAAAACTTTCCAGGCACCGATAGAAAGTATGGCATGAAATTGCAGAATCCATGGTGATAGAGTCAGCCCACCCAGAGAACAATGGTTCCATCTGTCTTTCCGCCCCTCAAACCACCAAAGGAACAGGCCACTTTAGGAAGCCCTGTGTTGGTGCCATCAGAGGGATCTTCTGAGACAGACTGAATATTCACATCTTAACTCCAAAGCCCCATGGCACAGAGCTGCAGGGTATTTAAGGCCCTTTTTCATATATGTAGAGTGTGTGTGTATTGCAAAGAGAGTTTGTGGTGACAGATCAGACGATGTATTTACACAACTTTATATATATACACACAACTATATATGTACCTTATGTATATATCTATAATTGTGTGTGTATATGTATATAATTTATATAACTTTGTTGAGTAAACTCTCTGTATAACCCGATTTGTGTCACCAGAAATTCTCAAGGCATTTATACCCTTGTAAATTGCCATTAATTAGTTATTAATCTATTAAATTACTAACAGACAGTTACAGGAAGACAATTATTGCCTATTGCATTGCACTAGAGTGATACAGAGCGCAATCCTTGTTATTCAATGGGCTGTAGTCACAGATGTGAATTACAATATTCACTGGACATGATTAATAAATTACAAAATAATAAATGAGAGGGATTCTTCAACTTTTTAATGACCACCATCAGAAAGCTCTAGAGATGTGCGTCCCACCCCCCGGTGTAATATTAACGTTGATGTTATGTACTGCTGACATCGATATAACGTATTTTGGAGGAAATGGAAATATGGGCAGGATTTCCAGAGACTAGCAACTTGAAATCTTGTCGTTTTCCAGAGATGAGTTAAATGTAGTTTTTGGTTCTACATCTGCCCCTGATTCCCCCTACCAGCTTTTGAGGCCTTTACCAGCATGTTCCTCTGTTTTATTGTAATGTTTTTTCTCTCCCCTGTTGCTATGGGAAAGACCCACACAAACAGGAGAAAACTGGCTTGCCATCTTGAGAGAAACTGTGAAACTGTTTATACAGTTTGGGGAAATAACACTTTTCTTTGATCTCTTTCATCTATAGTGATCTGGAGTGTCATCTGTAACATTGGTAGGTTAAAAAAATTCAGACAGAAGTTTCATTAAGTTGAGAGCGGCCCTTTAATCTTAGCATTGTATTATTCTTTTTCCTAATAACAACACTGTGGCCCTGAAAGGTAATCCAGGGGCAGCCAATATACAGCCCCTGATGAAAACATGGCCGACAGAGTTCCAAATGCAGCTCACAGATGCTAATACTGAGGACTTCCTGCAGAGACTACAGCTTCCATCATGCCATGATCCATCTTGATCCAAATAGCTGGGCTGCTTAAAGTACAGCATGCTTGAAAAAGGAATGCAGATGCCATCTGACTTATTGTTTTATGCAAGTTAGGTGCCCTCTGTTGAGCAACATTTTGACTCCTTTGATATAGTTCCATCTTGGGGATCCAGTTCCTAACATTTAAGCTCTACTGTCCTTGTGGTGTCACCTGAATCCTCCGTTAGCCTTAGAAAGACTGGCCTTTACTTTGCTCATCTTCCCAAAAGCCAGAGATATTTTTATTTAAATGGAAAGTGCAATTTAAAAAAAAAAATCTACATTAAATTTTCCAGAGAAAACTCTTCCCCAGCAAAGATGCATCATTTATTTGTGTCTAACTCCTGTGTTTCTAGGTAACTGACATATTCTTGTTAATCCTAGTGTATTGTCCTTAATTAGGTGACCCAGCACCATGAGAAGGTCTGGCTGTCAGCTGCTGCTAAGAGATTAGTCACTAGGACGCTCTGGATTTGATCAGTGCAACACTGTATTTTCCCCTGCAAATTGTTACACTGGGAGACAAAGGAATCTGATGGGTCTTATTCTGTATTTTTGTCCCTGATGCTGCAGGGCACAAGAATGATCCTGCGATCTTGGTGCTTTGTTGGTCTCTCTCAGTCAATCTGCACTTTTAATTTTAGGTAAGATTTTCAAGAGCACCCCAGTGATTGAGGAGCCTAAGTTTGTTGAGTTGGAGTGGGACTTAGGCGTATAAGTTTCTGAGGTCATGTCTACATTACAAACTGTGGTCGACGCAAGTTACATTTGCGTACAGCCACCAGAATTCGTATATCACTCGGGTGCATGCGCACTTGTGTCAGCACTGCACGTGCTCACCAGGAATGCTTGCATCACTGGAAAGTTACTTCTGAAAATGGGTCCTCAGTCACTTAGGTGCTTTTTTAAATTTTACCCTTTGTCTCCTCCCCCCTCAATTGTAACATCTAAGAAACCTGTCAGTTTGCATTGTGGAATCACAAGAAAACATTTTAGGTACACGAAGGTCAGTAGAAACGGTAGCAAAGCAAGAAACCATAACCTGTGATGCTACTGTGCATGTAAAACATAGTTCCATTATTCCTGAGCACTGTCATTAGCTTTATCCTCAGAAAAATGTGATTTTTTTCAATGTATTCTGCATTTGAATTACATTCAGAGGAGAAGCTGCAGAATGCTGATCAGCTAAGAATTATGAAAACTTTCATAATAGGAATGAGCCATAAATAAAACAGAATTTTAATTAAAATATTCCGTAGGAAATTCCCTGCAGTGCTTTACTCCTTAGACTTAAGATAATATATGTATTGTGATTCAGGATTCATTATCATCAGTAGTTTGGCGCGTCTCTGTCACTCTCCACTTGAAAATCTAAGAGTGTGTTACATACTCTGGATTAAGTCTCACCCCATTTTCCTCAATTTACAGATAGGGAAACCAAGGCACAGACATTGCATGGCTTGGCCTGTCACCCATTGCGTCATTCATTGACTGAGCTGGGAATAGGACCCAGGTTTCCTGACTCCCATTTCCGTGCTTTACACATGGTAGCATTAAAATTTAAGCAATGCTTGGGCATTGCCTTTGCTCACCAGGCCCAGAACGGCCTTGCCTCTCTCTTCTAGCAGAACGAGATGACTCAGAGTCCAACTTCCCGCATTCCCAGTAGTTTGCAAAGACAAAGGCAAGCCCATACACTCTAGAGGCTATATTGGCTCCATATTTCTTTGCCCTGAGTGTACTAATTTGAATCCGTGTCGGAGGCACCTCCTCCTTGTCTTTGTTTCCCACGTGACGTGTACTAGCATCAGCCATCATCTGACTTTTTGGCATCTTCTGCACTTGCTCTCCCTGTGCTACGGTTCTCTTTCATCCATCCAGTTTTATTCTCTGTCTCTCTGGGACAGTCTCAATGGCTTTACTCCTTCTCCACAGATTCCCTGGGATGGGACCAGATTGCTCAGAGCTCTAGTACAGCGGACACAAACTGAGGGCTGTTTGACTTTATTTTGTTGGTAGTAGGGGCGAGTTGTCCAGCATTGCTACCTAAGATAGGGCTGGCCCCGTTGTGAGTTACCTTCTTTGCTTTCTGTTCTGGGAGAGGAGGAAAGTTCCTGATGGGATCAACTGATTATGAGGTGCTAAAACTGCATGTGGTAGAGGTGTCACCCCTAGGGAGAGGAGTGAAACAGCTAATGTGTGTTTGTTCCTCCCACCCCATAAACTTTGAGGACATTGGGGTCTCAGAACCTCATTGTTGGTGTTTATCAGCGGGCTGAACCAAAACACCAGCTACAGGAACCTAGGAATTGCCAGCTCGAATCAGACTCGAGGTCCAGTGTCAGCACCAGATGCTTCAGAGAAAAGTGTATGAAACCTGTAGCAGGTAGATGTAGAATAATCTATCCCCACGTTGTTTCATCCTGACAGTCAGTAATAGAGATTAGCTTAAGCGTTGGAGCATGAGGTTTAATATCCCATCTAAAATGTTTGTTACGTGAGCATCAGTTTGTCTGTAAGTTTTGCAGGATCCAGCTCTGACAGTGAGAAGCGTTTAGCTGCTTTTTGCTTCTCCTCCCTTGGTGATTAAATCTATTTAATTCAGAGGACCGCGTTGGCTATCAAAGGCAGGCTGGATCCTGGCTCAAACAGGTACTGGGGCAGGGACTATCTTTTTGTTATGTATGTGCACAGCTCCTGGCACAACGGGGCTTTGAGTGCAAACACAATCTAATTAATAAAATGTTTCCCTTCCACCACCACTGCTCTCCTCTGCCCCCTTGGCTCCTCTAGTTTGGGAAGCACTCAGTATAAATAGATAGGTAGATCTTTTCCATCAAACTAAAAAGAATAGGAGTGACTGTGCCAAAAATGTATTTAATCACCAGCGTGAGTCTCCTTACTGAAGTGGTCCTCCGGCCACTTGTAGAAAGGGCAGCGCTGTTCCTGCAGCAGGGGAGTTGCTCACTTCCTGAAAACACAGTGCTGGCTACATATGTGCACTCATACCCTAGAATATAGCAAACCTCTTTGGTTACCATTCCCATCCACTGTGTTAAGGGAAAACTAGAAGACGAGTCCACTAACAAATGACAAATTCAGGTCTGTGTGATCTATATATAGACCTGTTCCCCTCTTACCCATAGTCAGACTGCAGCTCATGTAGCCTTCTTGAAAAAATGTGAAAGGTAGCTGGCAGATTGTCTATTTGTATGTAATACAGTAACCCTGACGGATACAGAAATCGGTGATAGAGCGAGGGGTAGGTTGGGATGGTTGACCAGGTTCTTCTTTTCTTTTATTCCTTTGGCCATACATTTTGTTGGCCAACAGTGGGTCAGACCAGTGGGCCATCTAGCCTAGCATCCTGTCTTCCGACAGTGGCCAATGCCAGGTGCTTCAGAGGGAACGAACAGAACAAGTAATCATCAAGTGATCCATCCCTTGCCGCCCATTCCCAGCTTATGTGAATTTTAGTGCTTGTATAAAAAGCTGGCTTGACAGCCCAGGAAACTGAAGTCCCCGAATGGACAGTGGCAGCACAAGCTTACCCCATCAGCGTGTCTCAACCCTGTCCGGGAGGGGCGAGAGGAGCGTTCGGTCTCTGGAGCTCATGTCTCTGCCCAGGCTGTCAACAAAGAGGGGCACTTGGCACTAGTTGTGGTTTGTGTAATGTAGACCCTTCTCCGCCAGGAGCAGGGACCATCACAGTCATTCTCCATAGGCCACCAAACAGCCATCAGGTGGCAGTCAAGTTCAGTGACTCCCAAATGAAAACTGATCAGCTACCAGAGCTATAGATTTTTGCCTTTCCTTAGAAGTGATGGTATTTTAGCACCCAGTCAAAAGCCGGTGGAAATGAATGTAAATCTTCCTATTAACTTTGTTGGGCTTTGGCTCCGGCCCTTAACAAGCTCATAATCTGCCCGGGGAGAACGTAGATGCCAGTCTTCACTGAGTCAGAACTGCCCCTGAAACCAGCAAGGAATTTGCTGTGGTACAGATTGCTGGGTGTAGGTCTGTGTGGTTCATTTTGTGTGTGTGTGTGTGTGTGTGTATTTCCCTAAGCATTTGAAATCTGCAGCAGCAAAGAGGTTACTTGGACAGTTCTTTTTCTTTGCATGATAATGATATTCTGGTGCAGAGACACGTATTTTCCTTTCTGTAGCAGGAGGCTAAAGAAGCAGGAACTTTCACTGCTGCCACGGCAAGATTTCATCTGGTAAAAGCCAGCTGAATGAAACAGTTGCTATAGAAACCCTAGTTTTTGTTCCCTTGGAAACCGGCCGGGGGTTTCACACATGCAGAGTATTTAATACAACTCGTACCTCTGCTGCTGGGCCTGATCCTGCCAAGTGCTGAGCGCTGTACTGTGCAATCCTGGGGACTTCATTGACTATTGGGCCTGAGTCTGCTCCTGTTGACGTCAGTGGGAATTGGGCCAGTGACTTCAGTGATAGCAATCGGCCCTTTGTGTGAGGACTAAAACATGATATTATAACCCTGGACTCAGATAATTAGTCTTTATTAACATGAGCAATCCCAGTTAGGTAAAGGCAGCAACTAGTGTGACCGAGGGCTTAGAGAACAAGCCCGTAGTTTTCATGCTCTTCTTACTCAGGGAAAATCCCACCCTATGGAGAAGTCCTGTAGAGACAGTGGTTCTCAACCAAGGGTCTGGGACCACCTGAGGGGCAACGAGCAGGTTTCAGGGGGTCTGCCAAGCAGGGCCAGTGTTCGACTTGCTGGGGCCCAGGGCAGAGAGCCGAAGCCTCACCACATAGGGCTGAAGGCTGGGGCCCAGAGCCCCACCACCTGGGGCTGAAGCCAAAGCCTGAGCAATGTAGCTTCATGGGGGTCCCTGTGGCAAGGGGCCCCATGCAATTGCCCTGGCTTTTATATGCAGAAAACCAGTTGTTGCGGCACAGGTGGGCCGTGGAGTTTTTATAGCATGTTGGGGGGGCCTCGGAAAGAAAGAGGTTGAGAACCCCTGCTGTAGAATGTAGTAGGGGTGATTTGTATAGAACTGCAACAGGGTTCTGTAGGAACGATTCTAAACAGCTATAGAGCTTAATAGAGAATTGAGCAAGATTCAGACCAAGATTAGGCATTTGTATGGATAACAAAAATATCCAGAGTTGTTATACTAATTCTGAGATAGTGCAAAAATATAAAAGCTCCTGCTCTGAATCCCTAGAGTTAGGTTTGTGGGGGACTTATTCCAGTGCTTCCTACAGGGCAGGTGTTTTTGCACCTTCACCTGACGCATCTGCTTCTGGCCACTGTTGCCAGACTGGAATTGCTTCTAGTTCCTATGAGAATGAGATTTCTTTCTGTAGGCTTCTGGTTATTTTCAATCATCCTGTCAAATTCTACAGCAGGGATAGAAGTCTCTATTCAGTGCTGTGCAAAGAAACCTACAGAATTGATCATTAAACTGTGTAGCAATTTGCCATGTAGGGTTGATTTCACTGGGGAGTTTCTTTGAGTAAAAACCGAGTAAGAAAGTCACGTTTTGGTGTGGTGGCACAACTCTCATTAGTAAGGACTGCAAAATCGGGCTCTGAATTACAAGTCATTTCACGATCACTCTGCTGATGAGGCATTCTGAATCGTCTGATGCCTAGTAATGTAGCATCACGGCCAAAACTTGCTCTTGGAAAAGCTCGTGATTGGAAGTGTGTTTTTAAATTGCTGATATAATGTATGTAAGGGCAGCGTTTTATTAACACCTTTTAAACTTCCTGGGTGCCAAGTGTTATTCTGGAGGTGAAACGCAGAGGAAGTATCTGGGCCTTATTTTCATCCGGACATAAGAAAGTTAATCACAGCTAGCTATAAAATGGAAATATTTGTAGAATGACAAAAGGCTGTTGCTGTGGACTGACAACAGCCGTTTGTTTCTGGTGTTTTTACCAAATGGTGGCAGGCGAGATGCACACAAGGACCCAATGGCGTAGCTAGAAGTGGAAATTTGGGTGGGGCCCGGCAGGCAATGACAGACTGAGCTAGCTCAGCTTCTCCCCCGATGCCACGCCTGCTGCCTAGCCCTGGTGCCCCCAGACACAGGGCTTCACCTGCCGAGCTGGGCACGCACAGGGGGCGGCTCAGAAAATGGCAAGGCAGAGCAGCCGGAGCGTAGCTTTCTGAAGGGCGGGTGCATAGCTCCGTCCTGGATTTCAGGTGCCCAAATGACGCTCTGGATGCTAAGTGGGTGGGCCATGGCTATATCCCCACAAGAACCATATTAGCAGCCTTGAAACACTGAGAAGAAGGAAGGTGAAGGAGCGATACATTACAACTGGTGTCGCATTGTGTATTTGCTGCTGTGAATGTTGTGCTTTTTTGGTTTAATAATCCATAGGGGGGAAGGCTGCCCTGAACCTGTCTGTTGCACAGCAAGGAAGAAAATCTGATTCTTGTGGAGGGCGTGAAAACCCACAGACACGTTCAGGTCCTAATTTAGTGGACATCCATTTAAATAAAATACGAAAGGGTCCAGTTCTCCTTGTGCGTCGTTTACAGCTGTGCACAGTGGCTGTAATGTGCTACCAAGTCAGGATTCTCCGCTGAGACTGGCAGTTGCATTTTACACCCTCTTTGCACAGGGGTAAATGATAGCACAAGGCAGCAGAGAATAATCCCAAAGCGTTAGGAGCCAGTTGTTCCAGCCCTTTGTCACACAGATCCAGCAAAACACTTAAGCACATGCTGAACTTTAAGCATACAAGTGTCCCAATGGGACTGCTCATCCGCAAAGTTAAGCACGTGCTTAAATGCATCACGGTATCAGGGCCTGCCTGTGTATATCTCGTTCTGAATACAACCTTGCTCTCCAAAAAGCATGTTAATATCTTTTTACCTTGTGGGGGATGGAAAAAGCTTCTGCCCACAAAGGAATTCAGGCTCTTACTGTCCTGTTCATGTATGTCATTGCTCAGTTTCTGCTCTTTGTTAACTTCTCATGCAGCTTAGGGTTTAATTTAGCAGCTGTGGAGGTTCTCAGTGAAATTGGCTCCACTGTTTCTCATCAGAGCCACCAGCCCACATGCAAAAATCCCCAAATGTCAAAAGGCAGAGATGCTTTTTGGTAAACAACATGAAAATCCTGGAATCCGTGACTCCCACAGCAGCAGTGTTGGGGCCAGTATCTGTTATCTCCATCAGTGCGGTACTGTGGCCGAGATTTTTATATGCACAAAAGTCAAGAAATTCAAAGTTATGGTTGTCACAGCAACCCCTTAACACTGTAGAGTAACAGTTGCCTTGGCAACCAGTCCTTTCAATTTCCTGACATGTTGGGGGGAAAAAATTGCAGTCATAATTTTGCATGAACATAAGGACAGGGGTTTTCATGGAAATTCTTTGCTTAGAAAACAGAAGCCTCCAGAGGTGGTGCATTTGTGGAGCTGGCTAAAATCAGATTGCACCCTGTGCTGCTGTCAGGTTGTAGCTTCACATCTACGCTCTCGCTACCCTACTGAGTGTGCATATATATAAAACTGGTAACATGGGTGTCCGGGATAAAAATAACCCCCACCAAATTTACTGGTCCCATTAGGTTCCTTCTTCTAGGTAGCATGAGCCGCTCTCAGCTTTCCTTTGAGGTATAGAACCTCCGAACCACAAATTTTGAGTTGAACACGAGCTCTGAGAAGTGCCCGTTTGAATACAGTGATGCTAACGATCACCTCCAAACTAGAGGTCACCCTCCCAAACAGCCAGTGAAATCTCAGTCTGTACGTCCTCCAAGTTAGCTCACACGATCGCGCGTCCATCTGTTAGAATGGCCAGAATAACAGTAGCCCTTGGGTCGCTACAAACAGATTTTGCTGCATGATAGTATTGATTGCCTGTGTAATAGTTTACACTTCCAACATAAATTGATCCTCCCAACAGTCTCTGAGGTAGGGAAGTATCCATTTTTCAGGTAGCGAAACAGAGTAACAAACAATTTAAGTGATTTGCCCAAAGGCCGAGAGAAGAAATCAGTGGCTGAACCAGGATTAAGTTTAGGACTTTTTGGCTGTGAATTAATATGCTTAACCCACTAGTCCCTGCTGCTTTCTCTGACAAACATAAATGCATTAACTGGCATGGCTGGATAGCTGTCCAGGGTGCATCAAGAGTATGGAGCAATCAGTGTAAAGCTCTGATAGTCGGCCTTAGCGGGCTTACATTGTTTGAATATACAGATCTCCAGGTACATATATCTGAAGTATTTCAGTGCATTAATTAGAATACATTAGTTGGACGTTGGATGCTGCATGTGTTCTGTGATGCAGGCTTTGAACACTTACAACTTTTCTCGGACGTGGGCACGGTTTTCGTCCTCATCATGGCCGAAGTGCGCTGCGACTTTGAAGTTAGTCTGAGCCTGAAAACCACATGTGGGCAATTGGATATCTGGTGAAAAATGCTTCGTTCTTTTATTTTTTCGTGCTTCGATAGCTCAAAGCCAGTCAAATTAATTTACGTGAAAAATCTCAATCAGCTCTCTCCCAATATTCACCGGGAGAAATTCTAGCCAAAAGGATCTTTTTTTGGGTGGAAAATGGTTAAACCTGAAAAAGCGGGGCATTCTAAATGCCTAAATATAGTGTCAGTGTTGCAATGGTATAGTGCAAGCCTTTATTTTTTACACTGACAAAGCGATCACTAACCTTGGACTCCTGCAGTACCATCACAATTGTCCTTGATCATGTATCATCTCTGTAAGTGCTTGTTCTGTCACTCCAGAGGAGAGGAGCGCTACAGATGAAAAATGAATCTCCTGATGATCTAGTGCAGTTGGGTTCTTTTTGAGCTTCGTGGTAGATGGAAAGAATTCTTGGGTAACTGAGAGTAGTTGAGAGTTTGCTGTTTTTAAAATGATCTATATTGGTGGTTCAACCTGCGCGGAGAGGTTTCTGTTTTAAAACACCAGAACTCCCTGTGTCCTAGTGGTTAGTTTCCCACACTGCCATGCAAGCTACCTGCATTTGATTTCCATTCATGGTTTCTGACTCCTTTCGTGCATTCTCCCCTTATAGAGGAGTGACGGCCTCCATGTTGCTCAGCAGCAAATTATTGGAGATATAGATGGGCTTCCTTCCAGTCCTCCGCTGGAGGGATGGTGCAGGACAATAGGGAGGTGCTCAGAGGACACATCAAAGGAAAAATCAACTATATACCGTCTGCCAGATCATCCCTTGCTCAGTAAAAGGACCATGGGAAGATATCACTATATGGTTCTTCTTGTGGAGAAGCTGGTTCTTCTTTCCAAGCTGTTTCTTGGGAGAATCAGCAGGAGTCCGGCTGTTTATAACATTTAATGGCTGATTTGTTGTTTTAAATCCTCCCCTCCCCCCTCCTCCCCCCCCGTCACACACACACTCCTCTCCTGCCCCTCCACGTGTTCCCAAAATAAGACAATACTCATTGGTTTCAGAAAGTTTGAGAACCAAACACACACACACGCAGCTTTTGTTTATGGATCTTCTACCTCCCAGCTTCCTTTTAAATTGGAAGCCATCTACCACGGGCGAAAGAGAGAGATGGAGGTGTGGTCTGAGCACAGGACTGGGAGACTGGACTCTGGAATTCTAATCCCAGCTCTGGCGCTGTCACTTAGCCTCAGTTTCCCCATCTATAAAATGAGAATGATAATACTAATGAACTACCTTACGGGAGCTTGGGGAGGATTCAACAGTTAATACTCGTAGAGCATGTGGGGGAGGCAGAGTACTGTGCTGAGTATTATTATTAGGTATGTTTGTGAGCTCAGCCTCTGGGTTGTACAAAAGTTCCTTTGTTACGGTATTTCAGTCTATTCACAAGCTGAAACCCGCCATGTTTTGCTGAGGGGAGAGAAGAACTGCAGAGGGCAAGCAGTCTCCTGTGAACACAGTCAGGCCAGACCATTATCTGGTGAGAGGGGATCAGATGAGACTGTGCGACGTGCACGTCTCCACTTCAGGACAGGAAGCTCCTAATGGGACTATATCCTGATGGAAATGGCAAGGCAGCCTGGAAGGAGGAAGTGTTCCTTTGTAAAGGACGTTGCTCTAAGCAAAGGATTTGACCATTCAGGCTCGGAGACCCGGGCCAAACATGGGGAACATGCATCTCTCCGTATCTTGGCAGACAATTTAATCTTCATCCCAGTTAGGAGCCCCTGAAAATTCCTTCCCGGAGTCTTAGCTTTGTCTTCTCTGACAGTTTCCATTCAGAGTGACAGCTACAGAAAGTGGGTCAGTTGCAGTTAAAAACCTGCCACTGTCCCAGATACACGTGCAGCCGCTTTAACAAAATATCAGACCTAGAAAGAGAAGAATTCGGGGTATTCGTATAAATTCCTTTATCAAAACGTCATTCCTTGTAAATTTTGCTCTGCATTATCGGTGGTCTGGTATTTCTTTCCCTGCCCGGTCTAGTCTTGTTTTCTAAGTCTGTTGCAGATCCAGCAGACAAGATCAGGTAAAATGGGAGAATATAGATAATTGGATCCTATTTTTTAAAATATGCAGTTGTTGTAGGGGATGACTATTGTTTGTGTTGCAGTAGTACCTGGAGGCTAGGTTCCCATTGTGAGAGGCACGATAATAAGAATTCTTCTTTTAGCAGCGTTGTGCTGGGGGACTGGGAGGGCTGTTGGAAGATGCTTTGCATGGCTGAGGGTGCATAGGTAAGAAGATCCAGAAGAGATGGGGTTTGGATATCCCTGTGCCCTTCCAGGTGAATTATCTGGCAACCCCGTGTCTGACACTGGTGGGTGTTGAGAATGCTCAGCTATGGACAGGCAGATGCTTTGTCTAAAATGACCTCTGGATGATGCTAAAAGAATCAGGATGAAATTCACCTCTGACCTACTTACGCCCTACGGTGTGGGAGATGCAAGCACAGCAAGACCTTTGCAATTGCTGCATCCTGCAGGCAGGACTCTCCATTGGCCCCAGGGCCTGGAACGGACAGGGAATGCTCTTGAGTCAGCTTTTCACCCGAGGGGCCCTCGCTGCGCACTAAAGCCGATCCCGTGCCCTCAGAGCAGAAACTCTTGAGAGGAGAGGGCGTCTGCAGCGACCACGCTTCCAGCTGGAGGTGCTGTACAGGGATCAGCTGGTGCCCAGCGGTTTCATTTCCACCGCCAGCTCTGTCTCTGGTGAATGCAACTCCAGTGCCTGATTTTTTTTTTATTTTTTTTTTAAAAAGCTGTAGCAATATGTGCGTAGGGGCTGGGTGGTGCAAAGCTGGGTGGTTCGTGTTTGTAAAGGACAAGGAGAGCCTCGGATGGGTGAGACTAAAGCAGAGGGAAAGATCCTGCCCGTACTGATTGATGAATAAGAACGCCTTGTGTGGCATTAGGCTCCACGCTGCGGTGGCTGCGAAATGCATCTTGACATGTGCAGCCTCTGAGGAGCTTGCGGAGTTAGAGAGAGCTCTCTGGCAGGGCTGCTTATCTCAGTGCGCTCGGAGAGCTTCCTCTTGGAGAGCCCCGCCGTGCACGTACGTGCGTGCACCAGTGTCAGGAGAGCTGTTTGCACAAGCCCTACAAGGAATGTGTAGCTACAGTGGGTGGCTGTTGTGAGCTGGCACCCGGTCAAGTCATTTCCCAGCAGAGGGAGGGGCTCAGGCGGCTGACATGTGGAGCTCTGCTTCTAAGGGGGGCGGAGGCGGCGGTGGATGGGAGGAGGAAGGGATGGAGCATTGCCATGCAGACAGTCTGTTTTCCAAGGAGTGGTGCCAGAGCCATGTGAGCTGTGGGGGAGTGGAGCACTGAGCGAGCAGGAGCCCGCGATCTCTGACCTCGGCAGCTAGGAGAGTGTCTAGTCACTGTTGCTAGGGGGCCGCTTTCCTTTTGGTAATTAAATGTGTGTAGCTAATTAAACCCAAGAAGCTGCGCTGCCTCACCTGGCGTCACACTCTTCTGGCGCCTGGATTCTTCGCTCGCTCGCAGGAAACAAAACCCGAGTCGGCATTCTGGTGACGTGCGAGATACGGGTTCAGAGGCTGCAGAATTGGCTCTGCGTTCTCCTTTCACTCATCACGCCATGTGGAGAATCACGTGGGGATGTCTTTGGAGGGAGATTATGTGTGGAGAGCGGTAGCAGGGCTGGTGTGTGCACATGGGTTTATGAGGATTTTATTGGCAGGCTTTTCCTTTTCATTTCTCCCTTGCTTACATTGCAAGGTGACAGCTCCTACTCAGCTCACGTGAAGGCTGTTCCAGAGCAGGAATCTTTTTACGGCCGAGAATAGGAACATGCGTCTTCCCCCAGTCTCCTCTGCTGCTTTAGAAATCAGAACACAGCTACCTTGTATTGTGTTGCATAGTTTTGTAATGTACCCGCCACAGCCCAATGAGAAGCTGCAGAATAATGGGCTTTAAAAGAACCATATGGATTTTAAGCCACTGCAGCCTTGTATGGATTTAAACTAGGACTCCTAAGATTAGAGATCAGAGCTGGAATACAATCAAGAGCTCTGACCCCTCTATTCCCCATTTAGAGTATCCATAGAACAGCTGATTTGCCTGCATTTTATTGTCCCAGTGCCTGCCATTGCTGCTATAAGATGTCAGCGATTTCCATTATATACCTCTGAGATTAGGGGGTATTCTAGTATAATTTGCCCGTTTAAACAAAATGAAAACATTCTCCCCTTGGAGTGAAAATATTAACTTGTAAAAGTTTATTTACACCGAACTCAGTCCAGCTGTGGCATAAAGTGAGGGCAATCCCATTTAAATCCATCCCCCCGCTTATGCCAAAGCTGAATTTGGCCAATTAGTATAAATTAGTTGGGTTCAGTTTTAAGATAGTTGCTTTGTTTGCGTTAGAGGGGAAAAAAGAGGCCAGTAATTTCTGTGGTTCATTAATATAGTTTTGACTCAGCTTTTCTGTAAGGAGGAAGCAGGAGCCACCCCACTTCATTGTTTTTGTAGCTAACAAATTAAGAGCCTCATCTTAATCTAGAGTTAAGCAAGCACTGAGGGTTTCCCAAAGAAATCTTGAGTCAGTTGACTTTCGGGATTGTTAACGTGTATGGGGTTGTATCCTGTTGGGAGACACACTGGTAGAACTGGGGTCTCGGTGCCTGTATTCTAAAGATCATGGGGCTGATCCTGCATGAGGAAGATCAGTGGAAGTTTTGCTCTAGACTTCAGTGAGTTCTGGATGTGAGTGGGGAGAAACAGCCACGATGAGCTGTGTGAAAATCTCTTTGGGTAACATTTTCAAAAGCACCTGTGTGACTTAGACTTCTAAATTCCTGTCCCTTTTGAAAATGGGATTTCCGCTCCTGGGGCCTTGAAAATGGGACTTGGACACTTTTGCAGATTTTACTCATTACCTCTCTTTTGGGCTCATAATTGAAGCCCAGGGGGCTCAAGGCCTCTCCTTATTCACAGCCAGCACTGACATCGAATGCAGTTGTAATTAGACACCTAGAGCTGAAAGGGTCTGTACCCCATTAGGGTCCGTACCCCCTGTGCCTCACTGCTGGCTTAAGGCTTCAGCAAATGGAAACGTCTGTCAAGATCAGCTGTTGCTTCTTTCTTTCTTTCTTTCTAAATTGGTCACTATCTGATGCATTGACTTTACATGTATAGTCCACTGTAATAAAACTAGGTTCATAGTGGTGTTTTGTTTGCTATGCCTTTGTGTACTAGGCAGACTGCATTGACACAGCATCTTTTTTCCTTCTCTGGTGATCAATATATTGAAGGGTTCCACTGCTCTGTTAGTGGGTGCTAGCAGAAAAGGACAGCATATGTTTTCTTTCTTACTTGACTTCAGCATTTCCGTGTGATGCAAGGTATTGCTGGCTTTTATCCATCCCTCCCCTATTAGCAGCACTTTTTCAAACTGTGTTGCTCTTCAGAATGCCCATGTCGCCCCCCGAATGGGAAGCGCAATCTGCCATCCTGTTTGGAGATATTTTGAGACATGACTGTTTTAGGGGCTGGCATAAGGCCAGAACAAGTGAGCTCGGCGGAGGTGTTGGGATGGGAAGAGTTTACTTGCCCTTCCCAAGCCACAGAGCATCCGGGGAGCTGTTTCACTATGACAACGCTGTCCATGGCCCTTCCCCAGATTTTGGACAGCAGATCACTGGCCACCTCCCTTCAGTGGCCAAGCCACAGATCTCAGGCTGCCTCCTGCCCAGCGGTGCAAAGAGAGCTGTGCGCATTCCACCTCCTTTGCAGCCTTTCCTGCTTCATAATTTGATCAGGGATCTAGGAGAGGTGAAGTGAGGCTGAAGTCAGGAACGGAGAGTAACTCCTATTGCGCTGAAGGCAGGTTACAGCCCAGAAGCAGCAAGGGACGCCCTCGGACTGGGATAGAGGAGGGGGGTGGAAGGAGTATTCAGGCTCATGCTGCTGCTTTGGCGGAACGCCCCTGCTAGGGCTCTGAACTGCCTCCTTTGCTGCTTCATCAGCTTATGTTTCCTACATTTTGTATGTGCTCTGCATCCGTGATTCATTTGCCGATGTCCTTAAGAGAGCCTCTTTCCATGTCAGCGTTTGCCACGCACGTACAGTCAGAGTGTTCTGGCAGGGAGCTTAGGAAGTCAGCGGGGTGGAAGCACGGTGCTGGGAAGGGTCTGACTTTCACATTCCACAGGAATCAGATTCGTTTCTTGGGTCTTAATTTCTGAGTTTTGTTCGAGGTGGGGGTGGGGGTGGCGGAATGTAGAGTGAAGTGTCTGGTTTGTTTGAAAGAAAAACACTTAACGAACTTAGACGCGTTCAAGAGTCCGGGTTATATTTGCATAGAGCTAAAGTGGTTTTATGGGAGAAAACATGTATATGATTATTTTTCTTCTTGTTTTCATTTATAATCATTCCTCCTCCTCCTCCCTTCCCTGCCACAGGCGACGACCCTCACCGATCAAATCTGAGATTTAGATAATGGAAAATGCAAACTACTCGAGTTTTCAGCAGTGATTGTGCCTTGCATTCTAATGGGTCCCAAACTGTGCACATGCAGAATTCACTTAAATGCAGCCGTGTCTGGGAGACAGAACTGCACTCAGATGGGTAAAGAAGCCACAGAGCACTTTGGGGAGGGGAAAATGTGCATGCGGGGCAAGCCCTTTCTCTTATGAAACGTGCAGTGGGATCTTTAGTATTCATTGAGACCAGATGTGATCTTGATTTTTTTTTAAGGCCTCATCTGAAAGACCCTGTATGGGGTATGCTCCATGGAATATGAAATATCTGCCTTGGAAGGATTGAGTTTATCCTGCTGTGATTTGGATCTGTCGTTTTTGGGAGTCTAGTTATTTGAAAACTGAGAGCAGAATGTCCTTGAAACAAAGACCTTCCATATGAGGCCGCTGTCCGGGCAGGTCGAAGTGTCTGACTGATCCATATATCCCAGTGTCTCTTCTATAATCTCCTCTGTCACCTTGCTGCTGTCATCTCTTCTGTTGATCCATCCAAAGCGGAATATGGACCAGAGAAAGATGGAGTTCCAGCGGGTGTGACTTACACAGCAGAATCTAATTACTTGACAAATCCGGCTTTGGCTGTAAATCATTTCACTGTAGAATGCTTAGGGCCTGATCCTGAGAGGCGCTGAGCACTCAAAGCTCCCACTGGAGTTAAAGGGAGTTGTAGGTGCTCAGCACTGCTCTGGATCAGGCCATTAGAGCCCATTTTCCTACCATTAAAGAGGGATGAGTTTCAGGAAGCCTGCTCTGTTTCCTAGTTGATTTGGATCACCTGCTACTAGAATCGGCCACTAAGGACTTTTCTCCATCTCTCATGCACAGCATTGCAGAGTTTGCCAGGTGGATTAGAGGATGTTTTCACATTGCTCTGAAGCATCCGGCAAGATCCACTGCCAGAGACATGGTGCCGACCTTGGCAGACTATAAGTTCACTCTAATGTGGCAAATCTTACATTTTGAAGAGCACGGGTTCATGAGCTTTGCAGCCAACTGTTACTGTTTGTCAAGGAGGGGAGGAAGCAGTATTGAGAAGTTTCTTGCACAATAAGTTGTTGTGTTGTGTGCTTCTCCTTATTACGTCACCTGGCCCAGTGCCACCTAATCTAGATTGCAATGAACACGATTCCCACAAGTTTTGGTTGACAAATCCAGTAAGTTTTGTGATCTAAACTGTATACAGAAACAAAAGCATCAGCAAGCAAATGGCAGGTGCAATTATTATAATGTAGGCCACAATTTGCCTTGGCTACTACAACATAGATTATGCTGCTCAGTTACTTGGTGCTGTGGTCCTACAGTAAGGGACCGATCTTGCAAAGTCATGGTCAGTGCATCTCATGACCGGGACCTACATTTTCAGCAGGACATTGCACTTTGAGGTGAGAACAGTGGTCACTGTGTTTTTCGGTAACGAATTAAGCAGTCCCTTTCTGAGTATGTAAAGGCTAAACAGATCAGAGCTCCGTATAGATATCAAGTTCTGGGTCAAGATTTTCAGCAGTGGTTGTTGGGTTTTGTGTGTGTTTGTTTTTGGTGCCCAACATCAGACAGCTTAAAGGGGTCTGATTTTTAGAGGGGGAAGCTCAGTGCTTTCTGAGAATCAGGCCCCTGGAAGGCATCTTAGATTGGGCACCCAAAAGCTGAAGGAGATGAAATCGCTAGTCACTTTTGAAGATTTCAGTGATAATAAGGTACACTGCAGAAATACTTTCTGCTTAAACAGAAGCAGAAAGTAAGTCAGTGGTAGGATCTCTCTCTCTCCGTCCTTCCCTCCCTTTTTTAGGTAAAATCCTCTTGGGGTATTTTTGTTTGTTTGTTTGTTCTTGGATTTTTTGGCCTGACTGGTTGATAAGTTTGGTTGTTCTAAGTCTTATGGGGGTGTTTTGGTTTGGTTTTTATGGAGGGGGCATGTTGGTAGCTGGGGATGTTAATGTTGGGGCATCGTCCTTGCTGTGGTGGAAAAGCTTTTTTGAAGAGGAAGGTGTTGCAGCTTTTTCTAAAGACGGTTCGACTCTGGAGTCTCCTGTGTCCTTTGGAAGTTCGTTCCATGGCTGGTTCCCTTCAACCGAGAATGCTTTGTCCCCGTGTCTCAGACACTGCATCGTGGGTTTTGTGATCTGCATTGTCCCAGAGAGCCACAACTGCCTTGACAGTTCAGAGATCAAAATTAGGCCTTTAATGTAGCTGGGGCTTATTCCTAGCCTAGTATTTTGTAATTTGAGGGGAGGTAGGCCACAGTTGCCGCTGTTTATTTTGATGTAAGGCTATTAAGACTTTCCAAAGGAGAAATGATTATTGGCACGATTAAACCACACACACCCCTTATTTACGCAGACCAGTGGCTATACTGGGCTAAATTCAGACCTAATGCAAGCAGGTGCAGTTCTACTGATGCCTGTGGAGTTGCTTAGAGTTTACTTATACCTGATTGGATTTTGGCCCATGAATCACTTCATTTGTGGTGCTGTGCTCAGACACTGGGATCAGCACTATTCCTATTATGGGGGAGATTCCATAGGATGGACCAAGTAGAGTGTTCTGTTTTTTATGGTTGTCTCCAGCCCTCTCCTTTACTGTGAGGATTTAGAAAGTGTAGCCTTGACTGGAAACGAGTGATAAAGTGAAGACAACTGGCAGAAACTAGGAATGGGCGACAGGGGATGGATCACTTGGTGATTCCCTGTTCTGCTCATTCCCCCTGGAGCACCTGGCATTGGCCACTGTCTGCAGACAGAACACTGGGCTAGATGGACCTTTGGTCTGACCCACTATGTTCGTTCTTATGTTCTAATGGCAAAGGCAATGGGCTTGTCCTGGTTACAGTGGGTCACATTTTTATTTGCATTTCTTCCATTGCTTTCTTCATCCTGTCCTTAGACTTTAAAAAGAAAGGAGAAGGAATATGAACATGAGATGGAGCGGCTGGCAAGGGAGAAGATCGCTACCCAGCAGCGACTGGCCGAACTGAAGAATGAGTTGAGCCAGTGGATGGACATCCTGGAAATTGACAGGATTATTCGACAGACAGTTCAGCCAGAGGATGACCAGGCATCTACCTCGACTGCATCAGGTACCGTTAGCTTCTCTGTTATTGCTGTGTTATTGCCTGGTGCTAGTTTGACCTTGAAACCATGTGAAACAACCTGAGTTTCCTCTCAGTTTCATCCCAGATCTGTGAATGTGGTGCTAAACGATGGAATCTCCTTTCAGGGTCATTAAGACTTTTGACTAAACCAGCCCATGTTTTGGTTTTGGAATAGAACGTGGAAGTGGACAAGTTTCAGCTGGTGAAAAGCTCCATTTTAGCCTGGTCCACACTAGCTGAAATATCTTCCCAGCACAGTTTAACACTGTCAGCCAAATGGCTTTCACAGGCAGGTAGCTGCATCCACACTGCTTTTCTAAGGACCATTGTTGCATCCGACCATGTGAACAATGTTTTCCAAATGCTGCTGAAGGATTCAAATATGCGACATGCTTATGTATTACAGAATAGTATGTGTTTGCAAACCCTGCTATCCAGTTTTAAATTGTGCTACATGCACTAGGTATTTCAGGCCTCTCCTGAAGATGGAACTGAATGGGATTTTTTCGTGCCCGTTAACAGGTGGGTAATCATCAAAAGTTGAGCTGTAATAATACATCCAATCCTGAAATCAGGCTTCAAGCAGAGAGCCCTGGTGATACGAACACAGAATTGGGAACCAGGTGACCTGAGTTCTAATCACACCAGTTTGGCCCAGTTTTTTGTCCTCCATTTTTGGGTGCCCAGGTTCACAGCCCAGTGCTTGATTATCAGCGTGCAGAGCACTAGAAGCTCTTGCCAACTTCCCCTGGAGCTGTGGGTGCTTGGCACTTCTGGAAATCGGGCACAAAGTTTCTTGGGTTCGGCATCCGAAGTCAGAGAGCACTTTTGTAAAAGTTGTCCTTAGCCTCTCACCTGGGGGGAGATCATTCTTATCCACCTCCATAAAGCACAGGGATGGTCTTGCAGGAGAGGTTCTATGTACATACAAAGTGTTATTATTTGCAAGTGCTGTTTTCCCCAGTAAAACCTGCATGTTGGACCTCCTACATTGTAAGACTCAGCTCCCCACATTCAAAACCCAGTTGTAATCTAATGCCAGCGCGCATTCCTGCTTGTCAGAACTGAGCGAATAAAAAGCAACAGGTGTATTTGTACTGAAATCTCAAGATTTTTTTCTGCCATGTAGACAAGAGCCTTTAGAAGGGCGCTGAATGGAGGAGGAAGTCACCAGTGCATTTGAACAGTTTAATGAGCCTTAATATTGAAAAGGACCCATGATGAAAAGTAAACGGTTGTTAATGGAGGTAAAACCTTTTCACATACATCTGCCCTGTAACAAGTTTATCAGTAAGATAGGAGGGGCCATGCTTTTGGCTTGACTTGTGATCTGCCATATGAAGAATAGACCGTTCAAGGACATGCTTTGGCTGAGGTTAGCACTCTGTAACCATTTGTATCAATTCTTTCAAACAGCAATGGAATCCGCCTGTGAAACTACAGGCAGTCGATACAGCAGCAGCTGGAAAGGGAAAACCTGAGTTCAGCAGTTCTGCCCAGGTTCTTGTACTATGCCCATCACCATGGTGTCTGAGCACCAGCAAACTCAGAATTTAGGCTGATGGAAATGTGGAATGATGTCAGCCCTCTCTTGAGCTGCCATCTGCAGGGAAGGATCTCTTAAAGGGTTGGGAAGAGGGAAAGGTCTTCCCTAGTTCTCCCAAGCCACCGCATCTTTCAAGATATGTAATTGCCACTGCATTGCTGGCTTTAGAATGAGCAATGCAAAGTACCATGCTCAAGGTCTTGGTCTCACTGGGGTCCCCACAGTCCTGCACTGACTCAGCAGTTCACTGGCTGGACCAGTCTCCTTTTTCTGTAGCCAGAGGGTAGGGAAACTAGCTGCCATATTTCCCCATCTCAGTTTCCTTCCTGATCCGAGGGCAGAAAGAGAGGTGCAAACAGATGAAATGACTTGGTGGAAAGTAAAAAGAAGAGTCCCAATTAGCAAGGTCTCTCTATGACAAGAAAACTCCCCAAGTTAGGATTTGGCCTAGTCCTGTAGCCCGTGGGTGGGCAGACCTCCATCTGTTTCCCATGCAGCCTTTTTTTATAACCTCCCCTGAGCACCTGTGAAGCTGAGACGGAATTCACCCCTTGTAAAGAGAGGACTGAGTACTGTCCCTGCCGCCATCACAGGAGGCAACTCTCACTGTCTGATTTCTCTCCCCCTGCCTGGCATCTCCAGGGCACCACTCTCAATTGGGGTGTCTCACTTTCTAAGGCGGGCTTTGCCCTGCTGAGAGAATCCCCCTCTTGGCAATCTACTGGGAGTGGGGAGAGGTTGGCTGCAAGGATTGGCCGAGCCTATGTTCAAAGGAAGATGTAGAACCTGAGTGTGGTTGGGCTACCTTCATGCTATAGAGTGATAACTCCGTCCTACAGTTATAATCGGTTCCTCCCTTCGTGCCCTGGAAATGAGGCTGGATAGTCAGGCTCGTCCACTGCTGTTCTGTTTACCCCAATTTCTTCCTTTCATTTTTTTTCCAGAGGGCGAAGACAACATTGACGAAGACATGGAAGACGACAGGCCCGTGAACTCATTACCAAAACTAATCCAGCGCCAGCACCCCGAGCTACTGAAAGCTGTCCCTCCGAATGCTGCTTCCCACCACCCGGCAGTCTTGCCTCAGCACCTGCCTCTGCATCAGAAACAAACCCCACCCCACGCACCGCCGCCCCTCCAGACCCAGGCACTGGTCCAGCCGCAGGCGATCATCCCCGCACAGACTCACATCGTGGCGGCTTCGACGGTGCAATCGACTGTTATCGCCCACACCGCCACCACCCACGCGTCGGTCATCCAGACTGTCAACCACGTGATTCAGGGTCCGCAGACCAAGCACATCGCTCACATAGCACCTTCCACGTCCAGCCCCGTGCAACTCACCACTGCTGCTCAGCCTATCGGCCACATCACTGTGCACCCGGCAACCATAAATCAAATGACCCACCTCGGCCAGCAGTTACCCATTTATCCTCAGCCCGTGGCCGTCAGCCAACCGGTTGTGAGCCACATCGCTCACACGATTTCTCACCAGCAAGTGAATGGAACCACAAACCTAGGCCAGCAAGCGGTGATGACCAAACCTGCTGTAGGAACACAAGTTGTCCACCATCAACAGTTAGTTGGGCAAACAGTGCTAAACCCGGTAACTATGGTCACCATGCCATCATTCCCTGTGAGCACGCTGAAACTGGCCTAGTGTGGAAGCCCGCTGGCAAAGTCTTTGGCAGGCCACCTTTCCTGAAACTCCATACATTCCAACCACGTCCGATTCCAAGGGAGAAAAGTGCAGGAACTCTGTGAACCAGGGAAGAGTGACACACCTAAGGTTGGGACTGCCAAGTCCATCCTTAATCTTTTAGTAACCAACCTGGAAGTGGTAATGAGAAACGGGGGCTTCTCTGCACTTGAATTTCGCTAATCAGAGAAAACTTTAATGACAGTTGTTCATAGTGATTTTTTTTCCTTTTACGTGTAATCAGTGAAATATGAATATGATGTTCTTAAGACTTTAATTTTTCCCTTTCATGTGTTGCTTCTTTGTGGAATAAAAAAGGCTGATCTCTTTATTGAGACAGTGCGTAGAATGGGAAAAAAAATCATAGAAGTCTATATTTATATGTATATGTATCTGCCCAAAGCTACATATATATAAATAAATATAACAGCAGAGAAGGCCTTTGGCAAGGTTGATTGTTTGCAGGATTATTAGACAACTTAAATGTTAATTTTTGGAGGAAGAAAGCAGAGTGTCCTCTTTTAAAAAAAGAAACTTTAAAGACAGATGGTTTAGTGGACCAGGGTACAGATATTTGATGACAAATTAAAAAAAAAAAACATGTTAAAGGTATTTCCCTTCAGTATATGACATTTCAGTAACCATCTGAAATCACTGTGACTTGTTATGGCATTTAAAGGAAATTCTCTGTCCTGTTTAATAAAAGGAAAACGAATGCACAACCGGACTTCATTTGTTGGAATTTCATAAATGACTCCATTTTTACAGCTTTGTCAAAAGAAAATGTCATCTTTGTTGTTTTCATGGTTTAAAAATATGTTTTGTGTTGGGGTTGGGTTGTTTTTTTTTCTAACGCAATAATTGATTTCACAGAACTCTCTGTGCACGGCTCTATCTGTTTCAAGATTCCTCACCCCAGTCCCATTCCCTAAAAGGATTTTGACAGAGGCAGTTATTTAGAACTAGTGGCGTTGCAATATATTTCGCCAGTTGGGTGGAATGGAACCTGGGACGAGAAAGCCGCCAAAAATGAGGTTGGTTTGTGGTGGTTTTTTGCCTGAATGTGACCACGTTTTAGTGCAGGATAGTGAACGGATTAGAAAATGGATAAATATGCTTGTGAAATGCTCCAAGGGGCAAGAGCTTTTAAAAAAATCAAATGAAATGGAATTTAATTTTGTATAGGGTAACAGTATATTCCAGTAAATCAGTATATAGAACCTGACAGTGTGTCTTACAAAATACAGTGAAATCTGACTAAAGAGCAACCCCCTTCTTATCTGAAGTGACGACTTTAAAGCATCCCAAGGTTTCTGGTACAATTTTGTTCCATCTTTCGTCGTGGTGGAACAAGATCCCACTGAAGTCAGTGGCAAAATTCCTATTGACTTCAGTGAGACGCAGATTTTCTACAGGTACTTCCCATTCTATTCAGTGATTGCTCAAGACATGTTTAATTATCCATTGTTTGAATCTTCTGTTCCTTGTCCCACTTCCCATGTCGTACTATTGCTAATGTTCTCCTTTTTCTTCTTTTTTGAGCTGTAATCCTGATGCAGGCAAAACTCCCACTGCAGCGAGGGGAAGTTTTGCACGTGACAGGACCAGGGGATGGTGGTCCCTATGCAAACATCTGTCCTTTCGTATCATGTTACTGTCTGGAAATGGCTAGCAGTGGGAGTAAAGGTGCAATTAACTCAACCTCCTTTGGAAGTGACACCAACCCAGATTAGGATGTCAGGTGTGTGTTGACTAGTCAAGCGATCGGGTACCTTCACCACCCTAGCCACTTAGTGTGCAAATTTGTTTCTGAGTTGAGATCTTCCCTAGGGAATGGATCCTTTTGACCGTATTTGTCCAAAACTCCCATTCACTTCAGTGGGATTTTCACCAGAGTAAGGACTGCAGGATTTGACTCTCTGGCATCATCAGAGTCAGATAGTTACTATAGGGTTGTTTAAATTTAATTTGAAAATCTACCCCTGCCCCACACTACAGTTGGAACTGTTAGAAGGAGTGGTTGCTGCTAGCAGAGATCTAACACAGTTTCCCTTGCCCATGTAGACAAGGATATTTCTCCTAAGAATTGTAATAGGCCCGTGTTTATAAAACCTTGCATGAAGTGAGGAGCACAGTTGTCAGGGGAAATAATCCCTGTTCACAAGCCTGTGTTGCTAGCACGCTGTCAGTTACAGAGCAGTCAGATCTTAAAGTGAATTAGGCCCTATCCCCAAACCACCTTTATACAAATTGATTCCTAGTCACTACTAATGTCCTGTTAACATTGTGGAGGTAACAGAATTGCTACAGGGTTATGTGCTCCTTTGTGCATTCAGATTTCTCCAGTAAAGTTGTATTTCTTGTGTGAGTTGGACCTCAGCGGAGATCTAGAGTTAGCCAGCAGGACAGTGACTTTCATCAGAGAGCCTCGAAAGCATGGTATGTGTGTGGCAGGGTTGCCTGCCTGTTCAGGAATAACTGTGTGGCTTTGTCTCTTGAACCTATTGAGAGGGAAAGGGGGAATAGAGCTCCCACCTGCCCTTTGCACAGGTCCAACTGGTGGAGCTCTAAAGGATAACAAAAGCAAAACAGGGAAGTCCCAGTTCTCACCGACGAAGGCTACGTTTCTCAAAAGACTCCGATCCAGGGGCTAGAGCTCATCTGCACGTGGTTACTGCGATGACACATACAAATTGCCAGCTAGGACAAATGGAGGGGGGAGGGATAGCTCAGTGGTTTGAGCATTGGCCTGCTAAACCCAGGGTTGTGAGTTCAATCCTTGAGGGGGCCACTTAGGGATCTGGGGCAAAAATTGGTCCTGCTAGTGAAGGCAGGGGGCTGGACTTGATGACCTTTCAAGGTCCCTTCCAGTTCTAGGAGATTGGTATATCTCCAATTATTATTATTAAATGTGGCTAGTGAGTCCTTTGAGAAGGGTTGAGGGCACCCAGGACCCCACAGGGTTGGACCCACAATTATCCATATTTGCAGGAAATTTAGTCATTGCATGTGCAACTTTGGGTGCTCTTGCGCACACATTTTTGCATGTGGATCTGCTTTCTCTGTGTTGGAAAATATGGCCCAGGAGGGGCGCCTGAGAGCCTTTCGTAAAACACACTGGATTACTAACAGTGAAATAGACACAGAGTTATTCCTAAAAACACCCACCCTCCAACTCAGAGTTTTCTCTAGTGAAAAGTGTTTGAGGAGAAAAGGAAGTGCTGCTTTCATTTTACACAGGGGAGTCCATTTTCTTGTGGGTTCTTTAATGGCTTTTATTGCGTGGGCGTGTCATCTTGCCAGCCTTCGAATCTTCTCCTCCTCCTGTCTGTAGATTAAAATGTGGTGGTGACCGTAGGCGTGATGATGGGTAACACCCCCGTTTCACTTCCTGTCATTTAGTTCTGCCGGACGTCCCCTTCAGTGATGTTAACTAGCCCCATTACAAGTAAGGCTCCTCCCATCTGGCCAGACCCAAGCCAGTCAACTAGTCTGGGGCTCTGTCTACATTAGCACTTTTGTCGGCAAAACTTTTGTTGGTCCAGGGTGTGAAAAAAACACCCCAACCGACATAGGTTTCACTGACAAAAGCGCTGGTGTGGACAGTGGGTACAACTGTGCTGGTGTAAGACCTAACCTGGACATCCTGGACCAACCCCGTAGTCATTCCTGTTCTCCATGACAATCCGAAATATCTTCTTTGTTGGTTTTGTTTTTTTCCAAATCAACGATTCTCTTTCTGTCCTAGGGTGGGAATCCCAACCCCGACTCCTCTGCCGTCAACTCTGCCATTCCCATTGAAAAACTTCAGAGTTACTCAAATGCTTCTTAGAAATCAAGTTCAGTACTGTATCACAAGGGGCACTTTAGAAATGTCTCTCCTCCTCTGAGATGTGTGTTTTCCCTATGGAGAAAGCTATATATAAATATATAAATATCTATATATCTATATCTGTACACTTTGGGCATCAGAAGATCAATATGTCCCAAAATAAATAAACAAATAAATATGAAGTTTACAAGAAATCTCTTCTGTTGTTGAATAATGTTAGTTACTGGTAATCCTACCATAAAGAAGGCAGTAAAAATGGGTTTCCTGGGGGACAGCTGCTGTCATTTAAGTCCTGATTCAAAGCCCATGGAAGTCAGGGGAAAGGTTTTCATTAATTTCAGTGGTCTTTGGATCAAGCACTTGAACTGCTGTGTTTCCTGACGCAGCCTTTATACAAGCCCTGGTGCATGTATAACATTATGTGCCGTGTAGGATGCACTCCAAGATGGGGTACTGAGAACAAGCAATCAGAGGGTCAGTCCGTTTCAGTCTCTTGTTTCAAGCTAATTTCTAAAACTAACCTGCTGTATCGGCTACATCTAAACGCCGTCCAGCAGGAATAAAAACAAATTAGCTTTAAAAAAATCACGTGCTTAAAAAAAAAAAAAAAACAACCTTGCTGCTGACACATTAAATATGGGGTATGATCCTCACCTCACCTAGATGTAAATCCAAGCGGAGCTCAACCAGTCTGAGATTAGAATCTGGTCCCATTTTCCAGCCTTGTGCACCTTGTGTAATCTCTTATACTTGTGCCAAGTGGGTGTAAAATGTTCCCATTCTGGTTTGGGAGTGGTCTACACCCACTCTGCATTAACATTGCGCAGGCCTGAATGACGACACACCGAGCAAAACATGATAGCAAACACACACACACACACACACACACACACACACACACACACACACACACACACACACACACACACACACACACACACACACACACACACACACACACACACACACACACCCAGTACCCTGTTCTTAAAAGCATTGCTGTTGTCCAAGATGGTGTTCGTCAGGCCCTGATTTCTCCCTTTCATAACCTACAAATTGCTGGGGCTTTTAAAAAGATCAAAGCTGCACCTATACCTTTAAAATAATCATAATAATAATAAATAGTCACTTTTACCTGATGTCAAACTAAAAAAAAAAAGCGGGAGACTGGCTGGAATTTTTAAAGGCTAAGTCACATAGAAGCAGAAGTCCTAATGACTTTCAGTAGGACTTCTGCTCCTAAATCACTTAGGCACTTGTGAAAAAAGCACCCAGGAGACACACACAATGTAGTGTGTGTTGGGGAATTGTGTTGGCCGCAAAATATCTTTGGTTTACTCAGATTGGAGTGAGGGGCTTAATTCTGCCACCTTTAGTCAAGTAGCACTTTCTCAGGCATGTAGCTCCCCAGATATTGATGGCAGTGTTGGTATAAGCATTGCTCAGTGTGAGTAAAGGCGGTGGAATCAGGCTCTGGTAGAAAAACTTTCCTCGTCAGCTCATGAATTCAGAGTTCATGACCTTGAGTGACTACAATTCCGGTGGCTCTTGCTAATTTATGGCCAGCTCCTGAAGCCTTGACTCCTGCCTTTCTCCGATAAAACTCAATAAAGACTGGGAAGAGACAGCAAGATTTAGGACCCGATCATGCGGTCCCATGCTACCAGTTGTGGTGCTTAATGCCACTCAAGCTCCTGGTAATAATGGCTATGCCTGGTAGCACAGCAGCCTTGGGCTCCGCTCCGGCACCAGATGGAGCGCAGACAAACCGCTGCCTCAAGATGGATCCATGGGGGGGCCAGCAGCCCGCCTGCACGTTGTCAGTCGCACGATCAGGGCGTCGGTGTGCTTCAGACGGGCGTATGATGAGTTCAGCTTTTACATCAAAGTTTCCAAAGTGAAAACCTCTTGCAACCTGCACTGCTATATGAAGCAAAAAGAACTCGTTTTATATGAGGCTAAGTCAGACCATTTGCTTTAACTTTCCTTTTTAAACCAGGCCTTTTTTTCCTCTTGGGTTGAATTTGTAAGCAGACAGAGCAAGAGAAGGCATTTTAATGACTAACAATCTGCAGGGCAGGTAGTGTCTGTCTGTTTGAGCCTGGCTATTGAACAGATTAGGTAGATTTGAAAGCTAGTTGTGACCAAAAAGTTTCTTGTACGTTTTACTATAATATAAACAAAGATAATCATTGCTTATAAAGGCTTTTATGAAGACCACCCATATAGAAGAAACCAGATACAGCATTTGTGTTTTCCAACAGGTCCCTGAAGTGATTAAGACGAGGCTTTGGTTTTTGGGTGGCAAATTATCTGCTTAAACATAACCCATCCCCTTTCTGTGTCCAGCATTCAGTCTGCAAGTAGATCCTCTCTTTGCTTAATCGTTGGCGATTTCATTTCTTCAAAGCGATAAACCCACAGCAGGGGACAGTGCTTGTGCAGTGGGACGGGGCTTACTGAGATCATAGTCCCGTGGAGTAAATTGCATTGCTTGTTAGTGTCACAGGTGAGCTGTTCCTTGAAATCCCTCCTGCTGTGCTCATGTCAGAATACAGCAGTTGTTCACTGTCCATTTGGGACCTGGTATTTCCCATCGACGATGAGAGTTTGAAGTGCTCAAGGAGTGCCAGATTGGGGCCCTTAACAATACTAAGGGACACCCGCAGGGACAATAATTGGAGTGTAATGTATTCCAGTTGAATTACAATGTAGAGGGGAAAAGACTGGCAATATAGCTACATAATGGTGTGTATTTCTCTCTACGGATACGCGTGAGCTGTGTGTGCCTACATAATGTGTGCAGGTGTGTATGTATACACTGATGGGACCAAACCAAAACCTCACCCCTAAACACTCTCAAACTTTGGGGAAAATCAGATCTGGACCTCCAATTTTGTGTCCAGGCCTCATCTTGAGCGTGTGTGTGCGCGTGTGTATTGCTGTGTTCTAATTAAGTGCAGGCGATCCAATGAAAAGTACAGTTTGGTACTAAATTCTCTGTGGTAAGACTTTAGCCTGATCATGGAAAATGCGAAATAAAACCACGTACTGCTGTTAGCAGCTGCAGGCCGCCCGGTTATATTAGTCCATCATTGAAATCCAAATGTTTGAAGAGCCTTAAATCTTCCTTGAAGGGAAATGTAAATTGGGAAGAAAACAGAGCTCTTTGGGGGCCGTTTTTTGTTTGTTTGTCTTCAAGGGTCCTGTTGGGTGGGAAGGGAAAAAACAGTAACATATTATTCTAGTTATTCAGGGTTTGATTCTGCATCATTCAAGCCAGTGGGAGTTTTGCCATTGTCCCCAGTAAAAGCAGGATCAAGCTTGCGTAGTGCAGGGACGAAGGGAGGTTAATTCTTATTTTTCTTTCTTCTTTCTTTTTTTTTTCTCTTTCCCCCACCATAGAATCTGATGGACATGATGTTCCATCTGCAACTGCTTCTACTTACTACTTGTGTACAATTTATCCAGGTGGATCAGCGGGAAACTTAACAACCAGTTACGATTTAGTTTATTATTGTGTCAGAAAAATAGCAGGTCCAAAGATCAGATGGGCTGTTGGATTCTAGTGTTGGCCTATTTGTCTTTCTGTTGTTGTGTTTTGGGGTTTGTTGGGGCGGGGGGGTGGTGGTGGGAGGTTGTATTAAAAGTGGCCTTTCGTAACAAAAATAAAAATAAATAAAATAAAATGCCTTTGAGTGGGTTAGCTGGAGGTGAGACTATATTGCTGCTTTTGTCGATGTTGGTGTGATTGTCTGTTTGCACGCCTGTTTATAAACGTAGAGAAGTTCAAGCAAAGATTTTATCGTGTCTCTGATTTTTGTATGTAGCCTGTGTCTCTTTTGGACTGATCTGCATCCTGAGTGAATTTTTTGCATTTAAAAAAAAAAAAAAAAAAAGTGTGACAATTGTTTGGGGCGGGGTGGGGCGGGATTTGAAGAATATCATCGTGTGTGTATGGAGATGGAGGGGAGGGAGAGAGAAGACTTAATTTGCCTCGTGTGAAAAAGATACATTTGATGTTTGTGTGTCCCCTCCCCCCTTTGCTTTCTGTGATGTATATTAAGCAGGGTGTTGAATAAAGGTAAACATTTCTTAGCTGGGTTACTGCCAGGTGCTGAAGGTCTCATCCAAAGCCCAAGGAAGTCAGTGGAAGTCTTTCCATCAACGTCCGTGGGCTTTGGATCAGATCCAGAAGGCCCCAATTCAGCACTCCCTTTCTATTCAATCAAAGCACTTAAGCGCCTGCTTAGGCCCCATTGACCTTAATAGGAGTTAAGCGCGTGCTCGAGTGCTTTGCTGAATAGGGCTGGATTTAACCACGTATGTAAATACTTTGCTCAGGTGGGATGCCTTCACTCTCTCGTAGTCAATGGGAGTGGAAGGTGCTTGGCAGCTGCTCACCCCTTTCATGGTCAGGCCCTTAAGCCTCTTCTCGAGTAACCAGGTACCATCGGAACCTTTTGATATTTATTTTTAAAGGACGGTGGAATTATAAACGGAAAAGCCCCAATCTTTTTGACCTGCTTTCCACCTCTCAGCGTTGGTGCAGATCAAAATTGATCCCAACACTTTTTATTTTTAGATTTCTTCGTTAGTCAAAATATCGGCTGTTGGGAGCAGCCATTTCGGCGTTAAGGAAAAGGTCGTCGTTTGTAAATGTGGTATTTTTAGAGTTCTTTCCTATTCGTGGCTTTGTGGCTCCTCCTCTGTTTTATAGTATTTAATTAAAAAAAAAAAACGCCCAAACTTGAACAGCCAACAAGATACCAGCACAAATGCAGACTCGTTTGCCAGGATGTAAACGGGCAGTGGTTCAGGGGGATGTTCTTTTTCTCATTACAACGTGACGTGAAAATGTTCAGCCTCTTCTGAACTCTAATTCTGGATTTCTACACCAGGTTGCAAAAAATATCGTGGGCCTGATTCTCGTTTACCTTAAGGGCTAGTCCCACTGTTACAAGTGACAAGGGTCCTTCAAGTCATTGTTAGTTACATGTATGCCTAGTTTATGCTGCTGGAGTGGTGGGAAGGGACTTCAGTGTAAATCAGAAGAAGTTCCATTAATTTGACCCCTTTCCTGGTGCTAATTACCTTGTGAAATAGCATTTTTGGTGCTCTCCAGAATGTCCCAACATCTGTCAGAGTGGCAGACTGCATTACACTGGAAACCTACCAATGCTTTTGCTTCCAGGTGAGCACGTCGTCCACCTCCTGCCTGCCCGTTGCCATCCTGTACTTTGGTACCTTTCTTCATCCCCCCCCCACATCATGCTTTTCTTGTTCAGAAAAGCTGTAAACAATCCGTTCTCTCAAGCAGGCTGCATAACACACACACACACACATGCGCAAACCAAAACATAAAAGTATCCTGGGCCCGATCCTGCAAGGTGCTGAGTGCGCGTGTCGATGGGACAGCTCCCATGAGTAAAGGTTTCAGGATTTGGGCCGTACATGCACAGAAGAACCGATATGGACGCCTTACAGACACGATTACTACATTCCTGATTCAACAAAGCACTTAAGCATGGGTTTAAATGTTGTGCATGGGAGTGGTTACGCTGACTTCTGTATGACTACTCCCAGGCTTAAAATTAAGCATGTGCTGAAGTGTTTTGCTAGATCAGGGCCTACGGTGGGAATGGAAAATCAAACCATCCCATTCCCACACTTAAGTCTTCTAAAGAAACCTTCTTTCTATATAGATACCGATACGAATATCTATGTCTAGATAGCTACAGATATCTAGCTATAAATAGATCATTTCGGCACCTTTGTGGCTAAAAGTATTTACCTTTATCAGCTCTGAGATCTGTTCATTAGGAATCCTTCGATTAAAGGCATTGGTTCTAAATGCAAAGTTACTTCCAAAGCTTGCCAGTGATTCAGTGGCAAGCAACCCTATTGTCCTTCTATTGAGCATCACAGGAAAGCCAAGCGATCTGAAACCAATCACACTGGGCAAATGCTGTCTTTGTTTACAGTGCGGACTTGTCACTGTGTTATCAATTTCCTGAAATATTAAATATTGAAAAACCTAGACTGTAAAGATTTTTATGTGTTTGGATACATCTGCTCTGTGAAAAAAAAAAACTAATTTTGTACATATTGTATTTTTACTATTCAGCTGTATTATATTGGCTCTTCATGCTCCAGAATTTAGGTATCAGACATGAATAATATCCATGTAATAAGCACTTGCCTGAAATAAAATATAAAACTGAAATAAACATGCACTGAAACCTGAAACAGGATTTTGCATCTTCCTCCTTGTGCTTTATATACAGACGGTCCAATTTATTTACAATTTCCCAATAATGACGATGACCTTTGAGTCCCCGTCTGGCAAATGTATATTATTGGGCTGCATGCGTGGGACTGTTGATGGAAGTAACCACTATAGCCACTGGTATGAGTTTGCAAGATAAGGTCTTTGCTTTTCCCCCAGCGTGTTGATATTTAATCTAGAAGCCATTCTCCCTAGTCTCCAGAATATGGTACCTGCATCAAAACTGGAAAGAGAGACAAACAGACATCACCTTAAAAATCAGAAGCCTTTTTCAGTCGTCAGCATTCCTCAGAGAAGGCCAAATTTTATTCTAGATCGAAAGCACAAAGAGATCCCGGCCCCATTGAAATCAGTGGGGTCACAATCACCTAACTTGTAAAGAAGTATTGAGGGTCTTTCAGTCTTTCTTTTGGGAAGCTCTGCTGGCTTAAGGACTCGTCTTCCACCTGCCGACGTCAGGTGAAAAGTAGCTGCTGGCCCAACTAAGTTATTTTTTTGGCTGGTAGTTTGCATCACCCATTCCCCCTGCTGCAATCACCCAGCTTGACCGAGGGGCAGACTTTGATGTGATCAGTGAAAGGCCTCGGCCTAGAGCTGCGGTGCTCGGTCAAGGTTAATGATGTAAATGAAGCCAATGCACAGGACCCTAACCTCTGGCTGAATGCACCAGGTTTACCCTGTAAACGATTTTGATTTCTCCATGGGCCAGAGGCCCAGGTACTCAAGATATTTGGATGACTAAGTCCCATTGAAATCAATGGAAATTGAGCACCCAACATGGGTCAGAATCTATATGGGTTTTGTCATGGACTTCAAAGGGGCCAAAAATGTGACCTTCAGCCTTTAAGGCCCATCCTGCTGGAAATCAGACTAACAATTGCCATAATTAGGGACCACAGTTACCAAGTTCCTAGAATCTTTTTTCTAACTGGTGTCAAAAGAATATGTTTTGCCTTAGAGCTGTGTTATTAAACTCTCCCCTAGGCTCGTCGCCTCCCAGGTAGTTTAGAGCAGGGTATTATAACATGATTATAAGCAACAAAAACTCTGTCCATGTGAGCCAGGGAATCCAGGCGAGAACCCTGCTGCAGAATGTAACAGTTGCCAACATGCTTTTTACTAGCGTGTTAAGGGCCTAATGCAGTGAAGTTCTGAGCGGCTACAGTAAGGTGCCCTCAGGGACAGATCTTCAGCTGCCGTTGGCCATCGGAGTCAAGGATCTGCCCCGTAGACTCCAGTGAGATGGGAAAAGGGTAAAGCATTGGCAGGATTAGGCCAAAAACGTACGTCCCCTCCAATGCATCCTCAAGAAACTAAAGGAAAAACCGACCCAATGTATATTCTAGTGCTGCTGCATTCCTGTCGTACGTACGTCTTATCGAATGTGATCAAATAAAGCAGGAGGGGGAAGACATTAGAGCCACGACTCTTTCAAGGCTCGCCCCCGACTGTTCTTTGCTGTTGCTGTGCTGGGTGTTTTACCCCAGAGCTGGCTGCTTTAGTGCCTTTCGTCAGCGGGCGAAGTGGCCCGTACTTCCCAGTTCTGAGTTTGCAGCGCGTCCTCTGCGAGAACAGCTGCTAGTTAAATGCAAGACATTGTTATTTATTGGTACAAGCTTCCTATGATAACAAGATCAATTAATCTTACCCTGGGCACTTTACAGCTCTTTTAAAAACAAATCCAAAGCTCTAAGCAAGGCCCTGTCAACAGAGGTTCTCCACTTGTGAGCTAACTCCCTTCTCTTCACGTGTCATTGTATGATGCCTGCAGCTGTAACGTTCACTCCATGCATCTGAAGTGGGGTTTTTACCCACAAAAGCTTATGCCCAAATAAATCTGTTAGTCTTTAAGGTGCCACCGGACTCCTTGTTTTTGTGGATACAGCTACCCCCTGATAGGATGGTATAGTCACAGTGCATCCTCAGAACAGAGTCCTTGGGTTTAATTTCTGACTGAGTTGCTTAGCAGGCGAGAGTGGAATCTCAGCAGCCTTGTACCCAGGAAGTAACCTGGTCCTCAAAGGGAGATACTGGGAAGTATACACACCCCTTAGCAAACTCACTGCTTGGGGCTGCAGATAAGGAATATCTAAGTAAGAGGGATCTCAGTGCCCTCTGCTGGCCTGCGGATGCATCAGAGTGCCAGAACTGACACAAAAGTTACTCGGGAGAACAGGTGGGCGAGGTAATATCTTGTATTGATTGAAGTTCAGTTGGTCAGAGAGACGCGTTTGAGCTTACACAGACCAGAAGAAGAGCTCTGTGTAGCACAAAAAGCTTGTCGCGTCCAGTAAAAGATATTACCTCGCCCACATGGTCTCTCTAATACCCTGAGATCCACACGGCTACAACAACCCTGTGTGCAAAGTGATTGTAGTCCACAGACACTAAGCTTCCTAAGGCGTGTAGGGCTTACTCCCAGGCATCAGCACAGCCGGCGGGACTGCTCCTGGTAGAAAACGTTTGCAGGCTCAGGCCATAAAAAAATGAGTGAAGTGGAAATGTAACGTCCCATTGTTGATAGGGTGACCAGACAGGAAGTGTGAAAAATGGGGACGGGGGGTGGATGGTAATAGGAGCCTATATAAGAAAAAGAGCCAAAAATCGTGACTGTCCCTATAAAAATCGGGACATCTGGTCACCCTAATTGTTGAGCCCAGGTTTCAGAGCTCTCCTGAGGCAAGGAAGGTTACACAGTCAGAAGGCTGAAGCTTTGTGGCTCTGTTCTCTATCCTTTAGGCAGGTCACTGTACCAGGACTGCAGTGGTATTAGGCAGGCAGTGCCTTGCCGGCGCTCGGTGCTTTTGCGTGTGTGACCGTGTGCGTGGATGGAAACAGGCAGAGACGCTCGCTCGCTCGCTGTGATTTTCTGCTCTGTACCGTCTCTCAGCTCAGCCCGGTCATGGCCATTCAAAGGGGAGGGACACCTCAGGTACTGTCAATGCTGGAGTGCAGGGACAGGGACTGTGCCTTGAGCAGCACTGAGGAGAGACAGCACAAGCTGCTGGAAGACAGGCTTTCCCAGGCTGCCTCTGGGGACGAGAGACCAGCTCGGGCTCCCGAATCCTCCGCCCCTCTGCTGAGAAGCCTGCCAGCTAGTGCCACACGTGGCCAGAGGTTTCGTGATGTGGATGGTGACGGCTGAGAACTAAATTTAGGCCACCGAATTCATGGCACCTGCAGGGCTGCCCAGAGGATTCAGGGGACCCTGGGTCAAAGCAATTTCGGGGGCTCCTTCCATTAAAAAAAAGTTGCAATACTATAGAATACTGTATTCTCGCGGGGGCCCCTGCGTGGCCTGGGGCAAATTGCCCCACTTGCCCCCCGCAGGCGGCCCTGGGTGCCTGCGGCACTCAGATGGCAACTCACAAGCTACGGGAAGAAACAAGGCTCTGCAGGAGAGCAGTGCGTGCCATATCTCTGACTTCAGGAGCTCTGCACCTTCAGAATGGTGTGTTCTCTCCTTGCTCCCTGGCTTGCACTCCAGGGTGGGAATTGCTGCTGCCCCCTGTGATACACGCAGCCAGGGCAGGGCACAAAAGCAACAGAATGTTGCTGAGGATTTTCCAGACCTGCTGCCTTCCCCTCTGCACCGCCAGCTGCGCATGAAAGAGAAGGTGTGACAGCAAACACTCAAGGGTGGCAGGCAACCCAGCCACTCGCTGTGTGTAAATTGGTGCAGGCTGTGCTCCTTGTAATGAGTGTCCCTAGCAGCTGTGTCAGTTACAACAGCAAGCCCCTGTTTGATCAGGTTGGAAGGAGGAAAGAGAAACGTGAGGGTGGATTCCCAAAACGATGCTGTGCCCTGGCTGACGCCAGACACCCCGGACTTGCTAACCTGCAGCTTCAGCACTAAGTTGCTTCTGCATGTGCTACAGTTAACAAACTTCAGTGCAGCCTCCTGTCTGGCCCTCTCTCCATTGGAGTCTGGGGTGAAATGGCTTCCCAGCTCCCACTTTCTTCAGTGGTTTTTGGATTTTCTGGAGTACCTTGTTTTCAAAGGCTTATTCTGGGGCTCTGCTCATCAAAGGAGCCCGGCTACCACAGCAGACTGGGAGGAGAATGACTGTGAGTTAAACACTTTATTTATTTTAGTTTGAAGGAGCCCTGGGCGAGTGACTACAGCCTGTGCTCCTCAGCGGCTAGGTGGCTAGGTCGTTTGTTCTGTGCTCTGTCTTAAAGCCAGTGGTTTGCGTGTGTCTGTCCTTTCGCAATATCCCAGGCCGTCTCTATGCTTCTGGTCGCTTCCTCAAAAGATTTGGCTCCAGCCTCTTGTTTTCCTTGGTGGCGGTATATGTTCCTTCTTAGACATTATTGTAATGTGATTCCCTCTGCTAATCAGCTCCACTTCAGTCTCAGGATTATGAACACAGACAGGCATTAAATGTCACCTTACATAGGTGATAGGTTAATGGTTACAACTCTGCCATCAGGCATCAACTGTGTGAGTGTGTGTGTGTGTGTGTATATATGTATCTATAAAGTATGTGTGCCTAGAATCGGACCTTAAATCTGTGGGCATTGTATTGCATGGATAGCGAAGGAGCTGGCGTTCTGTATGCTCCGCTGTCTCTGCTGCTTTGCCACTATTTCTACAGGCCATAACGGTGCCTGACATTTAACACACAGTTGTAGGTCTCGGCCCTCAGGCGGGAAGATTCTCTACCCCTAGCAGCATCTGGGAGGGACAGACCGAAAGGGCACTATGCATGTGGTTGGCCCATGAAGACGCAGTTGCAGAATTTGGGTCCTCAGTTAAATCTACCGCAGCACTGGATGATTGTGGCAAAAGTGTGCAGCGTGGAACATAGAACGATAAGGACTGGGACACCCCAGGAACTGGGAGATATGTTTATCCTGTCCATAGCCTGGTTGGCATGCATACCTGGAGGGAGGCAGTGTGGTCTAGTGGATAGAGCACTGCACAGGGACTCAGGAGAACTGGTCCTATTCTTGGGTCTGCCACTGATTTGCTGGGTGACCTTGGGCAAATCACTTCTCACTCTGTGCCTCAGTTTCCTCACCAATAAAATGGGACTGTTCACACTGAGTTCCTTTGTAAAATGCTTTGAGATCTATGGATTAGAAGTGCTATATTAAAGCCAGCTATTAGTTTATTATTATATAACAAAACACTGTGTCCGGGTCAAAGATGATCCCCACGGTTTCAGGAATCGGAGGGTCTGTGTGGTACCCATGAGACCCAAGAGATGCTGCTCAGGTACAGCTGGGTGATACTGTGGAAGACCCTGTGATGGGATATTGTCCGATCACTTGAATGTAACAGAATCCCCTGATGCCAGGCTTGCAAACCGGAGCATCCGAGGGGCTAAAGCTACCCTGGGCACAGTTAGTTCCACAAACAGGAGGCCTGGCTCCGTCCGAGTCACCTGGAAATGGAAGCAGGGACCTGTTTAGAATGAGGTGGTAGTTGAGTCTTTAGAATTCCTCATTCAGGTGACTGATGTGCCAAGGGGTCGGGGCATGAACGTCCGATGCAGAATGGCATACCTGTGGGGGGGTCTCGTTTGCAGGCGAGGGCGGGGGGAGTCTCCCACAGGGGATGATCACACAGAGCGCTGTTAAGGGGAGGTACAAGGAACTCCCCAGTTAAGCCTCTTCTGAAGGCACTGTTTTTGTTGCTTCAGAAGATGGTTTACCGTCCTGCTCCAGAAGGGATTTTCTCTAAGACCCTGCGGGTCTGGTACATGGTTATTCCCCTTGCCCTGCGGAGTTAATGCTCTTTTGGGGCTTTATATGGGACACTTTACAATGTCTTTCTTGGGTGTGTCTTGCCCCAAGCACCTGAGTGCAGTGGCTACACAGGAGCATGTCGTCGTGATTAGACCAAGGGGCTGAGAAGCTTGGGTTCAGCCACCTGCTCTTTCATTGACTTTTATGTAACCTTGAGCCAGTCTCCTCAACGCTCCGTGCCTCAGTTTCCCTCTGGGTGACAGAACACTCACACACACACACACACCCCCCCCGCCTGGGAGGTCTGTACAGTGCTTTGAGATCCTTGAATGCAGGGGGTGCAACGTTCTGTTGGTTTCTTGCCTTGTTCACTTGGCTGGATGGATGAGGCCATGATGTGTTCTGAGCGAGGAGAAGGTTTCCCTCTGGGAGTAAAGTTTCTGGTGCCCGAGGGCACAATACGGGGCTGAGTGTGAAAGGTTTCAACGGTAAAAGTCCTCCCGACGCCTTGAGTGGAAACGAACTCGCTACATTTCTGACTTTTCACCTCTCCCCTCGCTGCCAGGTGCGCTCAGGGCTTGCAGTCTTAGCAGCCGGTAAGGGTATAACAGGCACTGCCTGTATCTTCGCTAGCGCATCTCGTAGTCTCTTGGGAAACCTGCATTGGAAGGGCCACGAAGGGCAATTCAGTCTTAATATTTGTTCAAGGCTTTTTGGCATCGTGACATCACTTGGGTTTGAGTCTCCTGGGCGAATGAGCAGGGTGAAGCGCTCTCGAAATTATGTTCCTAGTCATGTAGTTGGTTATTGGGATTTTTCTCCCTCTCTCAATCTGCCAATAAGCAGGACCGCAGCCAGAATAACTTAAACCAATACCTCTGATCTAGCCAAGCCCAGAAAAGTGGCTGATCCTGTGTGTCGTCATAGAGCGTACAGGAAATAAAATACCCACCATGAGACGTCAGTGTCTGCAAGTGCGTTTGGTGAGCTGAGTGAGACGGGTCTCGCTCCAATTGCTGGTAGACAGGTGTTGGCATCGCAAAATTCACCAGAACTGGCGTTGTTTGTTGGCAGCATCAGCTGAGGGGCCCAGGACTGAATGGACCATGGTAACTTTATTCCCCTTCAAGGTCAGGAGTGATTTGCACGGCTCGTACATGGATGCTTCTGCTTCTGCTCTCTGTTTCTGGGAACAGGCTGAGAATTTTGGTCTCCAAGGTTGTCAAGTGACAACTTCCACTACTGAGAAAATCATTACCAAGCAAAGGGTACCGCAGGGGTGGGCCCAAGCGCCGCATCAGGGAATAGAAATTGTATGGCAGGCCATGAACGCTCACAAAATTGGAGTGGGGGTGCAGGAGGGGGGGCAGGTTCTGGCTGAGGGTGCGGGCTTGGGTGGGGCTGAGAGGTTAGGGGTGCAGGAGGGTGCTCCGTGCTGTGATTGAGGGGTTTGGAGGGCAGGCGGGGGATCACGGCTGGGGCAGGGGGTTGGGGTGCAGGGAGAGGCTCAGGGGGTGCAGGCTCCAAGCGGCGCTTACCTCAAGCAGCTCCCAGAAGCCATGGCACATCCCTTTTCTGGCTCCTATACAGAAGCACGGCCAGGCGGTTCTGCACGCTGCCCCATCCACAAGCAATGCCCCTGCAGCTCCCATTGGAGCGCGTAGGAGCTGGAGCGGGGCCACGCCGCGGCTTCTGGGAGCCCCACGGTGCAGCCCCCCCGACCCAGCACCCCGGCTGGAGTGGGGCCAAGCCGCGTGGTGCAGCTCATGGGCCGGCTTAAAACAGCTTGCGGGCCGTAGTTTGCCCACCCCATGGCCACAGAAGAGCCACCCCAGCTATCGTAGGGTAGCACTTCCGCTGGGGTCTGAATGAAGAAGGAGAAGTTGGGAGAGGAAAAAGCGGGATGGACCCGAGCTCAGAGCTGCACTTCACACTCGAATTTAGAACTCCCCTTGGAGTCAGCTGTTGGCAGTGCTGGGAGCCAGGAACTGACTGACCTGCTGAATGACCTTGGGCAAGTCACTTGCTCTCACCGGGCCTGAGTTTCCTCTCTCTCTAACTGGGATAATACTTGGCCAGAGACGTGAAGAAGATTCCCTACCAAGCCACACACCCTACCAATGGGACCCTCCTCTTGGTGCATACACCAGGACTTGGGTATATGGAAAATAACCTCACTGAGCATCCTCTGCTCTGGTGAGACAGTAAAATCTCCTAGAGAATCTTCGCCCCCGCTCTCCTCCTTAATGTTAACTAGTCACATGTTCGTGTAGCCAACTGTGAACTCTCTCATGAAGACAGGAAAACTATTTCAGCCAGCACTGAAGACTTAGTCTTAGTAGGCAGGTTCCCTACAGAGCTACACCTATGATTTCTCACCAGGCAGCTGTGACACTTGCTTTACTGAGCTGGCACGAAGGCCCAGGCAGCGCTGTGTGAATTTGACTCTGGAGTTGGGTTCAGCGTGATTCGATTTTTGTAGTGAAGACAAGAGCAAACAGCATCTGGTACAAAGTCCAGCCCTCAAAGGTCGACCCCAGAGGATGTACGTTTCAGATGCTGCCTGATGTTCAACCCCGTGTCTCTCTCTCCTTTTGCAGGTGTGATCTTACGCCTGCAGTGAACTGTGCCCACAGTTTCCTGTGCTGAATGAATCGTCAAAAGCACAGACAAACTGAAAGTGCAAAATCCTGGGTGTAATTCATTGCAGGGACATTATCATCCCCGGCACCGCCCGCAAAAAGGCAACCTGGTTTGACCATCAGACGAGCTCTGTGCCAGCTCTCCCTGGGCTCCTGTAGCCTTTAGAGAGGTTTCCACTTTACGTGAATGTTCAAAGTAAACACTAAACGCATGCTGGCGGTTTCAGTTGTTCGCTCATTGTAGCTTCTTAGTCTGACCTGTGTGAATTTCAGCTGTGGGATGGGGCTGGTTTGTTCATCCAAAGCAGTCTAAGTGATTTAAGCACCCAAATCCCATTGAATAAATCCCTTAGGCACCCTTGAAAATCCGAGCCCTCCAGCAGGGCATCACTGTTTGGCTAAATATGGCTAAAAATCCTTCCCTGGTCAGAACCACGGAAAGGAAGGCAGAAGCATCTGCATTGGGTGCAGGCCCTGGAACAGTATTTATTGTTCATTCCAAATCTCTGCATATCTCTAAGGAAGAGAAACGGATGACTGGCTCCATTTGCTGGGGCCCCACTGGTGTGCCCTCTGGGGGCGTGGGGGCAGCATTGCTACGGTGGATGTGTTGAGGGGTGTCAGCATTATCCAGCCACTTGGAGTCCAGGCTGGGGGGTAGTTAATCAATAGAAGGGATGTGGCTTGGAATTGGACAAGGCCTGGCTCAGGAAGGTCCATAGCTCAGGGCCCTAATGTATTTTGATCTAAGACGTGGCCTGGTCCTCGGGCTCGTGGGTGTGTTTTTCAAGCCCTGGTTCAAGGGAATGTTTACATCAAACTAAAAATCATCAAGAGCCTGGCCTGGATTCCTCCCCCCGGAGAGGGAAATCTTGCAGGAGGCGCATGGCACTGTTCTGCCACACGCGAGGGCTGTGTGGTGTGGAGGCACCCCGGAAGCATGAGGATTCACAGGGAAAGCAGTGCCCAGACTCCCAGATCCTAGGGTGGCCACTGGGGTAGCATCTGGACTCCTTGCCAGGTGCGCTAGTCTCCACGTCTCATCCTAGTTGTACAAGTTCCTCATTTAGAGGCCGGCTTTTCCCCCATCTGCCTGTATAAACTGAGCAGAGTATCTGAGGGGGCTGGGCTGGGATTCTTAAAGGAGCTGAAGGGAATTGGGCACCTCTGTCCCATTGAATTACAATGGGGCAGAGGCATCCAACTCCCCTGGGCTCTTCAAAAAATCCCAGTCTTTATTTTGGGGGATTATTTTAAAAAGGCTATTTCCTCCCCATTGGATCCTTGTCGAATCACGGTGCAGCCGGCCTGCTAGTTGACGTGTGCACAGTGGGGGTTATCAATGCGTAGTAACGCAAAGGCCATCCAGCAGGACCGTCAGACCCACGTCGAGGGGAGCAAATCTTACCGGTAGAAAGCGGCTACTTAGAGAACTTCAGTTCTCAGCCTGGATGGGAGAAGAGGTTTCTTGGACTAAGCACTGTTTCAAGTTCAGATTTGCTATCTGACCCCAGCCCACAAAAGGCTTCACAAAAGCACCAGCCTATGACCGTGAGCTGACAATGTTGAGCCAAACGTTCTTTAGAAGAGTGACAAACGCCACCATGAAACCGTCGTCACTGTTTTAACCCAATACAGCACACGTCCGTTTCCCGAGCACTGTGCCTGATGTAGGCCGGCAGCCGCATACCCTCGGAGACAAGCGGGCGGGAGTGGGGAGGAGTTTGGCTCTGATCTCTCTTGGCCCAGAGTAATCCGCTGGTATTTTAGGAGTGCCTCTTGATTTCTATACCATGGCAGTGTGAGATCAGAATCAGGCCCTCCCTTGATGAACTAAGTCCCAGCTCTGTTTGGCACCTCTCACGCAGTGGATCGCTTGAGAATTTGGATCCCGTGAGTAGCGCTAGCCAATGGGAGGAAGCTTTATAGCTGCCAACCAGTAGCCATGTGATTGACATCGGCGTGTTCCCTGCTAAGGACTGTGCGGAGTTTGTTTGGAGGAGGGCGGCACTGGCTGCCTGCCGACTCCTTGCTTTTGTTCTTGCCATACAGGCAGTCTGGGATTTTAACTAAATTCAGAGAATATCGGTTTCCCCTTTTAACACTGCTGGCCTGGGGGGCATTTGTGACTGGGCTCCTAGCTAGCCTGGGTCTATTCAAGCTTAAGGCTCAAACATCTCTATGTGTCGGGGTGTTTGGACTCTGGGTTTGAATGGTGTCGGTTGGGGTCCATCATCAGGGTGTGCCTGTAGCTATACAGAGTATGAACTTATATATATAATACAGCCGTGCATGTGAGGTGCAGCGAACCTGCCCCTTTCCCCTCTGATGGGGCTTCAGCATCCAGATCTGCCGCTGAACGTCCTCAAAGTTTGGGAGAACATTTGGGTCTGGGGTTTTGGTTCTGAGCTGTTAGCGAGTGAGGGGGCTGGATGCTAGGTCAGGTTTAAATCGGGAGTTGCGGGGCAGGGGGAAGCTCCTGGGCTTTTTGGTCAAGACGCTCTAGCTATTGGGCAGGACGGGATTGTTTTTCGCGCTAGCGTTGAGGTGTTTGCCCCGCTTTTCACAGATTGTTTAGTTACAGGTGCAATTCCAAGCTTTCCCTTGTATTTTATCAGGCTCTCACAGTATCAGCAGCTCCCTTGGCCAGACCTCTGGGTCCTGTCTCCATGCCCGGCCTACATACTTCTGAGCTGCTGTTAATTATGCCCCATTTGATTTCTAAACCTCTAACAAAGGCCTTTCTGCTGCAACATTGTTACTCTATTTTCAGCGCGCCTTGTTAGCTTGAAGTAGATTTGGTTAATTAGAGGCTATTTAATAGGCAAGTCGTCCAGTATTCGTTCCCACTGGCATGAGAAAGGGCTGTTCCTCTTCTGCCAATGCTCTCGAAATGTCGTCAAATTATATAGGGCCTAATCCATTCTTGGCTCACAGCGTAGGGTGCACTGCTGCAGGCTTCCTCTCTGGAATGCACAGCCTGAGTGGTCCCGTCTTTTGTTTTATACCCAGGAACACATTAAAAATGGAGTTTAAAGCCCTGCTAGTTTGGCGGCTGGTGTCAGCTCGTAAAGCCGTGTGGCTTTTGTGACAGGCTGCAGGTGTGCTCACTAGTTTAGTTGTGACCATTTGTTTTCAGCCTAAGGAGCTTAATGCCAGGGTGGGAGACGGCAAAGCATAGTGCGAGCGTGTGTCAGAAAATACGTCTGCTTTCCTCCCTGTGTAAGAGTTGGTATCTGTCTCCCCATGTTCACCCCCAGCGGGAGTTAAGTGCTGGCACTACATGGTAGACAACGCAGTGGCTTACTAGTGCAGTCCTTGGTGGCAGGCAAAAACTCCTGTAGGGATGAATTATGGAAAAATCTCTTATTTGGAATAAATTTTGTGTTGGTCTCCATGATATTACTATGCAAAAGCAAAAAAAATTTTTTTTAAGTTTGTCCCCTGTAGGACAAATAAATCCTAATATTGCACTTCTCAGTGTCTAGTGACTTAACAGAGCTGTGGAGCGTCTTAAGGCTAAGCATGCATAGAAAAACTGATTATTTTTTTCCTGTGGAGTAAACAGGATTGCTAAGACATGGGTGCTCCAGAAGTATTATGGGTGGATACTTTTACACTACTGCGTTCTACAGTTCATACCATGAATGTCTTGTCTTAATTCTCTAGAAACATTTGTGGGCGCACAACTTTGTACGTGAGAGACTGCACACAAAAGTAGCCTGTAGTACATCCTGTGTGTATCTACTTTAATTACTGCCTTGCGGATTTTTAGCCCAGCTGATAAAAATGTCAGTAATAAAGGCTATTGTGTCTAGTATAGTTCTATCGGGAACGGCCTTTGTGTAATTGGCTGGGTGGGTAAGTTTGAAAAATAATATTTTAGAATAAGTGGATTGATACTCGGTGGTTGATGGGCCTTAGAGCAAAGTTTGAGCGGGAAAGAATTACAGGAAAGGATGTTCTTTGCCGTAAAGATCCCAAAATAATAATAATCAGCTTTCTAGCAAAACACACAGATCCACCTCCTCCCCCCCCATCTGCTGTGTTTCTTTAGCCCAACACAAGCGATGCTTCAGTTAAAGCCAAGTGATCGGGCTCAGTACAGGGATACCGTGGTGAAATTCTGTGGCTTGTGTTATACAGGAGGTCAGACTAGTTTATCGTAATGGTCCCTTCTGGCCACGAAGCTAATCCTCTTGCTGATTTTTTTGGGGGGGGAGGGAGGGAGGACAAGAAGAGGAGTTAAAGTTCCTGGTTTTACTTAGCGTTTCTCATGTAAAAAAAATCAGTGAATCACTTTACTGGTTCAAAAATGTCTCATCATCTTTGGTTTGAGGGCAGCCCCTAGTGGTGGGTCCTGGGATGCAAGACTGCCTGATGGCACAATAATGGAAGCTCCAGTTACAGCCTCACTCTCAACAGGGTGGCTTTAAAAGTCCCCTCTATGATACTTTGATATGGACAAACCCAGGTAGCAGAGGCTCTGTTTAGAAAACACACTACATCCTGAGACAGAAAGCGGCGAGAGGGGGAGCACATGGTACGATCAGTATGGATACAACTACAATAGCGTTACATTACCTGCCTCCGGAGCAGAATGATAATGTGTGCACAGTGTTGAATAAGATCCAAGGTGCAAAAAAATTCTAATAATATTGGGTGACTTCACCTACTTGCTTCTAATGTGGCATTTTACCAACTGAGAAGATCATAGAGACTTTCTCACCACCTTTAAATTGTTGCTTCTTGGAACAGCTAATTGTAGATGAGACAAGAAGCTACACTCTTAGTGTGAAGTAATGCTACAGGTGAGCCAGTGCCGACAGCGTGAGCTCGCTGTTGTCTGAGATCCTACCAAAAACTAGCTGTGGCGCTCGAAAGTCTTCAAAAGGCAGACGTTGGATAACAGAGGGAGCTAATCAAAAAGACCCCCGCTAGTCCCAAATGAGGGGAAGTAAAACTCACCCTCAGTGTGGAGCAGCTCTATAGCTCAGACAGCATTAGTGCATCCCCCTAAACAGGAAGGCAAGGTGAGAAAAGAAGTGGGATTAAATGGGTGGAAGATTATTTGCACCTAAGTTATTGGTCACACTTTTTATAGTAAGGTTCCGTTTTTGTAAGGGTGAGCAAATGATTGATAGCTGGACATTGGAGGGTTGTGTTTTGATGGTTGTGAGCACCTCAGGAGAAGTTGCTGTAGATGGTTATAAGCAGCACTTGGACTCTTAACAATTGATGATTAGCCATTTATTAACCATCTATTACCCTCTTTATAAACTACTTTTGATTAGCAAGCGTGACCAAGGTATCCTTAAAAAATGGAAAGGCAGCCTGAACAAAGCCACTAGCGAGGAACACAAATGGCTTATCAAAATGTAAGATGGGAATGTGAAAAAAAAATAGACGGAATAAAGAGTTCGGGTTTTGTTTTAAAGTATATTGGAAGCGACATTAGTGGGTCCACTGGAAAGAGAGTAAAGGGAACAATTAAAGAGGAAAAGGAGCCATCATGGAAGCTCATTAGCTTGTTTGAATTAATGTTGGGTGCGATCAGGCCCTAAAGTTGTAGAAAAATCCTTCCGCCTAAACACCACTCCCATTACAGTCCAAGGAAAAATCCCAGTTGCTTAACTGCAACACAGTCTGGTGTGGGGTGTGTGTGGTTATATATAATGAATGCATACACTGGCTAATGCTTGAAGTTATTCAGGGAACCTTTAAAAATCTATTTGGTGGTGACCTACTTACTTTGAAAAGAGCTGCGTAGTACAATAGTCCATGCAGATTATGCATAGAAACTTAATTACATATCACTTACTAGTCAGACATAAGCATAAGGTCAGCGTTCTCTGGTCAGCTTTTGAAATCTCCCCCTCCCCCCCGTTAAATGGGACCAAAGTTCACAAAAAAGCCTTGACAATATGTATTTATTCATATGTTACATTTAAAGATAAATAATTTTGAGCAATAAAAGGAAAAATATTCTGCTCCTGACAAAAATAAATAAGGCAATGCACAATAGTCATAAAATACAGTTATGCAGAACAGATACAACAATGTTTGCAGAGATTTTTTTTTTTACATCGTAAAGAGTTGTATAGTACATTCCAAACAAAAAATAGTGCAGATTTTTTTTTTAACAAAAACTCTTCAGGCTGGGTTTCTTGGAGAGAGTTTTTTTTCTCCTGGCAGGGTTTTTAAATGGAATTTGTTTTCACCTTTCAAAAGAACAAACAGACACACAAACTGCAAAGCATTTGGTAAGCCCCTCCGGCAACCATGCATTGGTCTATAATACAATTTGACACCAAGCTATAAATAATAGTGGTTTTAGGTGGCTTAGCAGGCCAGCAACAGAATTAATTTAATTTAATCTTGAGCGGTCCCAAATTATTGGCTGGTAACTGTTCCCCTCCCTCGCCAAATGCCTTTTATTTGGGCATTGAGTTATAGGTTTAAAAAGGGCTCCTTCCCCTTTAAAAGTCTCCCTCCGCCCAGCTAACCTTTTGCATACACCCGAATCGTCTGCAATTTTTGACTCTTCTTTGTCGTGAAAATTCAAGGGGCAGCTTTTAGTGTGTTCGGCCACCAGCGCAGAACGAACGGCTAGCTAGAGCTAATGAACTGCTCCTGGATGAAGCCTGTTAGCTTGGGAAAGCAGGCAAAGATCTGAGAGCGATGCTACGCCGCATCCCAGGAATTCAAAGAAACAATCATTAAGTTGGTTGTTGCACTCGAAAGGTTTTTTTTTCTTTCATAGATCCACTGGTATCTTCCCAAGGCAGCCTACTGCTTTAAGAGAGAAAGACTATTGGGCCTTTTAAACTCATTGCCTCAATAACCACACCAACACATTGCATAGTCTTAACACCTTTTACTCACCTGAATAATCCCACTAAAATCAGCGAGACTAGTCAAGGGACCTTAGCACGCCTGGCCTTAGAAAGGACCTGTTTACCACTTTGACAACAGTTAATTCAAACCGTTTTGATTTGGTTTATTTTAACCACTGTCTTTTCCTCATCCTCTGTTCTATGAATGCAGTAAAACCCAGCTACAAGAACTAAGCAGTGCTACTGGCTAGCAGGAGCGCTTTAAATACCTGTCACTTTGACCCCTTCGCACATCATCTCTGCAGTGCCTGAGTGCACCTCCCTTCAACGCTAATGAACTGCATTTTGGGAAGATGCTCTGCTCCTCGATTTCAAAGGACCAGTAGCGGGATTTCTTCCCTAGGTGCTGCTAAGGAGACATGTTTCTGCACAACCCTGTCTCCACCTGTGTAGAATGGATTCTTGTTGAACAGCTGATGCATCATTCTGCAGAGAGAATGAAGCCCTAGGGAAAGTGAGGATGGTTCAAATGTAAGACTGCACAATCCTGCAATCAGCAGCTTTTCCCATGGCAAACCAGCAAGGAGAGGGGGATCTTTGTGTATCGGCTAGAAGGGAGGGTAGGGAGCAAACCCATCCTGCAATGAATTAAGACGGAGAGGCCTTTCAAAATACACTGAGATTTCCTCTGCCCTATTTTGTGAAATCACAAAGAAACAGGTCACCTTAAAACTTCTCATTTCTCTCCTTAGTTCAGGTCACATGAAAGCTGATAGTGGTAACTGACTGCATGATATTTGGATGTATCTGAAATGACGGTCAGTCCTCTTAAGGGCCCAAGAAACTATACAAATGGCACAGATCAGATGGACAGCCAGACTAGTGGAGCCAGGACATTGTTGCAACAATATTCTGAGGGAAATTTTTTTTTTTTTGACTGAACAAGTAAGTTTTGAACACACCATTTTCTGGGCAGCTTGATAAGTAAGGCATGAATGACAAATCCTCATTCAGCAAAGTCAAAGGTCTACAGAAAGTGGATCAAATTTAAAAGCGACTTCCCCCTAACTTCACGAGGTATGGGCACATTACAGATTTATTATACAGCTTCAATTCTATATTTAAACATTTTACTGTTTTTTTTTTCAAAAAAAAAAATCTGAGAATAAGGGCCTCTACCCATTTTATTGTATAACAAGGTGGAGATACTGTATAGTCTCATAATATTAAGGATACAAAAGTCTGTTGTGTCTTTATACACCTGAAACTTATTTTTTTTGATTTGTAAAAATATAACAAAGAGGAATGAGTGTCCTGTACTGATTCTTTGGCATAATTCAATCTGTATCTTTGCACAGACTGTAACTGAGGGTAATGTGCCTCAAATTTCACAGTGGGCCGCTTGGGGATTATAACCTGTTTCAGAAATGCATCGGTTTACCAAACAATTTATACTGTGTAAAAGGTGCAAGTGAAACAATGGGTAAACAGTCATTGGTCTAATACTATCCAGTAAAAACAACACTTTAATATTTAGTATTTTTCTAACTCTGGTCCTGTTAGTTCTAATGCTGAAATTTGGGTAGAGTTTTTCTTTTATATTTTCAAACATACAACACTGATTTATTCCCTTCCTAGGAGAAATCCGTTAATGATCATCTACGATAGACCCATATGTGATGGGTGCACTTTCCAGAAGTGCTTAGCATTGGCCTAACTCTGCTTTCACTAAATCCAAGGGGATGTTTCACCAATGACGCCAATGGGCGCAACATCACGCCAGCGGTTTTACCTTTTGAGAGTAGAATTTTCAAGAGGACTCTCAAGATGATCTCAACTTAAGGATGTTTGGATCCAGGGCTTTGGTTCAGGACTAAATTTAATTTTAATAGCTCTCTTGGAAGAGATTTAATCATCTTTAATATCGAGGCACGTTGGCAAAGGATGGAATTTTCAAAAGTGCGCAAATGATTTGGGAGCACAAGTCTCATTGCAAGTCAGTGGGACTTGCGCTTCTGGATTTTTTTTAAAAAGTGCCCATGTGCCTGGTCTAGTGAAATCAACGGGTAACTTCATTAGACGTTCATTAGGATCACATCTTATCTCATGCTGGCACAGTGATAATTCTCTTTCTGCTGCATCATTAAACTTTCCATCTAACTGATCAGTTTGAAGACTCTCACAGTATGTCTTGGAGCTAGGTATGTACTATAATCTCTGTGGTGACACTGTGGAGATCTAAACACACTGACACTACACTTTTGACAAACTAAAGCCCGAGGACAGCTCCTCAGCAGGTTTAAATTGTCACAACTCCTCACCCCAGTGGAGGTGTAGTAAATATTGTGCCACCCCTACAAACTTTCAGCCTGATACGGAAATGAGTGATGTAGGACCTCAGGAATACATGCAACTGACAGAAAGAGCTATTGCATGTTTACATGGAAACATTCCAGCAACAGCAATAAAATAAAGGATAGCCCCGCAAAATATACTTTGTTAATCTGGCAAATGCTGACACCTACATGGGAATTAGTGACGGCCTGGATTCTATTTTTCAGAAGTCATAAAGTCCTAATAAGATAGGTCCTACAGCTCTCTGAGAAGTCAGATGTGCAAATTGCAGGGCACGTGTATTCGTGAGGTTCTACAGTACGTTAAAGCCCCACTCCTGCCCTCAGTTTTCCTGTTGCAGATCCCTGCACTTGCCCCGCTCCACATAGGTGCAGGAGTGGGAGATCCAACCACATGAGCAGGGGCTTAATTTCCTGTGCACTAAGCCAGATTTCAAGATCTGACTAACCTGCAAGTGTAACCTATATAGGGCCAGATTCTGCCACCTTGGAATACTTTCCGAGTAAGGTACTGACTACTTAGTGTGGGGAGCGGTAGCAGAAATGTATCCTTGATAGCTGGAGCCTCTTTTATTTATATTGTGGTAGCACCTTGGGTCCCCAGCCCAGAACTCGATTGTGCTGGGCCCTGTCCAAAAAGAACAAAAAGCCTGCCCTCAAGAGACTGTATCTTTCTGGCCCAGATTCAGCACCACACTAAGCACAAACGTAAAGCTAAGCAGATGTGTAGTGGTCGGCAGCATGGGGATGGATTTAATCACATGCTCAGGGGCTTTGCTGAAGTAGGGCTGCCGGCACTGAAAATTGTTCTTAATGTCTTCTCAGACCAATTTCACTGAAATGTTAGCAAACAATCTGGCCGGGAATGATGTAGCATCTTGTATCTCTGGAGGCAGCAATTTACGAGTTGCCCCCTCAGATTTTAATCCTAGCTTTCCTCTTCTAGTAAGGGCTGAAACAGATGCTTGGCCTAAGCATACCTGACTTGCATGGTCCCTGTAGATATGCTGGTATACTGCCAGGAGTCACTGTGGATCAACACCTCTCATGTTTTGGCCTAGTGAAGATATTTGACGAGGATTTTTCTGAGTAAGCTGGCTTGGCTTCTCTGGTTCTCGGAGGCAGGGTGTATTTATTATCTTCAACGGCATGATTTCTAACCTGATTACAAATGGTTCTAGATAACGGGCTGGACAGTCATCATATGGACAAAACACTCTTGGGAGCTGGGGCATCCTTTCACGTATCCTAGGTGAGCTCCACAGCATTTTGTCTAAGAACCCGATCCAGTGCTCACAGACTTCACTGGGCATTGAATTGGGGGGCCTTAAGTCTGCGTGCCCAGGGAGTTTCCGTCGAGCACAAAATCTTCCTAGGGTGTTAAGGGTCTGATAGGTCAATGTATGACTCCAAAAACCAAAACTCCTTTTGTATCTCAGACACGTAGCTGGACAATAGCTAGAGACTCGGAGAGGGTAGAATGCCAAAAAAAGTTTTGCCTCGCAATACCAAGTGAGCATAACACGGACTATCCAACGCAAACCTCATCATCTGGTGGTGGAAAATTTCGTTTGTTTTAAAAGTCTGTTACAAATCTCTGGACTATTTACTACATTACATGGAAGATGCAATTAAAACATCATCTGAAGTTACAGTGCAAGAAATGCTTCGTCCCACAGTCAGCACTAAGCCCGTGTTCCGCTCGGTCCGCGGTCACTTGTTTTCAATCAGCGTTTGCACTTTGTAGACGAGGCCCCTTGCAATCATCAGGATTTCCTGGGCATTGTGATGCTCTGACATTTCTACAAGAGAGAGAGACAGACCCTGATTTGTAGCTGCCAGCCTCAGGCGCTCAGGCTCCTGCAAGCCAGTGAGACACACACGTGCAGCCATCGAAAGCACTGCATGACTGTTGATTTGCACAGTCGACTGTGTCATAAAAATTCCAGGATTAATCCTTGGGGGGCTAACGGTCCAGAGATCTACCTGCAGTGCTAACAACCCCTTTTGTTTCAGTTTTAGTACTGGGGAAAATCCCAACTCCCTACAGCCACAGGGATCGGAGGAGGTATAGGCTAGTTTGGTTCCTACACAGGTTAGAATGCTGGCTGCTTTCAGTCTCTCGTAGGCATGTGTACACGTGCTGTAGGACCAAAAAGTTTGGGGCTGTAAAAGTCTTAAATTTTCCAGCAACAGAACGCTTGCTGCTTTAATGTTTAAAATATAGCTTAAAGGTTCCACAAAACTGCCAGTGAGGGCCCCACTTCCACAAAGGTGCCTGCAAATAGCTCTGCTGAACTCAGTGAGACTCTAACATGTGCTGGCAGGATTGGAACCGCAATGAAGAAGTAGCTCTCCAAGAGAGGGCAGCCGTGATGTGTGATGAAACAGGGGTTGTCTACGTGGGAAAAGTGCCTGGAATACCTATTCCAGAATAAGCTATTCCGCAATAACTATGCCTGAATAGCTCCCCCCCATCTGGACACTTATTCTGGTCTAGGGGGGCCTTTTACCCGTTTAGCTTAATCCACTTCGGAAGCAGATTAAGCTACATTGGAAACAGGCACCCTTAGTCCAGAATAGATATTGCAGAACAGTGTGTGCCACAAGAGCTGGTCCAGTCAATTTCCCTGTGCAGAGGGAGGGGGTGGCCCAGGGCATAAGAGCAGCTAAAGCAGATATGAAGCTGGATTCAGGGCTGCTGAAATCTATGGCTGACTCTCATAACTGTAATTCTTTTCAAATAGTTTAATGATTCATGGTGGAAGATAAGATCTTAGACTCCAATTCAGGAATGCTTTTAAGCCCGTGCTAAACTTCCATAGGATTTAAACTCGTATTCAGCAAAGCACTTGGCCATGACTTGCCTTGCAGCATATTCTGCTGCACTACAGCTCTGTGTTTGGTAAGGGACATATTGTACCATGGCGGGATTACTTCTTGCACACTTCGGGGCTGCCATGTAAGGACCCAATCCTGCAAATGCTCGAGAACGTGAGTAGTTTGCTTTCCACGGGACTCTTTGCAGTAAGAAAGTTACTCTTGTGCTTCAAGTGTCTGTAGGATCGGGACATAAAGGTGGAAAGCACTCTGGTAATCTTAAACCATACGTCTGACCGTTGAGTTTTTATAGCGTGTTGGTAGGGCCTCGGAAAGAAAAAGGTTGAGAACCCCTGATCTACGGCCACCAGAGGGGTTACCTGCATATAAACACTGTGGCCACCAGTGAGGAGTGAGTTTGGGTTCCTCTGCTTCTTGGGTGCCCACCTTGAGACACCTTCTTAAGAGTCCTAGCTTTTGAAAAGTGCAGAACACCCACCCTCTGGAAAACAGCCCCATTAACCTGTTCAGACCCAAACATGGTAACCAGAATCACTAGTCACTTGAAAATCTTGGCCTATTTCCCACACCCTGATCTAAAAAACCCACCAGACAGTAATGGGGAGAATGTAAGGAGAGGAGAATGACACAATTCAGCTGCTTTTTATCGACGGGTATTTAAAAAAAACCCACACCCATTTCTTACCATTAAAAAACTTGATGATATCGGTGAAGTCCATGTTGTTATCACGGATAATCTCTCGATAGAGCTCCACTAGTGCTAAGGCAATGAAAAGGACAAAATGTTCTGAAGAGATGTGCTTTGCTGCCCAAATAACTTCCCACACTGTAAATACATCCTCGTACAACAATTCTGAATGGGAATAAACATTACAAGAGCATCCGATTATTCAAGCTGACCATTTCTGTTTCTCAAAGGACATGTTTTCTAGGGCCTTAGGCAGAGGTCAAACAGTGCTAGGAGACAGATTCTGACACTCACGTGAGTCATGGTGGCAAAACCCGCTCCTTAGCGGTTATACAGGCTCAGTGCGCTGTCAGAGAATAAGCTTACTTTGGTTCTGAGTTTTTGTTTATACAAAAACTTCCTATGAATAGAAAAATTTTCCAGATTGAATAATAAAAACGACAGCTCTCCCTTTTGGGAGGCGGGAATGAAACGTTCCCTTAAACACCGGGGATTTCAACAGCGCTGGGCTGTCCCCTGGAGGCTAGAAACGGAGTGAAAAGAAATATATAACCAGCAGAGAGGGGGGTTATGGGAGTAAACGAGATTTTTTTTCGCAGATTACGAAGACAATTAACTAGTAATTTCACAAGACATACAAAGCAAATACAGATCACGGTGCAGGCATGTAACAACAGACATGAGTTTGCCACTAGGTGTATAATCTCAGTGGCCTGCGCACATCCCAAGCAAGCAAGACACAAAGGAGTGAGTCAGTGTGCTCTGTTGGACTGGAACTGTGAGGCAGAGAGGTGGAGTGACTAGTCCCCATGCAGGCCAAGGGCAGAGCTGGAATCAGTCTCCAGTTTCCCCTTTCTCTGTCTTGTCTATTTAGATGCTAGGGGCCAGATGTGTAAAGGTATTTTGAGGCCTAGCTGGATTTTCAAAAGTATCTAGGTGCCCATTTCCCATTCATTTCAATGGCTTGAGGCACCTAGGTGCTTTTCAAAATCCCACTAGGTGCTTAAATACCTTTTAAAAATCTAGCCCTGAGTTCGTTGTGCCAGGGATCAGCTCTTACTTTGTTTACGGACAATATGTAGGGCTCCAATTTTGACTGGGGCTTCTAATCCTAAATCTTCACTATTTATTAACAAGAAACAATCTCGCTTCCTTGAGGGTTTGAAAGCACTGTCTGCCCTGCTGAGGTTGTGGCTTTAAAAAAGGTTGCACAGGAATTGTTACAGCAAAGAACAAGCCATAAAGGTCTCATGGCAGTTTCTGTATTTTGCTGGGCTGAGAGTGGCTGCTTCTTGCTAATGTTGTTGTGGGTACAGGCAGTGAGGCATGAACCGGACGCAGAAACTGACCATTAAGGGCTACCAGGTGCTGGTGGAAACTGGAGCAAGTCCATAGAAAGCAGTGGGGTTAATTCAGATTTCCACCGACATGCCTGCGAGCACAGTCTGGCTCTAACAGTTCAAAACTCTCAGAACACCTGGGCCCAGTGACTGCGTAGGCTCTGCAGCAGTAAGATTCAGTGGTTCAGGAGCCAAATTAGCCATCAACATTACCCAAAAGTCATGCGAATTCATTGTTTCATTTACTATAGTGCTATATAGTCACATTTAAACAGTCTGATGGGGAACGACTTTGTTTTTATATAGATTATGCTCACAGCAGAATGACAGGCCAAGTATTATTATTTTTATCAACTACAATTGGTTAATAAGATAGTAAAAGCATCCTGATTGGTTAATAATTTAATGAAATCACACAGTGTTTTAATATCATGTGGGATAAAGAGCCACTCGCAGCTCACGAGCCTCAGTCTGAGTATCACTGGTCTACAGTGTGTGTTTGGTTGTGGTCTTCTTTGGAGGAGGACTTGGGGGTCCCTTCAGAATCCTCTTCCCCACCCACCATCTGCTCCAGCGAGAGAGAGAACCCACAGACAGGCTCTCATTTTTTCTCCTCTTCCATCTCTTCTTTGCAAGACCCGCAATTAAAACATGCGAACATCTGTACTTTTCATAGCTGGGTGTTAACATTTCTTTAAACTTCTGATCTGGGGAAAGCTGGCGTGTGTGTGTTTAAATGAACTATTGACTTGTTCCACAGCAAGCAGCGTCTCCTGGTTTGTAAAAAGAACAGGAGGACTTGGGGCACCTTAGAGACCAACGCATTTATTTGAGCATAAGCTTTCGTGGGCTTTTTGCAGGTACAGACTAACACGGCTGCTACTCTGAAACCTGTCTTGGTTTGTAGCGATTGGTTATGACACACTTCTATTAAATGGTGGGAGAGGACATCTTGGTGTTTGGGATAGACCAGGGATGGCCAACTTGTGGCTCCGGACCCACATGCGGCTCTTCAGAAGTTAATATGTGGTTCCTTGTACAGGCACCGACTCCGGGACCAACTTTCCAATGTGCCGGGGGGGTGCTCACTGCTCAACCCCTGTCTCTGTCCCCACTCCACCCCCCACCCCGATGCTGTCGTGCCCTTGCTCCTTCCCTGCTCCCCGAGCCTCCTGCACGCTATGAAACAGCTGATCGGGAGGTGCGGGGAAGTGCTGATCAGCAGGGCTGCCAGTGGGCGGGAGGCACTGGGTGCGGGAGCTGATGGGGGGGCTGCTGATGTATTAGTGTGGCTCTTTGGCAACGTGCATTGGTAAATCCTGGCTCCGTCTCAGGCTCCGGTTGGCCAGCTCTGGGATAGAGGATTATGTGTAATGTGGTAGCACCTACAGGCCCCAACCAAGACTGGGTTGTGCCAGGTGCCTTGTACTATCTTCAGAGCTATTGCTGGGCTGATTTGTTGGAAGGCAAATTGAGAATTACATGTAGGGTCCCTGGCATGACCATGGTGGCTTCTGTTTACCATTCCTACCCCGAAAACCGAACCCCACACTGCCCGCTGCACTGCACGACACGGAAGTCAGGCTCTGAGTGTTATTACCTCTTTTAAAATCAAGCAGGAACCAACGATAGCAGAAGTAAAAGTGGGTGTAGTCTCCGTTTTGGTGCATCAATTCAAAGAGCTCACTGTCTAGAATCTGGAAAACAAAACCAAACCGTTAAACTTCAGTATCCTGCCTCCGACAGCGCCGGTATCAAACGCTTCGAGCTGATTCTCGTCCGCCAGTGACTCTCCTCTCTGTCTCCCTCCCCCGACGTAACCCTGCACCAGAGGTGGGAGGGGAAGACAGCTGGTGGAGGAGGTTACAGCTGAGAGTTCCCCTACAGCAAGGGAATTCTCCACTGGTCACCCCCAACCAGAATACAGCTCCCGGTGGCCACACTGGGCTGGAGCATCCAGCCGTTCGTTTTGGAGTAGCTGTGCTGGAAGAGGAACAAAACCTTTGCTCGCAAGTGTACAGAAAAACAGGGCAGGACGTTTGTATAAACCTCTGGGGCCAGATCCTCAGAAACTGGCCGAGTTTCGCTGACGCTGACAGCAATGGTGACATACCCCGGCTGCAGCTGCTTAGCTGAGTTCCCACCAGCACACGGGCAGGGGGGTGGCAGTTGTGTACAGCTGTTCGGACAGCACTTCAAAAATCAGGGGATGAAGCATCCAGCTGGCATAGCTGGGTTAATATTGCTGAATGTGGGGTGTCTGATCACTCTAGCCCCTTAACGTCTCACATTCCCTTACTTGGGGGTAGTGGGGAGAGCCAGAATGGGACTGATAGAGCAGGGCAGAAGGCGGCAGGACTGCAGGCTTTTGCCACTGCGTGTCCTTGAACGTGTCATTTAAGTTCTCTGTGCCTCAGTCTCTTCAGCTGTACAATGAGGATCACCCTTACTTTCCTCGCCGGGGGGTGGCATGCAGGGTGATATTTGTAGAGCGATTTAAGGTCCCCAAGGGATAGGGGACCCGGTCTGCAGCAGCAGCATCCTAAGGTCCCATATGCACCTTTTGAAAATCTCTCCCCCCGTGGCCCGAGTTCTTGGCAGACCATATTTCACCCTCACTCCAGAAGGTCAGAGCAACGGTTAGTCACTGCAGCGCGGTAAAGCCTGGGTCTGGGGGCCACGGCGCCCCAGAGGGGTCCCATACCTGGTTGCAGTTCTAAACACGTGGGTCATGGGAGGGGAAAAAAGATTGGGAGCTACTGCTTGAATGTCGCTCTGCCCACTGCTTGCCGGCAGCAGGTAATCCCAGGGCTGGCTCGTGTGCACCGACATTTATCAAAACAACAAACCCAAAACGGCACAAATCAAGACGTGTCAGTCGCTTGCCATGGAAGCTTTTTGCTGCAGGGACCATTTATTTGTTAGACGTTTGTGCAGCGCCTAAGATGGTGGGGTCCAGCAATACAAACAACAGAGATCTACCAGCCTGCATTGTGGTCGAAAAGTTCCAAGAAGCTAATGATGCGTCCAGTCCTGCAAGACTGACTCCCATGAGTGGTCTCACGGCTTTCCACAGAATTACCCATTTAAGGATTGCAGGGACTAGATTTTATAATCTGCTCCATTTTGTTATATGGAGTAATCTCTGCTTAGACTATGAATTGTAACTCGCTGCAGCATGGAAGATCCATAAAATGCGAAGACCTCTCACCAGATGTCAGGTGAATGTCTCAAGCATAAAATATGGAAGTGAATCAAAGTTGAGATGTTTTCTCCCAGAGGCCAATTGACGGGCGAGTGAGTGAGCGCCTCTTTCACTGACGCCCGCCCAAGGTTCTGAAGTAAGTTGCTGTTCAGCAGCGAACGTGTTGAATGTGTTGGCCCTCCCAGCCATCTTCCTTATTGAATCCGTTCTGATATTTTTATTGCCCTTTAAAATCTGCCACAGAGCCACGGGATTGGACAGCCAGACCCGGAAATACAATTTCAACAAACTCCACTGCCCAGGATCTGTTCTAATGCGTTTGCTCATTCAGCGCAATAAGCCAAATGTAACCGTTTGTTTGGATGAGCCGTGGCTCTCAACCTTTCCACACTACCGGACCCCTTTCAGGAGTCTGATTTGTCTCGCATGCCCCCAAGTTTCACCTCACTTAAAAACGACTTGCTCACAAAACCAGGCATAAAAATACACAGGTGTCACAGCGCACTATTCCTGAAAAATGGCCGACTTCCTCATTTTTACCACATAATTATAAAGTAAATCGAACGGAATATAAATATTGTACTTACATTTCAGTGTCTAGCATATACAGCAGTATAAACAACTCATTGTCTATGACTTTGGCAGCGCTTTTTATGTAGCCTGTTGCAAAACTAGGCAAATATCAGATGAGTTGATGGACCCCCTGGAAGATCTCTGTGTACCCCCAGGGGTACGTGTGCCCCTGCTTGGGAACCACTCAGCTAGTTTACTCACCAAGTACCACCGGATGAACAATAAACAGAGACAGTGCCATAAAGTAACTTCCTCTGATTAAGAAGCCCCTATCCTAGAGTGTTATCAGCATATTGCTTACTTACTGTTTATGGTAATAAGTACTATGTGCATGAGTCTTTAAAGGATTGGGGCCTCCAATTTGGATATAAACAAACATGTACTAAGTAAAACAGCTTCTTGTTAATGTTTTCACATTATGTGAATAACGGATTATTTTTATTTTAATCTCAAAGTCTGCATTAAGGTTGAGCTGAGTTTTTATATTTAAAGCAAGGGTTCAAACGCTGTGACACATATGAATACAGCACATCTTCCCCAAAATTACAGCACTTAATCTCTAAGTACACGACTCTTCTGAGAATTTGCAATTAAATTGGTTGATTAAAATCTGATCCTTTAAGATACTCAGTGAGGTTTTTTGTCTCCAATGATTTTAAACAGACACAAGCTTCCCATATAGTTAAAACTAATTTTATAAAGATCAAATGTCATATCTAAATATCTGGGTGTAGACATATTTGTAGCACTGGAAGTGTTTCGATCTTAATTGGTTAAGCTGAGTACCTGTCACCCTCCTTGCATGCCAAATCTTTCCTTTGTTAATTTTAAAATGATAAAACTCTAATGTTTTGTACTTATTATTATTTGTAACCTATTTACCCTGGAAAACTGAGATCAGATGCAGCAGGGGGGTTTTGTTTGGTTTTCCCCAAAGAGTTGTGATCTTCTTACAAACAACCCAGCTAAATAATGATGTAAATGTCTGTCCCTCTCCTTTCTCACACATGCTTTGCTCTAGATCAGGGGTAGGCAACCTGTGGCATGCGTGCCAAAGGCGGCACACGAGCTGAGTTTCAGTGGCACTCACACTGCCCGGGTCCTGGCCACCGGTCCAGGGGGCTCTGCATTTTAATTTAATTTTAAATGAAGCTTCTTAAAATTCTAAAAACCTTATTTATTTTACATACAACAATAGTTTAGTTATAGATTATAGACTTATAGAAAGAGACCTTCTAATAACGTTAAAATGTATTACTGGCACGGGAAACCTTAAATCAGAGTGACTAAATGAAGACTTGGCACCCCACTTCTGAAAGGTTGCTGACCCCTGCTCTAGATACACACAATGAAGCAGTGGCCCAGACAGGATTGTATAAACCATCACTGCTCCTGACTGCTTTTCCCTCCACCCCTGCCCCACCTTCCTTGCCTTGCAGTGAAACGTTTGGGGTGAAATAAATCACCCAAAGGTTATAGCAAGAAGAGCCTGCCAAGAATACAGATCCAGTCAGTGCAAGTCCTGCAGGTGAGCTCAAAGGAAAGCCAAGACAATTCACTGTTCTTTCCCTCTCAACTGCTCTAGGGGGGCCTGAGCCTTCTCCCATTGAATCAGCCCGTAGACCCATATGTCGTCATTACTCTTTGTAGCTGGTGTGCAGGATGATTGGTCCATGCGCTTTGTGGGCAGAGCTGTGCTGTACCAGAGAGGCTCAGCGCTCCTGCCAAGAGCTGTGTACGGGACTCTGTGATCCCAAACGTCCCTTGCTACCTGCATAGGGCAGACACCCAGGAACTGAGATGCTTAACCTCCCAATGGAGCGGTCACCACCTCACTGCATCAGCAGCAAGAGCTTGCACAAGAGCAGGGCGGCTTTAAACTAGTGGGACACAAAGGCCGATACAAATATGCTTCCCCGGCCCTAACCCCAGCTCCTCCCCACTGAGGACTCGCCTGAATTAGCGATCGCATGTTGGCAAAATGTGTGTCCATAGCACCTCCGTTGGGGAAATTCTGGCTCATTCTCTTCATGAGGTGGCTGAAGCAGCTGTACGCCAGTTGATCTGTGGATAGAAGGTGGATGGATCAGAGTGCTGCAAAATCTGGGACCCACGTTTGTACTGGACAAGGCAATATGTTGCAGGGTAAGCTGGGGGTGGGGGCAGCTTTCTCCTTCCAAATCTGTTGTTTTCCCCCGTGACCAGTGCTGGGTGAAAATATGAGGCGGGCCACTGGAATGCCTGTTCTGATCGCGGAGCCTCTCTTACTAGCGGTGACTTGAGAGGCAGAAGGAACCCAGCTAGACTTGCAGAACCCATGTTGAGTTTGCAGCGCCAGCAGCTACAACAATGCTGTGACCTCTGTTCACAAGTCAACTTCAGTCGGAGGCGAATGCATAGGGAATCCCCAAGAGGCCATTGTGAGTCACTTCGCAACAGGAAGATGACTGGAACGCTGCAGGCTTCCGTTTGGGGGAGCTGCCATTACATAATGCGCACAGCTTCCTCCCCCATGTGGTACCTTCTTGGACTCAGTGTGTTCCAAGGGCTCCTCCTGGCAAAGCATTACAAAGGGAAAACTCGGCCCGCTTACCATTATCGAGTATAACCATGAGAGGGGCCAGCAGGTCACACATGCCTTGGACGTATCCGACCTCCAGGTGCTCCCAAACATAACTGCACGAAGAAAGAAACAGAAGAGACACTAGCAAACGTAGTCTCTAAATCCCCTCTGCTGGATTGTTTTTAGTGAACATTAAGACCCAACTCCCATAGAATGCCCTGTATCTAGCGATGGGGTGTGGCTTCAGTGGGTGAATTCCCCAAGGAGGAAGCCAATTGGGCTTACAGAAATCACCCTAAAAACCTCTACAATTTAATAGAGAATGAGATCCTTTCTTACAGCTTTTTTGCACCAGCCTGTAGCATTCTGTGTGAGGAAGAGAACTTTCTACTGCTCCAAAAACCCGCTATGGGGAGGTGCTCTGGGAATTCTCTGTGAGGGAACAGCTGCATATTAGTCATATTACAGCCAGCGGGAATCCAGCCCGGGATTCCAGCTTTTGGAATCATGCCCTAGAAAAGTAGATTTAAAGCACTGAATGGAGTTCAAATACCATTTGACTGGGGCAGAAGGTACCTCATACCACGTAGTTTAGATGCAGAAACTGTAATCCGGAGGCGTATGGAAAACCCCAAACAATGCACAGCCTCGAATGCCTGAGCATCCAAACTTTTCCGATGAGAAGTAAGCTTTAGTTTTTGGACTCACTTATTCAGGCAGAGCAGGATATTCTGCTAGCAGCAACATTGTTAAAGGGATGGGAATGACCGTTCCAAGGGGCAGGGCCGTGTGGGGGGGGAAGAGAGGGAGACAAGAGGGGCGCCCATGAGAGTTATTCGGGGCCCCTGGAGCGGGATCCTTTACTCATCTTCTGCTCCGGGTCTTTGGTGGTAATTCGGTGTGGGGGGGGGTTCCTGCCGCTCCGGGACCTGCCGCCGAAGTGCCCCAAAGACCCACGGCAGGGCGTCCTTCTGCCCCGGGACCCACCACTGAAGTGCCGGATCTTCGGCGGCGGGGGCTCCCACCACCGCAGGTCTTTGGAGTACCGCCGAAGTGGGGGCACCCCACTGCCAAAGACCCCAGGCCCCCTGAATCCCTGGGCGGCCCTGCCAAGGGGTCTGGGGTACTGGAGGGGGTTTGATCTGGAAATGTATCCTTCCCACCCGCTTAAATATCACTCTAGCATCTCAGCACCTCAGTTTCCTTCATTAATTTGATCTTTGCTACACCCCTGGGAGGTAGGGAAGCATTATCCCCATTTTACAGGTGAGGAACAAAGTAGATTACAAAACTTGTCCAAAGTGATAGAGAGAGCTTGAAGCTGGGACTTCACTAAACTATCCATCCTACCTCATCTTCTTTCTCTCGAAGCTTTTGGCCGTACCTTACTGCACTCTGGAGGGATGGGAGAGGGATGCACTAGCTAACATTAACCCAAGTTAACTGCAGTACAGTGAGGAGACATGTTCGCTTTGCAAGCCGTGTTACCTGCACATGATGTTTCTGAGTTTCTCCAGGTTAGCAGCAGTAAAATACCAGTAATTCCGGTCGCACCTCTGGACATCTTTATCGATTCTGTGCAGATTTAAGGCAACGGTGTCCAGTAATTCTATCTAGGAGGTTTTAAAAAAGACCCAGTGAATCACACTTGCTGTTAAACAAAAGATGCTTCTAGAGATTAAGCTGAGTTAAGAAGCAGGAAGGCGGCTGGATTCAGCCTCGTTCCCCTAAGCCCCACTGGAAAGCACTTTGAGATTAGAGGGCGCCAGAACTGACTTCCCTCATTGCTGTTGAACTGAGTAGATTTTGGCACAGCAGAGAATTTGACCCCGGATGTGATTTGATTCCACTGAACCCGGAAAGCCTAGACTCCCACACCGCATCTTAAATACATACAGCTCCCTGGGAGGCATTAATAGAGCAGCTACCCACTTCACTGCGGTTGAAAGTCCCAGGTACAGTGCATCTGCTCTCCCTGCTCAGCCATGCAAGCGCATCCCAGCGTCGCAGGGGATTATTAATAGGTGATGGAAGGCTTTTGGCAGGAACAGGCCCGAAGCAAGAAAGCTTAAATCTGCCTATAGCAACGCTAATATCCGAGCAGGTGGATTCGAGCAAGGGTGCAGTTTCATAGGTTAGGATTTGGATCAGACGGCGCCAGACTCTCATGAGTTGTTCCTTTGAGATTTTGGCCTCCTCTGCATTGGACCCAGAAGAAAGGCTACTCTTGATTTGGATCTGACCCAGCAGTAAAACAGCTCGGATGGATTTGGATGCAGGGGTTCCCTCCCGCTCCCTGACATTCAGAGTTTAGGTTCTGGTTTTGGCCTATCCTTAGTTAAATCCTGCTTGACAGAAAGGCTGAAATACATGCAGGGCCTTGGAGAGGAAGAGAGGGAAGAGTGCTCTACAGACACAGGTCGATGCGTAATAGGATAAATGGTGACCTACCGTATAGGCGGCTCCACAAACAGAACCAATGTCCTCTCCAGACGTTAAATAATCCAGCTGGGAGCACAGCTGTTCCTCCATTACAGAATCCTGAGGCTCTGAGGGGACCGTCTTGGCTTTCTGAGCCTGGGTCAGGTCCAGATCTGGTCTTTCTAAGTCCGCACTAATTGCTTCCTCTGCCCCGTCCTCAAAGCAGACACTCTGCCCGTCGTCGATGCTGGACAGGATGCCCGAAGCGACCGAGTAATTCCGAGAAGAAGGCAACCCGGAGTCGGGAGAATCAAATTCTACTGATTGCTGTTCCGCTGCAGCCGCGGCGACCGGAGTGTCGACGTTCACCACAGTCAAAGAGGGGTCAACCGGACCTTTTAAATCTCGCTCTGTTGAGTCCATTTCATCTACAGATATGAAGACCTGATGATGATTGCAGGAGGGGAAAAAAAAAGGGAAGACCAAATGAGTGCCAAACTCGTGTGTGGGGCTAGGTTATTTCAATAGACAAGATCACTGAGTCAGTAGAGCATCTGTATATTCTCACATGCAGCATCCGTTCGTGTATAAATTATAGCTGAACAGAGTGGATCTACCCAGATTTTACAATGAACTTAGAGGCTGGATGTGGCCAGAGAAGGGACTCAAAGTAATATTCACTTAGGAACTTATATCTGTACACCGTGTCCTTAATTTTCAAAAAAGTGATTTGACGTTGAATGTCTCAGTTTTTGGGCACCTAACCTGAGTTACGTTTAAAGGGGCCTGACTCTGAGCACCCACCTGCTGAAAAATCAAGCCCCTTTATAAAACGTCTCTAGTTGGGCACCCAAAAATGGAGGGACCCAAGTTGAGAAATCACTCGTGAACCTGGAGCTCCTGGCCTTCAACTCATGCTCGCTTCCTTGTGCTGGGCAGTCAAACTTCATCACTTTTTTTTTTTTTTTAAACTTGCTACAGATTTTGGGGACAAGTTCTGTTCTCAGTGAAGTGAGCCGACTCCTTATTGTTCGGAAGAGAAGTGCATAGCTTAGACTAACCTTGAATGTGTGTGATGGGGCTTTTATCGTCACAGATGGCTAGAGACGGGAGACATCCGTTGGGTCATTGTCTATCCCTTCTAGCAATGTGGGTTTGTTCTGGACAATACTGTCCACTTGACTTTCATTTTTTTCCCTACAGCTTTGATGACTAGGATTTTTTTTTTAAATATATCCATGTGCATGAATTTAAGGGCTTTTGAAAGGTGCCAGATTAGTAGCCCTGGAGATGCAACCAGGGCAGTGCCAGTCCCCTCCTCCAACGCACGGCCTACCGGTGCGGCTAACGTCTAACCTTATCTCACAAGGGCTATTCAGTCTGCCTACCTATTCTGTGCTCAGCCTCTAAGCTTAGAGTGATGAGGGTGGAACCAAACGCTGGGGCCATCTGTGATTTGAGCACCTGCCTACTAGCGATGAAACTGAGACCCACCACATGGTTGCTGGAATAGTAACGGCCGATCAGTATTGCTCTTGGCTGGATTTGAACTCAGAACCCAAAGACAAAAAATATCTTCAGAGCCATTATCAATCCCTTGAGCCAATCCATTCCCCAGAGGTTCTTAACTGAGAGGGATTTTCTGCTGCTGTGGTAGACAGAGGCCATGAAAGCCCCTTAGCCACCTGGGGGAGAATACCCCCAATGCAGGCTTAGGAACAACCACAGTCTACCCTACATGTGCCCTGTTGCAAGCCCTGGCATGGTATGGCCATAGCCCAGAACTCGACAGAGATTCCAGGATGCAGAGCTGTTGGGCAGGCTCTAATTGAGAGCAGCTCCCTGGACTGCCTAAATTATGCAGAGGGCAGTTTCCCAAGGGTGCCTCTGCTACTGTTGTTCTCCCCTCACACCCCCGGCTGTGCCTGCGTGTGCTATGTTTCCAGCATCATCCGTTGTACTGCAACATTCCTTGAGGATGAGTGCACAGGAGCGCAGAGAGCTAGACAAGACCGCGTACGTCGTTGCTGATGGTGGAATCCCTGTGGATCAATCGCTGAACGTGGCTGTCAATGCTGCTGCCTGATGAAAACTTAGCAAAGGTGGCAGAGTGTGACTCTTTCTCCCGCTGCTTCACGATGACCTCGCAGGCTTTCCACTCGGCCATGACCTTCTGATACTTGAGAGCAATATCTTCATCCACCTTCAAACAAAGACACAGACAGATACAGCTGAAATGCTAGACTCTCCTGGCAGGAGGGCATCCGAGACAGTCAAAGGCCCAGACAGCATGGCTCGCACGTCAGGAGAGATTAAAGCTAGTGAGGGGGCCAGACGGGATCTGAAACCCAGTTGAGCTGCAGAGAAACTGGGTTTGGAGTCTAGATCTCAACGCCAGGATGGAGCCCATCTCCAGCAAAATAAGAATTGGGTGGGTGCGTGTGTGAGAGAGAGAAATAGTATGTTAGCATTTACACTTCACAATGATATTTCCAAGGAGGAGCAGGTTTTTAAACACGCATCTTACCTGCTTCCAGGAAAAGAGGACAAACCTACACAGCCCTCATAGTCCTTTGTAGTAGCGGCTGGTCTATGGGCAGATTTGAACCTCTGTATCAAACCTGGGCGCACACAGGTGCATGACCTGGTATTTCAAGCACTTCCCATGCGCTAATTTAAAAAGTGCCCCATGAAGGCAATTATCCTCCAAACAGGGAAACTCGGGCACAGAGAGGCCAGGTGGCTTGCCCACGGTGGCATCAAACTCAGGAGTTCAGATTCCCAAGTCCAAGTCCCACTGGAGAAAAATCCAAAAATACGCGTTTTGGTGCCCTCTAAAGACCGCATGCTAGGAGAGTGTTTCTTAAAATGGACTATGTATTACACCAGGAGAGTCCTTTTAGTGCTTGCTGATTTTTAAAAAATTCAACATCCCATTTAAATCTCAGAAGCTGGGACTTACCCGATCCATTTCCTTTTTGGTCATGCCAAATTTGTAGTGACCTAGTAAGAAGGGCCACACTTCCTTTCGAATCTCATGCTGCACGCCGCCATAGTAAACTCGTTTGAGTAATTCTAATTCCTTGTAATTCTAAAGCAGTCAGGAAAGAGGGGAGGGAAAATTGAATGCACCTTACTATTGAGCTTGCATAAAAGCACTAAAGTTACTTGCAAGTACACAGCTAATGGAAAATACACCCAGTAGAAGCCTTAAAAAGGTTGGCAATGGGATACAGATGGGATATTTTTATTTCTAGGTATTGGTTCCAATCTGGCCCAATATGATCAGCGGCCTATATAAAATGGGTCAGTTCCTACTGGAATGGTGTCCATCATGGAATCTACCACTATGTAGATGCTAAATTATACCTTTGCTGTCACCAGAAATGAAAAGGATCAAAGAGGCCATGGAGAATTAACATCTCTCCCGCTTCTAGGGAATTCACACAGTGTGAATCCACGGACAGTCCTTTAGGGCCCTGATTCAAGAAAGCACTTAAGCAGATGTTTAAGAAGGTGCTTATGGAGCATGTGCTCAGCAGACAGGTAGACTGACTGGTAAGCACTCAGAAGTTTGCCCTGATATTGCTTGTGCTACATCTGTTCTGTAGATAGAGGACTCAGAGCTGGCAACGACTTACTTTTAATGGTGCTATATTTGCTTCAAAAACTACATGTAAAACCTAATTCACTTTGGCTTTTAGGCTCCTAAATTTGCAAGATTTTCCAGCTCCTAAATTTGCAAGTCTTCTCCTCATCAATGCTGCTTTCTGGGCTACCCAAAATCAGGAAGCGGATTGTCCAAATAAAAACATCACTTTAAATGTCTAAAATTGCAGGGCAAAAAGATCTAGTGTTCCTCTAGATGGTCCTAGTTTACAAAACATCCTTCATCTTGCTTAAAGATACACCGGGCTGATTCTCATCTCTGTGTTGTTGTCTATGCATGGCGTCGTTCCTGATTAACCCCATGGAGTCAGAGTGCATTGTTCCCATTTAGCTGAAACCACTTGCTGGGTTAAGCTAAACAGCATGAAGGCACTCTTATTCTGGAATAAGTGTGTCCACACACAGAGTTCATCAGGAACAACTCCATGTGTAGACAAGTCCTTATTACACTTTTATGCCATTCTGGCAGCGAAAAGGGCTTTAAGGTGAGTGAAACAGCCATTGCCGCCAACTTCCCACTACTCTGGTAGCTCAATGGGGCCTTAGTGTAAGTGAGAATCGGATCTGCACAAATACTGGAACAAAGCTGGCACACTGTGAACTCATGTACAGTCTCAGAAGGCAACACTGGAAAAGACCCTTAGAAATATTTATAGCCAAATTAGGGAGTGACACGGGAGCAGTGTGGGGGGGTCGGGCCGGGTGCTGACTTTTTCCCTTTAAGAACTGGGGGGGAGCTTTTGTGCCTGTTACCTTTTTGTCCTTTTGATATTTACTCCAGACCTCTTTCGTCAGGCCTCCGGCAGCGCTGGAAGGCTTGTCAGGCGGGATAATTGAGTGGTTCACGAGGGCAGACAGGTGCGTTCTCACTGTAGACAAATGGCGGCAGTAGGCAAGCCCTGCAGAGGGGGTGGAAATGGAACGGCAGGATCTCATAAGCAAGCAGGTGACTATATAGGATATCAGCAGCTCCTTTTAAAGATGGAGCTGTGCAGTTTAAACTAGAAGCAAAGCTTTCTTCTCCACAGTCCCACATGCAAGCTAGGTAGAATGGAAGGGGGATGCAAAGCTGACAACTATTTAATCTTGTGGCGGGAAGTGAAAAAACAAAGGTGCATTAGTAAAAGTACATTACAACAGGCAGAGCTTTAAGCATCAATTTTCCACAGCTGCATACAGAAGAGCCACTGGCATTACCAAGCCAGGATATTTGGGTCAGGATTCTGAACACTCAGAAGTTCTAGGTTGCTTTGGCTCATTATGGAGAGAAAGGCCACCTGCAAAATTTGCACCTGGATTTGGCTTTCAAATGCCTCCCCCCATAGTTTGGCTTGGCTCCCTCTCTAACCTAAACCCGGCCAGTGACCTGACTTTGCAGTCTAAGTGCAAACTGGTGTATGACACCGTGGGAGCTGGATGCACTGTCCCTTTTGGAAAACAGCTTCACTTACATCCGTAAAACGCTCTGGAAACAATCTGCCTCTTCATGCTTTCACACAGCATCTTTAATGGGGTTCTGTAGGGAGACATTTTTAAACACGAGTGTGTTACGGTTCTACAGATCACAAGTCATGGAACACATCCCTAATCCCAACTGATCTACAGACACTGCCCCTTTTCCAAACCCAACTAAGACACATTTGGTTTAAAAAAAAAAATCCAACAGGAAATAGGTCTTTAGCTTTTAAAATTATTTGTCTGCCTGGGATGCTGCCCCAAACCACATGAATATTTAGGTAACTCAGTACCACAGTGACAAGTGGATTACAAAGGCCACATTAACGTTTGGCTTCCTTCCCCAGACCTGAAGAAGAGCCCTGTGTAGCTGGGTTCGATAAAAGATATTCCCTCACCTACCCTTCTGTCTTGTACCCTGGGACCAACATGGCTACAACACTGCCATTGACAAAATAGGGATGGAAGTAGGGTGTCCCGGTTTTAAAGGAACAGTCCTGTTTTTGGAGACTTTCTTATATAGGCGCCTATTACCCCCAACCCCATCCCATTTTTTCACAGCTGCTGTCTGGTAACCCTAGATGTAAGCATCCTTTGAAGGATTACTGGTTTGCCTCTGTCCATAAAACTGAGCTGTCTCCACCACTGACCTAAACAGGCATAGACAGAAGAGCTGGCTGAAGTTTTTTTTGATTGAAATGTTCTTTTTTTAATCGAAAAACTTGAACAAAAAACAATTTACCCTGAACAACGTTCAGTTTTAAAACCAACAATTTTACTACAGGAGTTTTTGGAAACAAAACTTCCTGGGGCATTTCAACCACGACACCAACAATTTTAGAACATTCCTGGCCAAAAAATAATTGGCATTTTTTGACTGGCGCTACTAGACACCAGTGTTTCCTGCCACGTAAGTCTAGAGGCGTGTCGAGCAACCTTCCAAGGGGAGCAGGAGAAGGGCACAGCACTGAAACACATGCAGCAGAGAAAAATGCTGTGCCAACCAGAGGCCTGGAGAACACGAGCTAAATGAAAACAGCACTCACCTGCTTCTATTGCTCATTTATAGAGCACTAAACATCACAAAAAGGCCTGATTCTCCTCTTGCGTATGCTGATGTAAACCCAATTTACTGCAAGAAGAATCAGGGGCTATTTAGAGACCTTGGTCCTATCACTATAATGTCTGAGTGCCTCCCAAGCACGTCTCCTCACAACGCCGCTTGAGAGGTGGGCAGAGCAGGGCATTGGATCCGGGCCTCTCAAGTTGCAGGCTTGTGTCCTTGCCACTGGAGCCTCCTTCCTCTCGGTCCCAGCTCAGTGGTTTGAGCATTGGCCTGCTAAACCCAGGGTTGTGAGTTCAATCCTTGAGGGGGCCATTTAGGGATTTAGCTGGGGATTGGTCCTGCTTTGAGCAGGGGGTTGGACTAGATGACCTCCTGAGGTCCCTTCCAGCCCAAGTAATCTATGATTCTATGTCTCAGATGTAATCCGCCATTTGACAAGGTAGAAGACTTTGCAAAAGAAGTGGCGAGAACAGGAGAGGAGGCTGCTTAGCACATGGTGAGCGGGAGGCTCTTCTAGGTGCACGCTGGTTGCGCTGGCTACGCCACAAACTGAAAAGCAAAGACTTTCATAGAGACAAGGAGGCAGTTCTCTCTCTCATTGTTGTGATGCTGTAGCACCTCCACCGGTGGTGGCCCAGCCACAAACAGTGTGCTCCCTGTAACCCAGAGCTGGGAGCCCTGAAGCATCTCTCCCATAAAACTTGGAGCAAGGGGCTTTGGGGTGACTTTTCTCCACATGCAAGCCCTTGCCCTGTAGGGTGGAGCTAGGGGACCTCTGGCTGAACAGGTGCAGCGGCAACACTTGTGACTTCTCCTCCGCCTGCCAAGGAAACCTACTGAAGACCATTTTGAAAAGTGCCGGTGGGGTTTAGGAGCCTAACTCCCAATTTCAAAAGTAACCTTGGAATTTAGGAGCCTGTGTCCCACTGATTTTTTTTTTTCATTGCGACTTAGGCTCCTAAATGCCTGGGTCCCTCTTGAAATTGGGAGTTAGGCGCTCTTGAATTTTTTACCTCAGTCTCAGATGTTGCCACGGCCACGGCCACCATGGCTTTTAAGTGGGTGCAGGATGGCAGGCGTTGGTGTGAGGTGTGCAAAGGGCTCCATAGGCAGCAAGCCCAGAGCTCTCCCCCACCGCTGTCGCTTTCTGCCGATAGTCAAGCCATCTCCCCGGGCCCGGCCCGTGTACCTGTCGTGAATGCAGTTGCAGCAGCTGGGGATGTCGTAGGGAGAGCTGCCTGATGAACAGGAGAGGCACGAGGACCCTTGGCTGCAGTGTTCTAGCTGCCATGACAACAAGCTCGCACCGAATCCCTGCATCTCTATCATGTCGCTGGAGTCTGCGGAAAGGGGGGAAAAAATCACGGGCATAAACGGTTGTCTGCCCCTGCCCTCCCGCGGCACCCTGATGTCTTGGTGCTTTGCTTTGCTGCAGGCTCTACCCTTGGTGATAGGATGGGACGGAACTAGTGACCCTAAAGCATTACTTTCTGCTCTAACGTATTGAAACCAGCCACGTCCTCCACATGCTCAGTTTTTCATAAAATCATACAAATGTACAGCTGCAAGAGACCTCAAGAGGTCATCTAGTCCAGCCACCCATGCTAAGGCAGCATTAAATATACCTGACAGGTGTCTGTAGAAACCTCCAGTGATGGGGATTTCCCAACTTCCCTAGATAACCGTTGGGTGCACCCACAGCTCAGCACCCTGCCTGTTTCAAACGCAGGGGGGCGAGGCAGGCTGCTCTTCTGCTTTCCGTAGATAGGAGCTCATTTTAATTGGACATTAATAGTAATAGATTTTAAGGCCAGAAGGGACCATTATGGTCATCCAGTCTGACCTCCTGTATACCACAGGCCAGGGAACTTCACCCAGTAATTCCTGCAGTGAGCCCATAACTTCTGGTTGAGCTACAGTGAAAGATCCTGTGTTTTAAATTCCAGAGTAAAAATAGGTTCTCTCTCAAAATGTAGGGTGACCAGATGTCCCGATTTTACAGGGACAGTCCCGATATTTGGGCCCTTTTCTTTTATATGGGCTCCTATTACCCCCAACCTCCATCCCAATTTTTCACGTTTGCTGTCTGGTTACCCTACTCAAAATGAGACTAACTGAACTTTTTGGTTCTTGATGCGGTCATTTGGGATCTGATCCTTAAACAGTTGCTCACAGAGGTGGAAAGTTACTCCAGCACTGGGTCCCACTCTAATTCTCCTGGGAATAAAATGCCATTGACCCATCATCACAATGCAACCTCCTGAGTCCCGAGTCCTTTTTTTCAATTGGCCTCAGCCAAAGCCTGGTTTACAAAACCAACATGAGCACAAAGGTAACACATCAATCATAAAGGTATTTTCCATGGGTATTTAAATCTAGGGTGCTGTTCCTGGAACATTTCATATAAACAGTATGCCTCTGTGCGCCCGTTTTCCTTCACTGGATCACCCCCAAGCGCATAAACTCAAGTTTAAGGCTCTGAACATGCAACTTCCATGTGTCTGAAATCTCTCCACACATGGAAACAAGTTGCAGGATCAGCACTTAAAAAAAGGAGGCCAAGCTCTTCAGAAGTAGCTAGAGATTTTGGGTGCCCAATTTCAAACCTTAAAGGCCTGATTTTCAGAGGGTGGATGCTTAGCACATTCTGAAAATCAGAGCCCCCCCTTGAAAGGTGTCTAAAGCTGGTCACCCAAAAATCACTAGTCGCTTTTGAAAATCATGGCCTAAATTCTTAACCTATCCCTGCTGGTGCTTTTCATAAATAACTGGCCTTTCAGCTCACCCTTGATTTAAATTAAGGCAAAAGACAGAGTACAGGATGTCATTCACTGCATTAACATGTGCAAGCAACTCTGGGCCGTGCTTTCAAAATGTACGTTAAGTGCGGGGGTGGGGAACTTCCAAATTATCTCATGCATTCTGCCATTGCAGGTAACAATACGTTTTGTTTTGTTTTAAGAAGATGGACTCTATTTTTAATATAGATATAGCCATCAATGTAGCATAACGGCATGGAAATCATACAAGATATGTTAACATCAAAAGCACAGGCTCATGCGGAAGCAGTCATGAATATTTCACTTTACAAAACAAAGTTTAATGAAAAAATGCTCTTCACCTTAATTCTTCAGGAAGGAGCTGAATGACCCAGTATTTAGTGCAGCTTCTCATTTGGTTCAAATAAAAACCATTGGACAAACAAATGTTTTGAGATTTTTTTCTCCCCCTCCCCCTCCAAGGACAAGAAAAGTGGGTGAGTTTTTTTGTTTTGTTTTTAAGAAACAATCTACTTTAAAAGGAGAGAACCCCACAGAACCTAAGGATTCAGATGAAAGGTACCTGAATTCGTGAAGAATTAGAGTGAACAGCACCTTCATTTCATTCATTTTTGTTGTTGTTGATCTGCAACTTTTGGCCACATGCAAAAAGTCAAGCATGTTGCAAAAATTAAAAGCAAAATGGCTAGCAAACCTTAGATACAACAGTGTTGTCATTATTTCAAGGGAGCACTGATGGGTAGACAAATGATAGTCCAAGCTAGCTCATTGACAAGAATCACTAGTCAAATGGTATGCGGCCCTAGTTAGGTTGCTAACTACTCTTTTCAGTGTTTCTTGACATCTCTAGCAGGAGGGTTTTAAATATCCATTAGCTACCAAATAAAGCTGAAGTTGTAATCATTTAACTTATCTCTTTAGTCTCATCTTTGCAGGCATGCGGTGTTACAGACGGCTCTTCTACCATAAGCCATTTCGAAGTCTCATCTGCACAAGAAACCTACTGTACAGATATTTCCTGCAAACGCTATCTTCCTACAAGATGAGGAGGGCTTTGGGGGTTCTCTTCCCCACCATCCCTTCTAAGAGCATTTTGGTAGAATATGAATCCAGCCCAGCTGAGTAGTGGTCAGACCTAATGACTATTTTGGCAACCTATGGGGATCACAGTGGACAGGGGTCCACATACCAACAAAATGGCATCATGGCAGTCCCAGCAGAGGCCCAGAGTAGAATGGACCAAGGGAATTTATCCTCTCATTCTTACAGATAGTGTCACCAAGCCAGGGATGACATCCACTTAGCACTAAACCCATTGCTCTGCATTTAAAGGTATGTGAGAGCTCCGAGGAACGAGGAAAAGACGGATTCCTGTAATCACTCAGTCTGCGAATGTTCTTTTGCCAAAGGAAGCGCGTGTTAAATCTATGGCACCTGCAGACACGACAGCTCCAAGCCAAGACTGTTGGCATGGAAATTGTACAGTGACAGATACTGCAGCTAAGGAAGGAGGGGGGGTTCTCTTGAATGAGTTGAGTCCTGGGACAGCCATGAACACGGGAGAGGTAATGCTTGAATAGAACTGGGCTGAACATTTCAATAAAGGAAATCTTAATGACTGTTTTTGCAGAATTTTTCCCCCCTTTTTGTTCTGTTCTTGAGCCAATTTAGCTTCATTTCTGGAGCCTTAGAATTCCATCTGTCCAGCAGACGGTTTTCTGCTCCACAGGGTGAACTCCGGTCACTTTCCTCCGTCAGAACAGGAGGGATTCTAAGTCTCCAGAACCATACAGCCAGGGCCAATTGCCTCATCTCTGCTGGGATGAAGGTTTGCTGGCATGATCAAGTGTATCATTATGAATAGGTTGAGGGTGAGTGAACGGGGCTGTATTTTTGATGGGAGCAGAGCCTGTTGTACAGTAAGGAATACCGTAACCCATCGTTTGAAATCCACACAGTATGTGGACAGGAGGGCACTTGTGCATGAAAAGCTGCTTGGTCTGTACAAGTCTCCACGTGCATTTAAGGGTAGATTGCACAGTCACTCTGAGACTTGCTGCCGTGGGTCCTTTTTTGTTGTATCTAATTTACAACTTGATTCTTTTTTCCCCGCACGAGCTGAGGGAGTATAATCTGCACCAGCCCTTTACTCAGTGCATCTTACTTATTGCTACCTCTTAAGCTGCACAGGTGGAGGGCTTCCCCCCGGCCCACCACCTCCCATGCAGCAAAGTAAGGGGCCCCCTTCTCTCCGCTTACTTCCCTGTGTGAGCACACACCATGAGTCGTGACTTAACTCTTAAGGGGGGGAGGCAGATTCTGGAAGCGAGATGGCTCTGTCGTTCGTTCTCATGGCTCCTACCTTGAGATGGGAGGAAAGGTGCTGCTAACCCTGCTCCCCCCAGCTTTTGGGTGCCTTCCCACCCCTGGCGCGAATGAAAAACGTTTGTCTTGCCATAATGCCAACACTGTTGTACGCATCCCTGGGGCGACGCTGCCACAGAGCGCTGAAGGGGCAGGGCAGGGGGTGCCGGATAAAAACCTTTCATCCTATTAGGAGCTGTGAGGTTCCGAGAGCAGATCATTGAGAGCATTGCGTGGAGCCGGTCTTCCTCCTCCTCGTCGTCATCGACGGAGGCAGAGCGGCTGGCAGCTAAGTGGTGGTAGTTAATAGTTACTGCTCAAAGAAAATAGTGAAAGAGGAGCATAAGAAGAGAGGACTTGGTTCTAGGAGAAGTCTCAAAGGACACGTTCAGCACAGACAGAGGAGTCGGAGCTTGGGAGAGACCCGGGGAACTCCCCCGCACCTGGGTGGGAAAGAGACATTTCTCAAGGAGAAGAACACGCACTGCATGGGCCAGATTTCAACCAGACATGAACAGCTGCACGTGTCCACACAATCTGCAGTGCCTCCTGCTGGTGGGAGCAGACTGCGTGCCTAGCTCTGGGATTCTGCAAGGAGGGAGAGTCCCAGAGGTCAGACTCAGTTTTATAACCCCACGAGCTCGAGTCGGCTGACGTGGACCAGACGTGGGTGTTTTATTTGCGGCATAAACATTCCCTCACAGGCTGTGTTGAGGCTAACGCTTGGCTCCTTATGGCCTATTCTCTGGGGGGGCAAGTGAGTGGGGGTGTTTAATTGATTTTGCCACTTTCTAGCTGTGATGAACTTGAATGGGAACATTGGATCCAAATCCCCTTTAAACTTGGGACCATGAGCCAAACGTCTCTACTTCTCCACCAATGGATGTGAAAATGAACCTACTGCTAGAGAACCAGCCTGCAAGATCTCTTGTATGGAGAGAGTTCAGATTCACAGAAGAGAGGAAGGGATTTGGGTGTGGGTTCTCCCCCCTACTTATTGTGAAACTTCAGTAGAGAATGCCAGGAAAATTGGGCTTGCAGGATTTTGGCTGTGTTTGTTTTTTTGAGGGAGGGTCGTCTTTTTTTTTTTTTTTTTTTAATGGTTAGCATTAATATCTTCTCCTTTTAATAACAATCTTGCTAGGAAGCTGCCTGCGTAATAGAAATACCCTTCATTTTTAGAGCAGAATTGCTGTTGGATTAGCCATGGGGATTTTTTTGCACCTGCTCTCCGTTTGAAAGTCTGGCTGCCTCGGTGAAAGTTTTGCATAGGGTTCAGCTGGAGAACACAGGGCAGCTCTAAGAGTAGGACGCTCCATTTCTGTTTGGGGCAATGAAGGTTTTATAGCACCGGTTCTCAAACTGTGGGTCGGGGACCCCATTTTAACGGGGTCGCCAGGGGCTGGCTTAGACTTGCTGCGGCCCAAGGCCAGAGCCGAAGCCTGAGCCCCACTACCTTGGGCGGGGGGGATTCGGCTTTGGTTCAGGCTTCGGTCCCCCCTCCTGAGGTCGTGTGGTAATTTTTGTTGTCAGAAGGGAGTCGCGGTGCAATGGCGTTTGAGAACCCGTTTTATAGCTTTAAGAAAACCCACAGTAAACTATAGCATGGATCCTAATTACCTAACAAGGCTGAACACCTCTGTGGCAATATCCCCTTAAAAAAATCTGGGTTGTCTCTCCCCCCCCCCCCCCCCCCGATCCCAGCATACCACTCTTCTTGGTTTTGTTTTAAATAAAAGAACAATGAAGCCACTTACTGTTATCGTGCCTGTGTCCCGGATAGATAATCCTGAAGACATAGTCCGTAGCAGACTCCTCATGTGGCATTTCCTCCAGCTCCACTGACTTGTTACTATTTCGTTTCCGGAGCTTTGGAAATACTTTACCCTACAGTGAAAATGACCCAGTAGGCACAGTTACCAAGAGATGAAGTGGTGCAGTGGAACGGTGTCAAAGTAACAGACTCAGAAGGTGGCTCCAAGACCTTAGATGCATGGGCTGCAGGTACCTGGCCTAGCAAATGGTGGTTTTTCAAGGGAGCTGGGTACACAACTCCCATTGACTGGGAATGGGGCACCAAATTCCCATCACTTCCTTTGAAAAATCCAAGTCTTGGATGAGAGACATGATCCTACTGCATATGGAACCTATGTACCCGGGGAAGGAGGTCATTAAAGGGAATGGAGAAAAGACTTGTCAGGATATAGGGAAGGTGCCCTAATGGCAACAGTCCATCAGTTAGGTGATATCACCAGGGGTGGTATCAGGTTGCGGCTGGTTGGGAGCGTTTGTCCACATCATTCTCAAACACCTTTTTAAAGTGTCCGTAGCACTGGTTCAGTGGTGAACCTATAATCAGGTTGTTATGGAATCTATGTCCTTATAAACAAGTCAGACAGTTTAGGGGCTAATCAGTGGGGCTGTTTATTTCACATTTAGGTTCCTCCCCATGCCCTGAGTTTATTATTTGCATGACAGTAGCTCCCCAGAGCCCCCTGGCTCCATTGCGCTGGGTGCTGCTGGACAGACACAGTAAGACCAACCTGGCCTCAAAGAACTTATAGTTCAAGACACTGGCTCTCAGCCTGACAGTACCTTGCCCTGCTGTGACCAAAGTGGTGGGTCTAATTGTCCTCGAGGCAGAAGGCCGTTTTCCAGGCAGGAAAGGAAAGCAAGGAGATGACTTCCCTGTGGGAAATGGAGTGGAGGTCTCTGGATCCCATCCTGACTCACCAAGACTAACGTCCCTCCGCTTTCCGCTGCAAAAGAGAACCCAGGATACGTTTGTGTGGCCTTTGGTTAGGCTAGAAGCATGATCAGCTGACCTCGCTCTGAAGCTGGATTCTGTTTGTGGCTGTCCCCCAAAAACCCACTGCATTACAGGATAGCTAACCGAATAGACTCGGGAGTGAAGTTTACCAGATGTTTCCCATCTATCCTCTGCAGTGTGGGGCATGGGTCACTTGCTGGAGGATTCTCTGTACCTTGAAGTCTTTAAACCACGATTTGAGGACTTCAATAACTCAGACATAGGCTAAGGGTTTGTTACAGGAGTGGGTGGGTGAGATTCTGTGGCCTGCGTTGTGCAGGAGGTCAGACTAGATGATCATAATGATCCTTTCTGACCTTAAAGTCTATGAGTAAAGGGAGCCTTGGCAGGCAATGAACATTGATTTTTTTTTAAAAATGATGTCTACAGTATGTTTTAAAAAATAGACAGTCTACCAGCCCCTGTTCCTGTATGGAATATGGGTGACCATTTCTAATATTATTAATACCAATATTACAAAATAGCAATGAATCTTACAGGATATGCCATATAAGGTATCAGTGAAAAAGTTATGATTTGCTAAGAATGATAATCTTGTTTATTTGTATGCATCATCTTTGTATTGGGAGTTATAAATGTGTGGCATATTGATATCTTGAACTTGTGCTGTGTTTCTGTGTGACACCTCCAGACAGACTGGCATCAGCACTATCCAGCCTGCTAAATGGTCCATCAAAGGCAATCAGCTGTATAATTAACCCGTTGAGAGAAGCCGGGGCTACACTGGTGAGTCAGCAGGACATGGCTGTGGACAGTCCAAGAGCTTTTCCATGCCCATGTGCTTGTGTTTGGAACGAAGGATGTACAGGCCACACGGCAAAGAATATAAAAAGGCAGCTGCATCTTCTCCATTTTGTCTTCAATCCTGCTCCTCACCTCTGAACTATCTTCTTTACAAATTGAAGGTTTGAACAAAGGACTGATAGACCCATCCAAGCTATTGATGTGTTCCAGAGGGACTTTACAAGCCAGCAAACTCATCAATGTTGCTAAGAACCTGATAAATGGACTCTGAAGTCATATGTATGGATCTGACTGCTTTGGCCATTTAACAACTCTTCTCTCTTTCCTTTCTTTTATAACCAACCTTTAGTTTTAGCTACTAAAGGATGGGCTGGCAGCGTGGTATTTAGGGTAAGATCCAAACTAGTATTCATCTGATGATGTGGCTGGCCCTCTGGGAACCAGAAGAACATTTTGCATAATGAGCAGAGTTTTAAATAACTTCTCACTGTATTGGGCCTACGTGCTGATTGAATGCCTGAGACTGGAATGCAAAAAAGGGGGCTGCATGATTTTTTGTTTTGGCTTCTTGATAACCAGTGTTGGGGGGGGGGGGGAAATCAGGAGCAGAGTTTGTGACTGGTTGGTGAAAACCACCAGTCTTGGGCAAATCTGCTCTCCTTTTTGCAGCCCACCCTGACTTTGGCAATTTCATTGCACGCTACCATAGGCGCCTCGGGTCACACAGCCTGAATCCATTTTGGACGTTCATTTCATTATGCTCACATGTCAGGCACATATCTGGTGCTCCTCACCAGGATGGATGTAGGGGCTAGCAGTGGTGCAGTTTTTCTATATCACATAATGGTTAATCTTTCTTGAACATCCAATCCAACCTCCCCCACAAAACATAAAATCACAGAAAGGGCCATAACTCACCAAAACAGTCTGATTTTGACCTAAATTGGCAGAAATCTTCTAAATATAATCAATAATGCAACGATGTGCTCAAAATAGTACTGTTTTGGAAAGTTGGGGAAATATTTAGCCCCCAATCAATATATTTTTATACATTTTCCTGTACTTTTTTGCCTTTGGTTAAAGAAAAATTGCGTAGCTGCTCAACAGTATGAGTTTGTTTGTACCATATAATATAATGGTTTTCAGTCTTTTTTCATTTATGGACCCATAAGGTGTGGGCCGCTTTGGAAAACTTAGACATAGTCTGTGGACCCCCCAGCAGACCCTGGGCCACATTTGGAAAACCACAGCTTTAGATAATCTTCGATGGATCCCTTAGATGTAGTCTGCCGACTCCTGGGGGCCGCGGCCCATGGGTTAGAAACCACTCATGTAATACATCAAAAAATATTTGTCGTCATTTGTAGACTGGACTGATTGGAGAAAAAATGTTCTGTCTGCTATTTGTACAAAGTGTATAAAGTGATGCAGATAATGAGCCCCTCCTCTGGGTTCAGGTGTCCCCCCCGCCTGAGGAGAAGGGATTTGAGTAGGGCTCTGCCGTCTCTCAAGTGAGTATCCTAATCACTGAACTAAGGGATATTCTGCTGTGGGTTGCTTGTCTTCTCCTGTTGATGTTGGTCCACTTCAAAAATACTTACACGGTGATTGGGCCCCTATATGAATCCCTTTATAGTTCCGTGGCTTGGTTCCTCATCAGGATGTGGGAGATTCTGGTTCAATTCCCCGCTCTGTTTGATGAGGGGAAGGCATCTATCAGCTCAGTGCGGCAATCAGAGGGCTAGGAGCTGTACTTGGGGAAGGGGTGGCTTTCCTTCTTGCCTGCTGAAGCTGCTTCACTCTAAGTATGGTTTGGGCCAGCTGAAGAGTTAGAATCACTCCCTACTCCAGTGATAGGTTACTCACTTAGGAAGTGGGGGATCTTGGCTCAAATCCTGGTTCTGCCGGTTAAGAAGGGATTTGCACTGAGATTCCTGGCCTTTGAGGGGACTTCCTGGGAGCTCCCTGTTGAAATGCCCTTGTTTTCTTTGGAGGATGCTTGTCCCGGAGAAATGGAGGGTGTTTGAACAGGGACATCCCCCTCTAAAGTTGCCTGGGAAGTAGGAGGCCCTAGTCCAAACCCCTTCACAGAGCAAGGGATGCAGCCGGGGGTCTCCCACCGCCTGGGTGAGTCTCCTAGCCCCTGGGGACAAAGGAGTGATTTGCGAATTTTAAGAGTTTTTTTCCCGACTGGAGAAAAAATGTTCTGTCTGCTATTTGTACATTACCAGGACTGGGGAAGGAAGCCGAGTGTCTGAGATAATTACAAGTGGGGGAGATTGTTTAGCAGAAGGGGTAGCATGCTGGAGGCAGTCACCGCTGAGAAGCAGATTGTTCTGCCTAAAAGGGTTTGAAGTGGGCAGTTAAGAGTTGCAGGCAGTGTGGTGTGTTACAAATTGTTCTAGTGAGCTATGTCCCCGTTGAGAATCTGTATTTATATTTATTTATGTCCCTGTTGAGTATATATTTATGTATAAATATAGCAAGGTCATTCGCTGCTATAAAACAAGCCGTGGGGGTGGATAGTGGGTCATAGATTGTTGTAATAAGCCAGTGTGTCTGCTAGACACTAAAAATCACAGACTGAATAAAGTTATGAACTTAAACTCCCAGGCTTCTCTTTTTGAGGATGTTGTGCAGGTTTCCTGAAGACTGATGGATAGAGCGATCGCTTTGTGAAAAGTGTTCACCCACAGGGGATGTGGCGTTTTTGTCCTTTATAATTTTTCTTTGCGTTCATTCAAGAGTGTCGTGATGGTCACGTTTCACTCACACCGGTGTTATTTAGTGCAGTGAATGTTGCGATGGACCCACGGTTCTTGAAAGGTGTGTTGTGGGGGTGCTGATCAGCCTAGCAATGGAGATACAGCTGCAGGTTTGGCATTTCTTGTTTCATTTTTTTTTCTCCTTTCCCTCTATGACTGGAGAGGTGTTAACTGGCTACTTCATCTTGAGTGCTCCCTTGAAATATTAATTACTTAGCCTAAACAATCTGTTCCTCCTTGTGTTTAACTGTGACACTCAGAGGACCTTTCCCAGACCAGAAGAAGAGCTCTGTGTAAGCTGGAAAGTTTGTCTCTCTCACCAATGGAAGTTGGTCCAATAAGAGATATCCCCTCACCCATCTTGTCTCTCTAATATCCTGGGACCAACACGGCTACAACAAACACTGCATAAATATTTTTAGTAATTTTTAAAAATAAAATTACTTGGCATCCAATAATTAAAAAGTAGAGGCCAGATTTTCAGAGCAACCGAGCACCCACAGCTTACACCGCTTGTAGTGGTGCGGCCACATCTGGAGAGGATTGAGCCGGCTGCAGCCTTGGCTAACACAGCTGGATCCTTTAGAGGAGAGGCTCATGCTTTTAGATTCATAGGTCCCAGGTGTGATCCCTGCTGCCAACAACCCACCCAGAAGCATTGTGTTACATTAACACTTAGGACAAAGTCAAGCCTTAAGAGACTGTTGGAACAGCTTTATGCCGAGAAGTCCTCATTGGCTCTTTCCGCGAAGAAACTTAAAGATAAACCACGGCCTGCCTGCAGGGAAATAAACGCCGAAGAGGCAGCAAAATAAAACACGAAGAGTGTTAACATTCCCCCTGCAGAAAAAAAAGGCCCTTGAGCCTTTGCGGCAGCCCGTGGGCTGAGGTGGTTTATGCTTACGTTGCTGATGGCAGTGAATGCAGACAATCTGACTGAACGGCACTATTAAGGCGTAGTCCCAGTACACACTAAAAGGAAAAAAAAAAATGCAAGAGATGTAATGTTTTAATAATCAGTGGCCAGACTGCCCAGTAAAAGCACACGCACGGCACTACATTAAGAGCAGCTTACTAAACTTGGCCGATTAAGTGGAATTTATGGTGAAGTAAAAGGCAGAGGAACTCGTTTAGCACAGCATATAGTTCAGGAGCCTGACGGTTCACAGTCACTGCCCTCCCATGCAAACAGCACTAATCTACTGGCTAAAATACAAGAATCAAGTGCCCAGAGCAGAACACTCGAGATGGTTTTGTGGTTGGGATTCGGGACACCTGGATTCTATTTTGCCACAAATAACATGTGACAGAAGTCAAGCCCCGGGGGGCCCAATGTCGCATGTACCCATGAAATTCAATGGAAGCAAGATCCCTCGCTTAAACTGTGACAATAAGTTGCACCGGTTAGAAGCTTATTATTGAGCTCAAGAGCAAAGCGGGACTCAAAGAAGGATTGGAGCTACCTAACGAATGCAAAACACTCCTGAGTTATAATGGTAAGAATTAAAACAGCTTTGAAGGGATATGAAACTTCGAGGGGGTTAGAAAGAAACATTTCCTAGGGACATATTCTACCACAACTGCCTACTGCAGGGTTTCTTTCTCCTTCTTTTGAAGCAGCAGGTACTGGCTGCTATCGGAGACAGAATACTGGATTAGAGGGACCGCTCTTCTAATCAGGGGTAATCATATCACAGGGCTGCTTTGAGGATGGATTATAAAGTGCTTTGAGATCCTGCGATGGGAGGCACCCGCAAAATGAGACTCGTGATAAAGGGAGGCAGACTTCTAGTTCTGCAGCCCTGGATCGCTGAAATAAGACTTGTTCCTTTACAATGGGTCCTAAGTCTGGATTATATTGTTTGCAAAAGCATATGATCTGATGTATGCTAGGGTCACACTGTGTGTGTGTCTCTCTCTCTGTGATCCTCGTATCCCAGTGAGCACAAATTTAAAGCAAGAAATATTTCAGCATTGCCACCCAGCAAATCTTACTAATTTTTCTTAGGGTCCAGAATTTGTTTCATACTAAATCATTCTGAAAAACTGCTGAAATATCCTTGCATTTTATTATTACTACTATTTGTACGACAGCACCTAGCGATCCCCATTCAGGTCAAGGCCCCGTCGTGCGAGGCTCTGTACAAACATATGGTAAGTGACTGCACCTGGCCCAAACGGGTTACCAGCTAAATAGATAAAGCAGACAAGAAGAAGGGAACAGCAAAGTGGAGTGACTCGCTCAAGAACACACAGCAGGCCAGTGGCAGAACCCGGAAATAGAACCTGGTCTCCTGCTTCCTAACCCAGTGCCCTATTTGATGGACCATGCTCCTTTCAGTTAAATCAGCACTGCTGCTTGTCTCTTACTCCTGTTACAGTTAGCTGGGTCAAGCATACAAGATGGAGACGGAGCAAAGGGAATGTTACCTTCTCTCAAGCTCAGAGTCCCTCAGGGTTCCGTTCATGAGCTGGTTGGGAGTCCATTTCAAAGTCAAGCTGTCTGCTGACTGATGAAGGGAGAGATAGCCAAGAATTGCCTCCATGTCGTCTTTCTGTTTAAAATGATAAACAAAGAAAAGCACCGGGAAATCGCGATTTGTGTGACTGAGGAATAAGTCAGCGATCATGAGAGGTTCCCCTAACAGGCCAACCCCGTCCCCACAATTAGCCAGGCTTCTTCAGGGCTTCGTCCCCTTCCAATGGCACTTGGACATAGGCCATTAGCCACCATGATGTTCTCTGTCCCCTTACTCTGGAAGCCCAACTGGCTTCCAAACTCACATCTCCCCCACTAACAATTAGGGCTCTGGTGCCCCTGATCCACACAAGAGATGAGCATCCACAAACCCAGCCAACGGGAGATATGGGAGCTCAACACCTCTGGAAATCAGAGGGGGTTGAAGGACGAAGCTTAAAAGTGACAGCAGGCGTTTTCAGATCCACTCTGGTCCAGTGGACACAGGGTCC